>NC_090317.1:20924300-21549300 GCF_039906515.1 Pseudorca crassidens
GTAGCTTGCTGGTCGGTGAGTGGAGCTGTGTCTTAGCGTTGAGATGGAGATCTCTGGGAGAGCTTTCGCCGTCTGATAGTACGTGGAGTGGAGCCGGGAGGTCTCTGGTGGACCAGTGTCCTGAACTCGGCTCTCCCACCTCAGAGGCACAGGCGTGACACCTGGCGGAAGCCCCTAGACCCTGCCAGCCACGCGGCTGAAGGCCAGGAGCACCGTGCCCCGACCTGGGCGGCGGGGGGCGGGGTCGGGGGGGGGGCGGTGCGTCTGGGAGGGGCGGGGGATAGACAGCCAGGCGGAAATCTCAGTGGAAATCTAAAGGCTCACGAGATTGGCAAGGGTCTGGGGGCGTGGACTCGGAGCGCGCCTCAGCGCCCGGGTAGAGGAGGCAGCCGCGGCACGAGGGTCCTGAAGTCCCGCGGCCGAGCCTGGGCGGGCGCCATTCCTGGGCGAGTTCTCTGAGGAGCGCCCCTGGCTCCTGCCAAAGGGGGCGGGGAGCTCGGCGAGCGGCCCGCGTCTGCGGCTTCCTCTCCACGCCCGAGCCTCCGCGCAGCGAGCACAGGGCGCCCGGAGTCTTAGCGCGCCTCTGCGCCGGGATAGATAGAGAAGGTAGCCGCGGCGGGTCGGTCCTGAATTCCCGCGGCGCTCCCTCCCTGGCGGCGAGTAACGGTCCTGAAGTCTCGAGGCGGCCGAGCCTGGCCGGGCGCCATCCCTGGGCGTGTTCTCTGAGGAGTGCCCGTGGCTCCTGCAAAAGGGAGCGGGGAGCTCGGCGAGCGGCCCGCGTCTGCGGCTTCCACTCCACGCCCCAGCCCCCGCGCAGCGAGCAGAGGACGCGCCCCGCAGCCCGTTCCCCGCGCCGCGGCGCGCCTGGCCTCCCGGCCTAGCCCAGGTAACTTTTCTGCTTCCTGAGTCCTTTTCAGCATGATCCAGTCATCTTTGATATTTAACTTCTGATATGACAGGATGTTCCAGAATCATATTGTAATTTTCTGCTCCAATCCTGGAGTCAGCTACATCTCCGAAAAGGGCTGGCAAAGATTATTTTTAATGGCTGCATCTTCTGGATGTACCAGTTCTTATTTAGCCAGTCCACTATCTGGAGGGAAAGAGTTTAGAAAGTTTCTGTAACTCTTCTGTAGTATCAATTAAATACTGAGATGTTTTATAGAAATAGTATATATAAGTGAGTGATGATGCCCTTACAATTGTTTTCTCTATTATTTAATAGTTTTTAAAAGCCTAGGCAGTTGACCCAGCTAGGGCGTGACGCATAAGCTGGTGTGCGTCATTCACCTGTTAGAGATGTCTGCTTCTAGAGAGGGGCTTGCAAACAATGAATTAAAAGGTGGTAGCTTGCTGGGTAGAGTAATCTTGGTTGTAGGTTTTTCTCCTGAATCACTTTAACTATGTCCTGCCACTCCCTTCTGGCTTGCAGAATTTCTGCTGAAAGATGAGCTGTTCAGCTTATGGGGGATTCCCTTGTGTGTTATGTATTGTTTTTCCCTTGCTGCTTTTAATATATTTTCTGTGTATTTAATTTTTGATAGTTTGATTAATATGTGTCTTGGCGTGTTTCTCCTTGGATTCATCCTGTATGCGACTGTCTGCGCTTCCTGGCCTTGATTAACTATTTCCTTTCCCATATTAGGGAAGTTTCCAGCTATAATCTCTTCGGATATTTTCTCCGTCCCTTTCTTTTGCTCTTCCTCTTCCGGGACCCCTATAATTCGAATGTTGGGGCGTTTAATGTTGTCCCAGAGGTCTCTGAGACTGTCCTCGATTCTTTTCATTCTTTTTTCTTTATTCTGCTCTGCAGTCGTTATTTCCATTATTTCATCTTCCGGGTCACTTATCTGTTCTTCTGCCTCAGGTATTCTGCCGTTGATTCCTTCTAGAGAATTTTTAATTTCGTCTGTTGTGGTGTTCCTCAGTGTTTGTTTGCTCTTTAGTTCTTCTGGGTCCTTGTTAAACGTTTCTTGTGTTTTCTCCGTCCTATTTCCAAGATTTTGGATCATCTTTACTCTCATTACTGTGAATTCTTTTTCAGGGAGACTGCCTATTTCCTCTTCGTTTGTTTGGTGTGGTGGGTTTTTACCTTGCTCCTTCATCTGCTGTGTGTTTCTCTGTGTTTTCATTTTGCTAAACTTACTGTGTTTGCGGGTCTGCTTTCCACAGACTGCAGGTTCGGAGCTCCCTTTGTTTTTGGTGTCTGCCCCCAGTGGCTAAGGTTGGTTCAGTGGGTCGTGTAGGCTTCCTGGTGGAGGGGACTCGTCGTGCCTGTGTTCTGCTGGATGAGGCTTGAATCTTGTCTTGCTGGTGGGCAGGACCGCATCTGCTGTTGTGTTTTGGGGGTGCCTGTGACCTTATTATGATTTTAGGCAGCCTCTCTGCTAATGGGTGGGGTTGTGTTCCTGTCTTGCTAGTTGTTTGGCCTAGGGTGTCCAGCACCGTAGCTTGCTGGTCGGTGAGTGGAGCTGTGTCTTAGCGTTGAGATGGAGATCTCTGGGAGAGCTTTCGCCGTCTGATAGTACGTGGAGTGGAGCCGGGAGGTCTCTGGTGGACCAGTGTCCTGAACTCGGCTCTCCCACCTCAGAGGCACAGGCGTGACACCTGGCGGAAGCCCCTAGACCCTGCCAGCCACGCGGCTGAAGGCCAGGAGCACCGTGCCCCGACCTGGGCGGCGGGGGGCGGGGTCGGGGGGGGGGCGGTGCGTCTGGGAGGGGCGGGGGATAGACAGCCAGGCGGAAATCTCAGTGGAAATCTAAAGGCTCACGAGATTGGCAAGGGTCTGGGGGCGTGGACTCGGAGCGCGCCTCAGCGCCCGGGTAGAGGAGGCAGCCGCGGCACGAGGGTCCTGAAGTCCCGCGGCCGAGCCTGGGCGGGCGCCATTCCTGGGCGAGTTCTCTGAGGAGCGCCCCTGGCTCCTGCCAAAGGGGGCGGGGAGCTCGGCGAGCGGCCCGCGTCTGCGGCTTCCTCTCCACGCCCGAGCCTCCGCGCAGCGAGCACAGGGCGCCCGGAGTCTTAGCGCGCCTCTGCGCCGGGATAGATAGAGAAGGTAGCCGCGGCGGGTCGGTCCTGAATTCCCGCGGCGCTCCCTCCCTGGCGGCGAGTAACGGTCCTGAAGTCTCGAGGCGGCCGAGCCTGGCCGGGCGCCATCCCTGGGCGTGTTCTCTGAGGAGTGCCCGTGGCTCCTGCAAAAGGGAGCGGGGAGCTCGGCGAGCGGCCCGCGTCTGCGGCTTCCACTCCACGCCCCAGCCCCCGCGCAGCGAGCAGAGGACGCGCCCCGCAGCCCGTTCCCCGCGCCGCGGCGCGCCTGGCCTCCCGGCCTAGCCCAGGTAACTTTTCTGCTTCCTGAGTCCTTTTCAGCATGATCCAGTCATCTTTGATATTTAACTTCTGATATGACAGGATGTTCCAGAATCATATTGTAATTTTCTGCTCCAATCCTGGAGTCAGCTACATCTCCGAAAAGGGCTGGCAAAGATTATTTTTAATGGCTGCATCTTCTGGATGTACCAGTTCTTATTTAGCCAGTCCACTATCTGGAGGGAAAGAGTTTAGAAAGTTTCTGTAACTCTTCTGTAGTATCAATTAAATACTGAGATGTTTTATAGAAATAGTATATATAAGTGAGTGATGATGCCCTTACAATTGTTTTCTCTATTATTTAATAGTTTTTAAAAGCCTAGGCAGTTGACCCAGCTAGGGCGTGACGCATAAGCTGGTGTGCGTCATTCACCTGTTAGAGATGTCTGCTTCTAGAGAGGGGCTTGCAAACAATGAATTAAAAGGTGGTAGCTTGCTGGGTAGAGTAATCTTGGTTGTAGGTTTTTCTCCTGAATCACTTTAACTATGTCCTGCCACTCCCTTCTGGCTTGCAGAATTTCTGCTGAAAGATGAGCTGTTCAGCTTATGGGGGATTCCCTTGTGTGTTATGTATTGTTTTTCCCTTGCTGCTTTTAATATATTTTCTGTGTATTTAATTTTTGATAGTTTGATTAATATGTGTCTTGGCGTGTTTCTCCTTGGATTCATCCTGTATGCGACTGTCTGCGCTTCCTGGCCTTGATTAACTATTTCCTTTCCCATATTAGGGAAGTTTCCAGCTATAATCTCTTCGGATATTTTCTCCGTCCCTTTCTTTTGCTCTTCCTCTTCCGGGACCCCTATAATTCGAATGTTGGGGCGTTTAATGTTGTCCCAGAGGTCTCTGAGACTGTCCTCGATTCTTTTCATTCTTTTTTCTTTATTCTGCTCTGCAGTCGTTATTTCCATTATTTCATCTTCCGGGTCACTTATCTGTTCTTCTGCCTCAGGTATTCTGCCGTTGATTCCTTCTAGAGAATTTTTAATTTCGTCTGTTGTGGTGTTCCTCAGTGTTTGTTTGCTCTTTAGTTCTTCTGGGTCCTTGTTAAACGTTTCTTGTGTTTTCTCCGTCCTATTTCCAAGATTTTGGATCATCTTTACTCTCATTACTGTGAATTCTTTTTCAGGGAGACTGCCTATTTCCTCTTCGTTTGTTTGGTGTGGTGGGTTTTTACCTTGCTCCTTCATCTGCTGTGTGTTTCTCTGTGTTTTCATTTTGCTAAACTTACTGTGTTTGCGGGTCTGCTTTCCACAGACTGCAGGTTCGGAGCTCCCTTTGTTTTTGGTGTCTGCCCCCAGTGGCTAAGGTTGGTTCAGTGGGTCGTGTAGGCTTCCTGGTGGAGGGGACTCGTCGTGCCTGTGTTCTGCTGGATGAGGCTTGAATCTTGTCTTGCTGGTGGGCAGGACCGCATCTGCTGTTGTGTTTTGGGGGTGCCTGTGACCTTATTATGATTTTAGGCAGCCTCTCTGCTAATGGGTGGGGTTGTGTTCCTGTCTTGCTAGTTGTTTGGCCTAGGGTGTCCAGCACCGTAGCTTGCTGGTCGGTGAGTGGAGCTGTGTCTTAGCGTTGAGATGGAGATCTCTGGGAGAGCTTTCGCCGTCTGATAGTACGTGGAGTGGAGCCGGGAGGTCTCTGGTGGACCAGTGTCCTGAACTCGGCTCTCCCACCTCAGAGGCACAGGCGTGACACCTGGCGGAAGCCCCTAGACCCTGCCAGCCACGCGGCTGAAGGCCAGGAGCACCGTGCCCCGACCTGGGCGGCGGGGGGCGGGGTCGGGGGGGGGCGGTGCGTCTGGGAGGGGCGGGGGATAGACAGCCAGGCGGAAATCTCAGTGGAAATCTAAAGGCTCACGAGATTGGCAAGGGTCTGGGGGCGTGGACTCGGAGCGCGCCTCAGCGCCCGGGTAGAGGAGGCAGCCGCGGCACGAGGGTCCTGAAGTCCCGCGGCCGAGCCTGGGCGGGCGCCATTCCTGGGCGAGTTCTCTGAGGAGCGCCCCTGGCTCCTGCCAAAGGGGGCGGGGAGCTCGGCGAGCGGCCCGCGTCTGCGGCTTCCTCTCCACGCCCGAGCCTCCGCGCAGCGAGCACAGGGCGCCCGGAGTCTTAGCGCGCCTCTGCGCCGGGATAGATAGAGAAGGTAGCCGCGGCGGGTCGGTCCTGAATTCCCGCGGCGCTCCCTCCCTGGCGGCGAGTAACGGTCCTGAAGTCTCGAGGCGGCCGAGCCTGGCCGGGCGCCATCCCTGGGCGTGTTCTCTGAGGAGTGCCCGTGGCTCCTGCAAAAGGGGCGTGTTCTCTGAGGAGTGCCCGTGGCTCCTGCAAAAGGGAGCAGGGAGCTCGGCGAGCGGCCCGCGTCTGCGGCTTCCACTCCACGCCCCAGCCCCCGCGCAGCGAGCAGAGGACGCGCCCCGCAGCCCGTTCCCCGCGCCGCGGCGCGCCTGGCCTCCCGGCCTAGCCCAGGTAACTTTTCTGCTTCCTGAGTCCTTTTCAGCATGATCCAGTCATCTTTGATATTTAACTTCTGATATGACAGGATGTTCCAGAATCATATTGTAATTTTCTGCTCCAATCCTGGAGTCAGCTACATCTCCGAAAAGGGCTGGCAAAGATTATTTTTAATGGCTGCATCTTCTGGATGTACCAGTTCTTATTTAGCCAGTCCACTATCTGGAGGGAAAGAGTTTAGAAAGTTTCTGTAACTCTTCTGTAGTATCAATTAAATACTGAGATGTTTTATAGAAATAGTATATATAAGTGAGTGATGATGCCCTTACAATTGTTTTCTCTATTATTTAATAGTTTTTAAAAGCCTAGGCAGTTGACCCAGCTAGGGCGTGACGCATAAGCTGGTGTGCGTCATTCACCTGTTAGAGATGTCTGCTTCTAGAGAGGGGCTTGCAAACAATGAATTAAAAGGTGGTAGCTTGCTGGGTAGAGTAATCTTGGTTGTAGGTTTTTCTCCTGAATCACTTTAACTATGTCCTGCCACTCCCTTCTGGCTTGCAGAATTTCTGCTGAAAGATGAGCTGTTCAGCTTATGGGGGATTCCCTTGTGTGTTATGTATTGTTTTTCCCTTGCTGCTTTTAATATATTTTCTGTGTATTTAATTTTTGATAGTTTGATTAATATGTGTCTTGGCGTGTTTCTCCTTGGATTCATCCTGTATGCGACTGTCTGCGCTTCCTGGCCTTGATTAACTATTTCCTTTCCCATATTAGGGAAGTTTCCAGCTATAATCTCTTCGGATATTTTCTCCGTCCCTTTCTTTTGCTCTTCCTCTTCCGGGACCCCTATAATTCGAATGTTGGGGCGTTTAATGTTGTCCCAGAGGTCTCTGAGACTGTCCTCGATTCTTTTCATTCTTTTTTCTTTATTCTGCTCTGCAGTCGTTATTTCCATTATTTCATCTTCCGGGTCACTTATCTGTTCTTCTGCCTCAGGTATTCTGCCGTTGATTCCTTCTAGAGAATTTTTAATTTCGTCTGTTGTGGTGTTCCTCAGTGTTTGTTTGCTCTTTAGTTCTTCTGGGTCCTTGTTAAACGTTTCTTGTGTTTTCTCCGTCCTATTTCCAAGATTTTGGATCATCTTTACTCTCATTACTGTGAATTCTTTTTCAGGGAGACTGCCTATTTCCTCTTCGTTTGTTTGGTGTGGTGGGTTTTTACCTTGCTCCTTCATCTGCTGTGTGTTTCTCTGTGTTTTCATTTTGCTAAACTTACTGTGTTTGCGGGTCTGCTTTCCACAGACTGCAGGTTCGGAGCTCCCTTTGTTTTTGGTGTCTGCCCCCAGTGGCTAAGGTTGGTTCAGTGGGTCGTGTAGGCTTCCTGGTGGAGGGGACTCGTCGTGCCTGTGTTCTGCTGGATGAGGCTTGAATCTTGTCTTGCTGGTGGGCAGGACCGCATCTGCTGTTGTGTTTTGGGGGTGCCTGTGACCTTATTATGATTTTAGGCAGCCTCTCTGCTAATGGGTGGGGTTGTGTTCCTGTCTTGCTAGTTGTTTGGCCTAGGGTGTCCAGCACCGTAGCTTGCTGGTCGGTGAGTGGAGCTGTGTCTTAGCGTTGAGATGGAGATCTCTGGGAGAGCTTTCGCCGTCTGATAGTACGTGGAGTGGAGCCGGGAGGTCTCTGGTGGACCAGTGTCCTGAACTCGGCTCTCCCACCTCAGAGGCACAGGCGTGACACCTGGCGGAAGCCCCTAGACCCTGCCAGCCACGCGGCTGAAGGCCAGGAGCACCGTGCCCCGACCTGGGCGGCGGGGGGCGGGGTCGGGGGGGGGCGCGGTGCGTCTGGGAGGGGCGGGGGATAGACAGCCAGGCGGAAATCTCAGTGGAAATCTAAAGGCTCACGAGATTGGCAAGGGTCTGGGGGCGTGGACTCGGAGCGCGCCTCAGCGCCCGGGTAGAGGAGGCAGCCGCGGCACGAGGGTCCTGAAGTCCCGCGGCCGAGCCTGGGCGGGCGCCATTCCTGGGCGAGTTCTCTGAGGAGCGCCCCTGGCTCCTGCCAAAGGGGGCGGGGAGCTCGGCGAGCGGCCCGCGTCTGCGGCTTCCTCTCCACGCCCGAGCCTCCGCGCAGCGAGCACAGGGCGCCCGGAGTCTTAGCGCGCCTCTGCGCCGGGATAGATAGAGAAGGTAGCCGCGGCGGGTCGGTCCTGAATTCCCGCGGCGCTCCCTCCCTGGCGGCGAGTAACGGTCCTGAAGTCTCGAGGCGGCCGAGCCTGGCCGGGCGCCATCCCTGGGCGTGTTCTCTGAGGAGTGCCCGTGGCTCCTGCAAAAGGGAGCGGGGAGCTCGGCGAGCGGCCCGCGTCTGCGGCTTCCACTCCACGCCCCAGCCCCCGCGCAGCGAGCAGAGGACGCGCCCCGCAGCCCGTTCCCCGCGCCGCGGCGCGCCTGGCCTCCCGGCCTAGCCCAGGTAACTTTTCTGCTTCCTGAGTCCTTTTCAGCATGATCCAGTCATCTTTGATATTTAACTTCTGATATGACAGGATGTTCCAGAATCATATTGTAATTTTCTGCTCCAATCCTGGAGTCAGCTACATCTCCGAAAAGGGCTGGCAAAGATTATTTTTAATGGCTGCATCTTCTGGATGTACCAGTTCTTATTTAGCCAGTCCACTATCTGGAGGGAAAGAGTTTAGAAAGTTTCTGTAACTCTTCTGTAGTATCAATTAAATACTGAGATGTTTTATAGAAATAGTATATATAAGTGAGTGATGATGCCCTTACAATTGTTTTCTCTATTATTTAATAGTTTTTAAAAGCCTAGGCAGTTGACCCAGCTAGGGCGTGACGCATAAGCTGGTGTGCGTCATTCACCTGTTAGAGATGTCTGCTTCTAGAGAGGGGCTTGCAAACAATGAATTAAAAGGTGGTAGCTTGCTGGGTAGAGTAATCTTGGTTGTAGGTTTTTCTCCTGAATCACTTTAACTATGTCCTGCCACTCCCTTCTGGCTTGCAGAATTTCTGCTGAAAGATGAGCTGTTCAGCTTATGGGGGATTCCCTTGTGTGTTATGTATTGTTTTTCCCTTGCTGCTTTTAATATATTTTCTGTGTATTTAATTTTTGATAGTTTGATTAATATGTGTCTTGGCGTGTTTCTCCTTGGATTCATCCTGTATGCGACTGTCTGCGCTTCCTGGCCTTGATTAACTATTTCCTTTCCCATATTAGGGAAGTTTCCAGCTATAATCTCTTCGGATATTTTCTCCGTCCCTTTCTTTTGCTCTTCCTCTTCCGGGACCCCTATAATTCGAATGTTGGGGCGTTTAATGTTGTCCCAGAGGTCTCTGAGACTGTCCTCGATTCTTTTCATTCTTTTTTCTTTATTCTGCTCTGCAGTCGTTATTTCCATTATTTCATCTTCCGGGTCACTTATCTGTTCTTCTGCCTCAGGTATTCTGCCGTTGATTCCTTCTAGAGAATTTTTAATTTCGTCTGTTGTGGTGTTCCTCAGTGTTTGTTTGCTCTTTAGTTCTTCTGGGTCCTTGTTAAACGTTTCTTGTGTTTTCTCCGTCCTATTTCCAAGATTTTGGATCATCTTTACTCTCATTACTGTGAATTCTTTTTCAGGGAGACTGCCTATTTCCTCTTCGTTTGTTTGGTGTGGTGGGTTTTTACCTTGCTCCTTCATCTGCTGTGTGTTTCTCTGTGTTTTCATTTTGCTAAACTTACTGTGTTTGCGGGTCTGCTTTCCACAGACTGCAGGTTCGGAGCTCCCTTTGTTTTTGGTGTCTGCCCCCAGTGGCTAAGGTTGGTTCAGTGGGTCGTGTAGGCTTCCTGGTGGAGGGGACTCGTCGTGCCTGTGTTCTGCTGGATGAGGCTTGAATCTTGTCTTGCTGGTGGGCAGGACCGCATCTGCTGTTGTGTTTTGGGGGTGCCTGTGACCTTATTATGATTTTAGGCAGCCTCTCTGCTAATGGGTGGGGTTGTGTTCCTGTCTTGCTAGTTGTTTGGCCTAGGGTGTCCAGCACCGTAGCTTGCTGGTCGGTGAGTGGAGCTGTGTCTTAGCGTTGAGATGGAGATCTCTGGGAGAGCTTTCGCCGTCTGATAGTACGTGGAGTGGAGCCGGGAGGTCTCTGGTGGACCAGTGTCCTGAACTCGGCTCTCCCACCTCAGAGGCACAGGCGTGACACCTGGCGGAAGCCCCTAGACCCTGCCAGCCACGCGGCTGAAGGCCAGGAGCACCGTGCCCCGACCTGGGCGGCGGGGGGCGGGGTCGGGGGGGGGCGCGGTGCGTCTGGGAGGGGCGGGGGATAGACAGCCAGGCGGAAATCTCAGTGGAAATCTAAAGGCTCACGAGATTGGCAAGGGTCTGGGGGCGTGGACTCGGAGCGCGCCTCAGCGCCCGGGTAGAGGAGGCAGCCGCGGCACGAGGGTCCTGAAGTCCCGCGGCCGAGCCTGGGCGGGCGCCATTCCTGGGCGAGTTCTCTGAGGAGCGCCCCTGGCTCCTGCCAAAGGGGGCGGGGAGCTCGGCGAGCGGCCCGCGTCTGCGGCTTCCTCTCCACGCCCGAGCCTCCGCGCAGCGAGCACAGGGCGCCCGGAGTCTTAGCGCGCCTCTGCGCCGGGATAGATAGAGAAGGTAGCCGCGGCGGGTCGGTCCTGAATTCCCGCGGCGCTCCCTCCCTGGCGGCGAGTAACGGTCCTGAAGTCTCGAGGCGGCCGAGCCTGGCCGGGCGCCATCCCTGGGCGTGTTCTCTGAGGAGTGCCCGTGGCTCCTGCAAAAGGGAGCGGGGAGCTCGGCGAGCGGCCCGCGTCTGCGGCTTCCACTCCACGCCCCAGCCCCCGCGCAGCGAGCAGAGGACGCGCCCCGCAGCCCGTTCCCCGCGCCGCGGCGCGCCTGGCCTCCCGGCCTAGCCCAGGTAACTTTTCTGCTTCCTGAGTCCTTTTCAGCATGATCCAGTCATCTTTGATATTTAACTTCTGATATGACAGGATGTTCCAGAATCATATTGTAATTTTCTGCTCCAATCCTGGAGTCAGCTACATCTCCGAAAAGGGCTGGCAAAGATTATTTTTAATGGCTGCATCTTCTGGATGTACCAGTTCTTATTTAGCCAGTCCACTATCTGGAGGGAAAGAGTTTAGAAAGTTTCTGTAACTCTTCTGTAGTATCAATTAAATACTGAGATGTTTTATAGAAATAGTATATATAAGTGAGTGATGATGCCCTTACAATTGTTTTCTCTATTATTTAATAGTTTTTAAAAGCCTAGGCAGTTGACCCAGCTAGGGCGTGACGCATAAGCTGGTGTGCGTCATTCACCTGTTAGAGATGTCTGCTTCTAGAGAGGGGCTTGCAAACAATGAATTAAAAGGTGGTAGCTTGCTGGGTAGAGTAATCTTGGTTGTAGGTTTTTCTCCTGAATCACTTTAACTATGTCCTGCCACTCCCTTCTGGCTTGCAGAATTTCTGCTGAAAGATGAGCTGTTCAGCTTATGGGGGATTCCCTTGTGTGTTATGTATTGTTTTTCCCTTGCTGCTTTTAATATATTTTCTGTGTATTTAATTTTTGATAGTTTGATTAATATGTGTCTTGGCGTGTTTCTCCTTGGATTCATCCTGTATGCGACTGTCTGCGCTTCCTGGCCTTGATTAACTATTTCCTTTCCCATATTAGGGAAGTTTCCAGCTATAATCTCTTCGGATATTTTCTCCGTCCCTTTCTTTTGCTCTTCCTCTTCCGGGACCCCTATAATTCGAATGTTGGGGCGTTTAATGTTGTCCCAGAGGTCTCTGAGACTGTCCTCGATTCTTTTCATTCTTTTTTCTTTATTCTGCTCTGCAGTCGTTATTTCCATTATTTCATCTTCCGGGTCACTTATCTGTTCTTCTGCCTCAGGTATTCTGCCGTTGATTCCTTCTAGAGAATTTTTAATTTCGTCTGTTGTGGTGTTCCTCAGTGTTTGTTTGCTCTTTAGTTCTTCTGGGTCCTTGTTAAACGTTTCTTGTGTTTTCTCCGTCCTATTTCCAAGATTTTGGATCATCTTTACTCTCATTACTGTGAATTCTTTTTCAGGGAGACTGCCTATTTCCTCTTCGTTTGTTTGGTGTGGTGGGTTTTTACCTTGCTCCTTCATCTGCTGTGTGTTTCTCTGTGTTTTCATTTTGCTAAACTTACTGTGTTTGCGGGTCTGCTTTCCACAGACTGCAGGTTCGGAGCTCCCTTTGTTTTTGGTGTCTGCCCCCAGTGGCTAAGGTTGGTTCAGTGGGTCGTGTAGGCTTCCTGGTGGAGGGGACTCGTCGTGCCTGTGTTCTGCTGGATGAGGCTTGAATCTTGTCTTGCTGGTGGGCAGGACCGCATCTGCTGTTGTGTTTTGGGGGTGCCTGTGACCTTATTATGATTTTAGGCAGCCTCTCTGCTAATGGGTGGGGTTGTGTTCCTGTCTTGCTAGTTGTTTGGCCTAGGGTGTCCAGCACCGTAGCTTGCTGGTCGGTGAGTGGAGCTGTGTCTTAGCGTTGAGATGGAGATCTCTGGGAGAGCTTTCGCCGTCTGATAGTACGTGGAGTGGAGCCGGGAGGTCTCTGGTGGACCAGTGTCCTGAACTCGGCTCTCCCACCTCAGAGGCACAGGCGTGACACCTGGCGGAAGCCCCTAGACCCTGCCAGCCACGCGGCTGAAGGCCAGGAGCACCGTGCCCCGACCTGGGCGGCGGGGGGCGGGGTCGGGGGGGGGCGCGGTGCGTCTGGGAGGGGCGGGGGATAGACAGCCAGGCGGAAATCTCAGTGGAAATCTAAAGGCTCACGAGATTGGCAAGGGTCTGGGGGCGTGGACTCGGAGCGCGCCTCAGCGCCCGGGTAGAGGAGGCAGCCGCGGCACGAGGGTCCTGAAGTCCCGCGGCCGAGCCTGGGCGGGCGCCATTCCTGGGCGAGTTCTCTGAGGAGCGCCCCTGGCTCCTGCCAAAGGGGGCGGGGAGCTCGGCGAGCGGCCCGCGTCTGCGGCTTCCTCTCCACGCCCGAGCCTCCGCGCAGCGAGCACAGGGCGCCCGGAGTCTTAGCGCGCCTCTGCGCCGGGATAGATAGAGAAGGTAGCCGCGGCGGGTCGGTCCTGAATTCCCGCGGCGCTCCCTCCCTGGCGGCGAGTAACGGTCCTGAAGTCTCGAGGCGGCCGAGCCTGGCCGGGCGCCATCCCTGGGCGTGTTCTCTGAGGAGTGCCCGTGGCTCCTGCAAAAGGGAGCGGGGAGCTCGGCGAGCGGCCCGCGTCTGCGGCTTCCACTCCACGCCCCAGCCCCCGCGCAGCGAGCAGAGGACGCGCCCCGCAGCCCGTTCCCCGCGCCGCGGCGCGCCTGGCCTCCCGGCCTAGCCCAGGTAACTTTTCTGCTTCCTGAGTCCTTTTCAGCATGATCCAGTCATCTTTGATATTTAACTTCTGATATGACAGGATGTTCCAGAATCATATTGTAATTTTCTGCTCCAATCCTGGAGTCAGCTACATCTCCGAAAAGGGCTGGCAAAGATTATTTTTAATGGCTGCATCTTCTGGATGTACCAGTTCTTATTTAGCCAGTCCACTATCTGGAGGGAAAGAGTTTAGAAAGTTTCTGTAACTCTTCTGTAGTATCAATTAAATACTGAGATGTTTTATAGAAATAGTATATATAAGTGAGTGATGATGCCCTTACAATTGTTTTCTCTATTATTTAATAGTTTTTAAAAGCCTAGGCAGTTGACCCAGCTAGGGCGTGACGCATAAGCTGGTGTGCGTCATTCACCTGTTAGAGATGTCTGCTTCTAGAGAGGGGCTTGCAAACAATGAATTAAAAGGTGGTAGCTTGCTGGGTAGAGTAATCTTGGTTGTAGGTTTTTCTCCTGAATCACTTTAACTATGTCCTGCCACTCCCTTCTGGCTTGCAGAATTTCTGCTGAAAGATGAGCTGTTCAGCTTATGGGGGATTCCCTTGTGTGTTATGTATTGTTTTTCCCTTGCTGCTTTTAATATATTTTCTGTGTATTTAATTTTTGATAGTTTGATTAATATGTGTCTTGGCGTGTTTCTCCTTGGATTCATCCTGTATGCGACTGTCTGCGCTTCCTGGCCTTGATTAACTATTTCCTTTCCCATATTAGGGAAGTTTCCAGCTATAATCTCTTCGGATATTTTCTCCGTCCCTTTCTTTTGCTCTTCCTCTTCCGGGACCCCTATAATTCGAATGTTGGGGCGTTTAATGTTGTCCCAGAGGTCTCTGAGACTGTCCTCGATTCTTTTCATTCTTTTTTCTTTATTCTGCTCTGCAGTCGTTATTTCCATTATTTCATCTTCCGGGTCACTTATCTGTTCTTCTGCCTCAGGTATTCTGCCGTTGATTCCTTCTAGAGAATTTTTAATTTCGTCTGTTGTGGTGTTCCTCAGTGTTTGTTTGCTCTTTAGTTCTTCTGGGTCCTTGTTAAACGTTTCTTGTGTTTTCTCCGTCCTATTTCCAAGATTTTGGATCATCTTTACTCTCATTACTGTGAATTCTTTTTCAGGGAGACTGCCTATTTCCTCTTCGTTTGTTTGGTGTGGTGGGTTTTTACCTTGCTCCTTCATCTGCTGTGTGTTTCTCTGTGTTTTCATTTTGCTAAACTTACTGTGTTTGCGGGTCTGCTTTCCACAGACTGCAGGTTCGGAGCTCCCTTTGTTTTTGGTGTCTGCCCCCAGTGGCTAAGGTTGGTTCAGTGGGTCGTGTAGGCTTCCTGGTGGAGGGGACTCGTCGTGCCTGTGTTCTGCTGGATGAGGCTTGAATCTTGTCTTGCTGGTGGGCAGGACCGCATCTGCTGTTGTGTTTTGGGGGTGCCTGTGACCTTATTATGATTTTAGGCAGCCTCTCTGCTAATGGGTGGGGTTGTGTTCCTGTCTTGCTAGTTGTTTGGCCTAGGGTGTCCAGCACCGTAGCTTGCTGGTCGGTGAGTGGAGCTGTGTCTTAGCGTTGAGATGGAGATCTCTGGGAGAGCTTTCGCCGTCTGATAGTACGTGGAGTGGAGCCGGGAGGTCTCTGGTGGACCAGTGTCCTGAACTCGGCTCTCCCACCTCAGAGGCACAGGCGTGACACCTGGCGGAAGCCCCTAGACCCTGCCAGCCACGCGGCTGAAGGCCAGGAGCACCGTGCCCCGACCTGGGCGGCGGGGGGCGGGGTCGGGGGGGGGCGCGGTGCGTCTGGGAGGGGCGGGGGATAGACAGCCAGGCGGAAATCTCAGTGGAAATCTAAAGGCTCACGAGATTGGCAAGGGTCTGGGGGCGTGGACTCGGAGCGCGCCTCAGCGCCCGGGTAGAGGAGGCAGCCGCGGCACGAGGGTCCTGAAGTCCCGCGGCCGAGCCTGGGCGGGCGCCATTCCTGGGCGAGTTCTCTGAGGAGCGCCCCTGGCTCCTGCCAAAGGGGGCGGGGAGCTCGGCGAGCGGCCCGCGTCTGCGGCTTCCTCTCCACGCCCGAGCCTCCGCGCAGCGAGCACAGGGCGCCCGGAGTCTTAGCGCGCCTCTGCGCCGGGATAGATAGAGAAGGTAGCCGCGGCGGGTCGGTCCTGAATTCCCGCGGCGCTCCCTCCCTGGCGGCGAGTAACGGTCCTGAAGTCTCGAGGCGGCCGAGCCTGGCCGGGCGCCATCCCTGGGCGTGTTCTCTGAGGAGTGCCCGTGGCTCCTGCAAAAGGGAGCGGGGAGCTCGGCGAGCGGCCCGCGTCTGCGGCTTCCACTCCACGCCCCAGCCCCCGCGCAGCGAGCAGAGGACGCGCCCCGCAGCCCGTTCCCCGCGCCGCGGCGCGCCTGGCCTCCCGGCCTAGCCCAGGTAACTTTTCTGCTTCCTGAGTCCTTTTCAGCATGATCCAGTCATCTTTGATATTTAACTTCTGATATGACAGGATGTTCCAGAATCATATTGTAATTTTCTGCTCCAATCCTGGAGTCAGCTACATCTCCGAAAAGGGCTGGCAAAGATTATTTTTAATGGCTGCATCTTCTGGATGTACCAGTTCTTATTTAGCCAGTCCACTATCTGGAGGGAAAGAGTTTAGAAAGTTTCTGTAACTCTTCTGTAGTATCAATTAAATACTGAGATGTTTTATAGAAATAGTATATATAAGTGAGTGATGATGCCCTTACAATTGTTTTCTCTATTATTTAATAGTTTTTAAAAGCCTAGGCAGTTGACCCAGCTAGGGCGTGACGCATAAGCTGGTGTGCGTCATTCACCTGTTAGAGATGTCTGCTTCTAGAGAGGGGCTTGCAAACAATGAATTAAAAGGTGGTAGCTTGCTGGGTAGAGTAATCTTGGTTGTAGGTTTTTCTCCTGAATCACTTTAACTATGTCCTGCCACTCCCTTCTGGCTTGCAGAATTTCTGCTGAAAGATGAGCTGTTCAGCTTATGGGGGATTCCCTTGTGTGTTATGTATTGTTTTTCCCTTGCTGCTTTTAATATATTTTCTGTGTATTTAATTTTTGATAGTTTGATTAATATGTGTCTTGGCGTGTTTCTCCTTGGATTCATCCTGTATGCGACTGTCTGCGCTTCCTGGCCTTGATTAACTATTTCCTTTCCCATATTAGGGAAGTTTCCAGCTATAATCTCTTCGGATATTTTCTCCGTCCCTTTCTTTTGCTCTTCCTCTTCCGGGACCCCTATAATTCGAATGTTGGGGCGTTTAATGTTGTCCCAGAGGTCTCTGAGACTGTCCTCGATTCTTTTCATTCTTTTTTCTTTATTCTGCTCTGCAGTCGTTATTTCCATTATTTCATCTTCCGGGTCACTTATCTGTTCTTCTGCCTCAGGTATTCTGCCGTTGATTCCTTCTAGAGAATTTTTAATTTCGTCTGTTGTGGTGTTCCTCAGTGTTTGTTTGCTCTTTAGTTCTTCTGGGTCCTTGTTAAACGTTTCTTGTGTTTTCTCCGTCCTATTTCCAAGATTTTGGATCATCTTTACTCTCATTACTGTGAATTCTTTTTCAGGGAGACTGCCTATTTCCTCTTCGTTTGTTTGGTGTGGTGGGTTTTTACCTTGCTCCTTCATCTGCTGTGTGTTTCTCTGTGTTTTCATTTTGCTAAACTTACTGTGTTTGCGGGTCTGCTTTCCACAGACTGCAGGTTCGGAGCTCCCTTTGTTTTTGGTGTCTGCCCCCAGTGGCTAAGGTTGGTTCAGTGGGTCGTGTAGGCTTCCTGGTGGAGGGGACTCGTCGTGCCTGTGTTCTGCTGGATGAGGCTTGAATCTTGTCTTGCTGGTGGGCAGGACCGCATCTGCTGTTGTGTTTTGGGGGTGCCTGTGACCTTATTATGATTTTAGGCAGCCTCTCTGCTAATGGGTGGGGTTGTGTTCCTGTCTTGCTAGTTGTTTGGCCTAGGGTGTCCAGCACCGTAGCTTGCTGGTCGGTGAGTGGAGCTGTGTCTTAGCGTTGAGATGGAGATCTCTGGGAGAGCTTTCGCCGTCTGATAGTACGTGGAGTGGAGCCGGGAGGTCTCTGGTGGACCAGTGTCCTGAACTCGGCTCTCCCACCTCAGAGGCACAGGCGTGACACCTGGCGGAAGCCCCTAGACCCTGCCAGCCACGCGGCTGAAGGCCAGGAGCACCGTGCCCCGACCTGGGCGGCGGGGGGCGGGGTCGGGGGGGGGCGCGGTGCGTCTGGGAGGGGCGGGGGATAGACAGCCAGGCGGAAATCTCAGTGGAAATCTAAAGGCTCACGAGATTGGCAAGGGTCTGGGGGCGTGGACTCGGAGCGCGCCTCAGCGCCCGGGTAGAGGAGGCAGCCGCGGCACGAGGGTCCTGAAGTCCCGCGGCCGAGCCTGGGCGGGCGCCATTCCTGGGCGAGTTCTCTGAGGAGCGCCCCTGGCTCCTGCCAAAGGGGGCGGGGAGCTCGGCGAGCGGCCCGCGTCTGCGGCTTCCTCTCCACGCCCGAGCCTCCGCGCAGCGAGCACAGGGCGCCCGGAGTCTTAGCGCGCCTCTGCGCCGGGATAGATAGAGAAGGTAGCCGCGGCGGGTCGGTCCTGAATTCCCGCGGCGCTCCCTCCCTGGCGGCGAGTAACGGTCCTGAAGTCTCGAGGCGGCCGAGCCTGGCCGGGCGCCATCCCTGGGCGTGTTCTCTGAGGAGTGCCCGTGGCTCCTGCAAAAGGGAGCGGGGAGCTCGGCGAGCGGCCCGCGTCTGCGGCTTCCACTCCACGCCCCAGCCCCCGCGCAGCGAGCAGAGGACGCGCCCCGCAGCCCGTTCCCCGCGCCGCGGCGCGCCTGGCCTCCCGGCCTAGCCCAGGTAACTTTTCTGCTTCCTGAGTCCTTTTCAGCATGATCCAGTCATCTTTGATATTTAACTTCTGATATGACAGGATGTTCCAGAATCATATTGTAATTTTCTGCTCCAATCCTGGAGTCAGCTACATCTCCGAAAAGGGCTGGCAAAGATTATTTTTAATGGCTGCATCTTCTGGATGTACCAGTTCTTATTTAGCCAGTCCACTATCTGGAGGGAAAGAGTTTAGAAAGTTTCTGTAACTCTTCTGTAGTATCAATTAAATACTGAGATGTTTTATAGAAATAGTATATATAAGTGAGTGATGATGCCCTTACAATTGTTTTCTCTATTATTTAATAGTTTTTAAAAGCCTAGGCAGTTGACCCAGCTAGGGCGTGACGCATAAGCTGGTGTGCGTCATTCACCTGTTAGAGATGTCTGCTTCTAGAGAGGGGCTTGCAAACAATGAATTAAAAGGTGGTAGCTTGCTGGGTAGAGTAATCTTGGTTGTAGGTTTTTCTCCTGAATCACTTTAACTATGTCCTGCCACTCCCTTCTGGCTTGCAGAATTTCTGCTGAAAGATGAGCTGTTCAGCTTATGGGGGATTCCCTTGTGTGTTATGTATTGTTTTTCCCTTGCTGCTTTTAATATATTTTCTGTGTATTTAATTTTTGATAGTTTGATTAATATGTGTCTTGGCGTGTTTCTCCTTGGATTCATCCTGTATGCGACTGTCTGCGCTTCCTGGCCTTGATTAACTATTTCCTTTCCCATATTAGGGAAGTTTCCAGCTATAATCTCTTCGGATATTTTCTCCGTCCCTTTCTTTTGCTCTTCCTCTTCCGGGACCCCTATAATTCGAATGTTGGGGCGTTTAATGTTGTCCCAGAGGTCTCTGAGACTGTCCTCGATTCTTTTCATTCTTTTTTCTTTATTCTGCTCTGCAGTCGTTATTTCCATTATTTCATCTTCCGGGTCACTTATCTGTTCTTCTGCCTCAGGTATTCTGCCGTTGATTCCTTCTAGAGAATTTTTAATTTCGTCTGTTGTGGTGTTCCTCAGTGTTTGTTTGCTCTTTAGTTCTTCTGGGTCCTTGTTAAACGTTTCTTGTGTTTTCTCCGTCCTATTTCCAAGATTTTGGATCATCTTTACTCTCATTACTGTGAATTCTTTTTCAGGGAGACTGCCTATTTCCTCTTCGTTTGTTTGGTGTGGTGGGTTTTTACCTTGCTCCTTCATCTGCTGTGTGTTTCTCTGTGTTTTCATTTTGCTAAACTTACTGTGTTTGCGGGTCTGCTTTCCACAGACTGCAGGTTCGGAGCTCCCTTTGTTTTTGGTGTCTGCCCCCAGTGGCTAAGGTTGGTTCAGTGGGTCGTGTAGGCTTCCTGGTGGAGGGGACTCGTCGTGCCTGTGTTCTGCTGGATGAGGCTTGAATCTTGTCTTGCTGGTGGGCAGGACCGCATCTGCTGTTGTGTTTTGGGGGTGCCTGTGACCTTATTATGATTTTAGGCAGCCTCTCTGCTAATGGGTGGGGTTGTGTTCCTGTCTTGCTAGTTGTTTGGCCTAGGGTGTCCAGCACCGTAGCTTGCTGGTCGGTGAGTGGAGCTGTGTCTTAGCGTTGAGATGGAGATCTCTGGGAGAGCTTTCGCCGTCTGATAGTACGTGGAGTGGAGCCGGGAGGTCTCTGGTGGACCAGTGTCCTGAACTCGGCTCTCCCACCTCAGAGGCACAGGCGTGACACCTGGCGGAAGCCCCTAGACCCTGCCAGCCACGCGGCTGAAGGCCAGGAGCACCGTGCCCCGACCTGGGCGGCGGGGGGCGGGGTCGGGGGGGGGCGCGGTGCGTCTGGGAGGGGCGGGGGATAGACAGCCAGGCGGAAATCTCAGTGGAAATCTAAAGGCTCACGAGATTGGCAAGGGTCTGGGGGCGTGGACTCGGAGCGCGCCTCAGCGCCCGGGTAGAGGAGGCAGCCGCGGCACGAGGGTCCTGAAGTCCCGCGGCCGAGCCTGGGCGGGCGCCATTCCTGGGCGAGTTCTCTGAGGAGCGCCCCTGGCTCCTGCCAAAGGGGGCGGGGAGCTCGGCGAGCGGCCCGCGTCTGCGGCTTCCTCTCCACGCCCGAGCCTCCGCGCAGCGAGCACAGGGCGCCCGGAGTCTTAGCGCGCCTCTGCGCCGGGATAGATAGAGAAGGTAGCCGCGGCGGGTCGGTCCTGAATTCCCGCGGCGCTCCCTCCCTGGCGGCGAGTAACGGTCCTGAAGTCTCGAGGCGGCCGAGCCTGGCCGGGCGCCATCCCTGGGCGTGTTCTCTGAGGAGTGCCCGTGGCTCCTGCAAAAGGGAGCGGGGAGCTCGGCGAGCGGCCCGCGTCTGCGGCTTCCACTCCACGCCCCAGCCCCCGCGCAGCGAGCAGAGGACGCGCCCCGCAGCCCGTTCCCCGCGCCGCGGCGCGCCTGGCCTCCCGGCCTAGCCCAGGTAACTTTTCTGCTTCCTGAGTCCTTTTCAGCATGATCCAGTCATCTTTGATATTTAACTTCTGATATGACAGGATGTTCCAGAATCATATTGTAATTTTCTGCTCCAATCCTGGAGTCAGCTACATCTCCGAAAAGGGCTGGCAAAGATTATTTTTAATGGCTGCATCTTCTGGATGTACCAGTTCTTATTTAGCCAGTCCACTATCTGGAGGGAAAGAGTTTAGAAAGTTTCTGTAACTCTTCTGTAGTATCAATTAAATACTGAGATGTTTTATAGAAATAGTATATATAAGTGAGTGATGATGCCCTTACAATTGTTTTCTCTATTATTTAATAGTTTTTAAAAGCCTAGGCAGTTGACCCAGCTAGGGCGTGACGCATAAGCTGGTGTGCGTCATTCACCTGTTAGAGATGTCTGCTTCTAGAGAGGGGCTTGCAAACAATGAATTAAAAGGTGGTAGCTTGCTGGGTAGAGTAATCTTGGTTGTAGGTTTTTCTCCTGAATCACTTTAACTATGTCCTGCCACTCCCTTCTGGCTTGCAGAATTTCTGCTGAAAGATGAGCTGTTCAGCTTATGGGGGATTCCCTTGTGTGTTATGTATTGTTTTTCCCTTGCTGCTTTTAATATATTTTCTGTGTATTTAATTTTTGATAGTTTGATTAATATGTGTCTTGGCGTGTTTCTCCTTGGATTCATCCTGTATGCGACTGTCTGCGCTTCCTGGCCTTGATTAACTATTTCCTTTCCCATATTAGGGAAGTTTCCAGCTATAATCTCTTCGGATATTTTCTCCGTCCCTTTCTTTTGCTCTTCCTCTTCCGGGACCCCTATAATTCGAATGTTGGGGCGTTTAATGTTGTCCCAGAGGTCTCTGAGACTGTCCTCGATTCTTTTCATTCTTTTTTCTTTATTCTGCTCTGCAGTCGTTATTTCCATTATTTCATCTTCCGGGTCACTTATCTGTTCTTCTGCCTCAGGTATTCTGCCGTTGATTCCTTCTAGAGAATTTTTAATTTCGTCTGTTGTGGTGTTCCTCAGTGTTTGTTTGCTCTTTAGTTCTTCTGGGTCCTTGTTAAACGTTTCTTGTGTTTTCTCCGTCCTATTTCCAAGATTTTGGATCATCTTTACTCTCATTACTGTGAATTCTTTTTCAGGGAGACTGCCTATTTCCTCTTCGTTTGTTTGGTGTGGTGGGTTTTTACCTTGCTCCTTCATCTGCTGTGTGTTTCTCTGTGTTTTCATTTTGCTAAACTTACTGTGTTTGCGGGTCTGCTTTCCACAGACTGCAGGTTCGGAGCTCCCTTTGTTTTTGGTGTCTGCCCCCAGTGGCTAAGGTTGGTTCAGTGGGTCGTGTAGGCTTCC
Organism: Pseudorca crassidens; assembly: GCF_039906515.1. Lineage (NCBI taxonomy): Eukaryota > Metazoa > Chordata > Mammalia > Artiodactyla > Delphinidae > Pseudorca > Pseudorca crassidens. The sequence goes on from NC_090317.1 coordinate 20,946,166, forward strand.
TGGTGGAGGGGACTCGTCGTGCCTGTGTTCTGCTGGATGAGGCTTGAATCTTGTCTTGCTGGTGGGCAGGACCGCATCTGCTGTTGTGTTTTGGGGGTGCCTGTGACCTTATTATGATTTTAGGCAGCCTCTCTGCTAATGGGTGGGGTTGTGTTCCTGTCTTGCTAGTTGTTTGGCCTAGGGTGTCCAGCACCGTAGCTTGCTGGTCGGTGAGTGGAGCTGTGTCTTAGCGTTGAGATGGAGATCTCTGGGAGAGCTTTCGCCGTCTGACAGTACGTGGAGTGGAGCCGGGAGGTCTCTGGTGGACCAGTGTCCTGAACTCGGCTCTCCCACCTCAGAGGCACAGGCGTGACACCTGGCGGAAGCCCCTAGACCCTGCCAGCCACGCGGCTGAAGGCCAGGAGCACCGTGCCCCGACCTGGGCGGCGGGGGGCGGGGTCGGGGGGGGGGCGGTGCGTCTGGGAGGGGCGGGGGATAGACAGCCAGGCGGAAATCTCAGTGGAAATCTAAAGGCTCACGAGATTGGCAAGGGTCTGGGGGCGTGGACTCGGAGCGCGCCTCAGCGCCCGGGTAGAGGAGGCAGCCGCGGCACGAGGGTCCTGAAGTCCCGCGGCCGAGCCTGGGCGGGCGCCATTCCTGGGCGAGTTCTCTGAGGAGCGCCCCTGGCTCCTGCCAAAGGGGGCGGGGAGCTCGGCGAGCGGCCCGCGTCTGCGGCTTCCTCTCCACGCCCGAGCCTCCGCGCAGCGAGCACAGGGCGCCCGGAGTCTTAGCGCGCCTCTGCGCCGGGATAGATAGAGAAGGTAGCCGCGGCGGGTCGGTCCTGAATTCCCGCGGCGCTCCCTCCCTGGCGGCGAGTAACGGTCCTGAAGTCTCGAGGCGGCCGAGCCTGGCCGGGCGCCATCCCTGGGCGTGTTCTCTGAGGAGTGCCCGTGGCTCCTGCAAAAGGGGCGTGTTCTCTGAGGAGTGCCCGTGGCTCCTGCAAAAGGGAGCGGGGAGCTCGGCGAGCGGCCCGCGTCTGCGGCTTCCACTCCACGCCCCAGCCCCCGCGCAGCGAGCAGAGGACGCGCCCCGCAGCCCGTTCCCCGCGCCGCGGCGCGCCTGGCCTCCCGGCCTAGCCCAGGTAACTTTTCTGCTTCCTGAGTCCTTTTCAGCATGATCCAGTCATCTTTGATATTTAACTTCTGATATGACAGGATGTTCCAGAATCATATTGTAATTTTCTGCTCCAATCCTGGAGTCAGCTACATCTCCGAAAAGGGCTGGCAAAGATTATTTTTAATGGCTGCATCTTCTGGATGTACCAGTTCTTATTTAGCCAGTCCACTATCTGGAGGGAAAGAGTTTAGAAAGTTTCTGTAACTCTTCTGTAGTATCAATTAAATACTGAGATGTTTTATAGAAATAGTATATATAAGTGAGTGATGATGCCCTTACAATTGTTTTCTCTATTATTTAATAGTTTTTAAAAGCCTAGGCAGTTGACCCAGCTAGGGCGTGACGCATAAGCTGGTGTGCGTCATTCACCTGTTAGAGATGTCTGCTTCTAGAGAGGGGCTTGCAAACAATGAATTAAAAGGTGGTAGCTTGCTGGGTAGAGTAATCTTGGTTGTAGGTTTTTCTCCTGAATCACTTTAACTATGTCCTGCCACTCCCTTCTGGCTTGCAGAATTTCTGCTGAAAGATGAGCTGTTCAGCTTATGGGGGATTCCCTTGTGTGTTATGTATTGTTTTTCCCTTGCTGCTTTTAATATATTTTCTGTGTATTTAATTTTTGATAGTTTGATTAATATGTGTCTTGGCGTGTTTCTCCTTGGATTCATCCTGTATGCGACTGTCTGCGCTTCCTGGCCTTGATTAACTATTTCCTTTCCCATATTAGGGAAGTTTCCAGCTATAATCTCTTCGGATATTTTCTCCGTCCCTTTCTTTTGCTCTTCCTCTTCCGGGACCCCTATAATTCGAATGTTGGGGCGTTTAATGTTGTCCCAGAGGTCTCTGAGACTGTCCTCGATTCTTTTCATTCTTTTTTCTTTATTCTGCTCTGCAGTCGTTATTTCCATTATTTCATCTTCCGGGTCACTTATCTGTTCTTCTGCCTCAGGTATTCTGCCGTTGATTCCTTCTAGAGAATTTTTAATTTCGTCTGTTGTGGTGTTCCTCAGTGTTTGTTTGCTCTTTAGTTCTTCTGGGTCCTTGTTAAACGTTTCTTGTGTTTTCTCCGTCCTATTTCCAAGATTTTGGATCATCTTTACTCTCATTACTGTGAATTCTTTTTCAGGGAGACTGCCTATTTCCTCTTCGTTTGTTTGGTGTGGTGGGTTTTTACCTTGCTCCTTCATCTGCTGTGTGTTTCTCTGTGTTTTCATTTTGCTAAACTTACTGTGTTTGCGGGTCTGCTTTCCACAGACTGCAGGTTCGGAGCTCCCTTTGTTTTTGGTGTCTGCCCCCAGTGGCTAAGGTTGGTTCAGTGGGTCGTGTAGGCTTCCTGGTGGAGGGGACTCGTCGTGCCTGTGTTCTGCTGGATGAGGCTTGAATCTTGTCTTGCTGGTGGGCAGGACCGCATCTGCTGTTGTGTTTTGGGGGTGCCTGTGACCTTATTATGATTTTAGGCAGCCTCTCTGCTAATGGGTGGGGTTGTGTTCCTGTCTTGCTAGTTGTTTGGCCTAGGGTGTCCAGCACCGTAGCTTGCTGGTCGGTGAGTGGAGCTGTGTCTTAGCGTTGAGATGGAGATCTCTGGGAGAGCTTTCGCCGTCTGATAGTACGTGGAGTGGAGCCGGGAGGTCTCTGGTGGACCAGTGTCCTGAACTCGGCTCTCCCACCTCAGAGGCACAGGCGTGACACCTGGCGGAAGCCCCTAGACCCTGCCAGCCACGCGGCTGAAGGCCAGGAGCACCGTGCCCCGACCTGGGCGGCGGGGGGCGGGGTCGGGGGGGGGGCGGTGCGTCTGGGAGGGGCGGGGGATAGACAGCCAGGCGGAAATCTCAGTGGAAATCTAAAGGCTCACGAGATTGGCAAGGGTCTGGGGGCGTGGACTCGGAGCGCGCCTCAGCGCCCGGGTAGAGGAGGCAGCCGCGGCACGAGGGTCCTGAAGTCCCGCGGCCGAGCCTGGGCGGGCGCCATTCCTGGGCGAGTTCTCTGAGGAGCGCCCCTGGCTCCTGCCAAAGGGGGCGGGGAGCTCGGCGAGCGGCCCGCGTCTGCGGCTTCCTCTCCACGCCCGAGCCTCCGCGCAGCGAGCACAGGGCGCCCGGAGTCTTAGCGCGCCTCTGCGCCGGGATAGATAGAGAAGGTAGCCGCGGCGGGTCGGTCCTGAATTCCCGCGGCGCTCCCTCCCTGGCGGCGAGTAACGGTCCTGAAGTCTCGAGGCGGCCGAGCCTGGCCGGGCGCCATCCCTGGGCGTGTTCTCTGAGGAGTGCCCGTGGCTCCTGCAAAAGGGAGCGGGGAGCTCGGCGAGCGGCCCGCGTCTGCGGCTTCCACTCCACGCCCCAGCCCCCGCGCAGCGAGCAGAGGACGCGCCCCGCAGCCCGTTCCCCGCGCCGCGGCGCGCCTGGCCTCCCGGCCTAGCCCAGGTAACTTTTCTGCTTCCTGAGTCCTTTTCAGCATGATCCAGTCATCTTTGATATTTAACTTCTGATATGACAGGATGTTCCAGAATCATATTGTAATTTTCTGCTCCAATCCTGGAGTCAGCTACATCTCCGAAAAGGGCTGGCAAAGATTATTTTTAATGGCTGCATCTTCTGGATGTACCAGTTCTTATTTAGCCAGTCCACTATCTGGAGGGAAAGAGTTTAGAAAGTTTCTGTAACTCTTCTGTAGTATCAATTAAATACTGAGATGTTTTATAGAAATAGTATATATAAGTGAGTGATGATGCCCTTACAATTGTTTTCTCTATTATTTAATAGTTTTTAAAAGCCTAGGCAGTTGACCCAGCTAGGGCGTGACGCATAAGCTGGTGTGCGTCATTCACCTGTTAGAGATGTCTGCTTCTAGAGAGGGGCTTGCAAACAATGAATTAAAAGGTGGTAGCTTGCTGGGTAGAGTAATCTTGGTTGTAGGTTTTTCTCCTGAATCACTTTAACTATGTCCTGCCACTCCCTTCTGGCTTGCAGAATTTCTGCTGAAAGATGAGCTGTTCAGCTTATGGGGGATTCCCTTGTGTGTTATGTATTGTTTTTCCCTTGCTGCTTTTAATATATTTTCTGTGTATTTAATTTTTGATAGTTTGATTAATATGTGTCTTGGCGTGTTTCTCCTTGGATTCATCCTGTATGCGACTGTCTGCGCTTCCTGGCCTTGATTAACTATTTCCTTTCCCATATTAGGGAAGTTTCCAGCTATAATCTCTTCGGATATTTTCTCCGTCCCTTTCTTTTGCTCTTCCTCTTCCGGGACCCCTATAATTCGAATGTTGGGGCGTTTAATGTTGTCCCAGAGGTCTCTGAGACTGTCCTCGATTCTTTTCATTCTTTTTTCTTTATTCTGCTCTGCAGTCGTTATTTCCATTATTTCATCTTCCGGGTCACTTATCTGTTCTTCTGCCTCAGGTATTCTGCCGTTGATTCCTTCTAGAGAATTTTTAATTTCGTCTGTTGTGGTGTTCCTCAGTGTTTGTTTGCTCTTTAGTTCTTCTGGGTCCTTGTTAAACGTTTCTTGTGTTTTCTCCGTCCTATTTCCAAGATTTTGGATCATCTTTACTCTCATTACTGTGAATTCTTTTTCAGGGAGACTGCCTATTTCCTCTTCGTTTGTTTGGTGTGGTGGGTTTTTACCTTGCTCCTTCATCTGCTGTGTGTTTCTCTGTGTTTTCATTTTGCTAAACTTACTGTGTTTGCGGGTCTGCTTTCCACAGACTGCAGGTTCGGAGCTCCCTTTGTTTTTGGTGTCTGCCCCCAGTGGCTAAGGTTGGTTCAGTGGGTCGTGTAGGCTTCCTGGTGGAGGGGACTCGTCGTGCCTGTGTTCTGCTGGATGAGGCTTGAATCTTGTCTTGCTGGTGGGCAGGACCGCATCTGCTGTTGTGTTTTGGGGGTGCCTGTGACCTTATTATGATTTTAGGCAGCCTCTCTGCTAATGGGTGGGGTTGTGTTCCTGTCTTGCTAGTTGTTTGGCCTAGGGTGTCCAGCACCGTAGCTTGCTGGTCGGTGAGTGGAGCTGTGTCTTAGCGTTGAGATGGAGATCTCTGGGAGAGCTTTCGCCGTCTGATAGTACGTGGAGTGGAGCCGGGAGGTCTCTGGTGGACCAGTGTCCTGAACTCGGCTCTCCCACCTCAGAGGCACAGGCGTGACACCTGGCGGAAGCCCCTAGACCCTGCCAGCCACGCGGCTGAAGGCCAGGAGCACCGTGCCCCGACCTGGGCGGCGGGGGGCGGGGTCGGGGGGGGGGCGGTGCGTCTGGGAGGGGCGGGGGATAGACAGCCAGGCGGAAATCTCAGTGGAAATCTAAAGGCTCACGAGATTGGCAAGGGTCTGGGGGCGTGGACTCGGAGCGCGCCTCAGCGCCCGGGTAGAGGAGGCAGCCGCGGCACGAGGGTCCTGAAGTCCCGCGGCCGAGCCTGGGCGGGCGCCATTCCTGGGCGAGTTCTCTGAGGAGCGCCCCTGGCTCCTGCCAAAGGGGGCGGGGAGCTCGGCGAGCGGCCCGCGTCTGCGGCTTCCTCTCCACGCCCGAGCCTCCGCGCAGCGAGCACAGGGCGCCCGGAGTCTTAGCGCGCCTCTGCGCCGGGATAGATAGAGAAGGTAGCCGCGGCGGGTCGGTCCTGAATTCCCGCGGCGCTCCCTCCCTGGCGGCGAGTAACGGTCCTGAAGTCTCGAGGCGGCCGAGCCTGGCCGGGCGCCATCCCTGGGCGTGTTCTCTGAGGAGTGCCCGTGGCTCCTGCAAAAGGGAGCGGGGAGCTCGGCGAGCGGCCCGCGTCTGCGGCTTCCACTCCACGCCCCAGCCCCCGCGCAGCGAGCAGAGGACGCGCCCCGCAGCCCGTTCCCCGCGCCGCGGCGCGCCTGGCCTCCCGGCCTAGCCCAGGTAACTTTTCTGCTTCCTGAGTCCTTTTCAGCATGATCCAGTCATCTTTGATATTTAACTTCTGATATGACAGGATGTTCCAGAATCATATTGTAATTTTCTGCTCCAATCCTGGAGTCAGCTACATCTCCGAAAAGGGCTGGCAAAGATTATTTTTAATGGCTGCATCTTCTGGATGTACCAGTTCTTATTTAGCCAGTCCACTATCTGGAGGGAAAGAGTTTAGAAAGTTTCTGTAACTCTTCTGTAGTATCAATTAAATACTGAGATGTTTTATAGAAATAGTATATATAAGTGAGTGATGATGCCCTTACAATTGTTTTCTCTATTATTTAATAGTTTTTAAAAGCCTAGGCAGTTGACCCAGCTAGGGCGTGACGCATAAGCTGGTGTGCGTCATTCACCTGTTAGAGATGTCTGCTTCTAGAGAGGGGCTTGCAAACAATGAATTAAAAGGTGGTAGCTTGCTGGGTAGAGTAATCTTGGTTGTAGGTTTTTCTCCTGAATCACTTTAACTATGTCCTGCCACTCCCTTCTGGCTTGCAGAATTTCTGCTGAAAGATGAGCTGTTCAGCTTATGGGGGATTCCCTTGTGTGTTATGTATTGTTTTTCCCTTGCTGCTTTTAATATATTTTCTGTGTATTTAATTTTTGATAGTTTGATTAATATGTGTCTTGGCGTGTTTCTCCTTGGATTCATCCTGTATGCGACTGTCTGCGCTTCCTGGCCTTGATTAACTATTTCCTTTCCCATATTAGGGAAGTTTCCAGCTATAATCTCTTCGGATATTTTCTCCGTCCCTTTCTTTTGCTCTTCCTCTTCCGGGACCCCTATAATTCGAATGTTGGGGCGTTTAATGTTGTCCCAGAGGTCTCTGAGACTGTCCTCGATTCTTTTCATTCTTTTTTCTTTATTCTGCTCTGCAGTCGTTATTTCCATTATTTCATCTTCCGGGTCACTTATCTGTTCTTCTGCCTCAGGTATTCTGCCGTTGATTCCTTCTAGAGAATTTTTAATTTCGTCTGTTGTGGTGTTCCTCAGTGTTTGTTTGCTCTTTAGTTCTTCTGGGTCCTTGTTAAACGTTTCTTGTGTTTTCTCCGTCCTATTTCCAAGATTTTGGATCATCTTTACTCTCATTACTGTGAATTCTTTTTCAGGGAGACTGCCTATTTCCTCTTCGTTTGTTTGGTGTGGTGGGTTTTTACCTTGCTCCTTCATCTGCTGTGTGTTTCTCTGTGTTTTCATTTTGCTAAACTTACTGTGTTTGCGGGTCTGCTTTCCACAGACTGCAGGTTCGGAGCTCCCTTTGTTTTTGGTGTCTGCCCCCAGTGGCTAAGGTTGGTTCAGTGGGTCGTGTAGGCTTCCTGGTGGAGGGGACTCGTCGTGCCTGTGTTCTGCTGGATGAGGCTTGAATCTTGTCTTGCTGGTGGGCAGGACCGCATCTGCTGTTGTGTTTTGGGGGTGCCTGTGACCTTATTATGATTTTAGGCAGCCTCTCTGCTAATGGGTGGGGTTGTGTTCCTGTCTTGCTAGTTGTTTGGCCTAGGGTGTCCAGCACCGTAGCTTGCTGGTCGGTGAGTGGAGCTGTGTCTTAGCGTTGAGATGGAGATCTCTGGGAGAGCTTTCGCCGTCTGATAGTACGTGGAGTGGAGCCGGGAGGTCTCTGGTGGACCAGTGTCCTGAACTCGGCTCTCCCACCTCAGAGGCACAGGCGTGACACCTGGCGGAAGCCCCTAGACCCTGCCAGCCACGCGGCTGAAGGCCAGGAGCACCGTGCCCCGACCTGGGCGGCGGGGGGCGGGGTCGGGGGGGGGGCGGTGCGTCTGGGAGGGGCGGGGGATAGACAGCCAGGCGGAAATCTCAGTGGAAATCTAAAGGCTCACGAGATTGGCAAGGGTCTGGGGGCGTGGACTCGGAGCGCGCCTCAGCGCCCGGGTAGAGGAGGCAGCCGCGGCACGAGGGTCCTGAAGTCCCGCGGCCGAGCCTGGGCGGGCGCCATTCCTGGGCGAGTTCTCTGAGGAGCGCCCCTGGCTCCTGCCAAAGGGGGCGGGGAGCTCGGCGAGCGGCCCGCGTCTGCGGCTTCCTCTCCACGCCCGAGCCTCCGCGCAGCGAGCACAGGGCGCCCGGAGTCTTAGCGCGCCTCTGCGCCGGGATAGATAGAGAAGGTAGCCGCGGCGGGTCGGTCCTGAATTCCCGCGGCGCTCCCTCCCTGGCGGCGAGTAACGGTCCTGAAGTCTCGAGGCGGCCGAGCCTGGCCGGGCGCCATCCCTGGGCGTGTTCTCTGAGGAGTGCCCGTGGCTCCTGCAAAAGGGAGCGGGGAGCTCGGCGAGCGGCCCGCGTCTGCGGCTTCCACTCCACGCCCCAGCCCCCGCGCAGCGAGCAGAGGACGCGCCCCGCAGCCCGTTCCCCGCGCCGCGGCGCGCCTGGCCTCCCGGCCTAGCCCAGGTAACTTTTCTGCTTCCTGAGTCCTTTTCAGCATGATCCAGTCATCTTTGATATTTAACTTCTGATATGACAGGATGTTCCAGAATCATATTGTAATTTTCTGCTCCAATCCTGGAGTCAGCTACATCTCCGAAAAGGGCTGGCAAAGATTATTTTTAATGGCTGCATCTTCTGGATGTACCAGTTCTTATTTAGCCAGTCCACTATCTGGAGGGAAAGAGTTTAGAAAGTTTCTGTAACTCTTCTGTAGTATCAATTAAATACTGAGATGTTTTATAGAAATAGTATATATAAGTGAGTGATGATGCCCTTACAATTGTTTTCTCTATTATTTAATAGTTTTTAAAAGCCTAGGCAGTTGACCCAGCTAGGGCGTGACGCATAAGCTGGTGTGCGTCATTCACCTGTTAGAGATGTCTGCTTCTAGAGAGGGGCTTGCAAACAATGAATTAAAAGGTGGTAGCTTGCTGGGTAGAGTAATCTTGGTTGTAGGTTTTTCTCCTGAATCACTTTAACTATGTCCTGCCACTCCCTTCTGGCTTGCAGAATTTCTGCTGAAAGATGAGCTGTTCAGCTTATGGGGGATTCCCTTGTGTGTTATGTATTGTTTTTCCCTTGCTGCTTTTAATATATTTTCTGTGTATTTAATTTTTGATAGTTTGATTAATATGTGTCTTGGCGTGTTTCTCCTTGGATTCATCCTGTATGCGACTGTCTGCGCTTCCTGGCCTTGATTAACTATTTCCTTTCCCATATTAGGGAAGTTTCCAGCTATAATCTCTTCGGATATTTTCTCCGTCCCTTTCTTTTGCTCTTCCTCTTCCGGGACCCCTATAATTCGAATGTTGGGGCGTTTAATGTTGTCCCAGAGGTCTCTGAGACTGTCCTCGATTCTTTTCATTCTTTTTTCTTTATTCTGCTCTGCAGTCGTTATTTCCATTATTTCATCTTCCGGGTCACTTATCTGTTCTTCTGCCTCAGGTATTCTGCCGTTGATTCCTTCTAGAGAATTTTTAATTTCGTCTGTTGTGGTGTTCCTCAGTGTTTGTTTGCTCTTTAGTTCTTCTGGGTCCTTGTTAAACGTTTCTTGTGTTTTCTCCGTCCTATTTCCAAGATTTTGGATCATCTTTACTCTCATTACTGTGAATTCTTTTTCAGGGAGACTGCCTATTTCCTCTTCGTTTGTTTGGTGTGGTGGGTTTTTACCTTGCTCCTTCATCTGCTGTGTGTTTCTCTGTGTTTTCATTTTGCTAAACTTACTGTGTTTGCGGGTCTGCTTTCCACAGACTGCAGGTTCGGAGCTCCCTTTGTTTTTGGTGTCTGCCCCCAGTGGCTAAGGTTGGTTCAGTGGGTCGTGTAGGCTTCCTGGTGGAGGGGACTCGTCGTGCCTGTGTTCTGCTGGATGAGGCTTGAATCTTGTCTTGCTGGTGGGCAGGACCGCATCTGCTGTTGTGTTTTGGGGGTGCCTGTGACCTTATTATGATTTTAGGCAGCCTCTCTGCTAATGGGTGGGGTTGTGTTCCTGTCTTGCTAGTTGTTTGGCCTAGGGTGTCCAGCACCGTAGCTTGCTGGTCGGTGAGTGGAGCTGTGTCTTAGCGTTGAGATGGAGATCTCTGGGAGAGCTTTCGCCGTCTGATAGTACGTGGAGTGGAGCCGGGAGGTCTCTGGTGGACCAGTGTCCTGAACTCGGCTCTCCCACCTCAGAGGCACAGGCGTGACACCTGGCGGAAGCCCCTAGACCCTGCCAGCCACGCGGCTGAAGGCCAGGAGCACCGTGCCCCGACCTGGGCGGCGGGGGGCGGGGTCGGGGGGGGGCGGTGCGTCTGGGAGGGGCGGGGGATAGACAGCCAGGCGGAAATCTCAGTGGAAATCTAAAGGCTCACGAGATTGGCAAGGGTCTGGGGGCGTGGACTCGGAGCGCGCCTCAGCGCCCGGGTAGAGGAGGCAGCCGCGGCACGAGGGTCCTGAAGTCCCGCGGCCGAGCCTGGGCGGGCGCCATTCCTGGGCGAGTTCTCTGAGGAGCGCCCCTGGCTCCTGCCAAAGGGGGCGGGGAGCTCGGCGAGCGGCCCGCGTCTGCGGCTTCCTCTCCACGCCCGAGCCTCCGCGCAGCGAGCACAGGGCGCCCGGAGTCTTAGCGCGCCTCTGCGCCGGGATAGATAGAGAAGGTAGCCGCGGCGGGTCGGTCCTGAATTCCCGCGGCGCTCCCTCCCTGGCGGCGAGTAACGGTCCTGAAGTCTCGAGGCGGCCGAGCCTGGCCGGGCGCCATCCCTGGGCGTGTTCTCTGAGGAGTGCCCGTGGCTCCTGCAAAAGGGGCGTGTTCTCTGAGGAGTGCCCGTGGCTCCTGCAAAAGGGAGCAGGGAGCTCGGCGAGCGGCCCGCGTCTGCGGCTTCCACTCCACGCCCCAGCCCCCGCGCAGCGAGCAGAGGACGCGCCCCGCAGCCCGTTCCCCGCGCCGCGGCGCGCCTGGCCTCCCGGCCTAGCCCAGGTAACTTTTCTGCTTCCTGAGTCCTTTTCAGCATGATCCAGTCATCTTTGATATTTAACTTCTGATATGACAGGATGTTCCAGAATCATATTGTAATTTTCTGCTCCAATCCTGGAGTCAGCTACATCTCCGAAAAGGGCTGGCAAAGATTATTTTTAATGGCTGCATCTTCTGGATGTACCAGTTCTTATTTAGCCAGTCCACTATCTGGAGGGAAAGAGTTTAGAAAGTTTCTGTAACTCTTCTGTAGTATCAATTAAATACTGAGATGTTTTATAGAAATAGTATATATAAGTGAGTGATGATGCCCTTACAATTGTTTTCTCTATTATTTAATAGTTTTTAAAAGCCTAGGCAGTTGACCCAGCTAGGGCGTGACGCATAAGCTGGTGTGCGTCATTCACCTGTTAGAGATGTCTGCTTCTAGAGAGGGGCTTGCAAACAATGAATTAAAAGGTGGTAGCTTGCTGGGTAGAGTAATCTTGGTTGTAGGTTTTTCTCCTGAATCACTTTAACTATGTCCTGCCACTCCCTTCTGGCTTGCAGAATTTCTGCTGAAAGATGAGCTGTTCAGCTTATGGGGGATTCCCTTGTGTGTTATGTATTGTTTTTCCCTTGCTGCTTTTAATATATTTTCTGTGTATTTAATTTTTGATAGTTTGATTAATATGTGTCTTGGCGTGTTTCTCCTTGGATTCATCCTGTATGCGACTGTCTGCGCTTCCTGGCCTTGATTAACTATTTCCTTTCCCATATTAGGGAAGTTTCCAGCTATAATCTCTTCGGATATTTTCTCCGTCCCTTTCTTTTGCTCTTCCTCTTCCGGGACCCCTATAATTCGAATGTTGGGGCGTTTAATGTTGTCCCAGAGGTCTCTGAGACTGTCCTCGATTCTTTTCATTCTTTTTTCTTTATTCTGCTCTGCAGTCGTTATTTCCATTATTTCATCTTCCGGGTCACTTATCTGTTCTTCTGCCTCAGGTATTCTGCCGTTGATTCCTTCTAGAGAATTTTTAATTTCGTCTGTTGTGGTGTTCCTCAGTGTTTGTTTGCTCTTTAGTTCTTCTGGGTCCTTGTTAAACGTTTCTTGTGTTTTCTCCGTCCTATTTCCAAGATTTTGGATCATCTTTACTCTCATTACTGTGAATTCTTTTTCAGGGAGACTGCCTATTTCCTCTTCGTTTGTTTGGTGTGGTGGGTTTTTACCTTGCTCCTTCATCTGCTGTGTGTTTCTCTGTGTTTTCATTTTGCTAAACTTACTGTGTTTGCGGGTCTGCTTTCCACAGACTGCAGGTTCGGAGCTCCCTTTGTTTTTGGTGTCTGCCCCCAGTGGCTAAGGTTGGTTCAGTGGGTCGTGTAGGCTTCCTGGTGGAGGGGACTCGTCGTGCCTGTGTTCTGCTGGATGAGGCTTGAATCTTGTCTTGCTGGTGGGCAGGACCGCATCTGCTGTTGTGTTTTGGGGGTGCCTGTGACCTTATTATGATTTTAGGCAGCCTCTCTGCTAATGGGTGGGGTTGTGTTCCTGTCTTGCTAGTTGTTTGGCCTAGGGTGTCCAGCACCGTAGCTTGCTGGTCGGTGAGTGGAGCTGTGTCTTAGCGTTGAGATGGAGATCTCTGGGAGAGCTTTCGCCGTCTGATAGTACGTGGAGTGGAGCCGGGAGGTCTCTGGTGGACCAGTGTCCTGAACTCGGCTCTCCCACCTCAGAGGCACAGGCGTGACACCTGGCGGAAGCCCCTAGACCCTGCCAGCCACGCGGCTGAAGGCCAGGAGCACCGTGCCCCGACCTGGGCGGCGGGGGGCGGGGTCGGGGGGGGGGGCGGTGCGTCTGGGAGGGGCGGGGGATAGACAGCCAGGCGGAAATCTCAGTGGAAATCTAAAGGCTCACGAGATTGGCAAGGGTCTGGGGGCGTGGACTCGGAGCGCGCCTCAGCGCCCGGGTAGAGGAGGCAGCCGCGGCACGAGGGTCCTGAAGTCCCGCGGCCGAGCCTGGGCGGGCGCCATTCCTGGGCGAGTTCTCTGAGGAGCGCCCCTGGCTCCTGCCAAAGGGGGCGGGGAGCTCGGCGAGCGGCCCGCGTCTGCGGCTTCCTCTCCACGCCCGAGCCTCCGCGCAGCGAGCACAGGGCGCCCGGAGTCTTAGCGCGCCTCTGCGCCGGGATAGATAGAGAAGGTAGCCGCGGCGGGTCGGTCCTGAATTCCCGCGGCGCTCCCTCCCTGGCGGCGAGTAACGGTCCTGAAGTCTCGAGGCGGCCGAGCCTGGCCGGGCGCCATCCCTGGGCGTGTTCTCTGAGGAGTGCCCGTGGCTCCTGCAAAAGGGAGCGGGGAGCTCGGCGAGCGGCCCGCGTCTGCGGCTTCCACTCCACGCCCCAGCCCCCGCGCAGCGAGCAGAGGACGCGCCCCGCAGCCCGTTCCCCGCGCCGCGGCGCGCCTGGCCTCCCGGCCTAGCCCAGGTAACTTTTCTGCTTCCTGAGTCCTTTTCAGCATGATCCAGTCATCTTTGATATTTAACTTCTGATATGACAGGATGTTCCAGAATCATATTGTAATTTTCTGCTCCAATCCTGGAGTCAGCTACATCTCCGAAAAGGGCTGGCAAAGATTATTTTTAATGGCTGCATCTTCTGGATGTACCAGTTCTTATTTAGCCAGTCCACTATCTGGAGGGAAAGAGTTTAGAAAGTTTCTGTAACTCTTCTGTAGTATCAATTAAATACTGAGATGTTTTATAGAAATAGTATATATAAGTGAGTGATGATGCCCTTACAATTGTTTTCTCTATTATTTAATAGTTTTTAAAAGCCTAGGCAGTTGACCCAGCTAGGGCGTGACGCATAAGCTGGTGTGCGTCATTCACCTGTTAGAGATGTCTGCTTCTAGAGAGGGGCTTGCAAACAATGAATTAAAAGGTGGTAGCTTGCTGGGTAGAGTAATCTTGGTTGTAGGTTTTTCTCCTGAATCACTTTAACTATGTCCTGCCACTCCCTTCTGGCTTGCAGAATTTCTGCTGAAAGATGAGCTGTTCAGCTTATGGGGGATTCCCTTGTGTGTTATGTATTGTTTTTCCCTTGCTGCTTTTAATATATTTTCTGTGTATTTAATTTTTGATAGTTTGATTAATATGTGTCTTGGCGTGTTTCTCCTTGGATTCATCCTGTATGCGACTGTCTGCGCTTCCTGGCCTTGATTAACTATTTCCTTTCCCATATTAGGGAAGTTTCCAGCTATAATCTCTTCGGATATTTTCTCCGTCCCTTTCTTTTGCTCTTCCTCTTCCGGGACCCCTATAATTCGAATGTTGGGGCGTTTAATGTTGTCCCAGAGGTCTCTGAGACTGTCCTCGATTCTTTTCATTCTTTTTTCTTTATTCTGCTCTGCAGTCGTTATTTCCATTATTTCATCTTCCGGGTCACTTATCTGTTCTTCTGCCTCAGGTATTCTGCCGTTGATTCCTTCTAGAGAATTTTTAATTTCGTCTGTTGTGGTGTTCCTCAGTGTTTGTTTGCTCTTTAGTTCTTCTGGGTCCTTGTTAAACGTTTCTTGTGTTTTCTCCGTCCTATTTCCAAGATTTTGGATCATCTTTACTCTCATTACTGTGAATTCTTTTTCAGGGAGACTGCCTATTTCCTCTTCGTTTGTTTGGTGTGGTGGGTTTTTACCTTGCTCCTTCATCTGCTGTGTGTTTCTCTGTGTTTTCATTTTGCTAAACTTACTGTGTTTGCGGGTCTGCTTTCCACAGACTGCAGGTTCGGAGCTCCCTTTGTTTTTGGTGTCTGCCCCCAGTGGCTAAGGTTGGTTCAGTGGGTCGTGTAGGCTTCCTGGTGGAGGGGACTCGTCGTGCCTGTGTTCTGCTGGATGAGGCTTGAATCTTGTCTTGCTGGTGGGCAGGACCGCATCTGCTGTTGTGTTTTGGGGGTGCCTGTGACCTTATTATGATTTTAGGCAGCCTCTCTGCTAATGGGTGGGGTTGTGTTCCTGTCTTGCTAGTTGTTTGGCCTAGGGTGTCCAGCACCGTAGCTTGCTGGTCGGTGAGTGGAGCTGTGTCTTAGCGTTGAGATGGAGATCTCTGGGAGAGCTTTCGCCGTCTGATAGTACGTGGAGTGGAGCCGGGAGGTCTCTGGTGGACCAGTGTCCTGAACTCGGCTCTCCCACCTCAGAGGCACAGGCGTGACACCTGGCGGAAGCCCCTAGACCCTGCCAGCCACGCGGCTGAAGGCCAGGAGCACCGTGCCCCGACCTGGGCGGCGGGGGGCGGGGTCGGGGGGGGGGCGGTGCGTCTGGGAGGGGCGGGGGATAGACAGCCAGGCGGAAATCTCAGTGGAAATCTAAAGGCTCACGAGATTGGCAAGGGTCTGGGGGCGTGGACTCGGAGCGCGCCTCAGCGCCCGGGTAGAGGAGGCAGCCGCGGCACGAGGGTCCTGAAGTCCCGCGGCCGAGCCTGGGCGGGCGCCATTCCTGGGCGAGTTCTCTGAGGAGCGCCCCTGGCTCCTGCCAAAGGGGGCGGGGAGCTCGGCGAGCGGCCCGCGTCTGCGGCTTCCTCTCCACGCCCGAGCCTCCGCGCAGCGAGCACAGGGCGCCCGGAGTCTTAGCGCGCCTCTGCGCCGGGATAGATAGAGAAGGTAGCCGCGGCGGGTCGGTCCTGAATTCCCGCGGCGCTCCCTCCCTGGCGGCGAGTAACGGTCCTGAAGTCTCGAGGCGGCCGAGCCTGGCCGGGCGCCATCCCTGGGCGTGTTCTCTGAGGAGTGCCCGTGGCTCCTGCAAAAGGGAGCGGGGAGCTCGGCGAGCGGCCCGCGTCTGCGGCTTC
This sequence comes from Pseudorca crassidens, assembly GCF_039906515.1. NCBI lineage: Eukaryota > Metazoa > Chordata > Mammalia > Artiodactyla > Delphinidae > Pseudorca > Pseudorca crassidens. The sequence continues at coordinate 20,961,907 of NC_090317.1, forward strand.
CACTCCACGCCCCAGCCCCCGCGCAGCGAGCAGAGGACGCGCCCCGCAGCCCGTTCCCCGCGCCGCGGCGCGCCTGGCCTCCCGGCCTAGCCCAGGTAACTTTTCTGCTTCCTGAGTCCTTTTCAGCATGATCCAGTCATCTTTGATATTTAACTTCTGATATGACAGGATGTTCCAGAATCATATTGTAATTTTCTGCTCCAATCCTGGAGTCAGCTACATCTCCGAAAAGGGCTGGCAAAGATTATTTTTAATGGCTGCATCTTCTGGATGTACCAGTTCTTATTTAGCCAGTCCACTATCTGGAGGGAAAGAGTTTAGAAAGTTTCTGTAACTCTTCTGTAGTATCAATTAAATACTGAGATGTTTTATAGAAATAGTATATATAAGTGAGTGATGATGCCCTTACAATTGTTTTCTCTATTATTTAATAGTTTTTAAAAGCCTAGGCAGTTGACCCAGCTAGGGCGTGACGCATAAGCTGGTGTGCGTCATTCACCTGTTAGAGATGTCTGCTTCTAGAGAGGGGCTTGCAAACAATGAATTAAAAGGTGGTAGCTTGCTGGGTAGAGTAATCTTGGTTGTAGGTTTTTCTCCTGAATCACTTTAACTATGTCCTGCCACTCCCTTCTGGCTTGCAGAATTTCTGCTGAAAGATGAGCTGTTCAGCTTATGGGGGATTCCCTTGTGTGTTATGTATTGTTTTTCCCTTGCTGCTTTTAATATATTTTCTGTGTATTTAATTTTTGATAGTTTGATTAATATGTGTCTTGGCGTGTTTCTCCTTGGATTCATCCTGTATGCGACTGTCTGCGCTTCCTGGCCTTGATTAACTATTTCCTTTCCCATATTAGGGAAGTTTCCAGCTATAATCTCTTCGGATATTTTCTCCGTCCCTTTCTTTTGCTCTTCCTCTTCCGGGACCCCTATAATTCGAATGTTGGGGCGTTTAATGTTGTCCCAGAGGTCTCTGAGACTGTCCTCGATTCTTTTCATTCTTTTTTCTTTATTCTGCTCTGCAGTCGTTATTTCCATTATTTCATCTTCCGGGTCACTTATCTGTTCTTCTGCCTCAGGTATTCTGCCGTTGATTCCTTCTAGAGAATTTTTAATTTCGTCTGTTGTGGTGTTCCTCAGTGTTTGTTTGCTCTTTAGTTCTTCTGGGTCCTTGTTAAACGTTTCTTGTGTTTTCTCCGTCCTATTTCCAAGATTTTGGATCATCTTTACTCTCATTACTGTGAATTCTTTTTCAGGGAGACTGCCTATTTCCTCTTCGTTTGTTTGGTGTGGTGGGTTTTTACCTTGCTCCTTCATCTGCTGTGTGTTTCTCTGTGTTTTCATTTTGCTAAACTTACTGTGTTTGCGGGTCTGCTTTCCACAGACTGCAGGTTCGGAGCTCCCTTTGTTTTTGGTGTCTGCCCCCAGTGGCTAAGGTTGGTTCAGTGGGTCGTGTAGGCTTCCTGGTGGAGGGGACTCGTCGTGCCTGTGTTCTGCTGGATGAGGCTTGAATCTTGTCTTGCTGGTGGGCAGGACCGCATCTGCTGTTGTGTTTTGGGGGTGCCTGTGACCTTATTATGATTTTAGGCAGCCTCTCTGCTAATGGGTGGGGTTGTGTTCCTGTCTTGCTAGTTGTTTGGCCTAGGGTGTCCAGCACCGTAGCTTGCTGGTCGGTGAGTGGAGCTGTGTCTTAGCGTTGAGATGGAGATCTCTGGGAGAGCTTTCGCCGTCTGATAGTACGTGGAGTGGAGCCGGGAGGTCTCTGGTGGACCAGTGTCCTGAACTCGGCTCTCCCACCTCAGAGGCACAGGCGTGACACCTGGCGGAAGCCCCTAGACCCTGCCAGCCACGCGGCTGAAGGCCAGGAGCACCGTGCCCCGACCTGGGCGGCGGGGGGCGGGGTCGGGGGGGGGGGCGGTGCGTCTGGGAGGGGCGGGGGATAGACAGCCAGGCGGAAATCTCAGTGGAAATCTAAAGGCTCACGAGATTGGCAAGGGTCTGGGGGCGTGGACTCGGAGCGCGCCTCAGCGCCCGGGTAGAGGAGGCAGCCGCGGCACGAGGGTCCTGAAGTCCCGCGGCCGAGCCTGGGCGGGCGCCATTCCTGGGCGAGTTCTCTGAGGAGCGCCCCTGGCTCCTGCCAAAGGGGGCGGGGAGCTCGGCGAGCGGCCCGCGTCTGCGGCTTCCTCTCCACGCCCGAGCCTCCGCGCAGCGAGCACAGGGCGCCCGGAGTCTTAGCGCGCCTCTGCGCCGGGATAGATAGAGAAGGTAGCCGCGGCGGGTCGGTCCTGAATTCCCGCGGCGCTCCCTCCCTGGCGGCGAGTAACGGTCCTGAAGTCTCGAGGCGGCCGAGCCTGGCCGGGCGCCATCCCTGGGCGTGTTCTCTGAGGAGTGCCCGTGGCTCCTGCAAAAGGGAGCGGGGAGCTCGGCGAGCGGCCCGCGTCTGCGGCTTCCACTCCACGCCCCAGCCCCCGCGCAGCGAGCAGAGGACGCGCCCCGCAGCCCGTTCCCCGCGCCGCGGCGCGCCTGGCCTCCCGGCCTAGCCCAGGTAACTTTTCTGCTTCCTGAGTCCTTTTCAGCATGATCCAGTCATCTTTGATATTTAACTTCTGATATGACAGGATGTTCCAGAATCATATTGTAATTTTCTGCTCCAATCCTGGAGTCAGCTACATCTCCGAAAAGGGCTGGCAAAGATTATTTTTAATGGCTGCATCTTCTGGATGTACCAGTTCTTATTTAGCCAGTCCACTATCTGGAGGGAAAGAGTTTAGAAAGTTTCTGTAACTCTTCTGTAGTATCAATTAAATACTGAGATGTTTTATAGAAATAGTATATATAAGTGAGTGATGATGCCCTTACAATTGTTTTCTCTATTATTTAATAGTTTTTAAAAGCCTAGGCAGTTGACCCAGCTAGGGCGTGACGCATAAGCTGGTGTGCGTCATTCACCTGTTAGAGATGTCTGCTTCTAGAGAGGGGCTTGCAAACAATGAATTAAAAGGTGGTAGCTTGCTGGGTAGAGTAATCTTGGTTGTAGGTTTTTCTCCTGAATCACTTTAACTATGTCCTGCCACTCCCTTCTGGCTTGCAGAATTTCTGCTGAAAGATGAGCTGTTCAGCTTATGGGGGATTCCCTTGTGTGTTATGTATTGTTTTTCCCTTGCTGCTTTTAATATATTTTCTGTGTATTTAATTTTTGATAGTTTGATTAATATGTGTCTTGGCGTGTTTCTCCTTGGATTCATCCTGTATGCGACTGTCTGCGCTTCCTGGCCTTGATTAACTATTTCCTTTCCCATATTAGGGAAGTTTCCAGCTATAATCTCTTCGGATATTTTCTCCGTCCCTTTCTTTTGCTCTTCCTCTTCCGGGACCCCTATAATTCGAATGTTGGGGCGTTTAATGTTGTCCCAGAGGTCTCTGAGACTGTCCTCGATTCTTTTCATTCTTTTTTCTTTATTCTGCTCTGCAGTCGTTATTTCCATTATTTCATCTTCCGGGTCACTTATCTGTTCTTCTGCCTCAGGTATTCTGCCGTTGATTCCTTCTAGAGAATTTTTAATTTCGTCTGTTGTGGTGTTCCTCAGTGTTTGTTTGCTCTTTAGTTCTTCTGGGTCCTTGTTAAACGTTTCTTGTGTTTTCTCCGTCCTATTTCCAAGATTTTGGATCATCTTTACTCTCATTACTGTGAATTCTTTTTCAGGGAGACTGCCTATTTCCTCTTCGTTTGTTTGGTGTGGTGGGTTTTTACCTTGCTCCTTCATCTGCTGTGTGTTTCTCTGTGTTTTCATTTTGCTAAACTTACTGTGTTTGCGGGTCTGCTTTCCACAGACTGCAGGTTCGGAGCTCCCTTTGTTTTTGGTGTCTGCCCCCAGTGGCTAAGGTTGGTTCAGTGGGTCGTGTAGGCTTCCTGGTGGAGGGGACTCGTCGTGCCTGTGTTCTGCTGGATGAGGCTTGAATCTTGTCTTGCTGGTGGGCAGGACCGCATCTGCTGTTGTGTTTTGGGGGTGCCTGTGACCTTATTATGATTTTAGGCAGCCTCTCTGCTAATGGGTGGGGTTGTGTTCCTGTCTTGCTAGTTGTTTGGCCTAGGGTGTCCAGCACCGTAGCTTGCTGGTCGGTGAGTGGAGCTGTGTCTTAGCGTTGAGATGGAGATCTCTGGGAGAGCTTTCGCCGTCTGACAGTACGTGGAGTGGAGCCGGGAGGTCTCTGGTGGACCAGTGTCCTGAACTCGGCTCTCCCACCTCAGAGGCACAGGCGTGACACCTGGCGGAAGCCCCTAGACCCTGCCAGCCACGCGGCTGAAGGCCAGGAGCACCGTGCCCCGACCTGGGCGGCGGGGGGCGGGGTCGGGGGGGGGGGCGGTGCGTCTGGGAGGGGCGGGGGATAGACAGCCAGGCGGAAATCTCAGTGGAAATCTAAAGGCTCACGAGATTGGCAAGGGTCTGGGGGCGTGGACTCGGAGCGCGCCTCAGCGCCCGGGTAGAGGAGGCAGCCGCGGCACGAGGGTCCTGAAGTCCCGCGGCCGAGCCTGGGCGGGCGCCATTCCTGGGCGAGTTCTCTGAGGAGCGCCCCTGGCTCCTGCCAAAGGGGGCGGGGAGCTCGGCGAGCGGCCCGCGTCTGCGGCTTCCTCTCCACGCCCGAGCCTCCGCGCAGCGAGCACAGGGCGCCCGGAGTCTTAGCGCGCCTCTGCGCCGGGATAGATAGAGAAGGTAGCCGCGGCGGGTCGGTCCTGAATTCCCGCGGCGCTCCCTCCCTGGCGGCGAGTAACGGTCCTGAAGTCTCGAGGCGGCCGAGCCTGGCCGGGCGCCATCCCTGGGCGTGTTCTCTGAGGAGTGCCCGTGGCTCCTGCAAAAGGGAGCGGGGAGCTCGGCGAGCGGCCCGCGTCTGCGGCTTCCACTCCACGCCCCAGCCCCCGCGCAGCGAGCAGAGGACGCGCCCCGCAGCCCGTTCCCCGCGCCGCGGCGCGCCTGGCCTCCCGGCCTAGCCCAGGTAACTTTTCTGCTTCCTGAGTCCTTTTCAGCATGATCCAGTCATCTTTGATATTTAACTTCTGATATGACAGGATGTTCCAGAATCATATTGTAATTTTCTGCTCCAATCCTGGAGTCAGCTACATCTCCGAAAAGGGCTGGCAAAGATTATTTTTAATGGCTGCATCTTCTGGATGTACCAGTTCTTATTTAGCCAGTCCACTATCTGGAGGGAAAGAGTTTAGAAAGTTTCTGTAACTCTTCTGTAGTATCAATTAAATACTGAGATGTTTTATAGAAATAGTATATATAAGTGAGTGATGATGCCCTTACAATTGTTTTCTCTATTATTTAATAGTTTTTAAAAGCCTAGGCAGTTGACCCAGCTAGGGCGTGACGCATAAGCTGGTGTGCGTCATTCACCTGTTAGAGATGTCTGCTTCTAGAGAGGGGCTTGCAAACAATGAATTAAAAGGTGGTAGCTTGCTGGGTAGAGTAATCTTGGTTGTAGGTTTTTCTCCTGAATCACTTTAACTATGTCCTGCCACTCCCTTCTGGCTTGCAGAATTTCTGCTGAAAGATGAGCTGTTCAGCTTATGGGGGATTCCCTTGTGTGTTATGTATTGTTTTTCCCTTGCTGCTTTTAATATATTTTCTGTGTATTTAATTTTTGATAGTTTGATTAATATGTGTCTTGGCGTGTTTCTCCTTGGATTCATCCTGTATGCGACTGTCTGCGCTTCCTGGCCTTGATTAACTATTTCCTTTCCCATATTAGGGAAGTTTCCAGCTATAATCTCTTCGGATATTTTCTCCGTCCCTTTCTTTTGCTCTTCCTCTTCCGGGACCCCTATAATTCGAATGTTGGGGCGTTTAATGTTGTCCCAGAGGTCTCTGAGACTGTCCTCGATTCTTTTCATTCTTTTTTCTTTATTCTGCTCTGCAGTCGTTATTTCCATTATTTCATCTTCCGGGTCACTTATCTGTTCTTCTGCCTCAGGTATTCTGCCGTTGATTCCTTCTAGAGAATTTTTAATTTCGTCTGTTGTGGTGTTCCTCAGTGTTTGTTTGCTCTTTAGTTCTTCTGGGTCCTTGTTAAACGTTTCTTGTGTTTTCTCCGTCCTATTTCCAAGATTTTGGATCATCTTTACTCTCATTACTGTGAATTCTTTTTCAGGGAGACTGCCTATTTCCTCTTCGTTTGTTTGGTGTGGTGGGTTTTTACCTTGCTCCTTCATCTGCTGTGTGTTTCTCTGTGTTTTCATTTTGCTAAACTTACTGTGTTTGCGGGTCTGCTTTCCACAGACTGCAGGTTCGGAGCTCCCTTTGTTTTTGGTGTCTGCCCCCAGTGGCTAAGGTTGGTTCAGTGGGTCGTGTAGGCTTCCTGGTGGAGGGGACTCGTCGTGCCTGTGTTCTGCTGGATGAGGCTTGAATCTTGTCTTGCTGGTGGGCAGGACCGCATCTGCTGTTGTGTTTTGGGGGTGCCTGTGACCTTATTATGATTTTAGGCAGCCTCTCTGCTAATGGGTGGGGTTGTGTTCCTGTCTTGCTAGTTGTTTGGCCTAGGGTGTCCAGCACCGTAGCTTGCTGGTCGGTGAGTGGAGCTGTGTCTTAGCGTTGAGATGGAGATCTCTGGGAGAGCTTTCGCCGTCTGACAGTACGTGGAGTGGAGCCGGGAGGTCTCTGGTGGACCAGTGTCCTGAACTCGGCTCTCCCACCTCAGAGGCACAGGCGTGACACCTGGCGGAAGCCCCTAGACCCTGCCAGCCACGCGGCTGAAGGCCAGGAGCACCGTGCCCCGACCTGGGCGGCGGGGGGCGGGGTCGGGGGGGGGGCGGTGCGTCTGGGAGGGGCGGGGGATAGACAGCCAGGCGGAAATCTCAGTGGAAATCTAAAGGCTCACGAGATTGGCAAGGGTCTGGGGGCGTGGACTCGGAGCGCGCCTCAGCGCCCGGGTAGAGGAGGCAGCCGCGGCACGAGGGTCCTGAAGTCCCGCGGCCGAGCCTGGGCGGGCGCCATTCCTGGGCGAGTTCTCTGAGGAGCGCCCCTGGCTCCTGCCAAAGGGGGCGGGGAGCTCGGCGAGCGGCCCGCGTCTGCGGCTTCCTCTCCACGCCCGAGCCTCCGCGCAGCGAGCACAGGGCGCCCGGAGTCTTAGCGCGCCTCTGCGCCGGGATAGATAGAGAAGGTAGCCGCGGCGGGTCGGTCCTGAATTCCCGCGGCGCTCCCTCCCTGGCGGCGAGTAACGGTCCTGAAGTCTCGAGGCGGCCGAGCCTGGCCGGGCGCCATCCCTGGGCGTGTTCTCTGAGGAGTGCCCGTGGCTCCTGCAAAAGGGAGCGGGGAGCTCGGCGAGCGGCCCGCGTCTGCGGCTTCCACTCCACGCCCCAGCCCCCGCGCAGCGAGCAGAGGACGCGCCCCGCAGCCCGTTCCCCGCGCCGCGGCGCGCCTGGCCTCCCGGCCTAGCCCAGGTAACTTTTCTGCTTCCTGAGTCCTTTTCAGCATGATCCAGTCATCTTTGATATTTAACTTCTGATATGACAGGATGTTCCAGAATCATATTGTAATTTTCTGCTCCAATCCTGGAGTCAGCTACATCTCCGAAAAGGGCTGGCAAAGATTATTTTTAATGGCTGCATCTTCTGGATGTACCAGTTCTTATTTAGCCAGTCCACTATCTGGAGGGAAAGAGTTTAGAAAGTTTCTGTAACTCTTCTGTAGTATCAATTAAATACTGAGATGTTTTATAGAAATAGTATATATAAGTGAGTGATGATGCCCTTACAATTGTTTTCTCTATTATTTAATAGTTTTTAAAAGCCTAGGCAGTTGACCCAGCTAGGGCGTGACGCATAAGCTGGTGTGCGTCATTCACCTGTTAGAGATGTCTGCTTCTAGAGAGGGGCTTGCAAACAATGAATTAAAAGGTGGTAGCTTGCTGGGTAGAGTAATCTTGGTTGTAGGTTTTTCTCCTGAATCACTTTAACTATGTCCTGCCACTCCCTTCTGGCTTGCAGAATTTCTGCTGAAAGATGAGCTGTTCAGCTTATGGGGGATTCCCTTGTGTGTTATGTATTGTTTTTCCCTTGCTGCTTTTAATATATTTTCTGTGTATTTAATTTTTGATAGTTTGATTAATATGTGTCTTGGCGTGTTTCTCCTTGGATTCATCCTGTATGCGACTGTCTGCGCTTCCTGGCCTTGATTAACTATTTCCTTTCCCATATTAGGGAAGTTTCCAGCTATAATCTCTTCGGATATTTTCTCCGTCCCTTTCTTTTGCTCTTCCTCTTCCGGGACCCCTATAATTCGAATGTTGGGGCGTTTAATGTTGTCCCAGAGGTCTCTGAGACTGTCCTCGATTCTTTTCATTCTTTTTTCTTTATTCTGCTCTGCAGTCGTTATTTCCATTATTTCATCTTCCGGGTCACTTATCTGTTCTTCTGCCTCAGGTATTCTGCCGTTGATTCCTTCTAGAGAATTTTTAATTTCGTCTGTTGTGGTGTTCCTCAGTGTTTGTTTGCTCTTTAGTTCTTCTGGGTCCTTGTTAAACGTTTCTTGTGTTTTCTCCGTCCTATTTCCAAGATTTTGGATCATCTTTACTCTCATTACTGTGAATTCTTTTTCAGGGAGACTGCCTATTTCCTCTTCGTTTGTTTGGTGTGGTGGGTTTTTACCTTGCTCCTTCATCTGCTGTGTGTTTCTCTGTGTTTTCATTTTGCTAAACTTACTGTGTTTGCGGGTCTGCTTTCCACAGACTGCAGGTTCGGAGCTCCCTTTGTTTTTGGTGTCTGCCCCCAGTGGCTAAGGTTGGTTCAGTGGGTCGTGTAGGCTTCCTGGTGGAGGGGACTCGTCGTGCCTGTGTTCTGCTGGATGAGGCTTGAATCTTGTCTTGCTGGTGGGCAGGACCGCATCTGCTGTTGTGTTTTGGGGGTGCCTGTGACCTTATTATGATTTTAGGCAGCCTCTCTGCTAATGGGTGGGGTTGTGTTCCTGTCTTGCTAGTTGTTTGGCCTAGGGTGTCCAGCACCGTAGCTTGCTGGTCGGTGAGTGGAGCTGTGTCTTAGCGTTGAGATGGAGATCTCTGGGAGAGCTTTCGCCGTCTGACAGTACGTGGAGTGGAGCCGGGAGGTCTCTGGTGGACCAGTGTCCTGAACTCGGCTCTCCCACCTCAGAGGCACAGGCGTGACACCTGGCGGAAGCCCCTAGACCCTGCCAGCCACGCGGCTGAAGGCCAGGAGCACCGTGCCCCGACCTGGGCGGCGGGGGGCGGGGTCGGGGGGGGGGCGGTGCGTCTGGGAGGGGCGGGGGATAGACAGCCAGGCGGAAATCTCAGTGGAAATCTAAAGGCTCACGAGATTGGCAAGGGTCTGGGGGCGTGGACTCGGAGCGCGCCTCAGCGCCCGGGTAGAGGAGGCAGCCGCGGCACGAGGGTCCTGAAGTCCCGCGGCCGAGCCTGGGCGGGCGCCATTCCTGGGCGAGTTCTCTGAGGAGCGCCCCTGGCTCCTGCCAAAGGGGGCGGGGAGCTCGGCGAGCGGCCCGCGTCTGCGGCTTCCTCTCCACGCCCGAGCCTCCGCGCAGCGAGCACAGGGCGCCCGGAGTCTTAGCGCGCCTCTGCGCCGGGATAGATAGAGAAGGTAGCCGCGGCGGGTCGGTCCTGAATTCCCGCGGCGCTCCCTCCCTGGCGGCGAGTAACGGTCCTGAAGTCTCGAGGCGGCCGAGCCTGGCCGGGCGCCATCCCTGGGCGTGTTCTCTGAGGAGTGCCCGTGGCTCCTGCAAAAGGGAGCGGGGAGCTCGGCGAGCGGCCCGCGTCTGCGGCTTCCACTCCACGCCCCAGCCCCCGCGCAGCGAGCAGAGGACGCGCCCCGCAGCCCGTTCCCCGCGCCGCGGCGCGCCTGGCCTCCCGGCCTAGCCCAGGTAACTTTTCTGCTTCCTGAGTCCTTTTCAGCATGATCCAGTCATCTTTGATATTTAACTTCTGATATGACAGGATGTTCCAGAATCATATTGTAATTTTCTGCTCCAATCCTGGAGTCAGCTACATCTCCGAAAAGGGCTGGCAAAGATTATTTTTAATGGCTGCATCTTCTGGATGTACCAGTTCTTATTTAGCCAGTCCACTATCTGGAGGGAAAGAGTTTAGAAAGTTTCTGTAACTCTTCTGTAGTATCAATTAAATACTGAGATGTTTTATAGAAATAGTATATATAAGTGAGTGATGATGCCCTTACAATTGTTTTCTCTATTATTTAATAGTTTTTAAAAGCCTAGGCAGTTGACCCAGCTAGGGCGTGACGCATAAGCTGGTGTGCGTCATTCACCTGTTAGAGATGTCTGCTTCTAGAGAGGGGCTTGCAAACAATGAATTAAAAGGTGGTAGCTTGCTGGGTAGAGTAATCTTGGTTGTAGGTTTTTCTCCTGAATCACTTTAACTATGTCCTGCCACTCCCTTCTGGCTTGCAGAATTTCTGCTGAAAGATGAGCTGTTCAGCTTATGGGGGATTCCCTTGTGTGTTATGTATTGTTTTTCCCTTGCTGCTTTTAATATATTTTCTGTGTATTTAATTTTTGATAGTTTGATTAATATGTGTCTTGGCGTGTTTCTCCTTGGATTCATCCTGTATGCGACTGTCTGCGCTTCCTGGCCTTGATTAACTATTTCCTTTCCCATATTAGGGAAGTTTCCAGCTATAATCTCTTCGGATATTTTCTCCGTCCCTTTCTTTTGCTCTTCCTCTTCCGGGACCCCTATAATTCGAATGTTGGGGCGTTTAATGTTGTCCCAGAGGTCTCTGAGACTGTCCTCGATTCTTTTCATTCTTTTTTCTTTATTCTGCTCTGCAGTCGTTATTTCCATTATTTCATCTTCCGGGTCACTTATCTGTTCTTCTGCCTCAGGTATTCTGCCGTTGATTCCTTCTAGAGAATTTTTAATTTCGTCTGTTGTGGTGTTCCTCAGTGTTTGTTTGCTCTTTAGTTCTTCTGGGTCCTTGTTAAACGTTTCTTGTGTTTTCTCCGTCCTATTTCCAAGATTTTGGATCATCTTTACTCTCATTACTGTGAATTCTTTTTCAGGGAGACTGCCTATTTCCTCTTCGTTTGTTTGGTGTGGTGGGTTTTTACCTTGCTCCTTCATCTGCTGTGTGTTTCTCTGTGTTTTCATTTTGCTAAACTTACTGTGTTTGCGGGTCTGCTTTCCACAGACTGCAGGTTCGGAGCTCCCTTTGTTTTTGGTGTCTGCCCCCAGTGGCTAAGGTTGGTTCAGTGGGTCGTGTAGGCTTCCTGGTGGAGGGGACTCGTCGTGCCTGTGTTCTGCTGGATGAGGCTTGAATCTTGTCTTGCTGGTGGGCAGGACCGCATCTGCTGTTGTGTTTTGGGGGTGCCTGTGACCTTATTATGATTTTAGGCAGCCTCTCTGCTAATGGGTGGGGTTGTGTTCCTGTCTTGCTAGTTGTTTGGCCTAGGGTGTCCAGCACCGTAGCTTGCTGGTCGGTGAGTGGAGCTGTGTCTTAGCGTTGAGATGGAGATCTCTGGGAGAGCTTTCGCCGTCTGATAGTACGTGGAGTGGAGCCGGGAGGTCTCTGGTGGACCAGTGTCCTGAACTCGGCTCTCCCACCTCAGAGGCACAGGCGTGACACCTGGCGGAAGCCCCTAGACCCTGCCAGCCACGCGGCTGAAGGCCAGGAGCACCGTGCCCCGACCTGGGCGGCGGGGGGCGGGGTCGGGGGGGGGGCGGTGCGTCTGGGAGGGGCGGGGGATAGACAGCCAGGCGGAAATCTCAGTGGAAATCTAAAGGCTCACGAGATTGGCAAGGGTCTGGGGGCGTGGACTCGGAGCGCGCCTCAGCGCCCGGGTAGAGGAGGCAGCCGCGGCACGAGGGTCCTGAAGTCCCGCGGCCGAGCCTGGGCGGGCGCCATTCCTGGGCGAGTTCTCTGAGGAGCGCCCCTGGCTCCTGCCAAAGGGGGCGGGGAGCTCGGCGAGCGGCCCGCGTCTGCGGCTTCCTCTCCACGCCCGAGCCTCCGCGCAGCGAGCACAGGGCGCCCGGAGTCTTAGCGCGCCTCTGCGCCGGGATAGATAGAGAAGGTAGCCGCGGCGGGTCGGTCCTGAATTCCCGCGGCGCTCCCTCCCTGGCGGCGAGTAACGGTCCTGAAGTCTCGAGGCGGCCGAGCCTGGCCGGGCGCCATCCCTGGGCGTGTTCTCTGAGGAGTGCCCGTGGCTCCTGCAAAAGGGAGCGGGGAGCTCGGCGAGCGGCCCGCGTCTGCGGCTTCCACTCCACGCCCCAGCCCCCGCGCAGCGAGCAGAGGACGCGCCCCGCAGCCCGTTCCCCGCGCCGCGGCGCGCCTGGCCTCCCGGCCTAGCCCAGGTAACTTTTCTGCTTCCTGAGTCCTTTTCAGCATGATCCAGTCATCTTTGATATTTAACTTCTGATATGACAGGATGTTCCAGAATCATATTGTAATTTTCTGCTCCAATCCTGGAGTCAGCTACATCTCCGAAAAGGGCTGGCAAAGATTATTTTTAATGGCTGCATCTTCTGGATGTACCAGTTCTTATTTAGCCAGTCCACTATCTGGAGGGAAAGAGTTTAGAAAGTTTCTGTAACTCTTCTGTAGTATCAATTAAATACTGAGATGTTTTATAGAAATAGTATATATAAGTGAGTGATGATGCCCTTACAATTGTTTTCTCTATTATTTAATAGTTTTTAAAAGCCTAGGCAGTTGACCCAGCTAGGGCGTGACGCATAAGCTGGTGTGCGTCATTCACCTGTTAGAGATGTCTGCTTCTAGAGAGGGGCTTGCAAACAATGAATTAAAAGGTGGTAGCTTGCTGGGTAGAGTAATCTTGGTTGTAGGTTTTTCTCCTGAATCACTTTAACTATGTCCTGCCACTCCCTTCTGGCTTGCAGAATTTCTGCTGAAAGATGAGCTGTTCAGCTTATGGGGGATTCCCTTGTGTGTTATGTATTGTTTTTCCCTTGCTGCTTTTAATATATTTTCTGTGTATTTAATTTTTGATAGTTTGATTAATATGTGTCTTGGCGTGTTTCTCCTTGGATTCATCCTGTATGCGACTGTCTGCGCTTCCTGGCCTTGATTAACTATTTCCTTTCCCATATTAGGGAAGTTTCCAGCTATAATCTCTTCGGATATTTTCTCCGTCCCTTTCTTTTGCTCTTCCTCTTCCGGGACCCCTATAATTCGAATGTTGGGGCGTTTAATGTTGTCCCAGAGGTCTCTGAGACTGTCCTCGATTCTTTTCATTCTTTTTTCTTTATTCTGCTCTGCAGTCGTTATTTCCATTATTTCATCTTCCGGGTCACTTATCTGTTCTTCTGCCTCAGGTATTCTGCCGTTGATTCCTTCTAGAGAATTTTTAATTTCGTCTGTTGTGGTGTTCCTCAGTGTTTGTTTGCTCTTTAGTTCTTCTGGGTCCTTGTTAAACGTTTCTTGTGTTTTCTCCGTCCTATTTCCAAGATTTTGGATCATCTTTACTCTCATTACTGTGAATTCTTTTTCAGGGAGACTGCCTATTTCCTCTTCGTTTGTTTGGTGTGGTGGGTTTTTACCTTGCTCCTTCATCTGCTGTGTGTTTCTCTGTGTTTTCATTTTGCTAAACTTACTGTGTTTGCGGGTCTGCTTTCCACAGACTGCAGGTTCGGAGCTCCCTTTGTTTTTGGTGTCTGCCCCCAGTGGCTAAGGTTGGTTCAGTGGGTCGTGTAGGCTTCCTGGTGGAGGGGACTCGTCGTGCCTGTGTTCTGCTGGATGAGGCTTGAATCTTGTCTTGCTGGTGGGCAGGACCGCATCTGCTGTTGTGTTTTGGGGGTGCCTGTGACCTTATTATGATTTTAGGCAGCCTCTCTGCTAATGGGTGGGGTTGTGTTCCTGTCTTGCTAGTTGTTTGGCCTAGGGTGTCCAGCACCGTAGCTTGCTGGTCGGTGAGTGGAGCTGTGTCTTAGCGTTGAGATGGAGATCTCTGGGAGAGCTTTCGCCGTCTGATAGTACGTGGAGTGGAGCCGGGAGGTCTCTGGTGGACCAGTGTCCTGAACTCGGCTCTCCCACCTCAGAGGCACAGGCGTGACACCTGGCGGAAGCCCCTAGACCCTGCCAGCCACGCGGCTGAAGGCCAGGAGCACCGTGCCCCGACCTGGGCGGCGGGGGGCGGGGTCGGGGGGGGGGCGGTGCGTCTGGGAGGGGCGGGGGATAGACAGCCAGGCGGAAATCTCAGTGGAAATCTAAAGGCTCACGAGATTGGCAAGGGTCTGGGGGCGTGGACTCGGAGCGCGCCTCAGCGCCCGGGTAGAGGAGGCAGCCGCGGCACGAGGGTCCTGAAGTCCCGCGGCCGAGCCTGGGCGGGCGCCATTCCTGGGCGAGTTCTCTGAGGAGCGCCCCTGGCTCCTGCCAAAGGGGGCGGGGAGCTCGGCGAGCGGCCCGCGTCTGCGGCTTCCTCTCCACGCCCGAGCCTCCGCGCAGCGAGCACAGGGCGCCCGGAGTCTTAGCGCGCCTCTGCGCCGGGATAGATAGAGAAGGTAGCCGCGGCGGGTCGGTCCTGAATTCCCGCGGCGCTCCCTCCCTGGCGGCGAGTAACGGTCCTGAAGTCTCGAGGCGGCCGAGCCTGGCCGGGCGCCATCCCTGGGCGTGTTCTCTGAGGAGTGCCCGTGGCTCCTGCAAAAGGGAGCGGGGAGCTCGGCGAGCGGCCCGCGTCTGCGGCTTCCACTCCACGCCCCAGCCCCCGCGCAGCGAGCAGAGGACGCGCCCCGCAGCCCGTTCCCCGCGCCGCGGCGCGCCTGGCCTCCCGGCCTAGCCCAGGTAACTTTTCTGCTTCCTGAGTCCTTTTCAGCATGATCCAGTCATCTTTGATATTTAACTTCTGATATGACAGGATGTTCCAGAATCATATTGTAATTTTCTGCTCCAATCCTGGAGTCAGCTACATCTCCGAAAAGGGCTGGCAAAGATTATTTTTAATGGCTGCATCTTCTGGATGTACCAGTTCTTATTTAGCCAGTCCACTATCTGGAGGGAAAGAGTTTAGAAAGTTTCTGTAACTCTTCTGTAGTATCAATTAAATACTGAGATGTTTTATAGAAATAGTATATATAAGTGAGTGATGATGCCCTTACAATTGTTTTCTCTATTATTTAATAGTTTTTAAAAGCCTAGGCAGTTGACCCAGCTAGGGCGTGACGCATAAGCTGGTGTGCGTCATTCACCTGTTAGAGATGTCTGCTTCTAGAGAGGGGCTTGCAAACAATGAATTAAAAGGTGGTAGCTTGCTGGGTAGAGTAATCTTGGTTGTAGGTTTTTCTCCTGAATCACTTTAACTATGTCCTGCCACTCCCTTCTGGCTTGCAGAATTTCTGCTGAAAGATGAGCTGTTCAGCTTATGGGGGATTCCCTTGTGTGTTATGTATTGTTTTTCCCTTGCTGCTTTTAATATATTTTCTGTGTATTTAATTTTTGATAGTTTGATTAATATGTGTCTTGGCGTGTTTCTCCTTGGATTCATCCTGTATGCGACTGTCTGCGCTTCCTGGCCTTGATTAACTATTTCCTTTCCCATATTAGGGAAGTTTCCAGCTATAATCTCTTCGGATATTTTCTCCGTCCCTTTCTTTTGCTCTTCCTCTTCCGGGACCCCTATAATTCGAATGTTGGGGCGTTTAATGTTGTCCCAGAGGTCTCTGAGACTGTCCTCGATTCTTTTCATTCTTTTTTCTTTATTCTGCTCTGCAGTCGTTATTTCCATTATTTCATCTTCCGGGTCACTTATCTGTTCTTCTGCCTCAGGTATTCTGCCGTTGATTCCTTCTAGAGAATTTTTAATTTCGTCTGTTGTGGTGTTCCTCAGTGTTTGTTTGCTCTTTAGTTCTTCTGGGTCCTTGTTAAACGTTTCTTGTGTTTTCTCCGTCCTATTTCCAAGATTTTGGATCATCTTTACTCTCATTACTGTGAATTCTTTTTCAGGGAGACTGCCTATTTCCTCTTCGTTTGTTTGGTGTGGTGGGTTTTTACCTTGCTCCTTCATCTGCTGTGTGTTTCTCTGTGTTTTCATTTTGCTAAACTTACTGTGTTTGCGGGTCTGCTTTCCACAGACTGCAGGTTCGGAGCTCCCTTTGTTTTTGGTGTCTGCCCCCAGTGGCTAAGGTTGGTTCAGTGGGTCGTGTAGGCTTCCTGGTGGAGGGGACTCGTCGTGCCTGTGTTCTGCTGGATGAGGCTTGAATCTTGTCTTGCTGGTGGGCAGGACCGCATCTGCTGTTGTGTTTTGGGGGTGCCTGTGACCTTATTATGATTTTAGGCAGCCTCTCTGCTAATGGGTGGGGTTGTGTTCCTGTCTTGCTAGTTGTTTGGCCTAGGGTGTCCAGCACCGTAGCTTGCTGGTCGGTGAGTGGAGCTGTGTCTTAGCGTTGAGATGGAGATCTCTGGGAGAGCTTTCGCCGTCTGACAGTACGTGGAGTGGAGCCGGGAGGTCTCTGGTGGACCAGTGTCCTGAACTCGGCTCTCCCACCTCAGAGGCACAGGCGTGACACCTGGCGGAAGCCCCTAGACCCTGCCAGCCACGCGGCTGAAGGCCAGGAGCACCGTGCCCCGACCTGGGCGGCGGGGGGCGGGGTCGGGGGGGGGGCGGTGCGTCTGGGAGGGGCGGGGGATAGACAGCCAGGCGGAAATCTCAGTGGAAATCTAAAGGCTCACGAGATTGGCAAGGGTCTGGGGGCGTGGACTCGGAGCGCGCCTCAGCGCCCGGGTAGAGGAGGCAGCCGCGGCACGAGGGTCCTGAAGTCCCGCGGCCGAGCCTGGGCGGGCGCCATTCCTGGGCGAGTTCTCTGAGGAGCGCCCCTGGCTCCTGCCAAAGGGGGCGGGGAGCTCGGCGAGCGGCCCGCGTCTGCGGCTTCCTCTCCACGCCCGAGCCTCCGCGCAGCGAGCACAGGGCGCCCGGAGTCTTAGCGCGCCTCTGCGCCGGGATAGATAGAGAAGGTAGCCGCGGCGGGTCGGTCCTGAATTCCCGCGGCGCTCCCTCCCTGGCGGCGAGTAACGGTCCTGAAGTCTCGAGGCGGCCGAGCCTGGCCGGGCGCCATCCCTGGGCGTGTTCTCTGAGGAGTGCCCGTGGCTCCTGCAAAAGGGAGCGGGGAGCTCGGCGAGCGGCCCGCGTCTGCGGCTTCCACTCCACGCCCCAGCCCCCGCGCAGCGAGCAGAGGACGCGCCCCGCAGCCCGTTCCCCGCGCCGCGGCGCGCCTGGCCTCCCGGCCTAGCCCAGGTAACTTTTCTGCTTCCTGAGTCCTTTTCAGCATGATCCAGTCATCTTTGATATTTAACTTCTGATATGACAGGATGTTCCAGAATCATATTGTAATTTTCTGCTCCAATCCTGGAGTCAGCTACATCTCCGAAAAGGGCTGGCAAAGATTATTTTTAATGGCTGCATCTTCTGGATGTACCAGTTCTTATTTAGCCAGTCCACTATCTGGAGGGAAAGAGTTTAGAAAGTTTCTGTAACTCTTCTGTAGTATCAATTAAATACTGAGATGTTTTATAGAAATAGTATATATAAGTGAGTGATGATGCCCTTACAATTGTTTTCTCTATTATTTAATAGTTTTTAAAAGCCTAGGCAGTTGACCCAGCTAGGGCGTGACGCATAAGCTGGTGTGCGTCATTCACCTGTTAGAGATGTCTGCTTCTAGAGAGGGGCTTGCAAACAATGAATTAAAAGGTGGTAGCTTGCTGGGTAGAGTAATCTTGGTTGTAGGTTTTTCTCCTGAATCACTTTAACTATGTCCTGCCACTCCCTTCTGGCTTGCAGAATTTCTGCTGAAAGATGAGCTGTTCAGCTTATGGGGGATTCCCTTGTGTGTTATGTATTGTTTTTCCCTTGCTGCTTTTAATATATTTTCTGTGTATTTAATTTTTGATAGTTTGATTAATATGTGTCTTGGCGTGTTTCTCCTTGGATTCATCCTGTATGCGACTGTCTGCGCTTCCTGGCCTTGATTAACTATTTCCTTTCCCATATTAGGGAAGTTTCCAGCTATAATCTCTTCGGATATTTTCTCCGTCCCTTTCTTTTGCTCTTCCTCTTCCGGGACCCCTATAATTCGAATGTTGGGGCGTTTAATGTTGTCCCAGAGGTCTCTGAGACTGTCCTCGATTCTTTTCATTCTTTTTTCTTTATTCTGCTCTGCAGTCGTTATTTCCATTATTTCATCTTCCGGGTCACTTATCTGTTCTTCTGCCTCAGGTATTCTGCCGTTGATTCCTTCTAGAGAATTTTTAATTTCGTCTGTTGTGGTGTTCCTCAGTGTTTGTTTGCTCTTTAGTTCTTCTGGGTCCTTGTTAAACGTTTCTTGTGTTTTCTCCGTCCTATTTCCAAGATTTTGGATCATCTTTACTCTCATTACTGTGAATTCTTTTTCAGGGAGACTGCCTATTTCCTCTTCGTTTGTTTGGTGTGGTGGGTTTTTACCTTGCTCCTTCATCTGCTGTGTGTTTCTCTGTGTTTTCATTTTGCTAAACTTACTGTGTTTGCGGGTCTGCTTTCCACAGACTGCAGGTTCGGAGCTCCCTTTGTTTTTGGTGTCTGCCCCCAGTGGCTAAGGTTGGTTCAGTGGGTCGTGTAGGCTTCCTGGTGGAGGGGACTCGTCGTGCCTGTGTTCTGCTGGATGAGGCTTGAATCTTGTCTTGCTGGTGGGCAGGACCGCATCTGCTGTTGTGTTTTGGGGGTGCCTGTGACCTTATTATGATTTTAGGCAGCCTCTCTGCTAATGGGTGGGGTTGTGTTCCTGTCTTGCTAGTTGTTTGGCCTAGGGTGTCCAGCACCGTAGCTTGCTGGTCGGTGAGTGGAGCTGTGTCTTAGCGTTGAGATGGAGATCTCTGGGAGAGCTTTCGCCGTCTGATAGTACGTGGAGTGGAGCCGGGAGGTCTCTGGTGGACCAGTGTCCTGAACTCGGCTCTCCCACCTCAGAGGCACAGGCGTGACACCTGGCGGAAGCCCCTAGACCCTGCCAGCCACGCGGCTGAAGGCCAGGAGCACCGTGCCCCGACCTGGGCGGCGGGGGGCGGGGTCGGGGGGGGGGCGGTGCGTCTGGGAGGGGCGGGGGATAGACAGCCAGGCGGAAATCTCAGTGGAAATCTAAAGGCTCACGAGATTGGCAAGGGTCTGGGGGCGTGGACTCGGAGCGCGCCTCAGCGCCCGGGTAGAGGAGGCAGCCGCGGCACGAGGGTCCTGAAGTCCCGCGGCCGAGCCTGGGCGGGCGCCATTCCTGGGCGAGTTCTCTGAGGAGCGCCCCTGGCTCCTGCCAAAGGGGGCGGGGAGCTCGGCGAGCGGCCCGCGTCTGCGGCTTCCTCTCCACGCCCGAGCCTCCGCGCAGCGAGCACAGGGCGCCCGGAGTCTTAGCGCGCCTCTGCGCCGGGATAGATAGAGAAGGTAGCCGCGGCGGGTCGGTCCTGAATTCCCGCGGCGCTCCCTCCCTGGCGGCGAGTAACGGTCCTGAAGTCTCGAGGCGGCCGAGCCTGGCCGGGCGCCATCCCTGGGCGTGTTCTCTGAGGAGTGCCCGTGGCTCCTGCAAAAGGGGCGTGTTCTCTGAGGAGTGCCCGTGGCTCCTGCAAAAGGGAGCGGGGAGCTCGGCGAGCGGCCCGCGTCTGCGGCTTCCACTCCACGCCCCAGCCCCCGCGCAGCGAGCAGAGGACGCGCCCCGCAGCCCGTTCCCCGCGCCGCGGCGCGCCTGGCCTCCCGGCCTAGCCCAGGTAACTTTTCTGCTTCCTGAGTCCTTTTCAGCATGATCCAGTCATCTTTGATATTTAACTTCTGATATGACAGGATGTTCCAGAATCATATTGTAATTTTCTGCTCCAATCCTGGAGTCAGCTACATCTCCGAAAAGGGCTGGCAAAGATTATTTTTAATGGCTGCATCTTCTGGATGTACCAGTTCTTATTTAGCCAGTCCACTATCTGGAGGGAAAGAGTTTAGAAAGTTTCTGTAACTCTTCTGTAGTATCAATTAAATACTGAGATGTTTTATAGAAATAGTATATATAAGTGAGTGATGATGCCCTTACAATTGTTTTCTCTATTATTTAATAGTTTTTAAAAGCCTAGGCAGTTGACCCAGCTAGGGCGTGACGCATAAGCTGGTGTGCGTCATTCACCTGTTAGAGATGTCTGCTTCTAGAGAGGGGCTTGCAAACAATGAATTAAAAGGTGGTAGCTTGCTGGGTAGAGTAATCTTGGTTGTAGGTTTTTCTCCTGAATCACTTTAACTATGTCCTGCCACTCCCTTCTGGCTTGCAGAATTTCTGCTGAAAGATGAGCTGTTCAGCTTATGGGGGATTCCCTTGTGTGTTATGTATTGTTTTTCCCTTGCTGCTTTTAATATATTTTCTGTGTATTTAATTTTTGATAGTTTGATTAATATGTGTCTTGGCGTGTTTCTCCTTGGATTCATCCTGTATGCGACTGTCTGCGCTTCCTGGCCTTGATTAACTATTTCCTTTCCCATATTAGGGAAGTTTCCAGCTATAATCTCTTCGGATATTTTCTCCGTCCCTTTCTTTTGCTCTTCCTCTTCCGGGACCCCTATAATTCGAATGTTGGGGCGTTTAATGTTGTCCCAGAGGTCTCTGAGACTGTCCTCGATTCTTTTCATTCTTTTTTCTTTATTCTGCTCTGCAGTCGTTATTTCCATTATTTCATCTTCCGGGTCACTTATCTGTTCTTCTGCCTCAGGTATTCTGCCGTTGATTCCTTCTAGAGAATTTTTAATTTCGTCTGTTGTGGTGTTCCTCAGTGTTTGTTTGCTCTTTAGTTCTTCTGGGTCCTTGTTAAACGTTTCTTGTGTTTTCTCCGTCCTATTTCCAAGATTTTGGATCATCTTTACTCTCATTACTGTGAATTCTTTTTCAGGGAGACTGCCTATTTCCTCTTCGTTTGTTTGGTGTGGTGGGTTTTTACCTTGCTCCTTCATCTGCTGTGTGTTTCTCTGTGTTTTCATTTTGCTAAACTTACTGTGTTTGCGGGTCTGCTTTCCACAGACTGCAGGTTCGGAGCTCCCTTTGTTTTTGGTGTCTGCCCCCAGTGGCTAAGGTTGGTTCAGTGGGTCGTGTAGGCTTCCTGGTGGAGGGGACTCGTCGTGCCTGTGTTCTGCTGGATGAGGCTTGAATCTTGTCTTGCTGGTGGGCAGGACCGCATCTGCTGTTGTGTTTTGGGGGTGCCTGTGACCTTATTATGATTTTAGGCAGCCTCTCTGCTAATGGGTGGGGTTGTGTTCCTGTCTTGCTAGTTGTTTGGCCTAGGGTGTCCAGCACCGTAGCTTGCTGGTCGGTGAGTGGAGCTGTGTCTTAGCGTTGAGATGGAGATCTCTGGGAGAGCTTTCGCCGTCTGATAGTACGTGGAGTGGAGCCGGGAGGTCTCTGGTGGACCAGTGTCCTGAACTCGGCTCTCCCACCTCAGAGGCACAGGCGTGACACCTGGCGGAAGCCCCTAGACCCTGCCAGCCACGCGGCTGAAGGCCAGGAGCACCGTGCCCCGACCTGGGCGGCGGGGGGCGGGGTCGGGGGGGGGGCGGTGCGTCTGGGAGGGGCGGGGGATAGACAGCCAGGCGGAAATCTCAGTGGAAATCTAAAGGCTCACGAGATTGGCAAGGGTCTGGGGGCGTGGACTCGGAGCGCGCCTCAGCGCCCGGGTAGAGGAGGCAGCCGCGGCACGAGGGTCCTGAAGTCCCGCGGCCGAGCCTGGGCGGGCGCCATTCCTGGGCGAGTTCTCTGAGGAGCGCCCCTGGCTCCTGCCAAAGGGGGCGGGGAGCTCGGCGAGCGGCCCGCGTCTGCGGCTTCCTCTCCACGCCCGAGCCTCCGCGCAGCGAGCACAGGGCGCCCGGAGTCTTAGCGCGCCTCTGCGCCGGGATAGATAGAGAAGGTAGCCGCGGCGGGTCGGTCCTGAATTCCCGCGGCGCTCCCTCCCTGGCGGCGAGTAACGGTCCTGAAGTCTCGAGGCGGCCGAGCCTGGCCGGGCGCCATCCCTGGGCGTGTTCTCTGAGGAGTGCCCGTGGCTCCTGCAAAAGGGAGCGGGGAGCTCGGCGAGCGGCCCGCGTCTGCGGCTTCCACTCCACGCCCCAGCCCCCGCGCAGCGAGCAGAGGACGCGCCCCGCAGCCCGTTCCCCGCGCCGCGGCGCGCCTGGCCTCCCGGCCTAGCCCAGGTAACTTTTCTGCTTCCTGAGTCCTTTTCAGCATGATCCAGTCATCTTTGATATTTAACTTCTGATATGACAGGATGTTCCAGAATCATATTGTAATTTTCTGCTCCAATCCTGGAGTCAGCTACATCTCCGAAAAGGGCTGGCAAAGATTATTTTTAATGGCTGCATCTTCTGGATGTACCAGTTCTTATTTAGCCAGTCCACTATCTGGAGGGAAAGAGTTTAGAAAGTTTCTGTAACTCTTCTGTAGTATCAATTAAATACTGAGATGTTTTATAGAAATAGTATATATAAGTGAGTGATGATGCCCTTACAATTGTTTTCTCTATTATTTAATAGTTTTTAAAAGCCTAGGCAGTTGACCCAGCTAGGGCGTGACGCATAAGCTGGTGTGCGTCATTCACCTGTTAGAGATGTCTGCTTCTAGAGAGGGGCTTGCAAACAATGAATTAAAAGGTGGTAGCTTGCTGGGTAGAGTAATCTTGGTTGTAGGTTTTTCTCCTGAATCACTTTAACTATGTCCTGCCACTCCCTTCTGGCTTGCAGAATTTCTGCTGAAAGATGAGCTGTTCAGCTTATGGGGGATTCCCTTGTGTGTTATGTATTGTTTTTCCCTTGCTGCTTTTAATATATTTTCTGTGTATTTAATTTTTGATAGTTTGATTAATATGTGTCTTGGCGTGTTTCTCCTTGGATTCATCCTGTATGCGACTGTCTGCGCTTCCTGGCCTTGATTAACTATTTCCTTTCCCATATTAGGGAAGTTTCCAGCTATAATCTCTTCGGATATTTTCTCCGTCCCTTTCTTTTGCTCTTCCTCTTCCGGGACCCCTATAATTCGAATGTTGGGGCGTTTAATGTTGTCCCAGAGGTCTCTGAGACTGTCCTCGATTCTTTTCATTCTTTTTTCTTTATTCTGCTCTGCAGTCGTTATTTCCATTATTTCATCTTCCGGGTCACTTATCTGTTCTTCTGCCTCAGGTATTCTGCCGTTGATTCCTTCTAGAGAATTTTTAATTTCGTCTGTTGTGGTGTTCCTCAGTGTTTGTTTGCTCTTTAGTTCTTCTGGGTCCTTGTTAAACGTTTCTTGTGTTTTCTCCGTCCTATTTCCAAGATTTTGGATCATCTTTACTCTCATTACTGTGAATTCTTTTTCAGGGAGACTGCCTATTTCCTCTTCGTTTGTTTGGTGTGGTGGGTTTTTACCTTGCTCCTTCATCTGCTGTGTGTTTCTCTGTGTTTTCATTTTGCTAAACTTACTGTGTTTGCGGGTCTGCTTTCCACAGACTGCAGGTTCGGAGCTCCCTTTGTTTTTGGTGTCTGCCCCCAGTGGCTAAGGTTGGTTCAGTGGGTCGTGTAGGCTTCCTGGTGGAGGGGACTCGTCGTGCCTGTGTTCTGCTGGATGAGGCTTGAATCTTGTCTTGCTGGTGGGCAGGACCGCATCTGCTGTTGTGTTTTGGGGGTGCCTGTGACCTTATTATGATTTTAGGCAGCCTCTCTGCTAATGGGTGGGGTTGTGTTCCTGTCTTGCTAGTTGTTTGGCCTAGGGTGTCCAGCACCGTAGCTTGCTGGTCGGTGAGTGGAGCTGTGTCTTAGCGTTGAGATGGAGATCTCTGGGAGAGCTTTCGCCGTCTGACAGTACGTGGAGTGGAGCCGGGAGGTCTCTGGTGGACCAGTGTCCTGAACTCGGCTCTCCCACCTCAGAGGCACAGGCGTGACACCTGGCGGAAGCCCCTAGACCCTGCCAGCCACGCGGCTGAAGGCCAGGAGCACCGTGCCCCGACCTGGGCGGCGGGGGGCGGGGTCGGGGGGGGGGCGGTGCGTCTGGGAGGGGCGGGGGATAGACAGCCAGGCGGAAATCTCAGTGGAAATCTAAAGGCTCACGAGATTGGCAAGGGTCTGGGGGCGTGGACTCGGAGCGCGCCTCAGCGCCCGGGTAGAGGAGGCAGCCGCGGCACGAGGGTCCTGAAGTCCCGCGGCCGAGCCTGGGCGGGCGCCATTCCTGGGCGAGTTCTCTGAGGAGCGCCCCTGGCTCCTGCCAAAGGGGGCGGGGAGCTCGGCGAGCGGCCCGCGTCTGCGGCTTCCTCTCCACGCCCGAGCCTCCGCGCAGCGAGCACAGGGCGCCCGGAGTCTTAGCGCGCCTCTGCGCCGGGATAGATAGAGAAGGTAGCCGCGGCGGGTCGGTCCTGAATTCCCGCGGCGCTCCCTCCCTGGCGGCGAGTAACGGTCCTGAAGTCTCGAGGCGGCCGAGCCTGGCCGGGCGCCATCCCTGGGCGTGTTCTCTGAGGAGTGCCCGTGGCTCCTGCAAAAGGGAGCGGGGAGCTCGGCGAGCGGCCCGCGTCTGCGGCTTCCACTCCACGCCCCAGCCCCCGCGCAGCGAGCAGAGGACGCGCCCCGCAGCCCGTTCCCCGCGCCGCGGCGCGCCTGGCCTCCCGGCCTAGCCCAGGTAACTTTTCTGCTTCCTGAGTCCTTTTCAGCATGATCCAGTCATCTTTGATATTTAACTTCTGATATGACAGGATGTTCCAGAATCATATTGTAATTTTCTGCTCCAATCCTGGAGTCAGCTACATCTCCGAAAAGGGCTGGCAAAGATTATTTTTAATGGCTGCATCTTCTGGATGTACCAGTTCTTATTTAGCCAGTCCACTATCTGGAGGGAAAGAGTTTAGAAAGTTTCTGTAACTCTTCTGTAGTATCAATTAAATACTGAGATGTTTTATAGAAATAGTATATATAAGTGAGTGATGATGCCCTTACAATTGTTTTCTCTATTATTTAATAGTTTTTAAAAGCCTAGGCAGTTGACCCAGCTAGGGCGTGACGCATAAGCTGGTGTGCGTCATTCACCTGTTAGAGATGTCTGCTTCTAGAGAGGGGCTTGCAAACAATGAATTAAAAGGTGGTAGCTTGCTGGGTAGAGTAATCTTGGTTGTAGGTTTTTCTCCTGAATCACTTTAACTATGTCCTGCCACTCCCTTCTGGCTTGCAGAATTTCTGCTGAAAGATGAGCTGTTCAGCTTATGGGGGATTCCCTTGTGTGTTATGTATTGTTTTTCCCTTGCTGCTTTTAATATATTTTCTGTGTATTTAATTTTTGATAGTTTGATTAATATGTGTCTTGGCGTGTTTCTCCTTGGATTCATCCTGTATGCGACTGTCTGCGCTTCCTGGCCTTGATTAACTATTTCCTTTCCCATATTAGGGAAGTTTCCAGCTATAATCTCTTCGGATATTTTCTCCGTCCCTTTCTTTTGCTCTTCCTCTTCCGGGACCCCTATAATTCGAATGTTGGGGCGTTTAATGTTGTCCCAGAGGTCTCTGAGACTGTCCTCGATTCTTTTCATTCTTTTTTCTTTATTCTGCTCTGCAGTCGTTATTTCCATTATTTCATCTTCCGGGTCACTTATCTGTTCTTCTGCCTCAGGTATTCTGCCGTTGATTCCTTCTAGAGAATTTTTAATTTCGTCTGTTGTGGTGTTCCTCAGTGTTTGTTTGCTCTTTAGTTCTTCTGGGTCCTTGTTAAACGTTTCTTGTGTTTTCTCCGTCCTATTTCCAAGATTTTGGATCATCTTTACTCTCATTACTGTGAATTCTTTTTCAGGGAGACTGCCTATTTCCTCTTCGTTTGTTTGGTGTGGTGGGTTTTTACCTTGCTCCTTCATCTGCTGTGTGTTTCTCTGTGTTTTCATTTTGCTAAACTTACTGTGTTTGCGGGTCTGCTTTCCACAGACTGCAGGTTCGGAGCTCCCTTTGTTTTTGGTGTCTGCCCCCAGTGGCTAAGGTTGGTTCAGTGGGTCGTGTAGGCTTCCTGGTGGAGGGGACTCGTCGTGCCTGTGTTCTGCTGGATGAGGCTTGAATCTTGTCTTGCTGGTGGGCAGGACCGCATCTGCTGTTGTGTTTTGGGGGTGCCTGTGACCTTATTATGATTTTAGGCAGCCTCTCTGCTAATGGGTGGGGTTGTGTTCCTGTCTTGCTAGTTGTTTGGCCTAGGGTGTCCAGCACCGTAGCTTGCTGGTCGGTGAGTGGAGCTGTGTCTTAGCGTTGAGATGGAGATCTCTGGGAGAGCTTTCGCCGTCTGACAGTACGTGGAGTGGAGCCGGGAGGTCTCTGGTGGACCAGTGTCCTGAACTCGGCTCTCCCACCTCAGAGGCACAGGCGTGACACCTGGCGGAAGCCCCTAGACCCTGCCAGCCACGCGGCTGAAGGCCAGGAGCACCGTGCCCCGACCTGGGCGGCGGGGGGCGGGGTCGGGGGGGGGGCGGTGCGTCTGGGAGGGGCGGGGGATAGACAGCCAGGCGGAAATCTCAGTGGAAATCTAAAGGCTCACGAGATTGGCAAGGGTCTGGGGGCGTGGACTCGGAGCGCGCCTCAGCGCCCGGGTAGAGGAGGCAGCCGCGGCACGAGGGTCCTGAAGTCCCGCGGCCGAGCCTGGGCGGGCGCCATTCCTGGGCGAGTTCTCTGAGGAGCGCCCCTGGCTCCTGCCAAAGGGGGCGGGGAGCTCGGCGAGCGGCCCGCGTCTGCGGCTTCCTCTCCACGCCCGAGCCTCCGCGCAGCGAGCACAGGGCGCCCGGAGTCTTAGCGCGCCTCTGCGCCGGGATAGATAGAGAAGGTAGCCGCGGCGGGTCGGTCCTGAATTCCCGCGGCGCTCCCTCCCTGGCGGCGAGTAACGGTCCTGAAGTCTCGAGGCGGCCGAGCCTGGCCGGGCGCCATCCCTGGGCGTGTTCTCTGAGGAGTGCCCGTGGCTCCTGCAAAAGGGGCGTGTTCTCTGAGGAGTGCCCGTGGCTCCTGCAAAAGGGAGCGGGGAGCTCGGCGAGCGGCCCGCGTCTGCGGCTTCCACTCCACGCCCCAGCCCCCGCGCAGCGAGCAGAGGACGCGCCCCGCAGCCCGTTCCCCGCGCCGCGGCGCGCCTGGCCTCCCGGCCTAGCCCAGGTAACTTTTCTGCTTCCTGAGTCCTTTTCAGCATGATCCAGTCATCTTTGATATTTAACTTCTGATATGACAGGATGTTCCAGAATCATATTGTAATTTTCTGCTCCAATCCTGGAGTCAGCTACATCTCCGAAAAGGGCTGGCAAAGATTATTTTTAATGGCTGCATCTTCTGGATGTACCAGTTCTTATTTAGCCAGTCCACTATCTGGAGGGAAAGAGTTTAGAAAGTTTCTGTAACTCTTCTGTAGTATCAATTAAATACTGAGATGTTTTATAGAAATAGTATATATAAGTGAGTGATGATGCCCTTACAATTGTTTTCTCTATTATTTAATAGTTTTTAAAAGCCTAGGCAGTTGACCCAGCTAGGGCGTGACGCATAAGCTGGTGTGCGTCATTCACCTGTTAGAGATGTCTGCTTCTAGAGAGGGGCTTGCAAACAATGAATTAAAAGGTGGTAGCTTGCTGGGTAGAGTAATCTTGGTTGTAGGTTTTTCTCCTGAATCACTTTAACTATGTCCTGCCACTCCCTTCTGGCTTGCAGAATTTCTGCTGAAAGATGAGCTGTTCAGCTTATGGGGGATTCCCTTGTGTGTTATGTATTGTTTTTCCCTTGCTGCTTTTAATATATTTTCTGTGTATTTAATTTTTGATAGTTTGATTAATATGTGTCTTGGCGTGTTTCTCCTTGGATTCATCCTGTATGCGACTGTCTGCGCTTCCTGGCCTTGATTAACTATTTCCTTTCCCATATTAGGGAAGTTTCCAGCTATAATCTCTTCGGATATTTTCTCCGTCCCTTTCTTTTGCTCTTCCTCTTCCGGGACCCCTATAATTCGAATGTTGGGGCGTTTAATGTTGTCCCAGAGGTCTCTGAGACTGTCCTCGATTCTTTTCATTCTTTTTTCTTTATTCTGCTCTGCAGTCGTTATTTCCATTATTTCATCTTCCGGGTCACTTATCTGTTCTTCTGCCTCAGGTATTCTGCCGTTGATTCCTTCTAGAGAATTTTTAATTTCGTCTGTTGTGGTGTTCCTCAGTGTTTGTTTGCTCTTTAGTTCTTCTGGGTCCTTGTTAAACGTTTCTTGTGTTTTCTCCGTCCTATTTCCAAGATTTTGGATCATCTTTACTCTCATTACTGTGAATTCTTTTTCAGGGAGACTGCCTATTTCCTCTTCGTTTGTTTGGTGTGGTGGGTTTTTACCTTGCTCCTTCATCTGCTGTGTGTTTCTCTGTGTTTTCATTTTGCTAAACTTACTGTGTTTGCGGGTCTGCTTTCCACAGACTGCAGGTTCGGAGCTCCCTTTGTTTTTGGTGTCTGCCCCCAGTGGCTAAGGTTGGTTCAGTGGGTCGTGTAGGCTTCCTGGTGGAGGGGACTCGTCGTGCCTGTGTTCTGCTGGATGAGGCTTGAATCTTGTCTTGCTGGTGGGCAGGACCGCATCTGCTGTTGTGTTTTGGGGGTGCCTGTGACCTTATTATGATTTTAGGCAGCCTCTCTGCTAATGGGTGGGGTTGTGTTCCTGTCTTGCTAGTTGTTTGGCCTAGGGTGTCCAGCACCGTAGCTTGCTGGTCGGTGAGTGGAGCTGTGTCTTAGCGTTGAGATGGAGATCTCTGGGAGAGCTTTCGCCGTCTGACAGTACGTGGAGTGGAGCCGGGAGGTCTCTGGTGGACCAGTGTCCTGAACTCGGCTCTCCCACCTCAGAGGCACAGGCGTGACACCTGGCGGAAGCCCCTAGACCCTGCCAGCCACGCGGCTGAAGGCCAGGAGCACCGTGCCCCGACCTGGGCGGCGGGGGGCGGGGTCGGGGGGGGGGCGGTGCGTCTGGGAGGGGCGGGGGATAGACAGCCAGGCGGAAATCTCAGTGGAAATCTAAAGGCTCACGAGATTGGCAAGGGTCTGGGGGCGTGGACTCGGAGCGCGCCTCAGCGCCCGGGTAGAGGAGGCAGCCGCGGCACGAGGGTCCTGAAGTCCCGCGGCCGAGCCTGGGCGGGCGCCATTCCTGGGCGAGTTCTCTGAGGAGCGCCCCTGGCTCCTGCCAAAGGGGGCGGGGAGCTCGGCGAGCGGCCCGCGTCTGCGGCTTCCTCTCCACGCCCGAGCCTCCGCGCAGCGAGCACAGGGCGCCCGGAGTCTTAGCGCGCCTCTGCGCCGGGATAGATAGAGAAGGTAGCCGCGGCGGGTCGGTCCTGAATTCCCGCGGCGCTCCCTCCCTGGCGGCGAGTAACGGTCCTGAAGTCTCGAGGCGGCCGAGCCTGGCCGGGCGCCATCCCTGGGCGTGTTCTCTGAGGAGTGCCCGTGGCTCCTGCAAAAGGGAGCGGGGAGCTCGGCGAGCGGCCCGCGTCTGCGGCTTCCACTCCACGCCCCAGCCCCCGCGCAGCGAGCAGAGGACGCGCCCCGCAGCCCGTTCCCCGCGCCGCGGCGCGCCTGGCCTCCCGGCCTAGCCCAGGTAACTTTTCTGCTTCCTGAGTCCTTTTCAGCATGATCCAGTCATCTTTGATATTTAACTTCTGATATGACAGGATGTTCCAGAATCATATTGTAATTTTCTGCTCCAATCCTGGAGTCAGCTACATCTCCGAAAAGGGCTGGCAAAGATTATTTTTAATGGCTGCATCTTCTGGATGTACCAGTTCTTATTTAGCCAGTCCACTATCTGGAGGGAAAGAGTTTAGAAAGTTTCTGTAACTCTTCTGTAGTATCAATTAAATACTGAGATGTTTTATAGAAATAGTATATATAAGTGAGTGATGATGCCCTTACAATTGTTTTCTCTATTATTTAATAGTTTTTAAAAGCCTAGGCAGTTGACCCAGCTAGGGCGTGACGCATAAGCTGGTGTGCGTCATTCACCTGTTAGAGATGTCTGCTTCTAGAGAGGGGCTTGCAAACAATGAATTAAAAGGTGGTAGCTTGCTGGGTAGAGTAATCTTGGTTGTAGGTTTTTCTCCTGAATCACTTTAACTATGTCCTGCCACTCCCTTCTGGCTTGCAGAATTTCTGCTGAAAGATGAGCTGTTCAGCTTATGGGGGATTCCCTTGTGTGTTATGTATTGTTTTTCCCTTGCTGCTTTTAATATATTTTCTGTGTATTTAATTTTTGATAGTTTGATTAATATGTGTCTTGGCGTGTTTCTCCTTGGATTCATCCTGTATGCGACTGTCTGCGCTTCCTGGCCTTGATTAACTATTTCCTTTCCCATATTAGGGAAGTTTCCAGCTATAATCTCTTCGGATATTTTCTCCGTCCCTTTCTTTTGCTCTTCCTCTTCCGGGACCCCTATAATTCGAATGTTGGGGCGTTTAATGTTGTCCCAGAGGTCTCTGAGACTGTCCTCGATTCTTTTCATTCTTTTTTCTTTATTCTGCTCTGCAGTCGTTATTTCCATTATTTCATCTTCCGGGTCACTTATCTGTTCTTCTGCCTCAGGTATTCTGCCGTTGATTCCTTCTAGAGAATTTTTAATTTCGTCTGTTGTGGTGTTCCTCAGTGTTTGTTTGCTCTTTAGTTCTTCTGGGTCCTTGTTAAACGTTTCTTGTGTTTTCTCCGTCCTATTTCCAAGATTTTGGATCATCTTTACTCTCATTACTGTGAATTCTTTTTCAGGGAGACTGCCTATTTCCTCTTCGTTTGTTTGGTGTGGTGGGTTTTTACCTTGCTCCTTCATCTGCTGTGTGTTTCTCTGTGTTTTCATTTTGCTAAACTTACTGTGTTTGCGGGTCTGCTTTCCACAGACTGCAGGTTCGGAGCTCCCTTTGTTTTTGGTGTCTGCCCCCAGTGGCTAAGGTTGGTTCAGTGGGTCGTGTAGGCTTCCTGGTGGAGGGGACTCGTCGTGCCTGTGTTCTGCTGGATGAGGCTTGAATCTTGTCTTGCTGGTGGGCAGGACCGCATCTGCTGTTGTGTTTTGGGGGTGCCTGTGACCTTATTATGATTTTAGGCAGCCTCTCTGCTAATGGGTGGGGTTGTGTTCCTGTCTTGCTAGTTGTTTGGCCTAGGGTGTCCAGCACCGTAGCTTGCTGGTCGGTGAGTGGAGCTGTGTCTTAGCGTTGAGATGGAGATCTCTGGGAGAGCTTTCGCCGTCTGACAGTACGTGGAGTGGAGCCGGGAGGTCTCTGGTGGACCAGTGTCCTGAACTCGGCTCTCCCACCTCAGAGGCACAGGCGTGACACCTGGCGGAAGCCCCTAGACCCTGCCAGCCACGCGGCTGAAGGCCAGGAGCACCGTGCCCCGACCTGGGCGGCGGGGGGCGGGGTCGGGGGGGGGGCGGTGCGTCTGGGAGGGGCGGGGGATAGACAGCCAGGCGGAAATCTCAGTGGAAATCTAAAGGCTCACGAGATTGGCAAGGGTCTGGGGGCGTGGACTCGGAGCGCGCCTCAGCGCCCGGGTAGAGGAGGCAGCCGCGGCACGAGGGTCCTGAAGTCCCGCGGCCGAGCCTGGGCGGGCGCCATTCCTGGGCGAGTTCTCTGAGGAGCGCCCCTGGCTCCTGCCAAAGGGGGCGGGGAGCTCGGCGAGCGGCCCGCGTCTGCGGCTTCCTCTCCACGCCCGAGCCTCCGCGCAGCGAGCACAGGGCGCCCGGAGTCTTAGCGCGCCTCTGCGCCGGGATAGATAGAGAAGGTAGCCGCGGCGGGTCGGTCCTGAATTCCCGCGGCGCTCCCTCCCTGGCGGCGAGTAACGGTCCTGAAGTCTCGAGGCGGCCGAGCCTGGCCGGGCGCCATCCCTGGGCGTGTTCTCTGAGGAGTGCCCGTGGCTCCTGCAAAAGGGAGCGGGGAGCTCGGCGAGCGGCCCGCGTCTGCGGCTTCCACTCCACGCCCCAGCCCCCGCGCAGCGAGCAGAGGACGCGCCCCGCAGCCCGTTCCCCGCGCCGCGGCGCGCCTGGCCTCCCGGCCTAGCCCAGGTAACTTTTCTGCTTCCTGAGTCCTTTTCAGCATGATCCAGTCATCTTTGATATTTAACTTCTGATATGACAGGATGTTCCAGAATCATATTGTAATTTTCTGCTCCAATCCTGGAGTCAGCTACATCTCCGAAAAGGGCTGGCAAAGATTATTTTTAATGGCTGCATCTTCTGGATGTACCAGTTCTTATTTAGCCAGTCCACTATCTGGAGGGAAAGAGTTTAGAAAGTTTCTGTAACTCTTCTGTAGTATCAATTAAATACTGAGATGTTTTATAGAAATAGTATATATAAGTGAGTGATGATGCCCTTACAATTGTTTTCTCTATTATTTAATAGTTTTTAAAAGCCTAGGCAGTTGACCCAGCTAGGGCGTGACGCATAAGCTGGTGTGCGTCATTCACCTGTTAGAGATGTCTGCTTCTAGAGAGGGGCTTGCAAACAATGAATTAAAAGGTGGTAGCTTGCTGGGTAGAGTAATCTTGGTTGTAGGTTTTTCTCCTGAATCACTTTAACTATGTCCTGCCACTCCCTTCTGGCTTGCAGAATTTCTGCTGAAAGATGAGCTGTTCAGCTTATGGGGGATTCCCTTGTGTGTTATGTATTGTTTTTCCCTTGCTGCTTTTAATATATTTTCTGTGTATTTAATTTTTGATAGTTTGATTAATATGTGTCTTGGCGTGTTTCTCCTTGGATTCATCCTGTATGCGACTGTCTGCGCTTCCTGGCCTTGATTAACTATTTCCTTTCCCATATTAGGGAAGTTTCCAGCTATAATCTCTTCGGATATTTTCTCCGTCCCTTTCTTTTGCTCTTCCTCTTCCGGGACCCCTATAATTCGAATGTTGGGGCGTTTAATGTTGTCCCAGAGGTCTCTGAGACTGTCCTCGATTCTTTTCATTCTTTTTTCTTTATTCTGCTCTGCAGTCGTTATTTCCATTATTTCATCTTCCGGGTCACTTATCTGTTCTTCTGCCTCAGGTATTCTGCCGTTGATTCCTTCTAGAGAATTTTTAATTTCGTCTGTTGTGGTGTTCCTCAGTGTTTGTTTGCTCTTTAGTTCTTCTGGGTCCTTGTTAAACGTTTCTTGTGTTTTCTCCGTCCTATTTCCAAGATTTTGGATCATCTTTACTCTCATTACTGTGAATTCTTTTTCAGGGAGACTGCCTATTTCCTCTTCGTTTGTTTGGTGTGGTGGGTTTTTACCTTGCTCCTTCATCTGCTGTGTGTTTCTCTGTGTTTTCATTTTGCTAAACTTACTGTGTTTGCGGGTCTGCTTTCCACAGACTGCAGGTTCGGAGCTCCCTTTGTTTTTGGTGTCTGCCCCCAGTGGCTAAGGTTGGTTCAGTGGGTCGTGTAGGCTTCCTGGTGGAGGGGACTCGTCGTGCCTGTGTTCTGCTGGATGAGGCTTGAATCTTGTCTTGCTGGTGGGCAGGACCGCATCTGCTGTTGTGTTTTGGGGGTGCCTGTGACCTTATTATGATTTTAGGCAGCCTCTCTGCTAATGGGTGGGGTTGTGTTCCTGTCTTGCTAGTTGTTTGGCCTAGGGTGTCCAGCACCGTAGCTTGCTGGTCGGTGAGTGGAGCTGTGTCTTAGCGTTGAGATGGAGATCTCTGGGAGAGCTTTCGCCGTCTGACAGTACGTGGAGTGGAGCCGGGAGGTCTCTGGTGGACCAGTGTCCTGAACTCGGCTCTCCCACCTCAGAGGCACAGGCGTGACACCTGGCGGAAGCCCCTAGACCCTGCCAGCCACGCGGCTGAAGGCCAGGAGCACCGTGCCCCGACCTGGGCGGCGGGGGGCGGGGTCGGGGGGGGGGCGGTGCGTCTGGGAGGGGCGGGGGATAGACAGCCAGGCGGAAATCTCAGTGGAAATCTAAAGGCTCACGAGATTGGCAAGGGTCTGGGGGCGTGGACTCGGAGCGCGCCTCAGCGCCCGGGTAGAGGAGGCAGCCGCGGCACGAGGGTCCTGAAGTCCCGCGGCCGAGCCTGGGCGGGCGCCATTCCTGGGCGAGTTCTCTGAGGAGCGCCCCTGGCTCCTGCCAAAGGGGGCGGGGAGCTCGGCGAGCGGCCCGCGTCTGCGGCTTCCTCTCCACGCCCGAGCCTCCGCGCAGCGAGCACAGGGCGCCCGGAGTCTTAGCGCGCCTCTGCGCCGGGATAGATAGAGAAGGTAGCCGCGGCGGGTCGGTCCTGAATTCCCGCGGCGCTCCCTCCCTGGCGGCGAGTAACGGTCCTGAAGTCTCGAGGCGGCCGAGCCTGGCCGGGCGCCATCCCTGGGCGTGTTCTCTGAGGAGTGCCCGTGGCTCCTGCAAAAGGGGCGTGTTCTCTGAGGAGTGCCCGTGGCTCCTGCAAAAGGGAGCGGGGAGCTCGGCGAGCGGCCCGCGTCTGCGGCTTCCACTCCACGCCCCAGCCCCCGCGCAGCGAGCAGAGGACGCGCCCCGCAGCCCGTTCCCCGCGCCGCGGCGCGCCTGGCCTCCCGGCCTAGCCCAGGTAACTTTTCTGCTTCCTGAGTCCTTTTCAGCATGATCCAGTCATCTTTGATATTTAACTTCTGATATGACAGGATGTTCCAGAATCATATTGTAATTTTCTGCTCCAATCCTGGAGTCAGCTACATCTCCGAAAAGGGCTGGCAAAGATTATTTTTAATGGCTGCATCTTCTGGATGTACCAGTTCTTATTTAGCCAGTCCACTATCTGGAGGGAAAGAGTTTAGAAAGTTTCTGTAACTCTTCTGTAGTATCAATTAAATACTGAGATGTTTTATAGAAATAGTATATATAAGTGAGTGATGATGCCCTTACAATTGTTTTCTCTATTATTTAATAGTTTTTAAAAGCCTAGGCAGTTGACCCAGCTAGGGCGTGACGCATAAGCTGGTGTGCGTCATTCACCTGTTAGAGATGTCTGCTTCTAGAGAGGGGCTTGCAAACAATGAATTAAAAGGTGGTAGCTTGCTGGGTAGAGTAATCTTGGTTGTAGGTTTTTCTCCTGAATCACTTTAACTATGTCCTGCCACTCCCTTCTGGCTTGCAGAATTTCTGCTGAAAGATGAGCTGTTCAGCTTATGGGGGATTCCCTTGTGTGTTATGTATTGTTTTTCCCTTGCTGCTTTTAATATATTTTCTGTGTATTTAATTTTTGATAGTTTGATTAATATGTGTCTTGGCGTGTTTCTCCTTGGATTCATCCTGTATGCGACTGTCTGCGCTTCCTGGCCTTGATTAACTATTTCCTTTCCCATATTAGGGAAGTTTCCAGCTATAATCTCTTCGGATATTTTCTCCGTCCCTTTCTTTTGCTCTTCCTCTTCCGGGACCCCTATAATTCGAATGTTGGGGCGTTTAATGTTGTCCCAGAGGTCTCTGAGACTGTCCTCGATTCTTTTCATTCTTTTTTCTTTATTCTGCTCTGCAGTCGTTATTTCCATTATTTCATCTTCCGGGTCACTTATCTGTTCTTCTGCCTCAGGTATTCTGCCGTTGATTCCTTCTAGAGAATTTTTAATTTCGTCTGTTGTGGTGTTCCTCAGTGTTTGTTTGCTCTTTAGTTCTTCTGGGTCCTTGTTAAACGTTTCTTGTGTTTTCTCCGTCCTATTTCCAAGATTTTGGATCATCTTTACTCTCATTACTGTGAATTCTTTTTCAGGGAGACTGCCTATTTCCTCTTCGTTTGTTTGGTGTGGTGGGTTTTTACCTTGCTCCTTCATCTGCTGTGTGTTTCTCTGTGTTTTCATTTTGCTAAACTTACTGTGTTTGCGGGTCTGCTTTCCACAGACTGCAGGTTCGGAGCTCCCTTTGTTTTTGGTGTCTGCCCCCAGTGGCTAAGGTTGGTTCAGTGGGTCGTGTAGGCTTCCTGGTGGAGGGGACTCGTCGTGCCTGTGTTCTGCTGGATGAGGCTTGAATCTTGTCTTGCTGGTGGGCAGGACCGCATCTGCTGTTGTGTTTTGGGGGTGCCTGTGACCTTATTATGATTTTAGGCAGCCTCTCTGCTAATGGGTGGGGTTGTGTTCCTGTCTTGCTAGTTGTTTGGCCTAGGGTGTCCAGCACCGTAGCTTGCTGGTCGGTGAGTGGAGCTGTGTCTTAGCGTTGAGATGGAGATCTCTGGGAGAGCTTTCGCCGTCTGACAGTACGTGGAGTGGAGCCGGGAGGTCTCTGGTGGACCAGTGTCCTGAACTCGGCTCTCCCACCTCAGAGGCACAGGCGTGACACCTGGCGGAAGCCCCTAGACCCTGCCAGCCACGCGGCTGAAGGCCAGGAGCACCGTGCCCCGACCTGGGCGGCGGGGGGCGGGGTCGGGGGGGGGGCGGTGCGTCTGGGAGGGGCGGGGGATAGACAGCCAGGCGGAAATCTCAGTGGAAATCTAAAGGCTCACGAGATTGGCAAGGGTCTGGGGGCGTGGACTCGGAGCGCGCCTCAGCGCCCGGGTAGAGGAGGCAGCCGCGGCACGAGGGTCCTGAAGTCCCGCGGCCGAGCCTGGGCGGGCGCCATTCCTGGGCGAGTTCTCTGAGGAGCGCCCCTGGCTCCTGCCAAAGGGGGCGGGGAGCTCGGCGAGCGGCCCGCGTCTGCGGCTTCCTCTCCACGCCCGAGCCTCCGCGCAGCGAGCACAGGGCGCCCGGAGTCTTAGCGCGCCTCTGCGCCGGGATAGATAGAGAAGGTAGCCGCGGCGGGTCGGTCCTGAATTCCCGCGGCGCTCCCTCCCTGGCGGCGAGTAACGGTCCTGAAGTCTCGAGGCGGCCGAGCCTGGCCGGGCGCCATCCCTGGGCGTGTTCTCTGAGGAGTGCCCGTGGCTCCTGCAAAAGGGGCGTGTTCTCTGAGGAGTGCCCGTGGCTCCTGCAAAAGGGAGCGGGGAGCTCGGCGAGCGGCCCGCGTCTGCGGCTTCCACTCCACGCCCCAGCCCCCGCGCAGCGAGCAGAGGACGCGCCCCGCAGCCCGTTCCCCGCGCCGCGGCGCGCCTGGCCTCCCGGCCTAGCCCAGGTAACTTTTCTGCTTCCTGAGTCCTTTTCAGCATGATCCAGTCATCTTTGATATTTAACTTCTGATATGACAGGATGTTCCAGAATCATATTGTAATTTTCTGCTCCAATCCTGGAGTCAGCTACATCTCCGAAAAGGGCTGGCAAAGATTATTTTTAATGGCTGCATCTTCTGGATGTACCAGTTCTTATTTAGCCAGTCCACTATCTGGAGGGAAAGAGTTTAGAAAGTTTCTGTAACTCTTCTGTAGTATCAATTAAATACTGAGATGTTTTATAGAAATAGTATATATAAGTGAGTGATGATGCCCTTACAATTGTTTTCTCTATTATTTAATAGTTTTTAAAAGCCTAGGCAGTTGACCCAGCTAGGGCGTGACGCATAAGCTGGTGTGCGTCATTCACCTGTTAGAGATGTCTGCTTCTAGAGAGGGGCTTGCAAACAATGAATTAAAAGGTGGTAGCTTGCTGGGTAGAGTAATCTTGGTTGTAGGTTTTTCTCCTGAATCACTTTAACTATGTCCTGCCACTCCCTTCTGGCTTGCAGAATTTCTGCTGAAAGATGAGCTGTTCAGCTTATGGGGGATTCCCTTGTGTGTTATGTATTGTTTTTCCCTTGCTGCTTTTAATATATTTTCTGTGTATTTAATTTTTGATAGTTTGATTAATATGTGTCTTGGCGTGTTTCTCCTTGGATTCATCCTGTATGCGACTGTCTGCGCTTCCTGGCCTTGATTAACTATTTCCTTTCCCATATTAGGGAAGTTTCCAGCTATAATCTCTTCGGATATTTTCTCCGTCCCTTTCTTTTGCTCTTCCTCTTCCGGGACCCCTATAATTCGAATGTTGGGGCGTTTAATGTTGTCCCAGAGGTCTCTGAGACTGTCCTCGATTCTTTTCATTCTTTTTTCTTTATTCTGCTCTGCAGTCGTTATTTCCATTATTTCATCTTCCGGGTCACTTATCTGTTCTTCTGCCTCAGGTATTCTGCCGTTGATTCCTTCTAGAGAATTTTTAATTTCGTCTGTTGTGGTGTTCCTCAGTGTTTGTTTGCTCTTTAGTTCTTCTGGGTCCTTGTTAAACGTTTCTTGTGTTTTCTCCGTCCTATTTCCAAGATTTTGGATCATCTTTACTCTCATTACTGTGAATTCTTTTTCAGGGAGACTGCCTATTTCCTCTTCGTTTGTTTGGTGTGGTGGGTTTTTACCTTGCTCCTTCATCTGCTGTGTGTTTCTCTGTGTTTTCATTTTGCTAAACTTACTGTGTTTGCGGGTCTGCTTTCCACAGACTGCAGGTTCGGAGCTCCCTTTGTTTTTGGTGTCTGCCCCCAGTGGCTAAGGTTGGTTCAGTGGGTCGTGTAGGCTTCCTGGTGGAGGGGACTCGTCGTGCCTGTGTTCTGCTGGATGAGGCTTGAATCTTGTCTTGCTGGTGGGCAGGACCGCATCTGCTGTTGTGTTTTGGGGGTGCCTGTGACCTTATTATGATTTTAGGCAGCCTCTCTGCTAATGGGTGGGGTTGTGTTCCTGTCTTGCTAGTTGTTTGGCCTAGGGTGTCCAGCACCGTAGCTTGCTGGTCGGTGAGTGGAGCTGTGTCTTAGCGTTGAGATGGAGATCTCTGGGAGAGCTTTCGCCGTCTGATAGTACGTGGAGTGGAGCCGGGAGGTCTCTGGTGGACCAGTGTCCTGAACTCGGCTCTCCCACCTCAGAGGCACAGGCGTGACACCTGGCGGAAGCCCCTAGACCCTGCCAGCCACGCGGCTGAAGGCCAGGAGCACCGTGCCCCGACCTGGGCGGCGGGGGGCGGGGTCGGGGGGGGGGCGGTGCGTCTGGGAGGGGCGGGGGATAGACAGCCAGGCGGAAATCTCAGTGGAAATCTAAAGGCTCACGAGATTGGCAAGGGTCTGGGGGCGTGGACTCGGAGCGCGCCTCAGCGCCCGGGTAGAGGAGGCAGCCGCGGCACGAGGGTCCTGAAGTCCCGCGGCCGAGCCTGGGCGGGCGCCATTCCTGGGCGAGTTCTCTGAGGAGCGCCCCTGGCTCCTGCCAAAGGGGGCGGGGAGCTCGGCGAGCGGCCCGCGTCTGCGGCTTCCTCTCCACGCCCGAGCCTCCGCGCAGCGAGCACAGGGCGCCCGGAGTCTTAGCGCGCCTCTGCGCCGGGATAGATAGAGAAGGTAGCCGCGGCGGGTCGGTCCTGAATTCCCGCGGCGCTCCCTCCCTGGCGGCGAGTAACGGTCCTGAAGTCTCGAGGCGGCCGAGCCTGGCCGGGCGCCATCCCTGGGCGTGTTCTCTGAGGAGTGCCCGTGGCTCCTGCAAAAGGGAGCGGGGAGCTCGGCGAGCGGCCCGCGTCTGCGGCTTCCACTCCACGCCCCAGCCCCCGCGCAGCGAGCAGAGGACGCGCCCCGCAGCCCGTTCCCCGCGCCGCGGCGCGCCTGGCCTCCCGGCCTAGCCCAGGTAACTTTTCTGCTTCCTGAGTCCTTTTCAGCATGATCCAGTCATCTTTGATATTTAACTTCTGATATGACAGGATGTTCCAGAATCATATTGTAATTTTCTGCTCCAATCCTGGAGTCAGCTACATCTCCGAAAAGGGCTGGCAAAGATTATTTTTAATGGCTGCATCTTCTGGATGTACCAGTTCTTATTTAGCCAGTCCACTATCTGGAGGGAAAGAGTTTAGAAAGTTTCTGTAACTCTTCTGTAGTATCAATTAAATACTGAGATGTTTTATAGAAATAGTATATATAAGTGAGTGATGATGCCCTTACAATTGTTTTCTCTATTATTTAATAGTTTTTAAAAGCCTAGGCAGTTGACCCAGCTAGGGCGTGACGCATAAGCTGGTGTGCGTCATTCACCTGTTAGAGATGTCTGCTTCTAGAGAGGGGCTTGCAAACAATGAATTAAAAGGTGGTAGCTTGCTGGGTAGAGTAATCTTGGTTGTAGGTTTTTCTCCTGAATCACTTTAACTATGTCCTGCCACTCCCTTCTGGCTTGCAGAATTTCTGCTGAAAGATGAGCTGTTCAGCTTATGGGGGATTCCCTTGTGTGTTATGTATTGTTTTTCCCTTGCTGCTTTTAATATATTTTCTGTGTATTTAATTTTTGATAGTTTGATTAATATGTGTCTTGGCGTGTTTCTCCTTGGATTCATCCTGTATGCGACTGTCTGCGCTTCCTGGCCTTGATTAACTATTTCCTTTCCCATATTAGGGAAGTTTCCAGCTATAATCTCTTCGGATATTTTCTCCGTCCCTTTCTTTTGCTCTTCCTCTTCCGGGACCCCTATAATTCGAATGTTGGGGCGTTTAATGTTGTCCCAGAGGTCTCTGAGACTGTCCTCGATTCTTTTCATTCTTTTTTCTTTATTCTGCTCTGCAGTCGTTATTTCCATTATTTCATCTTCCGGGTCACTTATCTGTTCTTCTGCCTCAGGTATTCTGCCGTTGATTCCTTCTAGAGAATTTTTAATTTCGTCTGTTGTGGTGTTCCTCAGTGTTTGTTTGCTCTTTAGTTCTTCTGGGTCCTTGTTAAACGTTTCTTGTGTTTTCTCCGTCCTATTTCCAAGATTTTGGATCATCTTTACTCTCATTACTGTGAATTCTTTTTCAGGGAGACTGCCTATTTCCTCTTCGTTTGTTTGGTGTGGTGGGTTTTTACCTTGCTCCTTCATCTGCTGTGTGTTTCTCTGTGTTTTCATTTTGCTAAACTTACTGTGTTTGCGGGTCTGCTTTCCACAGACTGCAGGTTCGGAGCTCCCTTTGTTTTTGGTGTCTGCCCCCAGTGGCTAAGGTTGGTTCAGTGGGTCGTGTAGGCTTCCTGGTGGAGGGGACTCGTCGTGCCTGTGTTCTGCTGGATGAGGCTTGAATCTTGTCTTGCTGGTGGGCAGGACCGCATCTGCTGTTGTGTTTTGGGGGTGCCTGTGACCTTATTATGATTTTAGGCAGCCTCTCTGCTAATGGGTGGGGTTGTGTTCCTGTCTTGCTAGTTGTTTGGCCTAGGGTGTCCAGCACCGTAGCTTGCTGGTCGG
The DNA here is from genome assembly GCF_039906515.1 of Pseudorca crassidens. Classification (NCBI taxonomy): domain Eukaryota; kingdom Metazoa; phylum Chordata; class Mammalia; order Artiodactyla; family Delphinidae; genus Pseudorca; species Pseudorca crassidens. The sequence goes on from NC_090317.1 coordinate 21,002,876, forward strand.
TGAGTGGAGCTGTGTCTTAGCGTTGAGATGGAGATCTCTGGGAGAGCTTTCGCCGTCTGACAGTACGTGGAGTGGAGCCGGGAGGTCTCTGGTGGACCAGTGTCCTGAACTCGGCTCTCCCACCTCAGAGGCACAGGCGTGACACCTGGCGGAAGCCCCTAGACCCTGCCAGCCACGCGGCTGAAGGCCAGGAGCACCGTGCCCCGACCTGGGCGGCGGGGGGCGGGGTCGGGGGGGGGGGCGGTGCGTCTGGGAGGGGCGGGGGATAGACAGCCAGGCGGAAATCTCAGTGGAAATCTAAAGGCTCACGAGATTGGCAAGGGTCTGGGGGCGTGGACTCGGAGCGCGCCTCAGCGCCCGGGTAGAGGAGGCAGCCGCGGCACGAGGGTCCTGAAGTCCCGCGGCCGAGCCTGGGCGGGCGCCATTCCTGGGCGAGTTCTCTGAGGAGCGCCCCTGGCTCCTGCCAAAGGGGGCGGGGAGCTCGGCGAGCGGCCCGCGTCTGCGGCTTCCTCTCCACGCCCGAGCCTCCGCGCAGCGAGCACAGGGCGCCCGGAGTCTTAGCGCGCCTCTGCGCCGGGATAGATAGAGAAGGTAGCCGCGGCGGGTCGGTCCTGAATTCCCGCGGCGCTCCCTCCCTGGCGGCGAGTAACGGTCCTGAAGTCTCGAGGCGGCCGAGCCTGGCCGGGCGCCATCCCTGGGCGTGTTCTCTGAGGAGTGCCCGTGGCTCCTGCAAAAGGGAGCGGGGAGCTCGGCGAGCGGCCCGCGTCTGCGGCTTCCACTCCACGCCCCAGCCCCCGCGCAGCGAGCAGAGGACGCGCCCCGCAGCCCGTTCCCCGCGCCGCGGCGCGCCTGGCCTCCCGGCCTAGCCCAGGTAACTTTTCTGCTTCCTGAGTCCTTTTCAGCATGATCCAGTCATCTTTGATATTTAACTTCTGATATGACAGGATGTTCCAGAATCATATTGTAATTTTCTGCTCCAATCCTGGAGTCAGCTACATCTCCGAAAAGGGCTGGCAAAGATTATTTTTAATGGCTGCATCTTCTGGATGTACCAGTTCTTATTTAGCCAGTCCACTATCTGGAGGGAAAGAGTTTAGAAAGTTTCTGTAACTCTTCTGTAGTATCAATTAAATACTGAGATGTTTTATAGAAATAGTATATATAAGTGAGTGATGATGCCCTTACAATTGTTTTCTCTATTATTTAATAGTTTTTAAAAGCCTAGGCAGTTGACCCAGCTAGGGCGTGACGCATAAGCTGGTGTGCGTCATTCACCTGTTAGAGATGTCTGCTTCTAGAGAGGGGCTTGCAAACAATGAATTAAAAGGTGGTAGCTTGCTGGGTAGAGTAATCTTGGTTGTAGGTTTTTCTCCTGAATCACTTTAACTATGTCCTGCCACTCCCTTCTGGCTTGCAGAATTTCTGCTGAAAGATGAGCTGTTCAGCTTATGGGGGATTCCCTTGTGTGTTATGTATTGTTTTTCCCTTGCTGCTTTTAATATATTTTCTGTGTATTTAATTTTTGATAGTTTGATTAATATGTGTCTTGGCGTGTTTCTCCTTGGATTCATCCTGTATGCGACTGTCTGCGCTTCCTGGCCTTGATTAACTATTTCCTTTCCCATATTAGGGAAGTTTCCAGCTATAATCTCTTCGGATATTTTCTCCGTCCCTTTCTTTTGCTCTTCCTCTTCCGGGACCCCTATAATTCGAATGTTGGGGCGTTTAATGTTGTCCCAGAGGTCTCTGAGACTGTCCTCGATTCTTTTCATTCTTTTTTCTTTATTCTGCTCTGCAGTCGTTATTTCCATTATTTCATCTTCCGGGTCACTTATCTGTTCTTCTGCCTCAGGTATTCTGCCGTTGATTCCTTCTAGAGAATTTTTAATTTCGTCTGTTGTGGTGTTCCTCAGTGTTTGTTTGCTCTTTAGTTCTTCTGGGTCCTTGTTAAACGTTTCTTGTGTTTTCTCCGTCCTATTTCCAAGATTTTGGATCATCTTTACTCTCATTACTGTGAATTCTTTTTCAGGGAGACTGCCTATTTCCTCTTCGTTTGTTTGGTGTGGTGGGTTTTTACCTTGCTCCTTCATCTGCTGTGTGTTTCTCTGTGTTTTCATTTTGCTAAACTTACTGTGTTTGCGGGTCTGCTTTCCACAGACTGCAGGTTCGGAGCTCCCTTTGTTTTTGGTGTCTGCCCCCAGTGGCTAAGGTTGGTTCAGTGGGTCGTGTAGGCTTCCTGGTGGAGGGGACTCGTCGTGCCTGTGTTCTGCTGGATGAGGCTTGAATCTTGTCTTGCTGGTGGGCAGGACCGCATCTGCTGTTGTGTTTTGGGGGTGCCTGTGACCTTATTATGATTTTAGGCAGCCTCTCTGCTAATGGGTGGGGTTGTGTTCCTGTCTTGCTAGTTGTTTGGCCTAGGGTGTCCAGCACCGTAGCTTGCTGGTCGGTGAGTGGAGCTGTGTCTTAGCGTTGAGATGGAGATCTCTGGGAGAGCTTTCGCCGTCTGATAGTACGTGGAGTGGAGCCGGGAGGTCTCTGGTGGACCAGTGTCCTGAACTCGGCTCTCCCACCTCAGAGGCACAGGCGTGACACCTGGCGGAAGCCCCTAGACCCTGCCAGCCACGCGGCTGAAGGCCAGGAGCACCGTGCCCCGACCTGGGCGGCGGGGGGCGGGGTCGGGGGGGGGGCGGTGCGTCTGGGAGGGGCGGGGGATAGACAGCCAGGCGGAAATCTCAGTGGAAATCTAAAGGCTCACGAGATTGGCAAGGGTCTGGGGGCGTGGACTCGGAGCGCGCCTCAGCGCCCGGGTAGAGGAGGCAGCCGCGGCACGAGGGTCCTGAAGTCCCGCGGCCGAGCCTGGGCGGGCGCCATTCCTGGGCGAGTTCTCTGAGGAGCGCCCCTGGCTCCTGCCAAAGGGGGCGGGGAGCTCGGCGAGCGGCCCGCGTCTGCGGCTTCCTCTCCACGCCCGAGCCTCCGCGCAGCGAGCACAGGGCGCCCGGAGTCTTAGCGCGCCTCTGCGCCGGGATAGATAGAGAAGGTAGCCGCGGCGGGTCGGTCCTGAATTCCCGCGGCGCTCCCTCCCTGGCGGCGAGTAACGGTCCTGAAGTCTCGAGGCGGCCGAGCCTGGCCGGGCGCCATCCCTGGGCGTGTTCTCTGAGGAGTGCCCGTGGCTCCTGCAAAAGGGAGCGGGGAGCTCGGCGAGCGGCCCGCGTCTGCGGCTTCCACTCCACGCCCCAGCCCCCGCGCAGCGAGCAGAGGACGCGCCCCGCAGCCCGTTCCCCGCGCCGCGGCGCGCCTGGCCTCCCGGCCTAGCCCAGGTAACTTTTCTGCTTCCTGAGTCCTTTTCAGCATGATCCAGTCATCTTTGATATTTAACTTCTGATATGACAGGATGTTCCAGAATCATATTGTAATTTTCTGCTCCAATCCTGGAGTCAGCTACATCTCCGAAAAGGGCTGGCAAAGATTATTTTTAATGGCTGCATCTTCTGGATGTACCAGTTCTTATTTAGCCAGTCCACTATCTGGAGGGAAAGAGTTTAGAAAGTTTCTGTAACTCTTCTGTAGTATCAATTAAATACTGAGATGTTTTATAGAAATAGTATATATAAGTGAGTGATGATGCCCTTACAATTGTTTTCTCTATTATTTAATAGTTTTTAAAAGCCTAGGCAGTTGACCCAGCTAGGGCGTGACGCATAAGCTGGTGTGCGTCATTCACCTGTTAGAGATGTCTGCTTCTAGAGAGGGGCTTGCAAACAATGAATTAAAAGGTGGTAGCTTGCTGGGTAGAGTAATCTTGGTTGTAGGTTTTTCTCCTGAATCACTTTAACTATGTCCTGCCACTCCCTTCTGGCTTGCAGAATTTCTGCTGAAAGATGAGCTGTTCAGCTTATGGGGGATTCCCTTGTGTGTTATGTATTGTTTTTCCCTTGCTGCTTTTAATATATTTTCTGTGTATTTAATTTTTGATAGTTTGATTAATATGTGTCTTGGCGTGTTTCTCCTTGGATTCATCCTGTATGCGACTGTCTGCGCTTCCTGGCCTTGATTAACTATTTCCTTTCCCATATTAGGGAAGTTTCCAGCTATAATCTCTTCGGATATTTTCTCCGTCCCTTTCTTTTGCTCTTCCTCTTCCGGGACCCCTATAATTCGAATGTTGGGGCGTTTAATGTTGTCCCAGAGGTCTCTGAGACTGTCCTCGATTCTTTTCATTCTTTTTTCTTTATTCTGCTCTGCAGTCGTTATTTCCATTATTTCATCTTCCGGGTCACTTATCTGTTCTTCTGCCTCAGGTATTCTGCCGTTGATTCCTTCTAGAGAATTTTTAATTTCGTCTGTTGTGGTGTTCCTCAGTGTTTGTTTGCTCTTTAGTTCTTCTGGGTCCTTGTTAAACGTTTCTTGTGTTTTCTCCGTCCTATTTCCAAGATTTTGGATCATCTTTACTCTCATTACTGTGAATTCTTTTTCAGGGAGACTGCCTATTTCCTCTTCGTTTGTTTGGTGTGGTGGGTTTTTACCTTGCTCCTTCATCTGCTGTGTGTTTCTCTGTGTTTTCATTTTGCTAAACTTACTGTGTTTGCGGGTCTGCTTTCCACAGACTGCAGGTTCGGAGCTCCCTTTGTTTTTGGTGTCTGCCCCCAGTGGCTAAGGTTGGTTCAGTGGGTCGTGTAGGCTTCCTGGTGGAGGGGACTCGTCGTGCCTGTGTTCTGCTGGATGAGGCTTGAATCTTGTCTTGCTGGTGGGCAGGACCGCATCTGCTGTTGTGTTTTGGGGGTGCCTGTGACCTTATTATGATTTTAGGCAGCCTCTCTGCTAATGGGTGGGGTTGTGTTCCTGTCTTGCTAGTTGTTTGGCCTAGGGTGTCCAGCACCGTAGCTTGCTGGTCGGTGAGTGGAGCTGTGTCTTAGCGTTGAGATGGAGATCTCTGGGAGAGCTTTCGCCGTCTGATAGTACGTGGAGTGGAGCCGGGAGGTCTCTGGTGGACCAGTGTCCTGAACTCGGCTCTCCCACCTCAGAGGCACAGGCGTGACACCTGGCGGAAGCCCCTAGACCCTGCCAGCCACGCGGCTGAAGGCCAGGAGCACCGTGCCCCGACCTGGGCGGCGGGGGGCGGGGTCGGGGGGGGGGGGCGGTGCGTCTGGGAGGGGCGGGGGATAGACAGCCAGGCGGAAATCTCAGTGGAAATCTAAAGGCTCACGAGATTGGCAAGGGTCTGGGGGCGTGGACTCGGAGCGCGCCTCAGCGCCCGGGTAGAGGAGGCAGCCGCGGCACGAGGGTCCTGAAGTCCCGCGGCCGAGCCTGGGCGGGCGCCATTCCTGGGCGAGTTCTCTGAGGAGCGCCCCTGGCTCCTGCCAAAGGGGGCGGGGAGCTCGGCGAGCGGCCCGCGTCTGCGGCTTCCTCTCCACGCCCGAGCCTCCGCGCAGCGAGCACAGGGCGCCCGGAGTCTTAGCGCGCCTCTGCGCCGGGATAGATAGAGAAGGTAGCCGCGGCGGGTCGGTCCTGAATTCCCGCGGCGCTCCCTCCCTGGCGGCGAGTAACGGTCCTGAAGTCTCGAGGCGGCCGAGCCTGGCCGGGCGCCATCCCTGGGCGTGTTCTCTGAGGAGTGCCCGTGGCTCCTGCAAAAGGGGCGTGTTCTCTGAGGAGTGCCCGTGGCTCCTGCAAAAGGGAGCGGGGAGCTCGGCGAGCGGCCCGCGTCTGCGGCTTCCACTCCACGCCCCAGCCCCCGCGCAGCGAGCAGAGGACGCGCCCCGCAGCCCGTTCCCCGCGCCGCGGCGCGCCTGGCCTCCCGGCCTAGCCCAGGTAACTTTTCTGCTTCCTGAGTCCTTTTCAGCATGATCCAGTCATCTTTGATATTTAACTTCTGATATGACAGGATGTTCCAGAATCATATTGTAATTTTCTGCTCCAATCCTGGAGTCAGCTACATCTCCGAAAAGGGCTGGCAAAGATTATTTTTAATGGCTGCATCTTCTGGATGTACCAGTTCTTATTTAGCCAGTCCACTATCTGGAGGGAAAGAGTTTAGAAAGTTTCTGTAACTCTTCTGTAGTATCAATTAAATACTGAGATGTTTTATAGAAATAGTATATATAAGTGAGTGATGATGCCCTTACAATTGTTTTCTCTATTATTTAATAGTTTTTAAAAGCCTAGGCAGTTGACCCAGCTAGGGCGTGACGCATAAGCTGGTGTGCGTCATTCACCTGTTAGAGATGTCTGCTTCTAGAGAGGGGCTTGCAAACAATGAATTAAAAGGTGGTAGCTTGCTGGGTAGAGTAATCTTGGTTGTAGGTTTTTCTCCTGAATCACTTTAACTATGTCCTGCCACTCCCTTCTGGCTTGCAGAATTTCTGCTGAAAGATGAGCTGTTCAGCTTATGGGGGATTCCCTTGTGTGTTATGTATTGTTTTTCCCTTGCTGCTTTTAATATATTTTCTGTGTATTTAATTTTTGATAGTTTGATTAATATGTGTCTTGGCGTGTTTCTCCTTGGATTCATCCTGTATGCGACTGTCTGCGCTTCCTGGCCTTGATTAACTATTTCCTTTCCCATATTAGGGAAGTTTCCAGCTATAATCTCTTCGGATATTTTCTCCGTCCCTTTCTTTTGCTCTTCCTCTTCCGGGACCCCTATAATTCGAATGTTGGGGCGTTTAATGTTGTCCCAGAGGTCTCTGAGACTGTCCTCGATTCTTTTCATTCTTTTTTCTTTATTCTGCTCTGCAGTCGTTATTTCCATTATTTCATCTTCCGGGTCACTTATCTGTTCTTCTGCCTCAGGTATTCTGCCGTTGATTCCTTCTAGAGAATTTTTAATTTCGTCTGTTGTGGTGTTCCTCAGTGTTTGTTTGCTCTTTAGTTCTTCTGGGTCCTTGTTAAACGTTTCTTGTGTTTTCTCCGTCCTATTTCCAAGATTTTGGATCATCTTTACTCTCATTACTGTGAATTCTTTTTCAGGGAGACTGCCTATTTCCTCTTCGTTTGTTTGGTGTGGTGGGTTTTTACCTTGCTCCTTCATCTGCTGTGTGTTTCTCTGTGTTTTCATTTTGCTAAACTTACTGTGTTTGCGGGTCTGCTTTCCACAGACTGCAGGTTCGGAGCTCCCTTTGTTTTTGGTGTCTGCCCCCAGTGGCTAAGGTTGGTTCAGTGGGTCGTGTAGGCTTCCTGGTGGAGGGGACTCGTCGTGCCTGTGTTCTGCTGGATGAGGCTTGAATCTTGTCTTGCTGGTGGGCAGGACCGCATCTGCTGTTGTGTTTTGGGGGTGCCTGTGACCTTATTATGATTTTAGGCAGCCTCTCTGCTAATGGGTGGGGTTGTGTTCCTGTCTTGCTAGTTGTTTGGCCTAGGGTGTCCAGCACCGTAGCTTGCTGGTCGGTGAGTGGAGCTGTGTCTTAGCGTTGAGATGGAGATCTCTGGGAGAGCTTTCGCCGTCTGATAGTACGTGGAGTGGAGCCGGGAGGTCTCTGGTGGACCAGTGTCCTGAACTCGGCTCTCCCACCTCAGAGGCACAGGCGTGACACCTGGCGGAAGCCCCTAGACCCTGCCAGCCACGCGGCTGAAGGCCAGGAGCACCGTGCCCCGACCTGGGCGGCGGGGGGCGGGGTCGGGGGGGGGGGGCGGTGCGTCTGGGAGGGGCGGGGGATAGACAGCCAGGCGGAAATCTCAGTGGAAATCTAAAGGCTCACGAGATTGGCAAGGGTCTGGGGGCGTGGACTCGGAGCGCGCCTCAGCGCCCGGGTAGAGGAGGCAGCCGCGGCACGAGGGTCCTGAAGTCCCGCGGCCGAGCCTGGGCGGGCGCCATTCCTGGGCGAGTTCTCTGAGGAGCGCCCCTGGCTCCTGCCAAAGGGGGCGGGGAGCTCGGCGAGCGGCCCGCGTCTGCGGCTTCCTCTCCACGCCCGAGCCTCCGCGCAGCGAGCACAGGGCGCCCGGAGTCTTAGCGCGCCTCTGCGCCGGGATAGATAGAGAAGGTAGCCGCGGCGGGTCGGTCCTGAATTCCCGCGGCGCTCCCTCCCTGGCGGCGAGTAACGGTCCTGAAGTCTCGAGGCGGCCGAGCCTGGCCGGGCGCCATCCCTGGGCGTGTTCTCTGAGGAGTGCCCGTGGCTCCTGCAAAAGGGGCGTGTTCTCTGAGGAGTGCCCGTGGCTCCTGCAAAAGGGAGCGGGGAGCTCGGCGAGCGGCCCGCGTCTGCGGCTTCCACTCCACGCCCCAGCCCCCGCGCAGCGAGCAGAGGACGCGCCCCGCAGCCCGTTCCCCGCGCCGCGGCGCGCCTGGCCTCCCGGCCTAGCCCAGGTAACTTTTCTGCTTCCTGAGTCCTTTTCAGCATGATCCAGTCATCTTTGATATTTAACTTCTGATATGACAGGATGTTCCAGAATCATATTGTAATTTTCTGCTCCAATCCTGGAGTCAGCTACATCTCCGAAAAGGGCTGGCAAAGATTATTTTTAATGGCTGCATCTTCTGGATGTACCAGTTCTTATTTAGCCAGTCCACTATCTGGAGGGAAAGAGTTTAGAAAGTTTCTGTAACTCTTCTGTAGTATCAATTAAATACTGAGATGTTTTATAGAAATAGTATATATAAGTGAGTGATGATGCCCTTACAATTGTTTTCTCTATTATTTAATAGTTTTTAAAAGCCTAGGCAGTTGACCCAGCTAGGGCGTGACGCATAAGCTGGTGTGCGTCATTCACCTGTTAGAGATGTCTGCTTCTAGAGAGGGGCTTGCAAACAATGAATTAAAAGGTGGTAGCTTGCTGGGTAGAGTAATCTTGGTTGTAGGTTTTTCTCCTGAATCACTTTAACTATGTCCTGCCACTCCCTTCTGGCTTGCAGAATTTCTGCTGAAAGATGAGCTGTTCAGCTTATGGGGGATTCCCTTGTGTGTTATGTATTGTTTTTCCCTTGCTGCTTTTAATATATTTTCTGTGTATTTAATTTTTGATAGTTTGATTAATATGTGTCTTGGCGTGTTTCTCCTTGGATTCATCCTGTATGCGACTGTCTGCGCTTCCTGGCCTTGATTAACTATTTCCTTTCCCATATTAGGGAAGTTTCCAGCTATAATCTCTTCGGATATTTTCTCCGTCCCTTTCTTTTGCTCTTCCTCTTCCGGGACCCCTATAATTCGAATGTTGGGGCGTTTAATGTTGTCCCAGAGGTCTCTGAGACTGTCCTCGATTCTTTTCATTCTTTTTTCTTTATTCTGCTCTGCAGTCGTTATTTCCATTATTTCATCTTCCGGGTCACTTATCTGTTCTTCTGCCTCAGGTATTCTGCCGTTGATTCCTTCTAGAGAATTTTTAATTTCGTCTGTTGTGGTGTTCCTCAGTGTTTGTTTGCTCTTTAGTTCTTCTGGGTCCTTGTTAAACGTTTCTTGTGTTTTCTCCGTCCTATTTCCAAGATTTTGGATCATCTTTACTCTCATTACTGTGAATTCTTTTTCAGGGAGACTGCCTATTTCCTCTTCGTTTGTTTGGTGTGGTGGGTTTTTACCTTGCTCCTTCATCTGCTGTGTGTTTCTCTGTGTTTTCATTTTGCTAAACTTACTGTGTTTGCGGGTCTGCTTTCCACAGACTGCAGGTTCGGAGCTCCCTTTGTTTTTGGTGTCTGCCCCCAGTGGCTAAGGTTGGTTCAGTGGGTCGTGTAGGCTTCCTGGTGGAGGGGACTCGTCGTGCCTGTGTTCTGCTGGATGAGGCTTGAATCTTGTCTTGCTGGTGGGCAGGACCGCATCTGCTGTTGTGTTTTGGGGGTGCCTGTGACCTTATTATGATTTTAGGCAGCCTCTCTGCTAATGGGTGGGGTTGTGTTCCTGTCTTGCTAGTTGTTTGGCCTAGGGTGTCCAGCACCGTAGCTTGCTGGTCGGTGAGTGGAGCTGTGTCTTAGCGTTGAGATGGAGATCTCTGGGAGAGCTTTCGCCGTCTGATAGTACGTGGAGTGGAGCCGGGAGGTCTCTGGTGGACCAGTGTCCTGAACTCGGCTCTCCCACCTCAGAGGCACAGGCGTGACACCTGGCGGAAGCCCCTAGACCCTGCCAGCCACGCGGCTGAAGGCCAGGAGCACCGTGCCCCGACCTGGGCGGCGGGGGGCGGGGTCGGGGGGCGGGGCGGTGCGTCTGGGAGGGGCGGGGGATAGACAGCCAGGCGGAAATCTCAGTGGAAATCTAAAGGCTCACGAGATTGGCAAGGGTCTGGGGGCGTGGACTCGGAGCGCGCCTCAGCGCCCGGGTAGAGGAGGCAGCCGCGGCACGAGGGTCCTGAAGTCCCGCGGCCGAGCCTGGGCGGGCGCCATTCCTGGGCGAGTTCTCTGAGGAGCGCCCCTGGCTCCTGCCAAAGGGGGCGGGGAGCTCGGCGAGCGGCCCGCGTCTGCGGCTTCCTCTCCACGCCCGAGCCTCCGCGCAGCGAGCACAGGGCGCCCGGAGTCTTAGCGCGCCTCTGCGCCGGGATAGATAGAGAAGGTAGCCGCGGCGGGTCGGTCCTGAATTCCCGCGGCGCTCCCTCCCTGGCGGCGAGTAACGGTCCTGAAGTCTCGAGGCGGCCGAGCCTGGCCGGGCGCCATCCCTGGGCGTGTTCTCTGAGGAGTGCCCGTGGCTCCTGCAAAAGGGGCGTGTTCTCTGAGGAGTGCCCGTGGCTCCTGCAAAAGGGAGCGGGGAGCTCGGCGAGCGGCCCGCGTCTGCGGCTTCCACTCCACGCCCCAGCCCCCGCGCAGCGAGCAGAGGACGCGCCCCGCAGCCCGTTCCCCGCGCCGCGGCGCGCCTGGCCTCCCGGCCTAGCCCAGGTAACTTTTCTGCTTCCTGAGTCCTTTTCAGCATGATCCAGTCATCTTTGATATTTAACTTCTGATATGACAGGATGTTCCAGAATCATATTGTAATTTTCTGCTCCAATCCTGGAGTCAGCTACATCTCCGAAAAGGGCTGGCAAAGATTATTTTTAATGGCTGCATCTTCTGGATGTACCAGTTCTTATTTAGCCAGTCCACTATCTGGAGGGAAAGAGTTTAGAAAGTTTCTGTAACTCTTCTGTAGTATCAATTAAATACTGAGATGTTTTATAGAAATAGTATATATAAGTGAGTGATGATGCCCTTACAATTGTTTTCTCTATTATTTAATAGTTTTTAAAAGCCTAGGCAGTTGACCCAGCTAGGGCGTGACGCATAAGCTGGTGTGCGTCATTCACCTGTTAGAGATGTCTGCTTCTAGAGAGGGGCTTGCAAACAATGAATTAAAAGGTGGTAGCTTGCTGGGTAGAGTAATCTTGGTTGTAGGTTTTTCTCCTGAATCACTTTAACTATGTCCTGCCACTCCCTTCTGGCTTGCAGAATTTCTGCTGAAAGATGAGCTGTTCAGCTTATGGGGGATTCCCTTGTGTGTTATGTATTGTTTTTCCCTTGCTGCTTTTAATATATTTTCTGTGTATTTAATTTTTGATAGTTTGATTAATATGTGTCTTGGCGTGTTTCTCCTTGGATTCATCCTGTATGCGACTGTCTGCGCTTCCTGGCCTTGATTAACTATTTCCTTTCCCATATTAGGGAAGTTTCCAGCTATAATCTCTTCGGATATTTTCTCCGTCCCTTTCTTTTGCTCTTCCTCTTCCGGGACCCCTATAATTCGAATGTTGGGGCGTTTAATGTTGTCCCAGAGGTCTCTGAGACTGTCCTCGATTCTTTTCATTCTTTTTTCTTTATTCTGCTCTGCAGTCGTTATTTCCATTATTTCATCTTCCGGGTCACTTATCTGTTCTTCTGCCTCAGGTATTCTGCCGTTGATTCCTTCTAGAGAATTTTTAATTTCGTCTGTTGTGGTGTTCCTCAGTGTTTGTTTGCTCTTTAGTTCTTCTGGGTCCTTGTTAAACGTTTCTTGTGTTTTCTCCGTCCTATTTCCAAGATTTTGGATCATCTTTACTCTCATTACTGTGAATTCTTTTTCAGGGAGACTGCCTATTTCCTCTTCGTTTGTTTGGTGTGGTGGGTTTTTACCTTGCTCCTTCATCTGCTGTGTGTTTCTCTGTGTTTTCATTTTGCTAAACTTACTGTGTTTGCGGGTCTGCTTTCCACAGACTGCAGGTTCGGAGCTCCCTTTGTTTTTGGTGTCTGCCCCCAGTGGCTAAGGTTGGTTCAGTGGGTCGTGTAGGCTTCCTGGTGGAGGGGACTCGTCGTGCCTGTGTTCTGCTGGATGAGGCTTGAATCTTGTCTTGCTGGTGGGCAGGACCGCATCTGCTGTTGTGTTTTGGGGGTGCCTGTGACCTTATTATGATTTTAGGCAGCCTCTCTGCTAATGGGTGGGGTTGTGTTCCTGTCTTGCTAGTTGTTTGGCCTAGGGTGTCCAGCACCGTAGCTTGCTGGTCGGTGAGTGGAGCTGTGTCTTAGCGTTGAGATGGAGATCTCTGGGAGAGCTTTCGCCGTCTGATAGTACGTGGAGTGGAGCCGGGAGGTCTCTGGTGGACCAGTGTCCTGAACTCGGCTCTCCCACCTCAGAGGCACAGGCGTGACACCTGGCGGAAGCCCCTAGACCCTGCCAGCCACGCGGCTGAAGGCCAGGAGCACCGTGCCCCGACCTGGGCGGCGGGGGGCGGGGTCGGGGGGGGGGCGGTGCGTCTGGGAGGGGCGGGGGATAGACAGCCAGGCGGAAATCTCAGTGGAAATCTAAAGGCTCACGAGATTGGCAAGGGTCTGGGGGCGTGGACTCGGAGCGCGCCTCAGCGCCCGGGTAGAGGAGGCAGCCGCGGCACGAGGGTCCTGAAGTCCCGCGGCCGAGCCTGGGCGGGCGCCATTCCTGGGCGAGTTCTCTGAGGAGCGCCCCTGGCTCCTGCCAAAGGGGGCGGGGAGCTCGGCGAGCGGCCCGCGTCTGCGGCTTCCTCTCCACGCCCGAGCCTCCGCGCAGCGAGCACAGGGCGCCCGGAGTCTTAGCGCGCCTCTGCGCCGGGATAGATAGAGAAGGTAGCCGCGGCGGGTCGGTCCTGAATTCCCGCGGCGCTCCCTCCCTGGCGGCGAGTAACGGTCCTGAAGTCTCGAGGCGGCCGAGCCTGGCCGGGCGCCATCCCTGGGCGTGTTCTCTGAGGAGTGCCCGTGGCTCCTGCAAAAGGGAGCGGGGAGCTCGGCGAGCGGCCCGCGTCTGCGGCTTCCACTCCACGCCCCAGCCCCCGCGCAGCGAGCAGAGGACGCGCCCCGCAGCCCGTTCCCCGCGCCGCGGCGCGCCTGGCCTCCCGGCCTAGCCCAGGTAACTTTTCTGCTTCCTGAGTCCTTTTCAGCATGATCCAGTCATCTTTGATATTTAACTTCTGATATGACAGGATGTTCCAGAATCATATTGTAATTTTCTGCTCCAATCCTGGAGTCAGCTACATCTCCGAAAAGGGCTGGCAAAGATTATTTTTAATGGCTGCATCTTCTGGATGTACCAGTTCTTATTTAGCCAGTCCACTATCTGGAGGGAAAGAGTTTAGAAAGTTTCTGTAACTCTTCTGTAGTATCAATTAAATACTGAGATGTTTTATAGAAATAGTATATATAAGTGAGTGATGATGCCCTTACAATTGTTTTCTCTATTATTTAATAGTTTTTAAAAGCCTAGGCAGTTGACCCAGCTAGGGCGTGACGCATAAGCTGGTGTGCGTCATTCACCTGTTAGAGATGTCTGCTTCTAGAGAGGGGCTTGCAAACAATGAATTAAAAGGTGGTAGCTTGCTGGGTAGAGTAATCTTGGTTGTAGGTTTTTCTCCTGAATCACTTTAACTATGTCCTGCCACTCCCTTCTGGCTTGCAGAATTTCTGCTGAAAGATGAGCTGTTCAGCTTATGGGGGATTCCCTTGTGTGTTATGTATTGTTTTTCCCTTGCTGCTTTTAATATATTTTCTGTGTATTTAATTTTTGATAGTTTGATTAATATGTGTCTTGGCGTGTTTCTCCTTGGATTCATCCTGTATGCGACTGTCTGCGCTTCCTGGCCTTGATTAACTATTTCCTTTCCCATATTAGGGAAGTTTCCAGCTATAATCTCTTCGGATATTTTCTCCGTCCCTTTCTTTTGCTCTTCCTCTTCCGGGACCCCTATAATTCGAATGTTGGGGCGTTTAATGTTGTCCCAGAGGTCTCTGAGACTGTCCTCGATTCTTTTCATTCTTTTTTCTTTATTCTGCTCTGCAGTCGTTATTTCCATTATTTCATCTTCCGGGTCACTTATCTGTTCTTCTGCCTCAGGTATTCTGCCGTTGATTCCTTCTAGAGAATTTTTAATTTCGTCTGTTGTGGTGTTCCTCAGTGTTTGTTTGCTCTTTAGTTCTTCTGGGTCCTTGTTAAACGTTTCTTGTGTTTTCTCCGTCCTATTTCCAAGATTTTGGATCATCTTTACTCTCATTACTGTGAATTCTTTTTCAGGGAGACTGCCTATTTCCTCTTCGTTTGTTTGGTGTGGTGGGTTTTTACCTTGCTCCTTCATCTGCTGTGTGTTTCTCTGTGTTTTCATTTTGCTAAACTTACTGTGTTTGCGGGTCTGCTTTCCACAGACTGCAGGTTCGGAGCTCCCTTTGTTTTTGGTGTCTGCCCCCAGTGGCTAAGGTTGGTTCAGTGGGTCGTGTAGGCTTCCTGGTGGAGGGGACTCGTCGTGCCTGTGTTCTGCTGGATGAGGCTTGAATCTTGTCTTGCTGGTGGGCAGGACCGCATCTGCTGTTGTGTTTTGGGGGTGCCTGTGACCTTATTATGATTTTAGGCAGCCTCTCTGCTAATGGGTGGGGTTGTGTTCCTGTCTTGCTAGTTGTTTGGCCTAGGGTGTCCAGCACCGTAGCTTGCTGGTCGGTGAGTGGAGCTGTGTCTTAGCGTTGAGATGGAGATCTCTGGGAGAGCTTTCGCCGTCTGATAGTACGTGGAGTGGAGCCGGGAGGTCTCTGGTGGACCAGTGTCCTGAACTCGGCTCTCCCACCTCAGAGGCACAGGCGTGACACCTGGCGGAAGCCCCTAGACCCTGCCAGCCACGCGGCTGAAGGCCAGGAGCACCGTGCCCCGACCTGGGCGGCGGGGGGCGGGGTCGGGGGGGGGCGCGGTGCGTCTGGGAGGGGCGGGGGATAGACAGCCAGGCGGAAATCTCAGTGGAAATCTAAAGGCTCACGAGATTGGCAAGGGTCTGGGGGCGTGGACTCGGAGCGCGCCTCAGCGCCCGGGTAGAGGAGGCAGCCGCGGCACGAGGGTCCTGAAGTCCCGCGGCCGAGCCTGGGCGGGCGCCATTCCTGGGCGAGTTCTCTGAGGAGCGCCCCTGGCTCCTGCCAAAGGGGGCGGGGAGCTCGGCGAGCGGCCCGCGTCTGCGGCTTCCTCTCCACGCCCGAGCCTCCGCGCAGCGAGCACAGGGCGCCCGGAGTCTTAGCGCGCCTCTGCGCCGGGATAGATAGAGAAGGTAGCCGCGGCGGGTCGGTCCTGAATTCCCGCGGCGCTCCCTCCCTGGCGGCGAGTAACGGTCCTGAAGTCTCGAGGCGGCCGAGCCTGGCCGGGCGCCATCCCTGGGCGTGTTCTCTGAGGAGTGCCCGTGGCTCCTGCAAAAGGGAGCGGGGAGCTCGGCGAGCGGCCCGCGTCTGCGGCTTCCACTCCACGCCCCAGCCCCCGCGCAGCGAGCAGAGGACGCGCCCCGCAGCCCGTTCCCCGCGCCGCGGCGCGCCTGGCCTCCCGGCCTAGCCCAGGTAACTTTTCTGCTTCCTGAGTCCTTTTCAGCATGATCCAGTCATCTTTGATATTTAACTTCTGATATGACAGGATGTTCCAGAATCATATTGTAATTTTCTGCTCCAATCCTGGAGTCAGCTACATCTCCGAAAAGGGCTGGCAAAGATTATTTTTAATGGCTGCATCTTCTGGATGTACCAGTTCTTATTTAGCCAGTCCACTATCTGGAGGGAAAGAGTTTAGAAAGTTTCTGTAACTCTTCTGTAGTATCAATTAAATACTGAGATGTTTTATAGAAATAGTATATATAAGTGAGTGATGATGCCCTTACAATTGTTTTCTCTATTATTTAATAGTTTTTAAAAGCCTAGGCAGTTGACCCAGCTAGGGCGTGACGCATAAGCTGGTGTGCGTCATTCACCTGTTAGAGATGTCTGCTTCTAGAGAGGGGCTTGCAAACAATGAATTAAAAGGTGGTAGCTTGCTGGGTAGAGTAATCTTGGTTGTAGGTTTTTCTCCTGAATCACTTTAACTATGTCCTGCCACTCCCTTCTGGCTTGCAGAATTTCTGCTGAAAGATGAGCTGTTCAGCTTATGGGGGATTCCCTTGTGTGTTATGTATTGTTTTTCCCTTGCTGCTTTTAATATATTTTCTGTGTATTTAATTTTTGATAGTTTGATTAATATGTGTCTTGGCGTGTTTCTCCTTGGATTCATCCTGTATGCGACTGTCTGCGCTTCCTGGCCTTGATTAACTATTTCCTTTCCCATATTAGGGAAGTTTCCAGCTATAATCTCTTCGGATATTTTCTCCGTCCCTTTCTTTTGCTCTTCCTCTTCCGGGACCCCTATAATTCGAATGTTGGGGCGTTTAATGTTGTCCCAGAGGTCTCTGAGACTGTCCTCGATTCTTTTCATTCTTTTTTCTTTATTCTGCTCTGCAGTCGTTATTTCCATTATTTCATCTTCCGGGTCACTTATCTGTTCTTCTGCCTCAGGTATTCTGCCGTTGATTCCTTCTAGAGAATTTTTAATTTCGTCTGTTGTGGTGTTCCTCAGTGTTTGTTTGCTCTTTAGTTCTTCTGGGTCCTTGTTAAACGTTTCTTGTGTTTTCTCCGTCCTATTTCCAAGATTTTGGATCATCTTTACTCTCATTACTGTGAATTCTTTTTCAGGGAGACTGCCTATTTCCTCTTCGTTTGTTTGGTGTGGTGGGTTTTTACCTTGCTCCTTCATCTGCTGTGTGTTTCTCTGTGTTTTCATTTTGCTAAACTTACTGTGTTTGCGGGTCTGCTTTCCACAGACTGCAGGTTCGGAGCTCCCTTTGTTTTTGGTGTCTGCCCCCAGTGGCTAAGGTTGGTTCAGTGGGTCGTGTAGGCTTCCTGGTGGAGGGGACTCGTCGTGCCTGTGTTCTGCTGGATGAGGCTTGAATCTTGTCTTGCTGGTGGGCAGGACCGCATCTGCTGTTGTGTTTTGGGGGTGCCTGTGACCTTATTATGATTTTAGGCAGCCTCTCTGCTAATGGGTGGGGTTGTGTTCCTGTCTTGCTAGTTGTTTGGCCTAGGGTGTCCAGCACCGTAGCTTGCTGGTCGGTGAGTGGAGCTGTGTCTTAGCGTTGAGATGGAGATCTCTGGGAGAGCTTTCGCCGTCTGATAGTACGTGGAGTGGAGCCGGGAGGTCTCTGGTGGACCAGTGTCCTGAACTCGGCTCTCCCACCTCAGAGGCACAGGCGTGACACCTGGCGGAAGCCCCTAGACCCTGCCAGCCACGCGGCTGAAGGCCAGGAGCACCGTGCCCCGACCTGGGCGGCGGGGGGCGGGGTCGGGGGGGGGGGGCGGTGCGTCTGGGAGGGGCGGGGGATAGACAGCCAGGCGGAAATCTCAGTGGAAATCTAAAGGCTCACGAGATTGGCAAGGGTCTGGGGGCGTGGACTCGGAGCGCGCCTCAGCGCCCGGGTAGAGGAGGCAGCCGCGGCACGAGGGTCCTGAAGTCCCGCGGCCGAGCCTGGGCGGGCGCCATTCCTGGGCGAGTTCTCTGAGGAGCGCCCCTGGCTCCTGCCAAAGGGGGCGGGGAGCTCGGCGAGCGGCCCGCGTCTGCGGCTTCCTCTCCACGCCCGAGCCTCCGCGCAGCGAGCACAGGGCGCCCGGAGTCTTAGCGCGCCTCTGCGCCGGGATAGATAGAGAAGGTAGCCGCGGCGGGTCGGTCCTGAATTCCCGCGGCGCTCCCTCCCTGGCGGCGAGTAACGGTCCTGAAGTCTCGAGGCGGCCGAGCCTGGCCGGGCGCCATCCCTGGGCGTGTTCTCTGAGGAGTGCCCGTGGCTCCTGCAAAAGGGGCGTGTTCTCTGAGGAGTGCCCGTGGCTCCTGCAAAAGGGAGCGGGGAGCTCGGCGAGCGGCCCGCGTCTGCGGCTTCCACTCCACGCCCCAGCCCCCGCGCAGCGAGCAGAGGACGCGCCCCGCAGCCCGTTCCCCGCGCCGCGGCGCGCCTGGCCTCCCGGCCTAGCCCAGGTAACTTTTCTGCTTCCTGAGTCCTTTTCAGCATGATCCAGTCATCTTTGATATTTAACTTCTGATATGACAGGATGTTCCAGAATCATATTGTAATTTTCTGCTCCAATCCTGGAGTCAGCTACATCTCCGAAAAGGGCTGGCAAAGATTATTTTTAATGGCTGCATCTTCTGGATGTACCAGTTCTTATTTAGCCAGTCCACTATCTGGAGGGAAAGAGTTTAGAAAGTTTCTGTAACTCTTCTGTAGTATCAATTAAATACTGAGATGTTTTATAGAAATAGTATATATAAGTGAGTGATGATGCCCTTACAATTGTTTTCTCTATTATTTAATAGTTTTTAAAAGCCTAGGCAGTTGACCCAGCTAGGGCGTGACGCATAAGCTGGTGTGCGTCATTCACCTGTTAGAGATGTCTGCTTCTAGAGAGGGGCTTGCAAACAATGAATTAAAAGGTGGTAGCTTGCTGGGTAGAGTAATCTTGGTTGTAGGTTTTTCTCCTGAATCACTTTAACTATGTCCTGCCACTCCCTTCTGGCTTGCAGAATTTCTGCTGAAAGATGAGCTGTTCAGCTTATGGGGGATTCCCTTGTGTGTTATGTATTGTTTTTCCCTTGCTGCTTTTAATATATTTTCTGTGTATTTAATTTTTGATAGTTTGATTAATATGTGTCTTGGCGTGTTTCTCCTTGGATTCATCCTGTATGCGACTGTCTGCGCTTCCTGGCCTTGATTAACTATTTCCTTTCCCATATTAGGGAAGTTTCCAGCTATAATCTCTTCGGATATTTTCTCCGTCCCTTTCTTTTGCTCTTCCTCTTCCGGGACCCCTATAATTCGAATGTTGGGGCGTTTAATGTTGTCCCAGAGGTCTCTGAGACTGTCCTCGATTCTTTTCATTCTTTTTTCTTTATTCTGCTCTGCAGTCGTTATTTCCATTATTTCATCTTCCGGGTCACTTATCTGTTCTTCTGCCTCAGGTATTCTGCCGTTGATTCCTTCTAGAGAATTTTTAATTTCGTCTGTTGTGGTGTTCCTCAGTGTTTGTTTGCTCTTTAGTTCTTCTGGGTCCTTGTTAAACGTTTCTTGTGTTTTCTCCGTCCTATTTCCAAGATTTTGGATCATCTTTACTCTCATTACTGTGAATTCTTTTTCAGGGAGACTGCCTATTTCCTCTTCGTTTGTTTGGTGTGGTGGGTTTTTACCTTGCTCCTTCATCTGCTGTGTGTTTCTCTGTGTTTTCATTTTGCTAAACTTACTGTGTTTGCGGGTCTGCTTTCCACAGACTGCAGGTTCGGAGCTCCCTTTGTTTTTGGTGTCTGCCCCCAGTGGCTAAGGTTGGTTCAGTGGGTCGTGTAGGCTTCCTGGTGGAGGGGACTCGTCGTGCCTGTGTTCTGCTGGATGAGGCTTGAATCTTGTCTTGCTGGTGGGCAGGACCGCATCTGCTGTTGTGTTTTGGGGGTGCCTGTGACCTTATTATGATTTTAGGCAGCCTCTCTGCTAATGGGTGGGGTTGTGTTCCTGTCTTGCTAGTTGTTTGGCCTAGGGTGTCCAGCACCGTAGCTTGCTGGTCGGTGAGTGGAGCTGTGTCTTAGCGTTGAGATGGAGATCTCTGGGAGAGCTTTCGCCGTCTGACAGTACGTGGAGTGGAGCCGGGAGGTCTCTGGTGGACCAGTGTCCTGAACTCGGCTCTCCCACCTCAGAGGCACAGGCGTGACACCTGGCGGAAGCCCCTAGACCCTGCCAGCCACGCGGCTGAAGGCCAGGAGCACCGTGCCCCGACCTGGGCGGCGGGGGGCGGGGTCGGGGGGGGGCGGTGCGTCTGGGAGGGGCGGGGGATAGACAGCCAGGCGGAAATCTCAGTGGAAATCTAAAGGCTCACGAGATTGGCAAGGGTCTGGGGGCGTGGACTCGGAGCGCGCCTCAGCGCCCGGGTAGAGGAGGCAGCCGCGGCACGAGGGTCCTGAAGTCCCGCGGCCGAGCCTGGGCGGGCGCCATTCCTGGGCGAGTTCTCTGAGGAGCGCCCCTGGCTCCTGCCAAAGGGGGCGGGGAGCTCGGCGAGCGGCCCGCGTCTGCGGCTTCCTCTCCACGCCCGAGCCTCCGCGCAGCGAGCACAGGGCGCCCGGAGTCTTAGCGCGCCTCTGCGCCGGGATAGATAGAGAAGGTAGCCGCGGCGGGTCGGTCCTGAATTCCCGCGGCGCTCCCTCCCTGGCGGCGAGTAACGGTCCTGAAGTCTCGAGGCGGCCGAGCCTGGCCGGGCGCCATCCCTGGGCGTGTTCTCTGAGGAGTGCCCGTGGCTCCTGCAAAAGGGAGCGGGGAGCTCGGCGAGCGGCCCGCGTCTGCGGCTTCCACTCCACGCCCCAGCCCCCGCGCAGCGAGCAGAGGACGCGCCCCGCAGCCCGTTCCCCGCGCCGCGGCGCGCCTGGCCTCCCGGCCTAGCCCAGGTAACTTTTCTGCTTCCTGAGTCCTTTTCAGCATGATCCAGTCATCTTTGATATTTAACTTCTGATATGACAGGATGTTCCAGAATCATATTGTAATTTTCTGCTCCAATCCTGGAGTCAGCTACATCTCCGAAAAGGGCTGGCAAAGATTATTTTTAATGGCTGCATCTTCTGGATGTACCAGTTCTTATTTAGCCAGTCCACTATCTGGAGGGAAAGAGTTTAGAAAGTTTCTGTAACTCTTCTGTAGTATCAATTAAATACTGAGATGTTTTATAGAAATAGTATATATAAGTGAGTGATGATGCCCTTACAATTGTTTTCTCTATTATTTAATAGTTTTTAAAAGCCTAGGCAGTTGACCCAGCTAGGGCGTGACGCATAAGCTGGTGTGCGTCATTCACCTGTTAGAGATGTCTGCTTCTAGAGAGGGGCTTGCAAACAATGAATTAAAAGGTGGTAGCTTGCTGGGTAGAGTAATCTTGGTTGTAGGTTTTTCTCCTGAATCACTTTAACTATGTCCTGCCACTCCCTTCTGGCTTGCAGAATTTCTGCTGAAAGATGAGCTGTTCAGCTTATGGGGGATTCCCTTGTGTGTTATGTATTGTTTTTCCCTTGCTGCTTTTAATATATTTTCTGTGTATTTAATTTTTGATAGTTTGATTAATATGTGTCTTGGCGTGTTTCTCCTTGGATTCATCCTGTATGCGACTGTCTGCGCTTCCTGGCCTTGATTAACTATTTCCTTTCCCATATTAGGGAAGTTTCCAGCTATAATCTCTTCGGATATTTTCTCCGTCCCTTTCTTTTGCTCTTCCTCTTCCGGGACCCCTATAATTCGAATGTTGGGGCGTTTAATGTTGTCCCAGAGGTCTCTGAGACTGTCCTCGATTCTTTTCATTCTTTTTTCTTTATTCTGCTCTGCAGTCGTTATTTCCATTATTTCATCTTCCGGGTCACTTATCTGTTCTTCTGCCTCAGGTATTCTGCCGTTGATTCCTTCTAGAGAATTTTTAATTTCGTCTGTTGTGGTGTTCCTCAGTGTTTGTTTGCTCTTTAGTTCTTCTGGGTCCTTGTTAAACGTTTCTTGTGTTTTCTCCGTCCTATTTCCAAGATTTTGGATCATCTTTACTCTCATTACTGTGAATTCTTTTTCAGGGAGACTGCCTATTTCCTCTTCGTTTGTTTGGTGTGGTGGGTTTTTACCTTGCTCCTTCATCTGCTGTGTGTTTCTCTGTGTTTTCATTTTGCTAAACTTACTGTGTTTGCGGGTCTGCTTTCCACAGACTGCAGGTTCGGAGCTCCCTTTGTTTTTGGTGTCTGCCCCCAGTGGCTAAGGTTGGTTCAGTGGGTCGTGTAGGCTTCCTGGTGGAGGGGACTCGTCGTGCCTGTGTTCTGCTGGATGAGGCTTGAATCTTGTCTTGCTGGTGGGCAGGACCGCATCTGCTGTTGTGTTTTGGGGGTGCCTGTGACCTTATTATGATTTTAGGCAGCCTCTCTGCTAATGGGTGGGGTTGTGTTCCTGTCTTGCTAGTTGTTTGGCCTAGGGTGTCCAGCACCGTAGCTTGCTGGTCGGTGAGTGGAGCTGTGTCTTAGCGTTGAGATGGAGATCTCTGGGAGAGCTTTCGCCGTCTGATAGTACGTGGAGTGGAGCCGGGAGGTCTCTGGTGGACCAGTGTCCTGAACTCGGCTCTCCCACCTCAGAGGCACAGGCGTGACACCTGGCGGAAGCCCCTAGACCCTGCCAGCCACGCGGCTGAAGGCCAGGAGCACCGTGCCCCGACCTGGGCGGCGGGGGGCGGGGTCGGGGGGGGGGCGGTGCGTCTGGGAGGGGCGGGGGATAGACAGCCAGGCGGAAATCTCAGTGGAAATCTAAAGGCTCACGAGATTGGCAAGGGTCTGGGGGCGTGGACTCGGAGCGCGCCTCAGCGCCCGGGTAGAGGAGGCAGCCGCGGCACGAGGGTCCTGAAGTCCCGCGGCCGAGCCTGGGCGGGCGCCATTCCTGGGCGAGTTCTCTGAGGAGCGCCCCTGGCTCCTGCCAAAGGGGGCGGGGAGCTCGGCGAGCGGCCCGCGTCTGCGGCTTCCTCTCCACGCCCGAGCCTCCGCGCAGCGAGCACAGGGCGCCCGGAGTCTTAGCGCGCCTCTGCGCCGGGATAGATAGAGAAGGTAGCCGCGGCGGGTCGGTCCTGAATTCCCGCGGCGCTCCCTCCCTGGCGGCGAGTAACGGTCCTGAAGTCTCGAGGCGGCCGAGCCTGGCCGGGCGCCATCCCTGGGCGTGTTCTCTGAGGAGTGCCCGTGGCTCCTGCAAAAGGGAGCGGGGAGCTCGGCGAGCGGCCCGCGTCTGCGGCTTCCACTCCACGCCCCAGCCCCCGCGCAGCGAGCAGAGGACGCGCCCCGCAGCCCGTTCCCCGCGCCGCGGCGCGCCTGGCCTCCCGGCCTAGCCCAGGTAACTTTTCTGCTTCCTGAGTCCTTTTCAGCATGATCCAGTCATCTTTGATATTTAACTTCTGATATGACAGGATGTTCCAGAATCATATTGTAATTTTCTGCTCCAATCCTGGAGTCAGCTACATCTCCGAAAAGGGCTGGCAAAGATTATTTTTAATGGCTGCATCTTCTGGATGTACCAGTTCTTATTTAGCCAGTCCACTATCTGGAGGGAAAGAGTTTAGAAAGTTTCTGTAACTCTTCTGTAGTATCAATTAAATACTGAGATGTTTTATAGAAATAGTATATATAAGTGAGTGATGATGCCCTTACAATTGTTTTCTCTATTATTTAATAGTTTTTAAAAGCCTAGGCAGTTGACCCAGCTAGGGCGTGACGCATAAGCTGGTGTGCGTCATTCACCTGTTAGAGATGTCTGCTTCTAGAGAGGGGCTTGCAAACAATGAATTAAAAGGTGGTAGCTTGCTGGGTAGAGTAATCTTGGTTGTAGGTTTTTCTCCTGAATCACTTTAACTATGTCCTGCCACTCCCTTCTGGCTTGCAGAATTTCTGCTGAAAGATGAGCTGTTCAGCTTATGGGGGATTCCCTTGTGTGTTATGTATTGTTTTTCCCTTGCTGCTTTTAATATATTTTCTGTGTATTTAATTTTTGATAGTTTGATTAATATGTGTCTTGGCGTGTTTCTCCTTGGATTCATCCTGTATGCGACTGTCTGCGCTTCCTGGCCTTGATTAACTATTTCCTTTCCCATATTAGGGAAGTTTCCAGCTATAATCTCTTCGGATATTTTCTCCGTCCCTTTCTTTTGCTCTTCCTCTTCCGGGACCCCTATAATTCGAATGTTGGGGCGTTTAATGTTGTCCCAGAGGTCTCTGAGACTGTCCTCGATTCTTTTCATTCTTTTTTCTTTATTCTGCTCTGCAGTCGTTATTTCCATTATTTCATCTTCCGGGTCACTTATCTGTTCTTCTGCCTCAGGTATTCTGCCGTTGATTCCTTCTAGAGAATTTTTAATTTCGTCTGTTGTGGTGTTCCTCAGTGTTTGTTTGCTCTTTAGTTCTTCTGGGTCCTTGTTAAACGTTTCTTGTGTTTTCTCCGTCCTATTTCCAAGATTTTGGATCATCTTTACTCTCATTACTGTGAATTCTTTTTCAGGGAGACTGCCTATTTCCTCTTCGTTTGTTTGGTGTGGTGGGTTTTTACCTTGCTCCTTCATCTGCTGTGTGTTTCTCTGTGTTTTCATTTTGCTAAACTTACTGTGTTTGCGGGTCTGCTTTCCACAGACTGCAGGTTCGGAGCTCCCTTTGTTTTTGGTGTCTGCCCCCAGTGGCTAAGGTTGGTTCAGTGGGTCGTGTAGGCTTCCTGGTGGAGGGGACTCGTCGTGCCTGTGTTCTGCTGGATGAGGCTTGAATCTTGTCTTGCTGGTGGGCAGGACCGCATCTGCTGTTGTGTTTTGGGGGTGCCTGTGACCTTATTATGATTTTAGGCAGCCTCTCTGCTAATGGGTGGGGTTGTGTTCCTGTCTTGCTAGTTGTTTGGCCTAGGGTGTCCAGCACCGTAGCTTGCTGGTCGGTGAGTGGAGCTGTGTCTTAGCGTTGAGATGGAGATCTCTGGGAGAGCTTTCGCCGTCTGATAGTACGTGGAGTGGAGCCGGGAGGTCTCTGGTGGACCAGTGTCCTGAACTCGGCTCTCCCACCTCAGAGGCACAGGCGTGACACCTGGCGGAAGCCCCTAGACCCTGCCAGCCACGCGGCTGAAGGCCAGGAGCACCGTGCCCCGACCTGGGCGGCGGGGGGCGGGGTCGGGGGGGGGGGCGGTGCGTCTGGGAGGGGCGGGGGATAGACAGCCAGGCGGAAATCTCAGTGGAAATCTAAAGGCTCACGAGATTGGCAAGGGTCTGGGGGCGTGGACTCGGAGCGCGCCTCAGCGCCCGGGTAGAGGAGGCAGCCGCGGCACGAGGGTCCTGAAGTCCCGCGGCCGAGCCTGGGCGGGCGCCATTCCTGGGCGAGTTCTCTGAGGAGCGCCCCTGGCTCCTGCCAAAGGGGGCGGGGAGCTCGGCGAGCGGCCCGCGTCTGCGGCTTCCTCTCCACGCCCGAGCCTCCGCGCAGCGAGCACAGGGCGCCCGGAGTCTTAGCGCGCCTCTGCGCCGGGATAGATAGAGAAGGTAGCCGCGGCGGGTCGGTCCTGAATTCCCGCGGCGCTCCCTCCCTGGCGGCGAGTAACGGTCCTGAAGTCTCGAGGCGGCCGAGCCTGGCCGGGCGCCATCCCTGGGCGTGTTCTCTGAGGAGTGCCCGTGGCTCCTGCAAAAGGGGCGTGTTCTCTGAGGAGTGCCCGTGGCTCCTGCAAAAGGGAGCGGGGAGCTCGGCGAGCGGCCCGCGTCTGCGGCTTCCACTCCACGCCCCAGCCCCCGCGCAGCGAGCAGAGGACGCGCCCCGCAGCCCGTTCCCCGCGCCGCGGCGCGCCTGGCCTCCCGGCCTAGCCCAGGTAACTTTTCTGCTTCCTGAGTCCTTTTCAGCATGATCCAGTCATCTTTGATATTTAACTTCTGATATGACAGGATGTTCCAGAATCATATTGTAATTTTCTGCTCCAATCCTGGAGTCAGCTACATCTCCGAAAAGGGCTGGCAAAGATTATTTTTAATGGCTGCATCTTCTGGATGTACCAGTTCTTATTTAGCCAGTCCACTATCTGGAGGGAAAGAGTTTAGAAAGTTTCTGTAACTCTTCTGTAGTATCAATTAAATACTGAGATGTTTTATAGAAATAGTATATATAAGTGAGTGATGATGCCCTTACAATTGTTTTCTCTATTATTTAATAGTTTTTAAAAGCCTAGGCAGTTGACCCAGCTAGGGCGTGACGCATAAGCTGGTGTGCGTCATTCACCTGTTAGAGATGTCTGCTTCTAGAGAGGGGCTTGCAAACAATGAATTAAAAGGTGGTAGCTTGCTGGGTAGAGTAATCTTGGTTGTAGGTTTTTCTCCTGAATCACTTTAACTATGTCCTGCCACTCCCTTCTGGCTTGCAGAATTTCTGCTGAAAGATGAGCTGTTCAGCTTATGGGGGATTCCCTTGTGTGTTATGTATTGTTTTTCCCTTGCTGCTTTTAATATATTTTCTGTGTATTTAATTTTTGATAGTTTGATTAATATGTGTCTTGGCGTGTTTCTCCTTGGATTCATCCTGTATGCGACTGTCTGCGCTTCCTGGCCTTGATTAACTATTTCCTTTCCCATATTAGGGAAGTTTCCAGCTATAATCTCTTCGGATATTTTCTCCGTCCCTT
Source organism: Pseudorca crassidens (assembly GCF_039906515.1). Taxonomy (NCBI): domain Eukaryota; kingdom Metazoa; phylum Chordata; class Mammalia; order Artiodactyla; family Delphinidae; genus Pseudorca; species Pseudorca crassidens. Next base: position 21,029,219 of record NC_090317.1, read on the forward strand.
TCTTTTGCTCTTCCTCTTCCGGGACCCCTATAATTCGAATGTTGGGGCGTTTAATGTTGTCCCAGAGGTCTCTGAGACTGTCCTCGATTCTTTTCATTCTTTTTTCTTTATTCTGCTCTGCAGTCGTTATTTCCATTATTTCATCTTCCGGGTCACTTATCTGTTCTTCTGCCTCAGGTATTCTGCCGTTGATTCCTTCTAGAGAATTTTTAATTTCGTCTGTTGTGGTGTTCCTCAGTGTTTGTTTGCTCTTTAGTTCTTCTGGGTCCTTGTTAAACGTTTCTTGTGTTTTCTCCGTCCTATTTCCAAGATTTTGGATCATCTTTACTCTCATTACTGTGAATTCTTTTTCAGGGAGACTGCCTATTTCCTCTTCGTTTGTTTGGTGTGGTGGGTTTTTACCTTGCTCCTTCATCTGCTGTGTGTTTCTCTGTGTTTTCATTTTGCTAAACTTACTGTGTTTGCGGGTCTGCTTTCCACAGACTGCAGGTTCGGAGCTCCCTTTGTTTTTGGTGTCTGCCCCCAGTGGCTAAGGTTGGTTCAGTGGGTCGTGTAGGCTTCCTGGTGGAGGGGACTCGTCGTGCCTGTGTTCTGCTGGATGAGGCTTGAATCTTGTCTTGCTGGTGGGCAGGACCGCATCTGCTGTTGTGTTTTGGGGGTGCCTGTGACCTTATTATGATTTTAGGCAGCCTCTCTGCTAATGGGTGGGGTTGTGTTCCTGTCTTGCTAGTTGTTTGGCCTAGGGTGTCCAGCACCGTAGCTTGCTGGTCGGTGAGTGGAGCTGTGTCTTAGCGTTGAGATGGAGATCTCTGGGAGAGCTTTCGCCGTCTGATAGTACGTGGAGTGGAGCCGGGAGGTCTCTGGTGGACCAGTGTCCTGAACTCGGCTCTCCCACCTCAGAGGCACAGGCGTGACACCTGGCGGAAGCCCCTAGACCCTGCCAGCCACGCGGCTGAAGGCCAGGAGCACCGTGCCCCGACCTGGGCGGCGGGGGGCGGGGTCGGGGGGCGGGGCGGTGCGTCTGGGAGGGGCGGGGGATAGACAGCCAGGCGGAAATCTCAGTGGAAATCTAAAGGCTCACGAGATTGGCAAGGGTCTGGGGGCGTGGACTCGGAGCGCGCCTCAGCGCCCGGGTAGAGGAGGCAGCCGCGGCACGAGGGTCCTGAAGTCCCGCGGCCGAGCCTGGGCGGGCGCCATTCCTGGGCGAGTTCTCTGAGGAGCGCCCCTGGCTCCTGCCAAAGGGGGCGGGGAGCTCGGCGAGCGGCCCGCGTCTGCGGCTTCCTCTCCACGCCCGAGCCTCCGCGCAGCGAGCACAGGGCGCCCGGAGTCTTAGCGCGCCTCTGCGCCGGGATAGATAGAGAAGGTAGCCGCGGCGGGTCGGTCCTGAATTCCCGCGGCGCTCCCTCCCTGGCGGCGAGTAACGGTCCTGAAGTCTCGAGGCGGCCGAGCCTGGCCGGGCGCCATCCCTGGGCGTGTTCTCTGAGGAGTGCCCGTGGCTCCTGCAAAAGGGAGCGGGGAGCTCGGCGAGCGGCCCGCGTCTGCGGCTTCCACTCCACGCCCCAGCCCCCGCGCAGCGAGCAGAGGACGCGCCCCGCAGCCCGTTCCCCGCGCCGCGGCGCGCCTGGCCTCCCGGCCTAGCCCAGGTAACTTTTCTGCTTCCTGAGTCCTTTTCAGCATGATCCAGTCATCTTTGATATTTAACTTCTGATATGACAGGATGTTCCAGAATCATATTGTAATTTTCTGCTCCAATCCTGGAGTCAGCTACATCTCCGAAAAGGGCTGGCAAAGATTATTTTTAATGGCTGCATCTTCTGGATGTACCAGTTCTTATTTAGCCAGTCCACTATCTGGAGGGAAAGAGTTTAGAAAGTTTCTGTAACTCTTCTGTAGTATCAATTAAATACTGAGATGTTTTATAGAAATAGTATATATAAGTGAGTGATGATGCCCTTACAATTGTTTTCTCTATTATTTAATAGTTTTTAAAAGCCTAGGCAGTTGACCCAGCTAGGGCGTGACGCATAAGCTGGTGTGCGTCATTCACCTGTTAGAGATGTCTGCTTCTAGAGAGGGGCTTGCAAACAATGAATTAAAAGGTGGTAGCTTGCTGGGTAGAGTAATCTTGGTTGTAGGTTTTTCTCCTGAATCACTTTAACTATGTCCTGCCACTCCCTTCTGGCTTGCAGAATTTCTGCTGAAAGATGAGCTGTTCAGCTTATGGGGGATTCCCTTGTGTGTTATGTATTGTTTTTCCCTTGCTGCTTTTAATATATTTTCTGTGTATTTAATTTTTGATAGTTTGATTAATATGTGTCTTGGCGTGTTTCTCCTTGGATTCATCCTGTATGCGACTGTCTGCGCTTCCTGGCCTTGATTAACTATTTCCTTTCCCATATTAGGGAAGTTTCCAGCTATAATCTCTTCGGATATTTTCTCCGTCCCTTTCTTTTGCTCTTCCTCTTCCGGGACCCCTATAATTCGAATGTTGGGGCGTTTAATGTTGTCCCAGAGGTCTCTGAGACTGTCCTCGATTCTTTTCATTCTTTTTTCTTTATTCTGCTCTGCAGTCGTTATTTCCATTATTTCATCTTCTAGGTTACTCATTCGTTTTTGTCTGAGTTTTTCTGCCGTTGATTGCTTCTAGAGAATTTTTAATTTCGTCTATTGTGTTGTTCCTCAGTGTTTGTTCGCTGTTTAGTTCTTCTAGGTCCTTTAATGTGCCTTTTGTTCCAGAGCCTGCAGGATTGTAGTTCTTCTTGCTACTGGTGTCTACCCTCTCGTGTATGAGGCTATCTCAGAGGCTTGCGGAAGTTTCCTGATGGGAAGGTGTGTTGGTGTGTATAGCTGGGGTTGGTCTGGTGGGCAGAGCTCAGTAAAACTTCAGTGTGCTTGTCTGCAGAGAATTGAAAAACAGACTTATATTTACCAAAGGGGAATTGTGGGTTGGAGGGATAAATTAGGAGCTTGGGATTAACATACACACACTACTATATATACAATAGATAACCAGCGTGGACCTATTAGATAGCACAGGGCATTCTACTGAGTATTCTATAATAACCCATATGGGAAAAGAATCTGAAAAAAAAGAAGGAAAATATATGTATATGTGTAATTCAATCACTTTGCTATACAACTGAAATTAAGAAAACATTGTAAGTCAACTATACTCCAATAAAGTACAAAAGGAAAAAAAAGAACTACGTACAGGGCCATCAGTACAATGGCTTGAGAGCCTGAGGACTTAGTGGGCGATTCCAGCTTGGCCACAGACACCCTCTGGGACCTTGGCCAAGTTAGATCAAGTCTTTGTGTCTTTGCTGCTTTCTCGTAAATTAAATTAGACTATTCTTATCCTTCCGTATCTCACAAATATGTCATAAAATAAACATATGTGACGTGAAAATATTGAAGGTTTCTTTTTTGGGAGGGAAAGGAGTGGCAGGTAAAAGGCACTCTGAATGAAGATTCAGTAGAAAGAATCCTTTTGACCTTCAGTTTAGAAACCAGTCAACTTCAAATAAATTCAGTCCACATCTGTTGAGCACTAACTCTGTATATGCAGCATTTTGGGCTGTGTGGTATGTGGCCTTCATAGACGTTATAATCTAGTGGAGCCATGCTGATTCCTGCGTACTCTGACCTTCTCCCAAGGCTGTGCCAGTTCCCAACCCTGAGTCTGGGCTGTTTTCATTCACTCTCTTCATGCTCAAAGGCAGCAGAGCATTCTAGATAATGCAGAAAATGGTGCTGAATTTGGGGTCCCCCACTTGAGCCTAAGCTGTGATTTGGGGTTCAGACATGTTCGATTACCTCAGTGACTGAGGAGCCTCCTGGGAGAGAACATGTCCTCAAGGAAGAAGGAGCCATACACAATAAGCTTGAGCCAAAAGCAGAGCCCAGGTCATCAGAAGAGAGAGATCCTCTGACTCCAGTCCTGTGTTTCCTGGCCCTTGTCTGAGTCCAGTGGGAGGTGGTGTAGCTATGGTGTGAGGGAAGGGGTCCAAGGTGAAAGCTGAAATATCTGTTTCAAACTTTTCAAATCCCACACCTCATAGTTATCACACATACTCTCACTTCTTACTTTACTCCAAGGGATCAAGGAAGGCATCAGTACAAGTGCAGCAGAATACCTGAGTAGAAGTGACTTTTTTTTAATGGCTGTGTTCTGATAAATCTTTTTTAAATATTTATTTATTTATTTGGTCTTGTCAGGTCTTAGTTGCGGCACGTGGGATCTCTGTTGTGGCATGCGGAATCTTTTCCTTCTGGCACAGCGATCTTCTCTCTCGTTGTGATGCACAGGCTCCAGAGTGCACAGGCTTAGTTGCCCCGAGGCATGTGAGATCTTAGTTCCCCGACCAGGGATCCAACCCGCGTCCCCTGCATTGGAAGGTGGATTCTTAACGACTGGACCACCAGAGAAGTCCCTAGAAGCGACTTTTTAAAAATAAAGAAATGTATTAGCTCATAAAATAAGTTTGGGGGAAGATGGTTCCAAGATTGGTTAATTGGGTAGCTCAAGTATGTCATTGAAGATGCAAGTGGATTTCTTCTTCCTGCTCTGCCATCCTCAGAATGATGGTATATTTCCTATCAATTCCTGGCAAGGCTACACCATGGCTTCAGCATTCCTTGATGTCACATGCAAATGAAGGCATCCAGCAAAGACTGGGGATATTCCCTCCCCCTCTCCCTCCCCCCTCCCTCCCCCTCCCTCCCCCTCCCTCCCCTCCCTCCCCTCCCTCCCCCTCCCTCCCCCTCTCCCTCCCCCTCTCCCCCTCTCCCCCTCTCCCCCCTCCCCCTCTCCCCCTCTCCCCCCTCCCCCTCTCCCCCTCTCCCCCCTCCCCCTCTTCCTCTCTCTCCCTTCCTCTCTCTCCTCTCTCTCCTCTCTCTCCTCTCTCTCCTCTCTCTCCTCTCTCTCCTCTCTCTCCTCTCTCTCTCTCTCCCCCCACCCCCAAAGGAAGAAAAAACCTTTCAGGACCCCTGTAGCAGAATTGCCCCTGGGTTCCACTGGACAAAATTGTGTCACACACCCACCCTAAACTCATTCCCTGTCAAGGTAATGACAATACTCATAATCCATCCCTCATGCTGAGGAGGAAAATCACCTTCCCAGAACATGTGGCACAGTAGGCTCAAACGTGAAATTTTACCAGAAAGAAATAAGGAAAGGTGTCTGTGGCTTAGGTCCCAACAAGTTCCTTCACCTTCCCTCTCCTGTACTTCAAAATGTTTGTACATACTCCCTTCTACTGCAAAATGTTTCTGTATCTGCTCCCTTTTAATCACCTCTGAATTGTTCTATCTTCACCCAGATTCTGAACTATCTCAGAGAGGTAATTTCCATCCATTTCAAAGCCTGACCCTCTATCAGTCTACCTGATTGATCCTTGACCTTGCTCTTATTCTAGCCCGTTACAGTGATCCCTGAACCACACCTGCAGGCTTTCCCACCTGGCACTAATTAGTGAGAATCAGGCGAGATCTGAAGCCCTTTTCTTAGTCCCAGAGGAATCCGAATTTAAAGATGCAAGAACTCTTTCAAACTCTATGAGGTGGGGCAGGAGTGGGGGCAGGGAGGCAAGGGCCAAGAGCATGCTTTATTGTTTCCTACCAAGATTCTATACGCAAGGATTCTTTGTCCCACTCTGGGATGTAGGAGTGCCACGTGGTATCCTCAGCTCCCTTGCACCCCCACCAGCCACAGTCCCCTGGAGATTGGGTTCACTCTAATTTTCTGTGTCTCATCCTGGAGGAAATCAGAGAATGACTTAGCTTGAAACTGAAAGTTGTTTTTCTTTTTACACTCCCATTTATGCATTATTCATTCAACAAATAGTAAACTCTGTTCTAAGAACAATGTGCTAGGAAGATATTGCTAAATAAATCAGGTTCCCCACCTTCATGGAGCTCACATTCTAGTCGGGGAACTTTGTTTCTCCCACAAGGCTCGGCTTGAAATTCATGGCTCTCTCAAGGGACTAGAATGGAAACAAAACCTAAGAGCAGTGCTGAGTTGTAAACTCTACACAGTATATAACCCATGTTTTTATCCTTCACGAACAACTACTATTATTAGTCTAAATTATTTTGATCTTTATATAATTCATAACATATTACATTTTTCACTGAGGCCAGTGTTTCACACAGTTACAGCTTCCAACAAGATAAACACAGTGTAGGGCAATGTACTTGTGGTACTAATGCTTTATTAACAATATGCCATGTCAACTGAGTGGGCTAGGCCATGGATGGATGATAACAGCACAAACGGAGCCTATATCTGATCCAAGTTTATGTATCATCAGAGTCATTCTCCTTTCTCTGCTCATCGTCAGAAATCTATCAGATTATTCAGCAGAACGATTTGTAGATGCACTGTCAGGCGATAAAATATTTACTATTACTTACACTCCTTTGGCTACACTTGCTGGAGGATATGTAGTAAAGTAAAATTTTATTTTCTTTTTTTATGCTTCAAAATTCACCCAAGTTTTCTTTTCCGTTTTTGCTCTTAGGGAAAAAATCTCCAAAAAAGTGCTACACTATATAGAAATACAAAACTCCCTTGTTTTATAGCAGTTCTGCTTCCGAGGATATCATGGACCCTTGGTGTCTAATTTATCCTGACAGTGTCTAAAGTGGAAGTAAAGCAATTCAGAAATATGAGTCTGAGAAGGTGGATGTAGCAGAAGTGAAATGAGAGCGTTTTAATGAAATGTGAACCCCAGTCAATCTGAATGAATTCCTCTAGCACCTTGCTTCAGGAAAGAATCTGTAAGGGTCTCAATCTTTGCTTCACTCACAACGAAGCACATGACCCTAAGTGAGTCACTCAATCTCTGTGTCTTAGAGTCCTTGATTTTACAACAGGGTTAATAGGACCTGTGATGCACCTGTACTTACAGAAGAAAAGAGAACACCCTTTCTGAGATGCACCTAATAATTATCAATCAATTATCAAGAGGAATTTACTGAGCCCTTCATGTACCCTTCATTATATGCCCAAGGCCTGGTAAGCACCTTATATACAAATGCTCAAGAAATCTTTGTTGCATGGATGAATAAGAAAATAAATCAATGAGCCATCTACTGTATGCTATACAGGTCTTGTGCTATAGAAGATCTGAGATGCATCCCTGCCTTCAATGAACTAATTAGTCAAATAAGGCATATAGATAATAAGTTATGTAGTAATTTAATGTAGTAAATGCCAAATGAATGTTATAGTCCATCATCTTCAAACTAGAATTTCCAGATTCTCTGCTTCATTTTGAATTCTTCCCTAAAATTTATCAGATTAAGAATATGCCCCTGATTTTATTGCATAGAAGTATTCGAGGATGTTTAATTACTTTCAAAAATAGAAATATATTTTATTAAGATAAAATTCTGTAGAGAAGTATAATGGAAATATAAGTTCAAGGGGAAAAAAGAAAAATATAAAACATTTCCATCATTCCCAAAAGTTTTCTCGTGCCTCAACCTTGTGAATCTCTCCTTCCATCCCCAACTCAAGTACTCACCGATTCTGTGCATTCTGTCATTATAGATTACTTTGCATTTCTAGGATTTTAAACAAATGGAATCACACACTATGCAATTTTTTAATGGCTTCTTTCACAAAGCTTGATGATTTTAAGATGCATCTATATTGTTCCTTGTGTTAATAATTGTTCCTTTTTATTGCTATATTCCATTTTATGGGTATACCCCAATTTCCATTGTATACCACAATTTGTTTATCCATTCATCTGTTGATAGACATTTGGGTTGTTCCCAGTTTTAGCTATTACAAATAGAACTACTATGAACATTTGTGTACAAGTCTTAATATGAACATGTTTTCACCTCTCATAGGTGAATACCTAGAAGTGGAATTGCTAGGTCATATGGTAGGTTTATGTTTAAAATTTTCAGAAACTGTCAAACTGTTTTCCAAAGTGTTTGTACCATATTATATTCCCACCAGCAGAGTATAAGATTTCCAGTTGTTCCACATCCTTGCTAACACTTGATATGGTCAGTTTTGTTATTGTTGTTTTAATTTATTTGGTTGTGCCGGGTCTTAGTTGTCACAGGCAGGCTCCTTAGTTGCAGCTCCAGGGCTCCTTAGTTGTAGCACGTGGGCTCCATAATTGCGGCAGGCGGGCTCCTTAGTTGTGGCATGCATATGGGATCTAGTTCCCTGACCAAGGATCGAACCCAGGCCCCCTGCATTGGGAGCATAGAGTCTTATCCATTGCACCAACAGGGAGGTCCCGATATGGTCAGTTTTTAACTTTTTATCTATTCTAATGGGTATGTGGTGGTATCTCTGTGGCTTTTAATTTCCTTTCCCTGATGACTAGTGACATCAAGTATTTTTTCATGACCTTATTGACCATTTATACGTGTATATATATATATATATATATGTCTTCTTTTTGTCAAGTGTATGTTCAAATCTTTTTCCCATTACTGTTTTTTTTTTTCTTATTATTGAGTGTGTGTATGTCTGTGTGTATATTCTGGATATAAGTCCTTTGTTTGATGTATGTATTGTGAATATTTTTTCCCAGTATCTGGCTTGCCTTTTCTTTTTCTCAATGGTGTATTTTAAGCATTAAAAAAAAAAAAGCTTGCTGGAGTTTTGTTTGTGTTATACCTATAGATTTGGGGAGAATTATCACATTAACAATATTGAATCATGCTATATTTCTGTATTAGGTATACTTTAATTTCTCTCAACTCTGTTTTGTAATTTCCACGTAGAGGAATTTAATTAGATTTATTTATAAATATTTATAAATATTTTAGTGCTGTTGTTTGCAGCTCTAAAGAAACTATACAGTGTATAAACCAGTTTTTTTTACATCTTTATTGGAGTATAATTGCTTTATAATGGTGCGTTAGTTTCTGCTTTATAACAAAGTGAATCAGTTGAAAGACAAATACTGTATGCTAACACATATATATGGAATTTAAGAAAAAAAATGTCATGAAGAACCTAGGGGTAAGATAAGAATAAAGACACAGACCTAGTAGAGAATGGACTTGAGGATATGGGAAGCGGGAAGGGTAAGCTGTGACAAAGCGAGAGAGAGGCATGGACTTACATAAACCAGTTTTTAAGTTGTAAACTCTGTGCCAATTAGAGTGCTAGCAGACCCCGCCTCCCGCCGCAGCGACCACCCTGCAGTTTTCCTTTGGAAAAGTTTTTTTAACAAAAAAACTATTCAATTTGTTTAATAGATAAAGGGATATTCAGACTTTCTGCTTCTTGTGTCTGTTTTGGTAAGTTGTATTTTTCAATAAGTTTGTCCTTTTCATCCATGTTGTTGAATATGTTGACATGATGTCATTCACAGTGCTTTCCTATTAACCTTTAACGTCTGTAGAATCTGTGGTGACAACCTTTAGCCATAATTATCATTGCTGTGTATGCATTATGTAATGTATGTTAACGTAATAGATTTATTGTTAAAATTAATTAATATATAAATATTTTGAAATTTTTCAGCATTAATTTTTAATACAAAAAAATTATTATAAGTAACTTGCAGAAATAAACACTCCTTGGTGTCTTCAGTAAGTTTTAAGAGTGTAAAGGGTTTGTGAGAACCACTGCTGTATAATATTCCAGTGTATGTATGTGCCATTATTTATTTACTCCTGATGGACGATTGGTTTTTCTCTAGGTTTTGGTTATTATGAGTAAAATACTATGGATATTCTTGTTCATATCTCATGGTGGATGTATATACTCATTGCTCTTAGATATCTAGAAATGGAATGGCTGGGTCTCCTGGTATTTTTTAAATGGATGGTGGTGAATATAAAACCCTGTTGAATTCAGATTCCATTGAGTATATTTCCAAGAGTATTCTGTAACATATATTTTTATACAAAGGGTGCCACTTTTAAATTCATCTTCAGCTTATTCCTCTTCTTACTTGACACATTCCACTAGGTGAGTTCACATACCCACTAACCTATCCCAAATCTTTATCTCCAACTCAGAATTATCTCTTGAGTTTTAGACTTCCATATATGACAAATTGCTGGACATCTTAATGTCCCATACATGATCCATAGAGCAACAACCCAAACATATCCTAAATGGAACTTGAAGCTGACGATTCCTCTCATATTCTCTACACAGAAGCCCACACTACAGAACTGGGCCTCATCTTAGGTTCCACCTTCACACTTAATCCCCACAACCAGACATTCACCAAGTCCCCCCAGTTTTTCTGCCTAAATATTAATTAAATTCTTCTCCTCTTCCTTCCTATTGTCACTGTCGTTTTTATTTCTTTCTAAACCACCACAAAGGCATCTTAATTAGTCTCCGTGCATCTAGCCTTTTTTTCTGTTATCCTTAGCCAATACTTTAATTTTTTTAAGTTACAAGTGTAAAATAATAATAAAAGAGAAAAAAGATACCAGTTATTGAGCTTCTACTCTGTATCAGGTACTATGCTAGGCATGTATTAACTATATTATCATATTTTATTTTAAAATGATTCTGTAGAGTAGATCTTCCCCCCATTTTAAAGATGAGGAAACAAAGGGTCAGAGTAAATTACTTACAAATACTACAGATGCTACCATATTACAAATATGCATAATAAGTAGGAGAGGCTGGATTTAAAATCAGGTCTCTTGTTCATGCATCTAGCCTTAACTCCTTCAAGTCTCTCTTCCACTTTGAGTCCAGAGAGATCAAAGCTAAATCACAAATCTGCACTTCATTCTTCCATAAAAATTTTCAGTGGCTCCCTATGTCCACAGGCTTAAAGTCCAAGTTCCTGTGCAAGGTATTCAGTGCCCTCAGTCATCTGCCCCACCCCCACCCGCATCTACCTCTCCATCTGATTTCCCTCCACTGGCCCTTACCCACAAGTAATACTGCATGATGTTTTGTTCTCCTGCATATATTTTGATGCTTTGTGTCAGTTTAATTCCTCAGAAAAGAAGAGGTCAAGACAGGATTGGACATGCAAAATATTTATTGGAAGAACCATTTGTAAAGGATAGAAAGGGAGGGAGCAGCAGTAGTTGGGAAGAGCTTAGAAACCATGATGCAGGTCTGACGCTTGTGAAAGAGAGGAAAGAAGGATTGAGTAGGAAGAGCCTCATACTGCAATGAAGTTCTAAAGTCTTGGACAAGGTTGACGGGGAGTACCCAAGCAAAAGTTGCCCATTAAAAGAATCCCACAATGGGCAAAAAATGGACTGATACTAGTAACCCTGCTATGCCCAGTCTTTGAGAATTCCCTGGGGGGAAGCATGGCCTGATGGGAACACTGCAATGGATTCAAGGGTATTGTAGCTAGAGTCTGTCATCAGTGATCTCCACAGCAGGTACTCTCATAGGAAGATCTGATTAGACTATTGCCATGGCTGCTACATGATCCTACTCATGTAGGATTTGCCCATGCTTCTCTCTGCCACTCTAACTGTCCTCCCCACTTTTGATTGGTTGAATCCTATCAATAATTTAAGCTCAGCCATCACTTCCTCCATGAAACCTTCCCTGACACAGCCAAGCTGAGTCAGGAGCCCACTTGGAGCATACTTCTATCATAGCACTTTTATGCTTATGAATCTGTTTCTACTACTTGAATATAAGCAACTTGAAGGCCAGGATTGGGTCCCATTTATCACAATATTCCCAACACATGACATTGTGCTCACTTAGCATTTGCTCCATGAATGAATGAGTAAATGAATAAATACCCAACCTCAGTTCCCTTATCCCTGATGCACAATATCTGCTTTAATCAAAGTGGTCCATTTATTGAGTCATAGAAGCATTATCTATGGTTGGTTTCCTTCATGTCTCTCCTCTTACCTAAAATGCTCTTCTTTGCTTTATCAAGTTGTGTTCATCCTGCAAGACCCCGCTTAGTTTAAACTCAGTTTCAGACCAGGCCTTCCACATCTATTTCCATCTGCTCTAATATCCCATTTCTCTAAATTCTCACTCTGCTTGACAGTCTGAATCACACACTTGATTATAAGTGTTCTTGCATTGCTCACTAATCATTTGTGGGGTGTTGAGCCTAGCTTGCCAATTAGATTGTAATGCCATAAGAGAAGGGTCTATGTTGTATACTTCCTTATCCCCCCCCACCCTTTAACATATAGCATAATGAAAAGTACTGATTACAAAATTTTAAACCTTTCAACTTTGAAGGGCTAAGTCAGTCTCTGTATACAGTTACCAGAGGAGTGGGAAGACTCTTTTCCTAGAAATTATATAAGTGGGCTGATCATCCTTGAGACTTGTTCAAGAGCCCTCTACTGCTAAGTGGTTCAATCAGAAATGTGAGGGACATAGAAAGGCTTAACTAGAATCCTAGAGGCGTAGTTGATTAAACCTGTTTTTCCCCACCAAAATTTATGACAAGAGTGACTTTTTCTTAATAAAAGATTCATTCGACTTACTCTGTTGCACTTATTCTACGTGAAGACAGCATTGTTTGATGTTCCCGTTATTTGATATGTCCCCAAGAATCTCTGATCCCAGTATCTACTATCTATTCAGTCACTTATTCGTTCAACATATATTTATTGAACATCTGAAGAGATAAGTCAGTCTAATGGCTTAGATTCTAGATGCTAGAGCAGGAATGCCTGGGTTCAAATCCTGGCTTTATCACTTTCTAGTTGTACGACTGCAAACAAAGTACTTACCATCTTTGTGCCTTCTGTAAATGGGGATGATAAAAAGAGTACTTTCCCGATAGAATTGTTGTATTGAGTAATTAATATTATAAAGTACTGAGAACAGTGTTTGGCACACACTAAGTGCTATATAATTTTTTATAATTTTTAAAATTACAATTGTAATCATTACTGTATACCCAGTGCCTCTACTGCTACTTCTCCTTTCTTTCTTGCATTCAGTTTCTTCCATTCACTAAAATGTTCTGAGGGGGCATTTTCTCTAGAAGGCCCCACTCATAATCAGCATACATTACTGGGAACTTTGGTTATTTTATCAGATACACTACTTGACATCTTTGTTTTTTTCATGGGATGAGAAACAAAACAGGGAAATTTTAATGTGGGACCATTAAGTAAAAATAGGAAGAGCATTAGACTAGGAATAGGGAAACCTAGGTTATAGTACTTGCCCTGCCATTTTTCTCTTGTCCTTTGTGTGATATTGAACAACTCTTTTTAACCGTTCTAATTTTCCATTGACTCATCTTCAAAATTAGTTGGTTGGCCTAAAACAGTAGTTTTCAAATGTTTATTATTTATTTTATATCAGTGGAAACTGTTCTTCACATAAGTATTAGGTGGGAGTTCAAAATATAAACATGTAGTTGCTCCTTTGGTTAAAAAGAAGATGAGGCGCTTCCTGAGGCACCTCTTAGTTAAGCACTGGGCCACAGGCATTGAGACCACAGAATTTAATCAGTGTTGTGTTGGTAAATTAGTTCTCCTAGAACCAGTGAGCCCTGATTAGTAATTTTCCTACCATGGCCAACTCTCAAGGGTTAAAATTTGCCATACTTTTCTGTGTGCAACCACTCTTTAGGAGCAAAACCAGTCCTTTAGCCCAGGTCAGTCAGTTACAATAGCTACCTAGCAAAGAGCAAGTCTCTGAGGGTTATGCTAGAGATAAGTAAGGTTTCAAAGAAAAATAAGGGCAACAGATAAGAATAAAAAGAAATAGAATGAGACACTTTCTGGAGAAGGAAGCTCAGGTAGGTATCATAAACACACCAAGGCATCATGAATTTCCAGGGTACTGGAGTGTGTTGGCAGTAGGGGAAGAAACATGGAAAGGGAAGAAGGAAAAGGAGTAGCAGACAAACTTGTTTCACAGTATCACCATTTTGCTTAGAAATGGCCTTTTTTAACCAGTGGAGGGAAATGGAATCAAGGGTATCCCACAAAAGATGCAACACTCACATGTTTTTCTACTTGAGTTTGGAATAATTTTTTATTTTCATTTGAATATATATCTCAATAGAGAATTATATCTCAGTAAAGCTGTTTTTTAAGTCTGTACACCAATGTTCACAGCTATATTATTTATAATAGCCAAAAAGTGGAAATAACCCAAATATCCATCAGCTGAAGAATGGATAAACAAAAATTGGTATATCTATACAATAAAATATTATGCAGCCATAAATATGGAATGAACTACTGATACATGCTACTACATAGATGAAGCTACCTCAGAAACATTATGGTAAGTGAAAGAAGCTAGACACAAAAAGCTGCATACTGTGATCCTATTTATGTGCAATGTCCAGAACAGGCAGATCTGTAGAGACACAAAATTGGTTGATAAAAAGTTGATAAAAAATTATTCCAAACTCAAGTAGAAAAACATGTGAGTGTTGCATCTTTTGTGGGATACCCTTGATTCTATTTCCCTCCACTGGTTAAAAAAGGCCACGGTGTGTGGGTAGGAGGGAATTGGGAGTGGCTATTAATAAGTATGGGGTTTCTTTTGGGGGATGATGGAAATGTTCTGATTAAACAGTGGAGATAGTTACACGATATTGTGAGTATATTAGAAATCACTGTATTTACACTTAAAAATGGTGTATTTTTATGTTAACTTATCTCAATTAAAAATTGCCCACAAAAGGCTATACAGGAGTAAATCCTGATGAATGGTGGTCCTGGAAAAAAAAAAAAGACCACGTGGACAAGTTAGTCAAGAGGAGTTTTAAGGATAGAGTAGTCAAAATCATCCAAACAATTTCCCTTGTGCTGATTCCATTCTCACCAGGCGTCCTTTTTATTATAATTTGGCTTCTCATATACATTTCCTTTTGAAAGATAATTTGGTGACCAGAGTTTTCCAGTCTTCTTGGCTGTTATATTTTTCCTGAAGAAAGAATAAATTGGATTGGGATTTTTGTTTGTTTTATAAACAATTTCTGGTCCTCCCTCTGAGGCAGATTGACTCTTCCTCCTCCTAATTTTAGTTCAGATGTGCAGGCTCATGACACTACACACAGAATTTGAGAGAAATTTTATTACTCAAGGGACACACCCCCACGGAAAGCAGGGGGGCCAAAATGGTCAGGACTGTCTTGAGACAGAAGCAGAGGGAGTGCGTTGGGCCTTTATAGTCTTTAGGCAGGGGACTGGGGAAAAGCACTCCCTCATTAGCTGTAGGTTTGCAAGTTTTAAATTTCCCACCTGCGCCCAAGGAGGAGTCAGGCTGGAGAGTTGCGAGTTAGAAATTTCCCGCGAGGGTGAAGGCTCCAGGACTGTAAATTTGCTAGTTTTAAGTTTGCTACTGACAACATGGAAGAGGGAGCTGGGCTTTCTTATCAGCCTGTCCAGAAGTGGGGAGCAATCTATGAATACTTTAAGATTTTGGAACTTTAAACTTTCCAAGTTTGTTATTTTGATCATTCTCTGTCTATCAGGGCCAGTAGCAAAGAGCAGTATAGGTGAGAAAGAAGAAACTAGCTCAAATAGAAGAATTGGTAGAGTTCAGTGGCTGATTGAACTTACATGTGTGTTAAGGAACTACTGAGGCAAGATTTTAAGTCTTGAGAGGAGGAACACTAGTGCCATAGACCTTGTGAGGAAAATTGGGAGAGAACATTTTCTATACTGTTTAGTACACATTTAGAATATGTTTGTGTAAGCAGTATCTTGCAAGTGTTTTTCTTGTAAATGTATTTTTTTCTTAACATTTTAATAACTATTACAGACGACTATATGACTGAGTTAGGAATAACAGAGATGCAACCAAAATCATATTTTTAAAAACAAATCTGGTAAAATTAACCAATTATTTAAAATAACCTGATTTTTATTCCTTTTACTCATCTGATTTATGTCTTCACCTGTTGGGTACAGTATTTTTTTTTTTAATTGGTCCTTCTAGCCCTTACACACTGGGAGGACCCAGAATTCACGTTTCCATGTGCTCACATTTCATGTGTAGCCCTGATTTCGGGATTGCAACACGGGCTAGACAGTGGTCTGGCCGAGGAGATAGGCATCAGCCCAGACCCTCGCCCTGACCCGCGGAATGCGGCCCACAGCCCACCACCCGCAGGCAGAGCACCGCTGCCTTCGAGAATGTGTAAGGCCACGCACATGTCCGCGCCCGCCCTCCCTGGTCAGTTAGAAAAGAAACCCGGATGTTTGGGGGGCGGGGGAGAAGCTGGCGTCTACCCATGAGTCAGCGCGCGTAGTTATATACTTCTACCCTCTTCTGAGGTGCTTATTCCGCGCTGAGAGTCGCCCCAGGCTGTGGCTGTGGACGCCGCCTAATGTTTTCACGCTCCTCCCTTTCCTCCTCCTCTTTCTCCTCCTCCGAGTCCCAGTCAGGCCGACCTGCTCCGCTCGCGGTAAGTGTCCCCCGCCCCCGCCTGCGCCGCGCGGAAGCAGGCAGGGGCTCTCCCGCGAGGCTATGGCCACCGTACTCTGAGGGCAGCTGAGGTGGCCCGGCCGTGAGGACTGCAGGTCGAGGGTCTGGATGCTGGCGTGCGTTGCCAGGATGGCCCAGGGCGCGGGGGAGGGGACGGACTTGGCGGCGCGGTGGCGGGTGGGCCACCATCTTGCACCAGTCCGGCGGGGGAGGCATCTCGGAAAGGTAGCTGCTTGGCGGCAGCGTTTGGCGGCCTGAGGGCCGGGGTCACTCGGTTGCCACTGCTGCCTCCTCACCTTCCGGGGCCTATGTGTCGGTCGGTCCCAGCCTGGTTTTGGCTTTTCTTTCTGGAGGCAACTCCCTTTGGTCTTTTGTATATATGATGCCGATGTTTGGCGAGACCCGCCCATCCCCACGGCTCTTCAGTCATGGGAATAGAGACCAGAGAGGGTTCCGAACTTTCTGGTCTCTTGGGCCCCTCCTTTCTGTCCTGATTCCCCCCCACCCAGGTTACTGGTCATTCAATGCTCACACCCTTGTTCTTGCCAAAGGGACTTCGCTCCTCCGTCATAGAAATCGTGCTCCATTCCGTTATTGTCTAGAGAAGAGCCCTGAGGAGAAACGTGGAGTTAGAGACACAGTTTTTTAACAGTGATCTTTGCAGGTTTTACTTAATGAGACGGAAAAAATTATCTCATTCTGAGGTTTTATCCTTCTCTAGACACGGAGGGAGTTCCTCTTAACTCATCCCAAGTTTTAATGCTTTTTTTAAAAAAGGAGAAATCAGAGCAGAAAATGTCAAGTGAACCAGCTTCTACAAGCACAGGAGGTCTACATCCAAGGAGTTCTCTTTGTTTGCAAAGATTTTTTAATCTGTGAACTTAAATTTTGCTTTTATTATTTTCAGGTTTGAACTGTGATTTTTAATGCCTTTTAGTGCCATTAAACATAAAATTAAAACCAAGAAGTAGAGTTTTAACTACAGAGGTCTGGTCTTAGCATTTGTGATGTGTCTTGCTTTGGGGGGTTACAGTGAAAACTCAAACTGTCTCCTTAAGCAGAAGCTTTACTAAGCCTATGAAGACACTGGGTTGCTTATAAAATTAAGGCTGTGTGCCCTTGATGTTTTAACATTTGTACAAGTCCCACTGCAGTTGTATCTTGCATTTGTATATTTCATGGCTATCACCTCTTTTGAGATGGGCTGTGGGGTGTTGATAGAACTGTTTAGAAGGTGAGGAAACAACCTCAAGGAGGAGACTTTACCGAGGTCATGTGGCTAGGAGTGATAGAACCAATTCTCGAACCTAGGTCTTCTGACTCCTCACCCAGTGCTTAATTCACTATATTGTGATCCATTTTTTATGAGAGTGAGGTGGTCAAGGAGAATAAGCATGGAGACTCACCTAAAATATATAAGTAACACTTTTCAATTCTCTTTTCCTTTATATTTAAAATATTTAAGACTTCATATCAACACAACATTGTAAATCAACTATACTTCAGTAAAATATTTTTTAAAGACTTCATATCTTTTCAACTTTTTTAGTATTTAAATAATGTTATTATTTCCAAGCATGTTGAAAAGTTGAAAAAAGTTCTGCGTTGAAGGGATCCAAATTTCAGCTTCTTCTCTTCAACCCCTTTTCCCCAGTTAAGTTTTCTAGTCCAGTCTGATTTTTTCAGCCCAGGGTTTTACTTCTCAGCATCAGCTTTCTTAGTGGAAGAGGAGAGTAAGGGGAAAGGATATATAATTCTGTACCTCCTCTTCTATCCAATTTGTTTTCTTTATTCAAGAGGACATTTAGATCCATACCGAAATTTTTCTGTTGTTCTTGTTATACCAGTTGGACAGGGGCAATACCTAAATGAATAGCAATTTTTGTGAATAGAAAGTAACCCATAGTTTTAGTGACAGATAGGGTATTGGAAATTTATATTGAAAATGTATTTTATTTCAAAAGTGACTTCTCAAAGATCAGAAATATTTGACATATTCACTAATTAAATACGTAGCCCTGAATATTTTTTCTTCTTGCTTCAGAGAAGGACTTAAAATATATATGATTTTCAGTCAGGTTGTTTTAAATAATGACCCCAGAAGACTTGTTTTACTCAGTAATTTGTATCAAACATGTGTCTAGACTTTTGAAATTCATTCATTGCAAAGCAGTTTTCTTTTAAGGAGTGTTTTAAATAATAGTATATCAGGAAAAGTAGTCATCCCTATGTACCATCTGGGTCCAATGGACAATTTTTATTTCATCTTTTATAAGTCATTTTAGAAATAATTTACATAAGAATAAAGAAATAGCTAAACCAGTTTTATTAGGTATTTAATAAGTGTTTAGACATGGTGTACGTCTTTGTATATACTTAGAAGAACAAAAAATACATTCCAGAAGCTGATAAAAGAATCCACTTGCGCGGGCCTCTCACTGTTTTTTTTGGTTTTTTTTTTTTTTTGCGCGGGCCTCTTACTGTTGTGGCCTCTCCCGTTGCGGAGCACAGGCTCCGGACACGCAGGCCCAGCGGCCACGGCTCACGGGCCCAGCCGCTCCGTGGCATGTGGGATCTTCCCGGACCAGGCACGGACCGGGCACGAGCCTGTGTCCCCTGCATCAGCAGGCGGACTCTCAACCACTGCGCCACCAGGGAAGCCCTCCACTTGTCTTTTGTTAAGACAGATATTAAAGACATTTGCAAAAATGTAAATCATTGTCATTCTTCTCCTTAAATTTTTTGTTTTTGAAATTGGTTATTTTAATTAAAAAATATTTATATGGACATGTAATGGGATTATTATTACTTTAAGTAAATTAATATATATTAAATTTTTTCTCAGTTTCAATTTCTAATATGGTAAGTATCAATAGATATAATCCACATAAACAGAAGGCTCATTGGGGTTCTCAATAAGTTTTAAGAATGAAGAGTGGACCTGAGCCCAAAAAAGTTTGAGAACTGCTGATCTGGTGTTCTTTATTTGTGACAGTATTTAACAGTTCTATACATGAACTAGAATTTTGTTTCTTTTTAGTGCTTATATTCATCAACTTGTATGATTTTCAGTAAAGAAGGAAAAGTTGAGCAAAATAATGCAAAGTATTGTACAGTAATTTTTCATGTGCTTCATTTAACCTTCCAGTAGTGCTGCAAGGAAGGTATTACTGTTTTCATTTTACAGATAGAAAAACTAAGTTCAAAGAGGCCAGTTAAATATCCTATAGGTTTGGCAACCAGAAAGTGGTAGACTTCAAATTCCCACTCAGTCGTTCAGCCCCTATGTCCAGTATTCCCATAATTGTGCTCCATATTTTTACTTGATATTTTCCCAGTGGATCAGTTTTACTTCTCTAAAATGTGAATTAATTAAGAATATATACTCCCTGAAGTTACTTTAGGAATTAATGATTATAGAATATCTTATGAAAGGGACTTCCCTGGTGGCACAGTGGTTAAGACTCTGTGCTCCCAATGCAGGGGGCCTGGTTCGACCCCTGGTCAGGAAACTAGATCCCACCTGCATGCTGCAACTAAGAGTTCACGTGCTGCAACTAAAGAGCCCACCTGCCGCAACTAAGAGATGGTGCAACCAAATAAATAAATAATCTTTTTAAAGAATAGCTTAGGAAACTTATTAAAACATTTATTATATAGTTCGTCTTTGAAAGGCCAATTATGCATTTGTCTTTTCTCCAGGTTATATCTTTTACATATCAATTACAATAAAAACATCTTATAGATAAAATCTTTACCCTGAATATGATCTAAAAATTACTTTGCAGAAAGTAAATTTTATTAGAGGGGTGGTCCGTCCCAAGAGCTAATTTTAAAATGTTTTAAAATATAGACAATCTTTGCAAAGTATTATGCTAATGAATTTTAAACCTTAGCGTCAACTAGCTATTTTCTACATATAGATGAAGTATGAAAGTCAACAGACAAAAGTTGAGAACTTAAATTAGGGGGGAAATAGTAGAGTTATTAAAAATCTGCCCAAAATGTACCTGGACTTCGTGTGTTCAGGCTTTCAAAAAAATAAATCATTTCCACAATATAAAAGCTTCTTGGACAAAGAAAAGATGATGAGTCTATATTTTCCTTCTAAATTATATGTGATTTATTCCCAAAACCTGGTTTGAGAGTTTGAATTGTTTAGGTGCCAGTGAAATTGTCTAAGAAACCAAGGTATAATCCAGTGTTTCTTGGATTTGAGTACGGTACCAATTAATTCCTATTATAAGGAAAACATTTTCACAGACACCCTCTTACTTAAAATGTTTAAATATTATTCGAGTTCTTGTACAATCATAAAACAAAATAATCAAAACTGCAAAATCAATGCCATTCGAATCAACTTTAATACATTGAATAATGTATTTTGGTGAAACAAAGTCACTGACTACTTTTTTGAGTTTTTCATATCCATGATTCATATCTGTCTAAACAGTAGCAAGATTTTTCTGTTTAAACGTTTTCAATACCTTCATTTCTCTAGCTAACCATAAATACTGTCATTTTCCTTGCATTTAGTATAAATGCATCATTTAGATATTCCCTCCCTCTGTTCTTTTATTATTAGCCAGCAGCAGTAAAAGTGATAGTACTTGATGACAATGCAGTAGTAAATACAGACAAAAAAATGAGTACTGGTATGATCCAACAGTTCTTCTTCTGAGTATTTATCCAGAGGAAACAAAAACACTAACTCAAAAAGATATCTGCACTCCCATGTTCATTGCAGCATTATTGTAATATAATGTTATAATATTATTGTAATAGCCAAGACATGGGAGAACCTAAGTGTCCATCTTTGGATGAACAAATAAAGAAAATGTGGAATACTATTCAGCCATAAAAAAGAAGGAAATCCTGCCATTTGCGACAACATGGATGGACCTTTAGGGCATTATGCTAAGCCAGACAAAGACAAATAACATATAATCTCACTGGTATGTGGAATCTTTAAACACACACACACACACACACACACACACACACACCCCTCATAGATACAGAGAACAGATTGGTGGTTGGGGGAGGGGGGACAAAATTGGGTGAACGTGGTCAAAAGGTACAAGCTTCCAGTTGTAAGTCCTGGGGATGTAATACAGTGTGGTGACTACAGTTAATAAGACTATTGTATATTTGAAGGTTGCTAAGAGAGTAGAGCTTAAAAGTTCTCATCACAAGAAAAAAAATTGTAACTATATGTGGTGATGGATGTTAACTAGACTTACTGTGGTGATAATTTTGCATATGCACATATATCAAATCATTGTGTTGTACACCTGAAACTAATATAATGTATGTCAGTTATATCTCAGTTTTTAAAAATGTGAGTACTGAAATTATGTAACTGAGCTTCGTTTTAAGGTAGTCATTCAGATGATCCTTGGAGTATGCTTATGTTAATATTTTAGATAGCAAAACAATGTATTGTTTTAGAGCTTTCTTGTACCATCTGGAATATAAGTATTTTCCTACAGGTCTGTTAGTTTCAAAAATGTTGGGGTAATTTGTTGGAAAGTGTATTATTAATCTTGAATTGAATGTAAGTACCAGAAACTTAACTCAAAGTAGTTTGACCAGAAATGAACAATTATTCCCTCTCTTAACTGAAAAGTTCTAGTAGGTACTTTGCCTCCAAGCATGGCTTAGGTGTTTAAATGGTAGCAAAAGAACTTGAATGTCTCCCTGTCCTACCCTCTTTTTCTCTACTCCATAATCTTATGGTTTTGCTATTCTCTTTGTTGGCGTCTTTCTTAGGTAGTCTTTCTCCACATAGGGACTTCCATCACCACCAGGCTTATATCCTACCAGCTTATTATATGCTTAACAGCTTTATTGAGCTATAATTCACATAACATACAATTCACCCATTCAATGTACAATTCAGTGATTTTAGTACATTCACAGTGTTGTGCACCCATCACCACAATCAATTTTAAAACATTTTCGGACTTCCCTGGTGGTGCAGTGGCTAAGAATCTGCCTGCCAATGCAGGGGACACAGGTTCGAGCCCTGGTCCGGGAAGATCCCACATGCCACGGAGCAGCTAAGCCTGTGCACCACAGCTACTGAGCCTGTGCTCTAGAGCCCATGAGCCACAACTACTGAAAGCCCAAGCGCCTAGAGCCCGAGCTCTGCAGCAAGAGAAGCCACCGCAGTGAGAAGCCTGCACACCACAACAAAGAGTAGCCCCTACTCACCGCAACTAGAGAAAGCCCATGTGCAGCCATAAATAAATAAATAAATTTATTTTTTAAAAAAACAAAAAAACATTTTTTTTAATCACCCCATAAAGAAACCCCATACCCATTAGAAGTCACTCCTTATTTTCCCCCCAACCCTCCCAGCCCTAAGCAGCCACTACTCTATTTTCTGCCTTTATGGATATGCCATTTCTGGACATTTCCTATAAATGAAATCATACAATATGTGGTCTTTTTGACTGGTTTCTTTCATTTAGTATAATGTTCTCAAGGTCGGTCCATCCATCCATTTGGTAGTATATATCAGTACTTCATTCCTTTCTATGACAATATTATTCCATTGTATAGATATATCACATTTTGTTTCTCCATTAATCAGGCATTTGGGTTGTTTACTTTTTTTTTTTTTTTTTTTTGCGGTATGCGGGCCTCTCACTGCTGTGGCCTCTCCTGTTGCAGAGCACAGGCTCTGGACGCGCAGGCTCAGCAGCCATGGCTCACGGCCCCAGCCGCTCCGCGGCATGTGGGATCT
The DNA here is from genome assembly GCF_039906515.1 of Pseudorca crassidens. Classification (NCBI taxonomy): domain Eukaryota; kingdom Metazoa; phylum Chordata; class Mammalia; order Artiodactyla; family Delphinidae; genus Pseudorca; species Pseudorca crassidens. The sequence continues at coordinate 21,052,330 of NC_090317.1, forward strand.
TCCCAGACCGGGGCACGAACCCGTGTCCCCTGCATCGGCAGGCGGACTCTCAACCACTGCGCCACCAGGGAAGCCCTGGGTTGTTTACTTTTTGCTATTATCAATAATACTTCTATGAACTTTCATCTACAAGTTTTTGTGTACACATACGTGTTCAATTCTCTCTTGCTAGGAGTGGAATTGCTGGGTCATATGGTAACTTTAAGTTTGCGAGGAATTGCCAAAGTGTTTTCCACAGTGTCTGCACCATTTTATACTCCTACCAGCAGTGTATGTGGGTTCCAATTTCTCGGTATCCTTGCCAGCACTTGTTATTGTTTGTCTTTTTGGTTATAACCATCCTAGTGGGTGTGAAATTGTATCTATTACTTTTTAAAATATTTTATTTTGTGGTAAAATACACATAACATACAATTTACTATTGTAACTATTATAATCCACTAATGTTTTTTTTAATTTTTGTAGAATTAACTCTTAAAAGATAGTTGAATTTTAGATGTATAAAAGCTGAAACAAAATATATGTATGTAAATTATAATTATTTATACATGCAGTCTCCAAAAACTGAATGGGTTGTGCTGGAGGAGGTCTTTCATTAGTCAGTTACTTGGAATTAGTCAGTTACTTGTCAGTAGCTGAGGTGGAGAGTTCTTTTCCGCTTATTTTGGTGCCAACTCTGAGTTGCAGAACCTAGAGACCCTTTGGAGTTGCCCTTACAGGGATTCTAAGCTACTTCTTGCATATTTTGCTAGATATTCCATTTCTCTAACAGATGATTTAATGTCCCATGGAATTCCTTGCCTTGCCACCAAAACTGTTAGTTTTGGGGGGGCTCAACTACCTTATTGGATAGCACAGCTTTAGACTGAAGTTATGGATCTAATGGCATCTGAGAGTGTTTATGAATGTACCAACTGAGGCTCCTTGGTGGCTGCTATCAGCCTCAAAAGGTACTGCTGTAGTCATGGGCAGTGGATATGACTTGTTTATATAGACTACTCGTACATTTAGTACCAATTTAGGGTATTTGTACCAATAGATATTGTATATGATCATTTAATAAAAGGATTCTATATGAGTCTCAAATGCTGTACAGTTGTGACTTAAAAAATGTTCTATATTCTTCGTAGCAGTAGGTCCTTAATGCTGAGCAAGAATTGTTGTGTATTTATCTACTTGACATATGCATTACCTTAATTCTCGTTTAGGGACAAGCAATAACTATTCAGATAATTAAGTTCAGAGGTTTTAATTAGCCAAACCTCAGAAATAGGGGAATTTACTTAAGTACAGAATTCACTAGATTCTTGTAATAGTAATTCAAACATTTATACCAGTAAGTTCTTCTGGAGTTAAAGTCGTTTTTTTCCTTTGACCTAATTCAGTCTAAATGATTTGGAATTGGAAAAAGCAAGAAAGCTTGCTTTTGCTACTCTGAGGATTATGACAAATGTGGAAACTCGGTTAACTCTATTTATCTTAATACTTTAGAGTATTGATGTTTAAGTTTTAACTTTTTAAAATAGCTGAAATAGTTTTTTAAGCATGTTTATCTTGTATGTAAAAAAATGTGTATGTGCATGAGAATTCAGAACAGAAATTCCTGTTTTAAAGAAAGCAATTTAAATGTTTTTTTGAAAATGTTTAATGTTACAGCTTTTTAAAAAGCCCAAAGAAACGTAGACATTAGATTGTAAACTTCTGAAGGCAAGGACTATGATTTATTCATCTTAATTTTTTCCCTAGAACTGAGCACATTACATTGAGTACAGAGGCAATGAGTAATTATTTTTAATGAGTTAATCTATGATAAAGTGTATCCAACTAATTTTCTGTTCCTTTCAGTTAGCGTTGATAAGAAACAAAACCTAAAAATTTCTTTGAATGTGTTTTTTTATAATATTAATTTATTTCTGAAATGTAAAGAGCAACAGTTAAAGGTCAATGTTACTTAGCATTTCAAAATTCAGATTTACGAAGGCATGTATTACAGGGTGATTACTCATTTACAGAAGGGTGTCTTTCAAAAATTATTTGTAGTTTAATAGTTTCAGATTTCTTCAAATAATAAATGCTTATTACATTCAGCATTTTATTTACAAAATTTGCATTCATTCAGGAATGAACCAATTATGGAAAGTGAGTAGCATGTGTATATCAAACTCAAAAGGTAAACTTTTTGTAGAGAAAAATATTTAATGTGTGTACATTTAATTTAATAAATCCACCCTAATAGTAAGTATCTTTATTTTATAGGGCAGAAAACTAAGAGCTACCTTGCTACCTTGTCTGGAGTCACATGGTGAGTTTCTGGAGATTGAAATTAGACCCAAGATTTCTGAATCCCAAGTATCATGTTTCAGTATATTTGGTGTTACTTAAAGTGACTCATAAAATTGATTGATGTCATGTGTTAATGCATAGGTGACTCTGCAACTTGATGGACAACGACAACCCTTTTCAACCAAAAAGTAAGTATTGCTGCTGCAAGTGATACTAGTGTACTTGGGTCTTGTACTGATAACCTTACTTCATGAGGAAAGGTGAGAGAGACAGAGGTGGGCACGTTAAAAAAACACACAAAAACACTTAAATTTATTAAAGTAATACCATAGTATAAAAGAAATACATACAATAAAAATGTCAGTAAAGTAGAAATGAAGTGTTTCTTCCTCATTTCCAGAGATAACTACTATTATTGGGTTGGTATACATAATCACAGACTTTTTTCTATGCATAGACAAAAAATAAATTATTTCTAAATAAGATCATACTATATATGCTATTATGTGCCCTTACAATTTTTTACTCAACCATCTATCTTGAATATATTGACAGTGTCGGTACCCAGTTAAAAAGAATGAGGAAGACCTATGTATCAACATGGCATTAAGACCATGGTATTAACGTAGATATAAATTTCTTTATTATCAGTATACATGGGTCTCTCATTTTTTTTTAATTTGGCATTGCCTGACTTTGCCTAGTTCCTTAGCCCTTAGATTACCATATGTTAAGTGCATACTGCATATCCAGTAGACTACTGTGTGTAAAAGGAAATGTCAAGGAAGAAGAAAATATGTTCTTTACTCTCAAGGAGCTTACTTTGGAGTTAGACATGCACAGTTAAGACACATTAAGAAATAGCAGTTTGAGATTATATATAGTATATTCTGAGTTGCCTGGCATAGGCTGTCAGTGTAGTAAAAGGTGGAAGAAAAACAGGGTCTAATAGTTTATCAAGGAGTTACAATTGAACCAAGAGTTGGGAAGGAGTAGGGAATTAATATTTTGTTGAGTATTGCTTGAAGTTAGATACTTATAAAGCTTTTCCCTAAATCTACATTACCACTTCTATTAGGTAGATATTACACCCATATTTTAGGTGAGGAAACAGATTCAAGTAATTTCTCCAGAGTTACATTAGAAATGGTGCAATGAAGATTTGAGCTATTCAATTTGATGTCAAGTCCATGCTCTTTCTACTATACTTGAATAATATGGACAGTATAAGGTAAGGAGGAAGGGTATTTTAGATGGAAAAAACAGTACAAATGAGGGCTCTGAGGGACACAATATGCAAAAGCTAAACTATGAATTACACTCTTAATTATTTCACTTAGAGCATTCTGTATATATTTTTTTAAGTAAGGTTTAGAAAAGAGATAGGTTCTTAAAATTGGTTACATTTGGGAGGGTGGAAGATTTTTTTATTTTCTTTTATGGTAGGTGAACTACTAAGCATTAAACAACACTATGCTAAGAAATTATTTGTATAGAAGGGGAAACTACATTTTAAAAATTTGTTAGAAAATAGCACCAATTTATTAACGTGTTTCTTTTGTATGCCATCCCCAAATCATTATATTCACATAGTACCTTTTAATTTTGAGTCAAAAGTAGAAATGACATTGTTTTAATCTAGTAAAATTACCTTTAGAAATTATTTAATTTAAAAGATAAATTTTAGATATCATTGTCTAATAAAAAAAGGATATCATTGTCTAAGCCAGAACTCTAGAGCTATTATTTTGTTTCGTTTTTATTTTTTCAAAGTTGTTACCCCATCCACATCTTACTCCATATATCTAGTGCCACTTATATCCATCTTCATTGCTATTATTTTAATTTGGGTGCATTTTTAAAAATAATACATAGTTTAAAAAAGACAATCAGAAATTTATAGGTTGCATACCCACAGATTCTTGAAAAGTAAGAGAGCAAGCAAGAGAGAGGTGTGCGTGTGTTTTGGGCCTACGTACTCCCTATTTTTTCAAGGCATCCACTTTGAATAGTTTAGCTGTTTTTCTAATAATTAGTTTCATATTTCTAAATTTTTGAAATATGTACTGCTGTCTCTTGAATCATCAGTTTTTGCCATTATCTAATGATTTTTCCATTAAGAAATAGGAGGATTTTAGTTTTCGTACACTTAACCACCACCTCCAAGCACCTCCCAATGTAGTTATATCTCAATTTTTGGTTAAATCATATTTGATGTTTTTATTGTGATGACTATAACAAATATTGTTTGCTGATGAGCATAGTATTGATACGATGGTAATAATATATTATGGATACATTTCCTTTTTCTTTTTTTTTTTTATATCCAGCAATTTAAATTTTTTGGTTTTTAAAATTTGATACATTTATTAAAATTTATAGCCAAGTCTTCTCACACCCTTCTGTAGCCTCTTAAGTTGATTTTCTATATGGTAAAACTTGTCAGGTAATCTAACAATTTGATTGTTAATCTGTGTGTGTGTGTGTGTGTGTGTTTGGTCTCCTAGAGACATTCCTCCTGGGAGTAATGGTCGTCTCTACTCTGGCTGGTTGCTCTCTAGACCTGTTGAACGGCTATTGTCCTGGGACTTCCCTTTGTCTTTGTATTGTGTTGAATGTCATGTTTTCTGCATTCTGTCTTCCTCCTTAAGTCTCATATTTTGATGGGGGTCTTCCTAAGATAGAAAGGGTGAATGGGAGGTAAATTTTGTGTGATGTTGCTGGTCTTTATTCTTTTTTCTTTTTAAAGGTTGCGTTTTTATTTATTTTATTCATTATTTATTTTTGGCTGTGTTGGGTCTTTGTTGCTGTGCATGGGCTTTCTCTAGTTACGGCAAGCGGGGGCTATGCTTCATTGCAGTGCGCTGGCTTCTCACTGTGGTGGCTTCTCTTATTGCGGAGCACAGGCTCTAGGCACACTGGCTTCAGTAGTTGTGGCACGCAGTCTCAGTAGTTGTGGTGCACGGGCTTATTTGCTCCGTGGCATGTGGGATCTTCCCGGACCAGGGCTCAAGCCTGTGTCCCTTGCATTGGCAGGCGGATTCTTAACCACTGCACCGCCAGGGAAGTCCCATGGATCTTTATTCTTGATGAAAGAATGTGTAACTTCATGCTTGACGAAAATCTTGGCTGGGTATAGAATTCTAAATTGAAAATTATTTTTACTAAGACTTTTGAAATCATTATTCCAACTTTCTTCTCTCTCTCTCTCTCTCTCTCTCTCTCTCTCTCTCTCTCTCTCTCTCTCTCAGACTTTAGGATATTCTCTTTATTTCCAGCATTCTGAAATTTCATGATTTGTCCATCTACTGTAGGTTTTTTTCTTGATCATTGTGCTAGGTGCTGGTGGATCCTTTCCATCTAGAGATTTATGTCCTTTAGAACTGGGAATTTTTCTTGTATTTTTCCTTTGATTATATCCCCTTTTTTCTCTGTTCTTTTCTGGGCCGTTATTACGTGAGTTGTACCTTTGAAATTGATTTTATAACAAACTTGTCTTCTCTATTTAGTATATGTATACTTTTTGACTTTTAGTTCCACTTACGGGCTGTTTACTCAATTTTGGCATTTTATTTTTCTTTACTGAATTTTGGCTATTTTATTTTTAATCTTTTTGCTTTGAGAATATTACTTTTTATAACATTCTTATCTTATCTCTTTAAAAATGCTAATTACAGTCTCTAATGTTTTCTCTTGTTCTCTGTATTATCTGTGTTTTCTTTAATATCTTTTGGTCCATTTTATTACTTTGGTCTTTCACATTGGAGATTTTAGTCATATTTCTGGGGCTTATTGGGTGTCTATCCATATTTAAGAATGAGGCACTAAAATGCTTCCTGGTAGCTCTGTGTGATTGGTCAGCACTTGTAGGCTGGTGGTATCCACAGTATGTTCTTTACTTAGTTTCTTCAGGTGAGAAATGCATAATCTGCTCTGGGATGGAATAAACCTCACTTAATTATCCTATTTTCGTTCCAGCATTTCATCCCTGCCTTGTCCTGTGCCTGGTATCCCTGAATCTGGTTCAGTTTTTCTAGCATATCTCCCACCTGTTGCTTCTTATTCTCAGTTTATCTCCCTTTTGTTAATACAGAAGTTTGTGGGGGGTTTTTAGATAATAGGTACAATCCTTTCATGGATATAATCATATTCTAGTCATAAAACTGAAACTCACTTTGATTGGATTTGATTGTTCCTAACATTTATTAGCCACTGTAAATAACTACTGTCATCCATTATCTATCTAGCTAGATTAATTTTACTAGTTTAGATATTAGAGGTTGAGTTCCAAGTTTCATACTGCTGTTACCATTTACTGACAAATATCAGTTCAGTAATTGCTATCAGAATATTAAAGTACATCTTAAATATCATACTATGTATTGCAAAAAAACGTATTTAAAAAATAAAATTTGATTCTCTCTTTTTGAAAAATTAGATAATTCCAAAATGGCAGAACTGTTCATGGAATGTGAAGAAGAAGATCTGGAACCATGGCAGAAGAAAGTAGAAGGAATTGAGGATGAAGACGATGATGAGCTGATCTTTGTTGGAGAGATACAAAGTTCAAAACCAGCCATTTCAAGTAAGCATTCACTTTCAGTGAAGCAAAGTTTTATAAGATGTTGCTTCTAATGGAAAACCTGGGGCTGTCTTATATGTCCTTGTTACTCTATAAGGAGCTGGAGGTGAGAGAGAGAGAGCATAGAGGTCAATAAGAATTTGTGAGAATCAGAGGGAGAATGTGGTTGGGGACTTGAATAAGGAGATGTGAGAGGTAAAAATATCATATGAGAGAAAAGGAAAATGTTAACTAAATTACCTAAAGGTTAAGATTACCTAACAACATTGTAGGCCTTTTGAGATTAGAAATCATAATTTTATTGGAGCCAAGTAGCCTATTTACTTGTTTATTTGTTAATTTTTCTTTTTTTCCCTTAAGCCCAAATGTACCCGGAAAAGGAAGTGTTGGAATGCTTTGCTTAAAATATCAGACTACTAAATAAGTTTGTGTTAGTCTCTGATGGAGTTTCTTAACACCCAGGCAAGTGCCTCATCAGAGTCATCTTGATTCATGGCTACAAAAATTAAAAGGTGCTGGTCTGTGTACCAACATGGCCATTAGCTTCTGGCCACACCCATCTTTCAGCAACTCCTGATTACTGTATATTCATGAAGAATATACAGTGGCCTGATCTTCAGCTGCTATATTGGGATGATGCAGGCAGTCAGCACACTTAATCCTTAATCCACACTTTCTAGGAGAATATGTCCAGTACCTTTGTGGATTTCTGGTAGAGTAATTAGACTTGACATTGTTATAATGTTAAAGTGAAGATATTAATGATGTCCAATCAGAAATGTGTAAAATGCAGAGGAACAACATACTGAGTTTCAGTGGAGAATGAGGAAACAGATTCTTTCTCATTATACTTACTTTTGTTAAGATAGGAGAATTTACCAAAGAATGTAGCCAGCATACCAGTGTTTTCTTACTTACTATGGCAGTGCATAATAGTGTAGTTTAGAGAAAAGTTCGTAACTTTCTGAAAGCCTAGTTCTTACTTCTCTTGACTCTGAACTTAGAATAGCACTTCTATTCAGTTTTATAAAAGGTAGAATAATTTAATTTAGTTTAATTCTCGGTATCACTTCCTGTGGCAAATTGAGAGATGCTAAGTGGAGTGCAACTTCAAAGAAGTAGGCATGTTGGCATATTTGCTGCCGATAGAGGAACAGAATATTCTCTTAATGTTCCCTAGTCACTGTGATTATTTTTATACTGAAATATTGCCATATTTCAATATTATTCAAATCATCTTATTGAAAGCATGACAGTTCACATTGGATTTATATCAGTTATAGATGACTAGTACTCAACTAGAATAATGTGTATTAGTATTTTTTTTAATATCCGTTTTTTAAAATTAATTTATTTATTTTTGACTGCATTGGGTCTTCATTGCTGCGTGTGGGCTTCCTCTAGTTGCAGCAAGCAGGGGCTACTCTTCATTGCGGTGTACAGGCTTCTCATTGCAGTGGCTTCTCTTGTTGTGCAGCACGGGCTCTAGGTGTGCGGGCTTCAGTAGTTGTGGCACACAGACTCAGTAGTTGTGGCTCATGGGCTCTAGAGTGCAGGTTCCATAGTTGTGGTGCACGGGCTTAGTTGCTCCGCGGCATGTGGGATCTTCCGGGACCAGGGCTCGAACCCTTATCCCCTGCATTGGCAGGCGGATTCTTAACCACTGCACCACCAAGAAAGTCCTGTATTAGTTTTAAGTGATTCTGTCAGAAAGAAAATTGACCCCAGTGAAATTTCTTTTCTAAATAACTCAGAATTTAAATGATTTTATTGATGTTTTATGTGTGAGCCATAAAATATTTTAGCATATGGAACATGAGCTAAATATTTAAAAAGAACCACTGTAAGAGGGGGGATAAAAACTTGTGTTTGATACACTGCAGTCACCAAAAAGTACTATAGGAATAGCTCTTTACTGGTTTGGGTAAATACTTACCTTGAATTTCTGAACAAAAACAATACCAGGTTGTTTGAATGAGCAGATTTTTCTCCTAGAAGACTTCTGTAGTGCTTAGTCAGAAACCCTACTTTTGTGTGACCCTTTATAGAATTATTTTATGAGATCTGGTTCTTTTCTACTAGGAGGGGAAAAAGGAAATTTTTTGATGTCTTATGGGATTTTTTGGTCTGCTTTGTATCTTCTCCTGATTAGCAGTTTTCTAAATTTTCATTTGATTTCTCAATAACCTAGAAGTTATGGGTTCACATGGGTATACGAGTGAGCAATATTAAACTGATACAGAAAGAAGGTCATGTCAGGCTCAAATTGACTTTTGGTGTAGTAGGTAGATATGAGATACTTTTGTAAACTCTAGATTCAATTTAGTCTGCAGTCTCTGATGGTATCCCTTTCAGAAGTCAAGAGTAACGGTACAGATAATCCATCAGCTTGCCCATAATGAAGCTTCCAGGCTTTTAGGGGTGTGAATGTGGCATGGAGATTGGGGAAGGACTTGATTTCCAGTCACAATAACCCAGGTCTATATACAACCCTGTCACCATTAAGAGAAAAAAATATACTTCAACTATTGGTTATATATGGATATATTTTTGGAAAGTTTTTTCTATTATCTTAATATATATTTCATTCAAATAAAAATTTTTTAAATAAATATAATTTTTACAGATATTTTGAACAGAGGTACTCCCAGCTCATCTTCAAAGGAATTAAAGACAGTCAGTCAAGGTATAGTATTATTGTATTATTTTAATTTTAAAGTGAAATATTTTGACAAAATTGGTTGTGTAGAGAAATATTCAATATTTTTGTAATTTTAAAATACAGGTGTTACTGATGTTTTCAAGCCTACAAGTGAATTCTACAAACACCCGACATCAGATCCAGTGGCTGCCTTGCCTAGACTTCATCCTGAATCTAAATCTTCACATAGCTCTGATACTGTTCAGAGCATGTCTAAACCTGTAAGTGTTTCTAAAACTACAGAATTAGATCAGGGACACAGTGGATATTATAATACCCAGTCAGAATTGTGGACTATCATAGTTAGTCACCATCCCAGTAGAAACATAATCACTATCAGAAAATGTCACCATCTTCAAAGTGAGAGAGTGACATGGACATATATACACTACCAAACGTAAAATAGATAGCTAGTGGGAAGCAGCCACATAGCACAGGGAGATCAGCTCGGTGCTTTGTGACCACCTAGAGGGGTGGGATAGGGAGGGTGGGAGGGAGGGAGATGCAAGAGGGAAGAGATATGGGGACATATGTATATGTATAACTGATTCACTTTGTTATAAAGCAGAAACTGGCACACCATTGTAAAGCAATTATACTCTAATAAAGATGTTAAAAAAAAAAAGGAGCAAGGGAAAGTGGAAGGGCTATTACAAACAAGGAGTCTGTGATTGGGAGAATGGGATTAACACATATATACCATTTTTTTAACATCTTTATTAGAGTATAAAAAAAGAAAATGTCACCATCTTTATGATGGCTCAGCCAATACCCAAAATAATAGCTGCAGGAACTAACTATCCAACCTGTCAATAAATCAGGTAATATGCTTAAATAGGTGTAATATTGAAAACTATGCTATCGAAAGGTGAGTAAAAAAGTATAATCAGTAATGAAAATTGCATAATGGCAAAATTCTTAAGACAGTAAACTGAACCAGGCATTCTTTTTTTTTTTTTTTTTTGCGGTACACGGGCCTCTCACTGTTGTGGCCTTTCCCGTTGTGGGGTACAGGCTCTGGACGCGCAGGCTCAGCGGCCATGGCTCACGGGCCCAGCCGCTCCGCGGCACGTGGGATCTTCCCGGACCGGGGCATGAACCCGTGTCCCCTGCATCGGCAAGCGGATTCTCAACCACTGCGCCACCAGGGAAGCCCTTAAACCAGGCATTCTTAATTGGGAAGATTTTTCCAAGGTCATTATTGCTGTTTATTTTGAAAACATACTTTCATAGTTTAGTTTTTAAAACTTTTAACAGAAATAATATATAATGGTAATATTTAACATTTGTTAGTCTGTCAACATGGGTAAGTCTTAGTTCTAGATGCTATATATAAATTAATCTCTTTTAATTCTTATGACTTTCTTATGAGGTAAGCGCAGTTATTTCCCCCATTTTATAGTTGAGGAAACTGAGGCTCAGAGAGTCTAAATGATTCACTCAAGGCCACACAGCTGGTAATGATGGATCTGGGATTTCAATCCAGGTTAGCCCAGAGTTTTTAAAATATGCACATACACACATCATACATACATTTAAGTATGTGCTTTTAAAAATAGAAGCATTGCCTTGGAGCAGTGGTGTATTTCACAGACCATTGGGGTTCCCTGAGACTCTCAGTAGTCTGTGAGGTCAAAACCATTGTCATACTAACACTAAGACATTTGCCCTTTTCACTCTGTTAACATTTGCACTAGTGGTACAAAGGCAATGGAGGGTGAAACTGCTGGTGCCTTAATATGAGTCAAGGCAGTGCCACCCAACCCTACTAGTAGTTTTTGTATCGGTGGCCACCAAGCACTCACAGTAGAAAAATTTCACTTTCACTTAAGAATATTCTTGAGGAAATAATAAATTGTTTCTAATTTTATTAACTTTCAACCCTTGAATACACTTCTTTTTAAATATTCTGTGTGACGAAATGGGTAGTATGCATCATAAAGCATTTCTCTATCTGCAGTATAGAGTTTTTCTTGAGGAAAAGCACTTGTGAGATTGAATTGCAAGCTGAACTAGCTGTTTTTTTTTAAATAGAATGCCATTCTTACTTGAAAGGATGACTGATAAAGCACCATGGAGTAATTATTTATTGCTGCTTAACAATAGTACCACAAACTTAGAAGCTTAAAGCAATATATACTTACTATTTCATGGTTTCTATGAGTCTGGAGTCAGGGTATGGCTTAACTGGGTCCTCTGCTGGGCCAGGCTGCAATCAAGGTGTCAGGCAGAGCTGCAGTATCAGTTAATACTGCTCCCAAGCTCACATTGTTGTTGGCAGTATCCAGTTCTTTGTGGGTTGTCAGACTGAAGGTGTCAGTTCTTGTTGCTGTCAGCTGGAGACCGTCCTCAGTTCCTTGCTGTGTAGGCCTTCCTAACATGACTTGCTTGCTTCCTCAAAGCCAGCAAGGGAAAGATGGCCTATGTAACATAATCATGTACATCCCGTCACTTTTGCCATATTCTCTTGGTTAGAAGCAATCACAGGTCCCGCCCACACTCAAGGGGAGATTATACAAGTCTTAATATCAGGAGGAAGTTATGGGGGCCACCTTTAGAGTCTATCTGCCACACACAGTTTTTCAGTACTCAGAAATATACAAAGCATGCCTATCATGGAAGAAAACTGATACTATTCTTGCCAATGATAAAATTTGAGCTTTCAAGCAAAAAATTCAATTTTGGAAAACCTATATCTGTATTCAGAGATTATTATCAATCATAGCCCTGGACTAATGGTCCAAGAAACCTGGATTGAAAATGAGACTTGAATGCTGATTCTGTCTTTGTTCCTAAGTAGAGCATTTTCACAACCTCTGTGGGCCTCACTTTCTTCATTTCTAAAATGACAACCTTTACCCAGACCGCTGGCTCTCAAACTTGGATTCTCTAAGTATCCACAGGCTGTTCTTAATGTTTTTATAAACTTAATAGGTGCACCTGATAATTGCAGGCTACAAGAAATGCAAAAATTATTTGATTTTAGCTGGAATCAGATTAACTCAGTGGTTTCCTCATACTGTAATAAGCTGTCTGGCATTTAGGAAAAACAAACCAGGGAATTCCCTGGCAGTCCAGTGGTTAGGACTCGGCGCTTTCACTGCAGTGGGCCTGGGTTCAATCCCTGGTCGGGGAACTAAGATCCCACAAGCCATGTGGTGAGGCCAAAAAAAAGGGGGGAAAAAAGGAAAAACAATAAAGGAAACATCATTATTTAAATACAGATAGATGAAAATCATTTCTATGTTGGACCCAGGGAAGAAGAATAATAAGGAGGAGGGATATCTTTCATGTTAGAAAAGTTAGAAACTAGAGCTCATCCAAACTCAGAATTTTTTGTTTCTGTGGGCATGGTTGTTTCATCAAAGTTACTCAATCAGGTTCCCAATCCTAGAGAGTTTTTTAAAAATAGAGATTTTTGTCAGTTGGTCTTGGGTGAGACCTGGGCATAATAGATTAAAACAGAAAAATCTCCAGGTGATTCTGTTATGCAGCCACAGTTAAGGATGACATATATTCTCAAATGAATTGAGAATCCTATGTTAGGGAATTTTCTCTGAAATTCTTAAACTTTTTCATTCTCTTTAACCTCAATAACTCTTTTCAGCAGGCAGGGACATAATTATTATTATCCATTTTAAAGTAAGTCTGATATAGCTTAAGGCACAGGCTTCGTAATAAGGCCGACCTTTGTTCTAATTCCAGCTTCATCATCAGTAAGAAGCTGGGTTGTACTGGGAACCTTACTTAACCATACTTAACTTTAGCTTACCTGTTTATAAAATGGGAGATCATATTAGGTCTTCATTAGTACTGCTGTGACAACTTCTTAACAGAATACATGTAGTACAGATCTTCTTTGACTTCTTTGATGGGGTTACATCCTGATAAACACATCGTAAGTTGAAAATATCCTGAGTTAAAAATGCATTTGGGGGCTTCCCTGGTGGCGCAGTGGTTGAGAGTCCGCCTGCCGATGCAGGGGACGTGGGTTCGTGCCCCGGTCCGGGAAGATCCCACATGCCGCAGAGCGGCTGGGCCCGTGAGCCACGGCTGTTGAGCCTGCGCATCTGGAGCCTGTGCTCCGCAACCGGAGAGGCCACAACAGTGAGAGGTCCACATACCGCAAAAAAAAAAAAAAAAAAAAATGCATTTAATACACTTAACCTACCAAGCATCATAACTTAGCCTAGCCTATGTTAAACATGCTCAGAACACTTACATTAGCCTGTAGTTGGGCAAAATCATCTAATACAAAGCCTATGTTACAATAACATGTTGAATATCTCATGTAATTTATTGAATACTGTACTGAAAGTGAAAAACAGAATGGTTGTAAGTATACTGATTGCTTACCCTCGTGATCACGTGGCTGACTGGGAGCTGTGGCTTGCTGCCACTGCCCAGTATCAAACCACATATCACTAGCCTGAGAAAAGATCAAAATTCGAAGTATGGTTTCTGCCGAATGCGTATCGCTTTCACAACATCGTAATATGGAAAATCGTAAGTTGAACCATCGAAAGTCTGGGACCATGTGTACTGTGAAAGAGGCAAGTACATTTTAAACAGACAATAATTGGTGGCTACTATTTCAGTTGCAAAGGAATAACTTGAATCTCATAAGTGACTTACCCAAGGTTCCATAGTTAAATAAATGGACAAGTCTTCCGAATCCTAGTCTATCACCTTTTGTACCTTACCATTGTATTTGGTATCTTTCTGAACTACTTTATGAGATATTAAAAAATCCCAATTGGAGAATTATTTTAACAAGTTATTTGTTTAATAATATATCTGCTTTCTGAAACGGTGGTACTTAATTGACCAGAGTTATCACCTAGGAAAGGATTTAAAGTAAAGTGTTAAGTTTGTTTGGAGGAACTTCTGTTAAAGAACTATTTTGGGAATTGCTAGTAAATATTTTCCATTTTTAAGTGCAAATATTTACCTTGTAGTTAGATTGTGCTTGGTTACAATTAAGTCATATAGCTATTATTGATTTTATATAATACATGGTAAAGCTCAAATGCAGAAATCTGCCTGTTATGCCTCAAATTCTAGGAATAGAATGGTTTGTGTCACTTCAATATCTGTCTCCATAACAAGTCTCTGTCAACAGAAAACTTAGTAGCAAAGTAAAATTCTTAATACATGATTGTCTCTCTCAACTTGTAAGCACAAAACACGCAAGCGGGATCCTTATATTCCCATGATAAAGGTAATATGTATGGGGTTTGGTGCAGAGCGGGACAGGGGTTGAAAAGAAACGGAAGAGAATTTTGTTTTCTGCAGATGGTTAGTGTGGTATATAGAGTACATCAATCAGGACTATATTTTATACACAGGTGTCTGGTCCTCTTTTTTCCACTGAACTTTATATTAGAAACATTTCTTTGTCATTGGCTGTTTCTGAAAAAATGTTGCATGATAGTCTATTATTTAATTTATTTAACCGTTCCACCATTGTTGGACATACAGGTTTTTAATTTTTGCTATTATAAATAATTCTCCATTAAATATTTTCATTTCCTTAGCATAAAGTCTTGGAAATGGACTATTTAGAATAATTGGATCAAAGGATATGAACTTTTTAAAGCCCTTGATAGATACTCCCAAAATTTTCTTGCAGGAAAGTTGTACCAAAATATAACCTCTACTTTGCTAGTAATATTATCATTATTTTTAAATGTTAACTGTTTATTTAAAACTAACTTTAGATTTTCAGAAAAATTACAAAAATAATCCAGAGAGTTCTCATGTACCCTTTACCTAGTAGATGCTGATTTTGACAGCAAGTAATAAATATCTTTGTGTTTTATAACTTATTAGTAATTGAATCATTAAGGTTATCTTTATAGTATTGACATACAGTTAAATTTACCTTTATAAAACTTTGTAAAACAAATAATTATAACTTATTACAGGATTTTATAAAGACTTCATCACAAGATGAATCGGATGATTCTTCAGATCTGGTGTTAGACTTGACCCAGGATTCAACACCACTACGCAAACATGGAACAACAGTTTATATAGGTTTGGTTTGGCAGTTTTTATAAATATAATAAAAAGAGACTTGATGAATATATATATACGATGGATTTCTATTTTGAAGCCTGTATCTTCATGCTATGTTTTTCATATATTGTAAAATGGAAGCTAATCATTCCTGAATGTCTTTCTTGGGTGATTTTATATAAAATCGTATTTAATGATAGAATATTTTATTTCTTTTTATTAAGTTGACTAACATATTCTTTGAGCTCATTCTCACTTGGAGCCAGCCATGCACTGAAAAATCTTAATATAATTTCTGTGAGTCAGGGAAGTCCCCTGATACCCTAATACTATGGTTTAAAAAAAAAGTATTAATTACTTGGTAATTAGTATGAGAAAAAATGCATGGTTATAGTTGATTTCTTAATAGGCTAGAGTCTTTCTATCAAAATTAATGTTGTAGATGTGATAGTTAAATATGGTTATAGGGTAGTAGTATAAAATGGCAATACTAAAGAAATAAGTGATTTGCACATAGTAACTACTCAGTAAATATCCATTGAAGGAATAATGAAAATTTCCAGTTAAAGAAGAATTATAGTTCTTTGATTGTACACCATAACAAAGTTCTTCATTAACCTGAAATAGTATGCCATGAAGTTTTATCTAGTTGAAAAATTCCCTGTTATCAAAGCAATTATTGTTTCTATGTTAGCAAATTTGATGTATTTCACTAACTGGAGAAAGGTACACAAAAATTTTTGTGAATATTTAAATTGTTTACTCACAAATTAGTATATATTTACAAAACCAAAATAGAAAGAAATTTATAGTAATATGTGCGCCGAAAACATTTTCCCTTGATAATATTTGGTTTGATAATCACTTATCTAGGTGCCACTTATCTAGTGAGTAAAATAACCAAGAACCAAAATAAATAAGATGAAATAGATGTCTGAAGTCTGATTTTATAATGCACACAGTCTTTATTCATAGAAAAAATCTGTGAATTCTTGAAGCTTCCACTCTCCCTCTCTCTCTAAGTTGTTATACTGCAAAGAGTGGAACTTTGCCCTAATGGTAAATAGGTTTATAGTTGATTAGGAAGATACAGGCTTGAGCCTCTATTCTAAATATTTTTGTAGCCTTTATTAAATCACCTAACCTCTTTACACCTCAATCTTCTCATATTATTAAAATAGATATTTTTATTTTTCTCACATAATGCATTCATTTTCTAGACCTGAAATCAGCCATTTAGCTATATAATTTTGATTCTTGCTCTGTTTATCTCAGGGCTTTTTTGAGGCTCAAATGAGATAAGTGAAAAGTGAAAAATTCATTAAAGCATTGAAAGACTTGACAATAAACATTGTTAGCATGATAATTATGAATAGTAATATGGACTATATGTTCAGAAGCATGATTAATGGACTCCTGTCTAGGATGATCATAGGATATTGGAGATGGCTGGATTTGAACTTGATTTTAAAGAAGGAGAATGGGATTTTTATTGGCACTGTTGAGGATAGCGAACAGCACAAGCCAGAGGCAACACAGATAAATAAGTTGAAGAATCAGAATTTAAAACTATTGAGCTCAGAGTGATTTTATTTAACTTGGAGATTTATGCATGCTTTAAAAATTATATATAAAACAGCCTATTAGATAACTAGTTGCCTAGTCCAAAATACCAGCACTCATTGGTTGTTCAGTGAACCTAAGCAACTGAGAAGAATGTTAGTGTGATTACACAGAAATCAGTCCTAAGTGTCTGCAATATAGCTGTCAGTAATCATGTGCTTGAAGATGGAAAAAAATCATTTCTGTGTTATCTCAAAGAATGAAACGCAGATTTGACAGAGGAGCCCACTGGTGTAATACTCTTATTTTCCTGGCATATACCTATTCTGCTTCTCCTATTAGTATACAGTTGGGAGCATTAAAACATGTGCAGTTTTAGAATCTTTATCACAAAGTACAATTGTGTGTTATTTTCAAAAGGGACTTTTTCTGGGTCTGGTTATAGCCTAAATAGCCCCACTTCTCTTGCAAATACCCTGAATTGCATAATTCTTTAGCCTTTAAGTGATGGTTTTCAAACTCAAAACTATTTTCAGCAATGAAATCTCTATTCAAACAGAATTTTATGTAAAAGTCTCATTTTTTTTTTAAAGTAAAATGAGAATTTCTCTGTCTGACATGCCCACTGAATTCCCTAAAACAGAACCATTAGGCTCAGGGGAACATAGTTTGAAAGCCATCATACTAACTCCAAACCTTTTCATATGAATAAGTGAGGTATTGTCATTCAAGATATTTAAGATTAGTTGTTTCTACTTTGCATGTAGGAATTAAATAGATAATTTAAACTACCCATCAGGTTGTTAAGTGGGAAAAGAACCAACTTGGTTTTCCATTAGATATCTTAGGACTTTTTTTCAAGTATCTTAAGGAGTTTCTCTAAGTTTTTAGATTAGAATATAAATTGTTTTTGTTTACAAGCTCAAATGCATTGAAGCATCTGAAGAGAAATTCATTTTTTGGAACTGAGCTTTTAGAGTATTCTCTCTTCTGCCTTTTTTTTGGTGGGGGGGTGGCTTGGGTTTTTTTGGTCCGACTTCTTTCATGATACCTATTTATATATTAATTTGAAAGCATCTTTAGAATTTTCTTGCATAAAAAGTTTATTTCATGAATTGTTCAAACTGTGTTGTCCATAATGGTTATTTGTGCGGTTTCTTTCTACCTATTGATCATATAAATTTTGGTCATTCTTTATTGTCAGTTGTATGATATGGTAATTCAATTATATTACCTTTATCTCCAAAGTATTCTTACTGAATTTTAAATGTAAGGCCATTTTAGTAGCATTTGTAAACAATATTCTATACTAAAGCAATTTCAAATATCTTTCCCACTATTTTAATCATTGTAGATCTAGAAGAGTCTCCGCCTATAATAATGGAATATTGTTCTCTTTCTCAACAAAACGTTGTTAGTCCAAAAAAGCCAAAGATCACCGAAGGAGTTTCTGACATAAGTCCTTGTGCTTCATTGTCTTTAATGAACACTCCTTCAGTGACATCCTCCCCTGTCTTGCTATCGAAAGGTAAATATGAATCTGGTGTATAAAAAAGAAATGGTATTATTTATACATAAATTTCAGAAATTGTGATGAAGTTTAAAACTGTTATTACTGGTTGGGTTTAAGGTTAAAAAAGGAGAATTTGACTCATAAAACTCCTTAATTTATTTTAGGTACAAATACCTCACCAACTCTCCATAAAACTGCAACACCTCTTGTAAGATCTTGTCCAAAGTGCAATGTTCAGTTCAATCTTTTGGATCCTTTGAAATTTCACATGAAGGTAAAACTTTTTCAAAATTTGATTTTTAAAAATATTCACAAATCTCTGAAAATATTAATATTAAAATATTAAGGATTGATATATAGTAAATGCTAGTTTATCCAGATATTTAGATAAGAAATCTTCTCATTGGTATTTTCATATAACTTAAGTAAAAATTGATACTCATAATGATTAACTTTATAAGAGATTTTAAAATCCTTCCCAATCATTAAATTATTAAAATTAAGTTTACAAACACTACATATTATATTTTAATTTTTAATGAAATAATATATTAATCGGGATATTTTATTGACTAGGTCATGCCATTCTTCAAACTTCTTGTAAAGCAGGCATTTTATTAGGTGCTTAATCTTTCATGTAACTTAATTTATTTTTTTATGTTATTTTTTGTCCATGGTGATATATGCATGTCACATTACTCAATGAAAATCTTAGCCTTGCATTTTAATTTTTAGCACTTAGACATAAACTCCTAATGGTGGAGCATTTCATATGAAATGATAGTTTTTAACTCAATCCAGAATATAGTATGTGTAGTTGTTATAAATTAATTCTAGATTTATATTGGTGTAAGAAGCTCTTGTAATTAGGTTTTAGGTAATTTTCAAAGTACTAATGAAAATATTTTAAAATATTTTAGTAGATACTACAGTGTCCTTTGTGTCTGTGGAAAGATAGTCCATATTCTTTTTGTATGCCTAGTATAAATGGCAGGAAGGGGGGAAGGAGGCAAGAAAAAAGGTAGTGTAGGATATATGCAGAAAAGAAGGGATGAGAAGAATACAAGGTAAAGAAAACTATTTAGTAAAAGTTATTGCTCACTATTTCAAAGATTGGCAATTTTTTCATTGAAATTCAGCATTTTACAAAAAAATGTAGAAAGAAAAGGAGCATCCTGGAATTCCAATTACAGTCTCTTTATTCTTGGGCAAAACTGTATTTGATCTATCACTATTTCCGTCTCCCTGAGTGTGACTTCTGTTAACTGGACTTTGGGCTTTGGTTTTAAAAGTAAGAAGTAACTTCTACAATGCTTTCAGGTTTCCTATTTATGTAATATTGTGTAGAGATACACAATCAAGTGATGTTTTTATGTTTTGCATCATAGATAGAGAAAAGAAAGGAATGAGTTTGTTAGTTATCTTTAGTTTATTTAATTTTGGGGTAATTATAGTCACATGATTCAAAAAGTATAAGAAGGAATACAGTGAAAAAATCTCACCCCGACTCCTGTTTGCCTAGTTTTCAATACAACTCACAAAGGAATCATTTTTTATTAACTTGTTTTGTATCCTCTTTGATTTTCTTCCTGTGTATACCAGCACACATGAATGTTCTTATTTTCCATCTATTAATATACACAAATCATAGCATGTTATATATACTTCTGCACCTGGAGAAAGTGACAGACTTTTTCTAAAATGTAGCTTTTATTTATTGTTTGTGATTAAAACTATGTGAGACTGTCTTTCCACATGAGCTGGCCCTAGTTATAAACACAGAATCATTTTTTGGTGTCTAATTTTTTAAAGAAATATAAATAAGGCTTATATATTTTTTTCTCTTTCAGCGTTGTTGTCCAGACATGGTAAATGCATTTTTGGGAATGATTAAAGTGGAACTTTCCAGTACTGAAGATAAAAATGAGACTGGTGCAGAGAAAGGAAAATTGATTATGTTAGTTAGTGACTTTTACTATGGAAGACATGAAGGAGCTGTTGATGAGGAAGAGAAGACTTATACAACATTTAAATGCTTCAGTTGCTTGAAAGTTCTTAAAAATAATCTTAGGTATGTAAATACTTATTTCTATTTCTATTTGAAAATTGGGATGCTACAGATGTAAATATTGTATTTCTTTTTCTGTGCCATCCTAGATAAGCAATTTTAACTTTCTACTAAGAATAAAGGCAGATTTTCATGTTGAAAAGCTTTTATCTTTTCTTGTATTTTTAGGAGTTTGACACTTGGATCCACTTTAGTTGTATTTCTTTCAGATAGCTTAAGAAAGGACAAAATTTATTTTAAGCTAGGGGAAAATCATTCTTTTCTCTGTATTTATCATTGAACTAGGAATTTCCGTGAGATATTTTTATTAAAATTTTAACTGCTTCTGAATCTTATTTTTCCTATCACAAGAAGAACCACTTTATCCAATTCTACCTCCTCCATGTTTGTTTTATTTAATGTTCTCTTTTACAGTTCATATTTATAATTTTAGTACATTTTCCTTACAGAAGAAGTGATTTTTTTGGATCATCTAGAGAAGTACCAGTTCTTTTTTTTTTTAATTTATTATTTATTTTTGGCTGTGTTGGGTTTTTGTTGCTGCACGCGGGCTTTCTCTAGTTGCGGCGAGCAGGGTCTACTCTTCGTTGTGGTGCACGGGCTTCTCATTGCGGTGGCTTCTCTTGTTGCAGAGCACTGGCTCTAGGCACGCGGGCTTCAGTGGTTGTGGCACGTGGGCTCTGTAGTTGTGGCTCGCGGGCTCTAGAGCGCAGGCTCAGTAGTTGGGGCACACGGGCTTAGTTGCTCTGTGGCATATGGGATCTTCCTGGACCAGGGCTCGAACCCGTGTCCCCTGCATTGACAGGCAGATTCTTAACCACTGCGCCACCAGGGAAGCCCAGAAGTACCAGTTCTGTGCAACATGTCTGCTTTGATTTTATAATTTAACAGATTTTCAAAGTAGAGATTCAATTCTCAATGGAATTCTGAGGAGTTATACATGTATGCTTCAAATTTTAGGAGCTTATACTTTGCAGTCTTTGAGTTATATGGCATATTACATATCTATCATCCTAAGTGAAATATAACAAGAACAAAGTAACGGGATATATTGATTGGTATTTTTTAATTGGCTATATAGCCTGACATTGCTTTTCCAATATTTTATTATAAAAAATTTCAAATAGTCAGCAAAGTTGAGAAAATTTTACAGTGAACATCTCTATATATTTACCACCTCAATTCCAGCATTAATATTTTACTCTACTTGCATTACTACATATCTATTTATCCATAGATCCATCTGAGTTTTTTATACTTTCCAGAGTAAATTGCAGACATCAATGCACTTCCCTTAGGTCAGATACATATATGCATATGTATGTCTGTACCTATATTGTGACACATAACACGCTTATAAACTTTTAAAAATATTTACCCTTGAAAACCATCATTTATAACTAGCATTCTTAAACATTCTATAGGTAGGTCATTTCTAAGCTCAGCATTTATTTTTCCTGGTGAATTCTTGGGTCCAAAATGAAGTACATAGAAAAACACTGAAATACTCTGTAATATAAGCCTAAAACACTTGTGAATGCTACATTTATGGTAGCGTTTTATAGTTTTCAAAGACCTTTCACTTATATTATTCATATGAGTTTTCACACTTCATTACCTCCTTTTATCAAGCCCTACCAGCCATCAATTGCTAATGGTCCCAGTAGCTTAACAGAAGAGAAATTGTTATTTGCTATGTAACACTGAAACAATGTTACGATAAAACTCTGTGACTCAGGACTTCCCTGGTGGCGCAGTGGTTGAGAGTCCGTCTGCCGATGCAGGGGACACAGGTTCGTGCCCCGGTCCAGGAGGATCCCACATGCCGCGGAGCGGCTGGGCCCGTGAGCCACGGCCGTTGAGCCTGTGCATCCGGAGCCTGTGCTCCACAAAGGGAGAGGCCACAACAGTGTGAGGCCCGCGTACCGCAAAAAAAAAAACACAAAAAACTCTGTAACTCATAAAAACAGAGTAGAACAGTGGTTACCAGGGATGGGGGAATTGGGGATATGTTATTTAGGGGCACAAACTTGGAACTTTTTATAGATAAATAAGTCCTGGAGATCTAATGCACAGCATAATGGTTATAGACAACAATACTGTGTTATAAACTTCGAAGTTGCTAAGAGACTAGATCTTAATTATTCCTACCATAAAAAAAGAAATTATAATTATCTGATGTGATAAAGGTGGTGGTTTTAAGGGATGGTAGACCCTAATAGCTCAAGATTTCTCCTCTCAGCCCTGTCAACATATTGTAGTATATTTTTCCCTACATCGAGTGTCACCAAAACCAGTTAGGGTTATTTTATTCTGAGAATAGCCTTGTGAGGGGTTTCCTTTTTTCCACATCTCCATCTACTGGTTTAAGAGGTGTGAGCTGCTGATGGGGGCAGGGTAATAACTGAGAGATAGGTAGTTAACAGATTATTTTATACAAATACATTTTACTAAAGTTGTGAGCTGAAAGGTTAATGGCTCATGACCTTTATATGTAAATATTTAGGCAAGACTAGGATTTTTAAATAGATTTTAATAGAGATGATATTAAAATGAAAGGGGGAAAAAGATATTTCAAAGTGTACCATAAGCAGCTCTAAAGATAAGTGGTGTTTTGGAGGTGTGAAGAGATAAATGTTAAAACCTCTGTAATAAGTGCTGCCTAGGTTGCTGACATTATTACTTCATTTCAAGATTATTTCCTTTAGGGACTCATAGTGACTAGCTATTAATATTTGACCCAGACTTGAGATTGTAATTTTGATTAAATAACTTTACTTTGAAATTCAGTAAAACATTTCAGTAAGCCGTTTGAAATAGATATGCCTGTTTATATTGTACTCTCTGCCATTAAAGGTCATAGTTCCTTCTCATAAGAAGCCTTTTAGGGAATCTGACATAGCAGAATGTAGAACTGAAAAATGGACTGTGCTACAAAGGGCACAGTCTGTGAGTTAAAATGAACTGTTTGTGCTAACGGTAAACCTGTATCATTAAATAAAAGATTCTTGTAATTATAGGTATTAAAATTGCTATTACATGCATGTAGAAACCAAGACACAAATAAAAATACTAACAATTTGTCTTTTAAGCAGCTGAAAGCTATTGTATATCACAAGGCCGTCAAAAGATTTCTCTCATGATTCTGTAGCTGCTCTTGGTGGTAGAGTTTCCTTTAAGTATTTTATTTTAAAATGTAAATAGTATTTCATGTATGGAAAAGAAGCCTGCTGTTTTTCTTTACAAAAAAATTTTAATCTGAAATAATGGTGAGGAAGCAAATTAGCAGTATTTCGTATTAACTATATTAATGGATTATTTTAAAACAAAGATGCAAAGAAGAATGTTCACTGATGCACTTAATGAAAGTGATCATTTGAATTGCACACTTTTCCAGAGGACTATATGGCTTTAGAGGTGTTACTTTGAGTAATACAACTGCATTTTTAACATTTAGGTTCAGGTACTTATTTGTGAGATTTGTCTTTGGTTATAAATTTGAATATTTGAACCTGTTCACAATCATTTATAGGTTTATGAACCACATGAAACATCATTTGGAACTTGAGAAGCAGAACACTGAGAGCTGGGAAAACCACACCACCTGCCAGCACTGCTACCGTCAGTATCCCACACCATTCCAGCTGCAGTGTCACATTGAGAGCACACACACTCCCCATGAGTTTTCTAGTAAGTCACAATTTTATTAAAATCCTGAACATTAATGATTTTGATTATCTAACCTATGAGGAATCCTTAAGAATTCTGATGGAAAAATAAGAAGTAGATTTTGTAATTTGGGGGCAAAGTTGAAAGCATATTTTAACTTGTATAAACTTTTCAATAAAATTACTTACTAAAATTGAAGTCCCTCTTGTAAATTGAAACTTCCTTGGCATAACTTACGCATTGTATGTAGGAAGTAAATTACAAAACTCAGATTCCCTGGTTTGCAAATATAAAATTAATGGTCTTCATTTACACTCTAATAAGAAAAGTAACTGCAGTGATAGTTAAAATCACAGAGTCTGGAGTTAGCTTGGATTCAAATCCCAGCTCTGCCTCTTAATACAGCTGTGAGATGTCAGTCAACTTAATTAATCTTTCTGTGCCTCAGGTTCCTCATCTGAAAAAATGGGGATAAAAATTAACAGTACAGCTCTCAGTGATGGTATGAGAATGAAACAAGCTAATACTAAGTAAAGTCCTTAGAACAGCGTTACAAAGTTAACCACACTAGAATTGTTGGAACCACCATCACCACTATTATTATTATTACTTGTTGCTGCTGTTGTTATGGATGTGCAAACTGAATCTTTGATTTATACATCCTTAAAATGATGTAATGTGTTTTTTTCCACTTTCAGCTATTTGTAAAATCTGTGAATTATCATTTGAAACAGAACATACTCTTTTACAACATATGAAGGACACTCATAAACCCGGTGAAATGCCATATGTTTGCCAGGTACACACACATTTTATTGTGTATTTAGGTGTTTAATTTTCACATGCCATGAAATAGTATTGTTCTTTTTTTAAAAAATAAAAATGAATTACTAAAATGAAGACCCTCTTCAATAGTTGAAACTCTTGGTTTAACTCATGTATGTGTGGGTGGTGGGTTGGATTTGACCTGTGGGCCATAGTTTGCTGACCCCTCTGCTAGACAAACAAAAAGCCCTGCTGGAGAAAGACAAACACATTGACTTTCTTACCCTGTAGGGAAGAATATAGACGTGTTAGAGAAATCGGAAATACTGTTAGTTACGGGGAACTCAACTAAAGGCTTTGGAGCCAGTATTTTTCCAGAATTTCAAGTGGTCCCCAGTAAGATAGCAAGATAAAGATAAATTGCCTCTGTTACAGCCTGGATGCTATTTAAAATCCAAAGAAGAGGATCCTCATTTGATGTAACAGGAAAAACTTTATTGGTCAAGAGGTGTCAGACTTTGAAAATTCAAGTCAGGATGGGGATGGGGGGTAGTAGATCTGAAAAGAAGGGAATCTACTGATGTTTAGGAATATCCCTAAACTTTGAAAGACAACTTTTCTGCTTCAGAGATTATCTGTATTACTTGCAGTATCAGGATCCTTGGTTGTATAGGCAGCAGAGCTGAATTAGTACTACATCATGTTACTCTAAACAAATGACTTATTGTGGCTACTTTGATATAATTGCATATCGGTTACAAATTTTCAAGTTAAATTAAATCTTCTTTATATTTCTAGGTTTGCCAGTTTAGATCATCAACATTTTCTGATGTAGAAACTCATTTTAGAGCATCCCATGAAAATACTAAGAACTTGCTATGTCCATTTTGCCTCAAAGTTAGTAGAATGGCAACCCCCTACATGAATCATTACATGAAGCATCAGGTGAGGTTTAGCAGTTCTTATTTGTTCATTTTGTCTTAGTGAAAAGGTTATATATATAAACTTAGAACATTGGTTAGATTTGTTCTAGAAGGAAAGCAAAGTTGTTCCAAATGACACCATTAATTCATAATTTATGCTGAAATACTTGTGAAACTTCCACTTCTTCTCCTTGTCTGCTTCCTGGTGATGATGAGGCTCATGGATAGTGAAAATTCTGAAAGGTAGGTACAAATAGGAGCCTAGTGTGGAGGGGAAGAGGAAAGATGAGTGGAATATTTATATTGGACATTTCAAGGGTTTAAGAGTGGTGAGAATGGGAATGATTTTAAAGAGCAGGGAAAAGGATAAGTTTGAACTAAGGAAGATAAGATTGAGGATTCACAATCTTCTGTTTTCCTCTTTCTCTTCAAACTTTATCTCCACTTTCTAGTCCACCTTCCCCCCGCCACCCCTGCGCTCCACGGCTTGTGGATCCCAGTTCCCTGACCAGGGATCAAACCAGAGGCCCCTGTAGTGGAAGCGCAGAGTCCTAACCAGTGGCCCTCCAGGGAATTCCCTAGCCCACTTTTTATTATGAGAAGACATGTGGTTGTCATCAGTGATCCAGGATGGTCTCTTGTAGCAGACAGTGACAAAGTAAACAGCAATGACACATTTCTAGATATGTGAACTATGCCAAAGAACAGTGTTTAGGTTATAACTTGTTTCTTAGATGACTTTTACCAGTTCTGCTTTTGTAATTTCTGGAATATCAGTACTAGTGCTTGCACCTTTCCCTTGAATTTTCATTTTATGCTTGCTGGTTCTTTTCCTGACACAATTAGACCATCCTTTATTTGGGCTGAAAACTTGATAACAGTGAGCCTATTCTTGAGTGCTTGAAAGAGCAGTCATACATTTGCCAAAATCAGAAGTCAATGAATTTACTGAATCTGATTATGTAATGAGGTTTTGCCTCCTCACTGATCAGCTCATTACATTTCCTTATTATTGAATGCATTATCATGGCCATTTTATTCAGCACTTGTGCTAACATTGCTTTCAGTTCCAGTCATTAGATAATCATGAAATCAACTTATAGTTGTTAATTGGAAAAAATCATAAATATAGAATATCCAGATGCATTCAAGATCACCTGTGTTATGGCAACATGCTTATTTTTTTATCCTGGTATGTCACCTCACTGTTAAACTCTGGCAAAATCTTTCTATTCTAGAGTTTCCCCCATGTTCCATCAGACGTCAAATACATGTTCTACTCTAAAATTGTTCCTGGAAAAAGAAATTCAGTAAATGGCTGCACTTACAAAATGAATAGTTTTTTGTTTATTTTTTGATAGGATTTTTCAGAGCTTTTAACATGCTAAAAAATGCTTTAAAGATCATAAATCTCCAAGCAAGTGATATTGTATATGTTGTTCCCAAAACTTATTTGACCATTGAATCCTTTATTTGCACAACACATACTAACATTTCTTTAGGAATAGAGTTTTTGAAACACTGATCTTGGTACTCTGTATTTCATCCTTTGACCTTTGATTTTGAAAGAAAGAATGAGATATAAAGCAGTAGCTCTATTTTATTATGAAGCTTTTAACGTAATTCTTTCTCTTGTGCTTTACTAAGCTCCAGAGTGAGGTGTAGATGTGGAGGGAGTAATAGATGCTTAGAAAGGTAAGAAAGAGATGGATGGGCTTGCTATGTGGACTGTGTCTCCTAAATGGTTTAACCTGATCTGTAGTCACTCTTCATACCGTGAGTTGTATGTCTTAACTTGCCACATATATAGGAAAGTGTTAACCCAGCAGGTCTGAGTTGCTCAAATATGCACGTTTTCAGAAGAGTCTACTTGCATAACTAGCCCTTGGCTAACTCTGGAAACTGAGCCTTTGTTATTAATTGATGAGTGTTTTACACGCCTGGAACCTTGAGCCATGTGGTACCAGCTTTTCTAGGTCTTGTGCAAAAATATGTTTATGGTGAATGCCTGCTTTTCTTCTGGAGTCTGAAGGTTTGGTGACTGAACCCCATGAAAAACCTGGGCTCTAAGACTCAAAGAGAGCTTCCCTGGAAAACCAAATAAAACAACACAAAACAAAACCAAAAAACTTCATACCTGTTGCTGCAGTTAGTTGCTGGGGGATTGATGAGCATGTCCTATGCAACTCCACTGGGAGAGGGCACTTGGAAACTGGTGCCAGTATCCTCCAGACTTCACCCAATGCACTTTTTTCCTTTATTAATCCTGTTCTGTATCCTGTCACTGTAATAAATCATAGCTGTGAGTATAACAGCTTTTAAGCCCTATAAGTCCTTCTATTGAATCATCAAACCGGAGAGTAGTCTTGGGACTACTGACACACCATGGGTGCCCAGTTTTTTTGTAAGTTTGGAGTACCTAAGAGGTAGGCAGTCAGCAATCAATAGAGGAAGACTCTCAGTTTGAATATAATTGTTCACAAAAGACTCAAAAACCATAGCTGAGCAAGATTATAAGCTTGTAATTGAGATGATATTAGGGCAATTTTAGACCATAAGAATTGTTGAGTCTGTGGCTCATTTTATTCTTTTTAAAGACTTTGGTTGTAACCTTTTCCTTAAAAGAATAGATTATTATGTATTGAGTGATTTCAGAGCTAACAGGACAGTTTGTACAACTTTTAAGAAAGGATGAAGGATTTCAGATGTGTTAAATAGCCTCATTAGATCTTTATAGTAATAACAAGCAGTTAACATATACTAATCACTTGCTGTACGACAGCCACTAGTGCTTTTACTTGCATTATCTTGTCTGATCCTTACAACCACTCTACAAAGCAGGTATGCGATCATTTCCATTTCATAGATAAGGAAACAAAGCTTTATAGAAAGTAAGTTACCTTGCCGAGTGTCACATTCGCTGATAGTTGGCAGAGCCAAAAATTGACCTAGGGCCCAAGCTTTTACCTCAGAGTCATTCTTCACTGACATTAGGTCTAAAGGCAGATATTACAGAGAGTCAGAATTAGCCTTGAAAACCTTCAAATCGCCCAAAAGATATAGTATCCTTGTCAAAGAGTTCAACACAATTTTTGTCTCTATCCTTGGAATAGGTCACCATTTTTTTGGTTGAACATCATGTTATTTTAAAAACGTACTGTATTATTCTCAGCACATCACAGGTATACATGCATAAGAGAGATATGAAAGACTTGAGTCCATCTAAGGGAATAGTAGGTTAATGTCCCCATCTCAGGGCTCTGGGCAAATGCTCATTGAATGGAATGGCAGACATTTTGAACTAGTTTAATTGTGCTTGCTTCTCATGTGCACTCTCTGTCAGTCTCTTGCTGCCTGCCTTACTGGTTATTAAACAGATACTTATTTACTGTTTAATATATGCCAGGGACTGTTTTACAGAAGTGAGCAAAACAAAGTTTGTGCTCTCTGGAATTTGCATTATAGTGGCAGGTGGGAGAGAGAATGAGAATATGTATTATGTCTGAATGTATCTGTATGCCAGCTGGTAATAAGTACCATAGGGAGGAAATACATGAGGATAGGGAATGCCAGGGCTTAGGAGGTGAAAGAGTAGCTTCTGTTTTTTTATGTGGGGTGGTCAAAGAAGTCTCTCCAGAGGAAATAAGGGATTAAGCCATGTGGCTATCTGGGAGTGAATGTTCCAGGCAGAGGGAACAGTAAGTAGGCAGTGAGGTGAGCGTATATCTAGATGTTCAAGAAGCAACAAGGAGGCCAGTGTGGCTGGAGCATGGTAAACAAGTGGGAGAAAGAGTAGTAGGAGATGAGGTTGTAGCAACAGAATGCGGGGAAGATAGTATATGGCCTTGTAAGCCAGAGTCAGGATTTTGGAGGGTTATGGGAAGCCATTGGAGTGTTTAGGCATGTGAGAGATTATTCTGGCTGCTATGGAGAGAATAGACTGTTGGGAGGAAAGAGTGGAAACAAGAAGGTAGGAGGCTATTGTGAGAGAGTGCGGGTGAGTGACTTGGACTCATCTGGTGGCAGTGGTCGGAGGTGATGACAAGTGGAAAGATTATGCTTTTGAAGGTAGAGCTGAAAGGTTTTATCAGTGGGGTGTGAGAGAAAGAGTTAAGAGTGACCAAATTCCTTCATCCTGAGCAGCTGCAAGAATGATGTTCCCATATATTGAGATATTGGGAAGACTATGGAAGGAACAGATTTTTTTTAAGGGTTGATGGGGGAAAATCTAGAGTTTAATTTTGTCCATGTTGATTTGAAGTGCATGTTAGATATCAAGTAATGATGTTGAGTAGGCAGTTGGATGAATACTATTTAAAGTCATGAAACTGGATGAGATATAGGTACAGGTAGAGAAAAGATTTCTGGGACCTATATCTGGGGAACTTTCTGTCATGTTACCTTGCTATCAGCTTCTTGACTGAGTTTTTTTTCCCCCCTCTTTCCCCTCTCTTGAGTACATATAGGTGAATCTGTTTATGTTGGCTGTACCTATGATATGATCCAATTAACCATACTTCTTAAGATGAAACTAAAATAGTAATACAAGTACATTATATTTACCTATTGCTTTGAACTTTGTAAGGAATTTTTATTTATCAAATGCCTGCTGTGCACCAGTAATGGCTAGGTACTTTAATGTATGTTACCTCATTTGATTTTTCCTAAATGTTTATTTGTGTTTTAAATGCAAATAGTGATGAACCTGTGGAGATACAGCTTTAGAGAAAACATTTTTATATTTGTACGTTGTTCCAAATTTACCGATGAATGTACAATACATATTTTAATTGATGACAGCATATACAAAAAAACTGCAGTTGCTAGTATGTAGTAGAAAGAACACTAACTAGCTATGAGCCAAGTGCCTTACATCTCTCTTCGGTCCTGTTTCCTATTGGTAAAGTAATAATATGACCAGGTTTCAGAAGGAACATAGTCAAGGGGTTCTCAAATAGTAAATTCAGATCAGTTGTTCTGATTTATGCTTCTGTAACCATGCTGTCCAATATCAGTCACTAGCCACATGCGTCTATTCAAATTTAAATTAATTTAAAATTAAAATTAAATGAAATTTTAAAATCGATTTCTCTGTTGCACTTGCCACATTTCAAGCACTCAGTAACCACATGTGGCAGTGGATACCATATCAGACAGTGCAGTATAGCACATTATCATCACTGTTTAAAGTTCTGTTGGACAAACACTGACATATACAACCATTTCTATAACATAACTTTCTTGGGAGTGGTTAAATTTGTTTGGTTTTAGAAAGTTCAATATATGTTACCAACTTGTGAAACAAATGGAAATAACAAAAATTATTTGATCTTTCCAAGAATAAAAGTATAATATAGCTCATTTTCATGATATCATATGTTTGAATAGTTTATACTTCAAATTAATAATTAAGTAAACTCACACTACAAATAGTATAGGACTTGTCCCATTGTAATCTAATTGATATAATTATCATATTGATTGCCTGTATGATAACAAATACTTTTGAAACTCAAATACTAATGCAAGAAGTACTTGTAAAAAATGAAATATTTTGGAATTATTTATGATAGGATGTGGTAAAATTCTGGTTTTAAAATTCTTTAGCTATTAAGAGCAATTTCAGGCCTCGGGATTTGTGGTGGCAGAAATTATTTTCTAATATTATTTCTAATATTTATTGTAAACAGAAGAAAGGAGTTCATCGTTGTACAAAATGCAGACTACAATTTTTGACCTACAAAGAGAAACTGGATCACAGGACCCAGCATCGGACATTTATAAAGCCTAAAGAGCTAGAAGGATTGCCTCCTGGTACAAAAGTGAGTTTTAAATATGTTGTGTTTTAACATTGTATGATAATAGAAATAAACCCCTGCCTGTTTTAATCTATTCAATATAATATTAAAAATTGACTTCTGGTTGTCATTAAAATTTTAATTTTAGGTTTTATCATTCTTATGCTTGGAAAGAAAATTTTTTATCCATTGTTTTTTTTAAATTAATTAATTAATTTATTTATTTGGCTGTGTTGGGTCTTCATTTCTGTGTGAGGGCTTTCTCTAGTTGCAGTGAGCAGGGGCCACTCTTCATCACGGTGCGCGGGCCTCTCACTGTCGGAGCCTCTCCTGTTGCGGAGCACAGGCTCCAGACGCTCAGGCTCAGTAGCTGTGGCTCACGGGCCCAGTTGCTCCGCGGCATGTGGGATCTTCCCGGACCAGGGCTCGAACCCGTGTCCCCTGCATTGGCAGGCAGAAGCCCTATCCATTGTTTTTTGAGTTGATTGAAATGTGCTATATTGGAGCATATTCCTTTGCAGTGAGTGCAACTATATTAACTGTAGACTGAGTTATTGTGTTGTTCCAATATTCTATAGTCTGGGGACTTCCCTGGTGACGCAGTGGTTAAGAATCTGCCTGCCAATGCAGGGGACACGGGTTCAAGCCCTGGTCCGGGAAGATCCCACATGCGCGGAGCAGCTAAGCCTATGCGCCACAGCTACTGACCCCACGCTCTAGAGCCCGTGAGCCACAATTACTGAAGCCCACACACCTAAGAGCCCGTGCTCCACAACAAGAGAAGCCACCGCAATGAGAAGCGCACTCACCGCAATGAAGAGTAGCCCCCGCTCGCCGCAACTAGAGAAAGCCTGCACAGCAGCAAAGACCCAACGCAGCAAAATAATTAATTAATTAATTAATTTTAAAAAATACTTTAAAAAAATATTCTATAGTCTGTTTTTGAGCTTTTCCAGTTGGCAGCGTACATGTCTGCTTCAGCTGGTGAGGAATCATGTTTATCTTTGTGTCTCCAACATCTGTCATAATGCCTTGAATGCCGTAGTTTGTTGAAGTTGGTATTACTGAGTCAACTCTTAGAGAAGCAAATTCTCTTAATTAGCATTGCACTGTTAAGTGAGCAAACACACATCTGACGACAAATTTCATTTTCCCTCTGCCTTATGTACATCTGTTTTCTTTGACTTCTTCTATGTAAAGTCAGCTTTTGACTATTTGCTCCAGTAGAGGGATGCACAATCCAAAGTGAAATAATTCCCAAACATTTAGTACTTATATTTGAGTACTAAACTTTGATGTGAGTATGTCTGCTATTTGAGTTCATTAAAATAATGTAAAGCAATGCTCTGAAGCTCTAGAGGGAGAGAAGCTATCCAGTATCCTTCCCTGTAGTCCATTCATTCCATGCTGGAACAAGACACGCAGAATACTAACATAAGCAGTGCAATCCTCTCTCGTATCTTCCCTTATTAATAATAATGGTAATAATTATATACTATAATTATGATATTATTAATAAATGAGACTAAATGTCTTGTTAGCACTTCAGAATTAAGCTTTCCATTTGCTTTTTCATACATTCTGTTATTTAATCCCTGTAGCAAACCAGTGAGGTAGAGAAGGCAGGTATTATTCCCATATTACAGATGAGGCTTAGAGAGGATAAGTTACTTACTCAAGGTCACGTGGCTAGGAAGAGGTAGTACTGAAATTTAACCTCAGGTCTTTTGACTCCTAGTTCAGTGCTTTTTGTATGATACCAAATATATAGGTGACTGTTTTTCATTATCAACCAATGGGTATAATCAAACATTTCTTTTTCTGAATATTAAATTAGAAATTTTATATTAGTTCGCTCTAAGAAAATTCTGAATATTATTAAATTCTCCATGCTGTATGATGAATTGATGTAACCTCCGCAGTAACCTTTGCCCAAAGAACCCCCAGAGAGAGGTCACATTTACTGGAGATCTGGTTTTTTTGGGGGGGTGCATTATTGTTTTTAATTGAGGTATAGTTGATGTACAATATTATATAAGTTTCAGGTGTTAACAGTGATTCTGGAGATCTGTCTTATAGTTACCAAAGAGTTATTTCAGGATTTGAGATTTAAATTTTGACCTCTATATTTACCAAAGCTATTTAGTTATATCAGAGCATAAAATAGCCATGGAATGTGCTCTTCTGACCCATTACTATCTGTGTTAACATATAAATGCTATCAATACAAAACTAGTATTACAACAGTAAATAAATACTGAGGGTAAATTTCATTTAATTGGTATGACCATTTAGAATAAATGCGAGACTTACCTGATTGTAGTTTATACCCTGATGTTTAACTTTTTGTATTGCAGTGATTTTTTTTTTGGTAACAGCTTTATTGACATGTAATTCATATACCATACGATTCACCCATTTAAAGTATACAATTCAGGGGTTTTTAGCATTTTTAGCATATTCACAGAGTTGTGAAAACATCACTACAATCTATTTTAGAACATTTTATCACCCCCTAAAGAGACCCCATAACCATTAGTAGTCACTCCCAATTTCCCCTCCACCAGCAACAGGCAAACTTTAATCTGTTTTCCATCCCTGTGGGTTTTCCTCTTCTGGACATTTCATACAAATGGAATCATACAATATGTGGTCTTTTATGACTGGTTTCTTTCACTTAGCATAATGTTTCTGAGGTTCATCCATATTGTAGCTTGTATCAGTACTTTGTTCCTTTTTAAGGCTGTATTAGTACTTGGGTATCAGTACTTTATTCTTTTTTATGGCTGAATATTATTCCATTGTATGGATATACCATATTTTATTTATTCACTCATAAGTTGATGAGCATTTGGGTTGTTTCCACTTTTTGGCTGTAATGAATAATGCTCTCATGAAAATTCATGTACAAGTTTTTTTTTTTTTTTTTTAATTTTTATTTATTTTTATTTATTTATTTTTGGCTCTGTTGGGTATTTGTTGCTGTGCGCGGGCTTTCAGTTGTGGTGAATGGGTGCTACTCTTCGTTGCGGTGCGCGGGCTTCTCATTGCAGTGGCTTCTCTTGTTGTGGAGCACAGGCTCTAGGCATGCGGGCTTCAGTAGTTGTGGCTCGCGGGCTCTAGAGTGCAGGCTCAGTAGTTGTGATGCACGGGCTTAGTTGCTCTGTGCCATGTGGGATCTTCCCGGACCGGGGCTTGAACCCATGTCCCCTGCATTGGCAGGCAGATTCTTAACCACTGCACCACCAGGGAAGCCCATGTACAAGTTTTTGTGTGTACATTTCTCTTGAGTGGAATTGCTAGGAGTGGAACACCTAGGATTATATAATAACTCTTATGTTTAACATTTTGAAGAACTGCCAAACTGTTTTCCAAAGCTACTGCACCACTGTACATTCCCACCAGCAATATATGAGGGCTGCAGTTTCTCCACATCCTGTTAACACGTGCTGCTACCTGTCTTTTTCATTATAGTCATTTAGTTGGTCTGAGGTGATACATTACTGGAGTTTTGATTTACATTTCCTTAATGACTAATGATGTTGAGCATCTTTTCATGTGCTTATTTCATGTGTATATCTTCTTTGAAGAAATGTCTATTCAGATCATTTGCCCATTTGTTAATTGGGTTATTTGTCTTTTTATTGAGTTGTAAGAGTTCTTTATATATTCTGTATACAAGTCCCTTATTAGAGATATGATTTGCAAATATTTTCTCTCATTCTGTGGTTATCTTTTATCTTTCTTAATAGTGTCCTTCAAAGCACAAAAGTCTTAATTTTTACCAAGTCCATTTATCTATTCTTCTTTGGTTGCTTGTGCTTTCAGTATCATATTTAAGAAATCATTGCCTAACCCAAGGTCATGAAGATTTACTCCTATGTTTTCTTCTAAGAGTTTTATAGTTTGAGCTCTTACAGTCTGGTCTTTGATACATTTTGAGTTAATTTTTGTATTTAGTATGAGGTAGGGGTCCAAATTCATTCTTTTGCATGTAGATATCCAGTTGTCCCAGCACCATTTGTTGATAATACTATTGTTTCCCTCACTGAATTGTTTTGGCATCCTTGTCAAAAACCAATTATGGCCTGCATAATGTTTGATCTTTTTAATATTAATGTGATGCTTAATTTTCTAAAAATATATATTGCCTTCATTTTTATAGGTTACTATTCGAGCTTCAGTTGGACCTGTTCGTTCAAGTCTATCAACTACATCTTCCAAGGATACTCCAAGCACTTCTTCTCTTCAGGTCTCACCTTCAAAGTCTACAAGTGAAACTGCTGAAGATCCTACAAAACCTTATGAAAGTAAATATAAGACAAGAAAGTCTTATGCAACTACGTCCACTGCAAGTAGTCAAGGTGGAGATGTATTTGAATATAAAGCAAAAACCTATCACAAGCAAAAGAAAGAGTGCAACAAGAAGAATAAAATCGGCATAGTTTTGAAGAACTTAAGGTAATATCTTTTATTCCTGATATACAATCCTAATTTAATATTAAATATTAAAGGTTATTTTAATATAGCTTAGCATATCACTAGGTATGCACATTTACATGATAATCACTTATCTGGCATGTAGGCCAAGAAGATAATAAAAAGGTACTTTCTACAACTGCTGAACAGAACTTGAATTACTGAGTTTATTGTATAATTGTCATCTTTTACACTAATCTTATATTTTATGCTTATATCTTGTGATAGTTGAATTGTTAACGTGATCCTTTTTATTCCAAGGAAACATTAACTGGTATTAGACTTTTTTACTTATTCTAGCTTGTTGTTTCCAAGCAGATTTTCAAATTATAAGTCTCTATTTAAAGATTTAATTTAAACACCTTGGCTTCAATTAATAAAACATTAATAAGGCTTTACCATATTATTTTGTTTTACAATATATTTTTTCCTGTCTCCATAAGGTGTCTTCGGGGAGTTCACAAGTGCATTGAGTGTCGTTCCAAAATAAAAGATTTTGCAAGCCACTTTTCAATATATATCCACTGTAATTTTTGCAGATACAAAACAAACTGTAACAAAGCCTTTATAAATCATACGGTGAGGTGAGTTAAACATGTACACTGCCAGTCAAAACTGCCATTCAAGATATTTGGTTTGGGTTTTTTTTTTATTTGTTTGTTTTATTTTTTAAAAATATTTCTCATGCGTTTTTAATATTTAGATATTTGGTTTTTGAAAACAAAGCCAGTTTGTCACATCAAGGATCTAAAAAGATCTAGCAACAGGGAACTTCTAGGATATTACCCAATACTGTTTTCCAGCATAATAACTCATGAAATTAGTGGAACAAAAATTTTAAGAACAGTTAGACTAATGAAATTAGAATAGGTTTGTTAGGGAAACTATTTTTCAAAGTCTTTCAGAAAGTGGTCCATAAAATTTAAAATTTTTCCAAAATATTTATCAAATAAATACATGGAACCACGTGAGTGTTATCCACTTCAAAGCAGTCAACTTTTAGAGACTTCAGCTTTGTCAAAGACGCTAGGAACATCATCGGTGCTCACATGCTCACTCTCTCGCACTCTCTCTCTCTCTCTCATCCGTCTGTCTGTCCATTTGTCTTTCAAGCCATCTATCTTTGCATTCATTTGATGAATGTGAAATGAGAGAGTACAGGGATATTCCGGTCATGACGCTACTGTTGGAATTTCTTTTCATATATCAATTCTATTTACATTATTTGAGCACCTACCATGTACTCTATTGCTAGAGAAAGACTTCAGAGCCCTCATTACTTTCATTTGAACCTCATTGGTACTTTATGCCTTCGGGATAGATTTTTTTTAATAGACAAAAATTATTCAGATATAAATAAGTTGATTATTCAGATTGAGGTAGTTCCATTTATTTTCAGTCAAAAATAAGGTATAACCAATAAAAGTGGTTCTCTTGCAAATCATAACAAGACCTCTACGTTACTTTATGGTCATAGTTAACTACCACTTTCAAGGATTTGCCCACATTTTTTAATGCCTTCAGAACTTAGCTCTCAGTTTTTTTGTTTCCCCTTGATGATCAGCCTGTCATCATGTTGCCTTGACTTCTTTAATGCCAGCACTTCACATCCACCTCTGAGGTGTTGTACCCGCTTCTTTACCACCATCCAATTTTACCTCATCATATACAATATTCATTCGTTTTGAAATCTCATTACCCCAGGACTTTCAGTCTTGACCCTTCTTTCCAGTCCAGCATCACCAATCCAATTGTATAGTCAACTTCACCCTCAAGTTCATCTGTTTTGAATGTTGCTTTGTTTTTTGTTCTAGAATCCTTTACATCTTCAATCATGCTTAACCTTGCTATCCTTGACTCTCTTATCCTTTTTGATCTTTTTCTATGCTCAATTCTAGACCACCAAACTGTGCTTGATTCAGTCAGCTCTGAATTCCTGATCTTTAACCTTAATGTGGTCCTGTCTTTTAAAAAATACCTCTTTGTTTTTGTCTACAACATGTTTAAATCCTTTTCAGTACCTTCAAGATTTTATTCTAGTCTCTCAGTTGTTAACCTTGCCTACTAATTACTCAGAGGTCATCCTTTTCATTTTTCCCAAGGTTAACCTCTTTCTACCTCGTTTTTGTTTTCCTTCATCCAAACATTAATCTCAGAAAAAGATATGTCCTCTTTTTCAAAGTTAATCCTGCCCCTCATCTCCTCCATTTCCTCCATAATCTTATGCACCTTCATTTCATTTTTCTCTCTACCACATTCCTTCTGCCTGCAAATATTTTCAGGTATTCTTTTTTTTTAGGATGAGGGAGATTTGCCTTTACTTTGCATATTTTCTTATCTTCCTTTTACTGTCAACATTTGTAAAGAGTATTCTTTACTATCTTGTTTGTCGTTTCTTTACCCTTTGTAATTTGAGTATCACCCCCATCTATCAGTTCAAGCTGCCCCTTTGAAGGTTATCAGTCATGTCCTAATCACTCCGTGTACTCACTGCTTTTCATTCTTACTCCTCCATGACTTCTTTAGAGTATTTGATACTTTTGATCACTCACTTTTGAAACTCTTCTCAACTTCTCTTAAACTATTACCACCATTTTTTTCTTGTTTGCTACTCCTCTATTTCATTACCTTTTCTTTCTTCAGCTCTTCTTGCCTCTTTACGTTTCTTTTCTTGGTACTTCAACCACTCTCAGAGTTTTATCTTTTACCTTTCAACTGTAAATCCTCCAATTTCAGTGCTGAGTTTTCCTGAGATCCAACTCTTCATCTCTAACTATTTGATAGATATTTTCACCTTTAACTCACTGGCATTTATACAGGACACAAATAAGTCAAACATTTTTGTCTGTCTAGGATCCAAACTCTTATCACCCCAATACCCTTTAAGCTCAGTCTGTCTCCACGCATTATTTCCATAAATGTGGAGCATCACCTGGAAATAATAGACTTTAAGTTTCTGAAGCCTATGGAGTTCTCTTGATCTGCCACCATTCATCATGGCTTCCTGAAAGTCCATCTTCTGTAATTTACCACTCTGCCTCACAACTACTGCAGTGGTTCTGCACCCATACCTCAGTTGTTCCAAACCAGACCACAGCCAACCTTTCTCTCAGTATACTGCTGGGGAGAATGCTGGTCTCTTATTCTGTGCCTAACACATGGCTGCCCCAGTGGGGCTTTAATTCTGCCCCTAATTTCCAAGAGATTAAATTGGAAGTTATCTTTGGTGTTTCTTAAACCCATGGATCATTCTGTCCTCTCCTTTCCCATTTTCCATAGGCTCCTCAACTGTCCTGTAGGACCTCTAACCCCATTCTATCCCAAAATATTCCCAATTGGCTCCAGGCTTCCTTCATAGCCTTTTTCTAATTTCCAGTTAGCCCCAACCCTGCACTGCATTGTCATCACACACACTGATTGCTTACTCATCGTTAGCCTCATACAGAACTGAAATCTTCCACTTTTACTCTTCTAAGGGCCTTGAAGCTCTCTCTTCTGTTTCCCCTACTTCATTGGTGCCTTGCTTCCCTGGTTGCCTCAAGTACCTCTCCGTTAATTGGATACCCTCACTCCGACCCGTGTGGACTTTTGTCATAGGATTAAGCTCTGTATGTACAGAAGCTTCATTTTTCTCAGAGGTTGAGTATCTTTATTCTCAGCCCATACCAACTCTGTAATCATACAGAAGTCAAGCCTCCCAGATTAATTAATCTTCCCCAATGTATAGTTTGTCCCATATTCAATATCTAAAGTGACTTTTCCTTAATTCTTTGGAATGCCCTTCTCCTTCCCTTTCATTTTACCTTCTGTGAAGTATCTGATCACCACAGCCACTCGTAGGAATCAGTTGTTTCTTTGAGTTCTGTACTACTCAGCTATTCTGCCTCATATTAAATACGTGTCTGTCTTACCTACTTGAGAGAGCAGTTCTTTGTATTCACCATAGCACCTATTCTGAGGATTTTTTCTTGGCATTATAGGTAGCCATTCTTTTCCCATGTATACGTGGTATGCTGATGATAGTTACTGTGTGTCTAAGGGTAACCATTGACTTGATGTGTTGTCTGGTTTGGGTCTGTCAGTGCAAGCTAGGGCTAGTACTTTTCAGACTTTATCTTGCATAAGAATCATCTGAAAAACTTGTTGAAAATGATTTCTGGGCTCCACCACCAGAGATTAATTCAGTAAGTCTGGAGTGGGAGCTGACTTTGTATTCCTAATAAGCTCCCAGGTGATACGGATGCTGCTGGTCTATGGACCACAGTTTGAGTAATACTGTGCTACACTAATCCCAGCTAATTCTGCCTGACTTTCTAATACAGGAAAGCTTTCCTTATCAGTTTAAAAGGGGGTATAAAAGCTATTAGCATTGGCTGCAAAATTTGGTTAGTGGTTTTCTGTTCTGTGCGGAGAGAAAGTATTGTTTTAACTCATGAGCTCTGTTTTTAATTCGCGTTCTTTAAAAGCTCTCCTAGTAATTGCAAAAGATTCTCTAAATGTTTCATTTTACTGATGGTAAGTAATGTCATTTAGCCCAAGAAACATTTACTTCCAGGATCATTCAGATTGGTCCCCTGGGCTAAGTATATCAAGATTAGAAAGTAATAATTATTATTCATAACAATTTATATTATAGCAAAATACATTATTAGCCAATACCTTTTAAGTTGTTCTCAACTCTTAACAGTTGAAAAACTTAACTTGATGCTCTTTGCATTTTTAACTCTAAAGGTTTTTTTTTTATAATGGTGAGGTATGATCATTTAAGATTATTCTCAGGGAAATATGTTGTTCGAAAACACACAGGGAAAATGAAATGTAAGATAAAAATCTTGAATTAAACAGAGATGCTAATAGAGTTTTATAATCTAAATCATGGTCTTTTATTCAAAACTAAGCATAGGCTTGAAAACTGATCATAAAATTAATGACTTATTGTATAATAAAATCTCATTTGTCTTTTGTCTCTCCAGCTCTCATAGCAACCAGCCAACTAAACGGTTTTATCTTTTTAAGAAGCATTCTGGAACTCTCAGGTAACTACTCGATCTTTTTTTTTTTTTTTTTTTGCGGTACGCGGGCCTCTCACTGTTGTGGCCTCTCCCGTTGCGGAGCACAGGCTCTGGATGCGCAGGCTCAGCGGCCATGGCTCATGGGCCCAGCTGCTCCGCAGCTTGTGGGATCTTCCCGGACCAGAGCACGAACCCGTGTCCCCTGCATCGGCAGGCGGACTCTCAACCACTGCGCCACCAGGGAAGCCCTACTCGATCTTTTTTCATTCTCTCTACTGAAAAATTATAGTAGCTTTTTAACCTGATGCTGGAGTGCCTAGTTTGGAAAATGAAGTGATTGCTACTAGACATAATAGAGTTCTGTACTTTATATCCTTACCTCAAAGAGGGGATTGCCTGTATTCTCTAGCTAAACTTGTTTCAGTGATGTCAGGCATTAAGGTGAAACTTTCATGAATTTGCATTATAAAATTAAAAAAATAAGGCTCTCCAGCAATATTTGAAAATTTAAGACTTTTAAGATACCTAGTAAAGTGACTAACACTACTTTGGTTGTGATCAGTATATAGCCTTCATAATCCTTGGGGCTTTTTTATTTTTGAAATAAAAGTACACAACTTGTTTACTGTTCAGAGGAATTGTGAACATTTCTAAAGGCATTGATAATTCATTTTGGTTATACCACACACACTTAGCTCAGAATCCACTAAGAACCATTTTTTTCACATTCTTCTAATTCCTTTTCACTCTATATTCCTTTAATTATTTTGTTCGTGTTCTCATTGCTATTTGAAATACCAGTGTCAAGATCTTTGTAGCAGGAGGCTAAGACATAGACTTAAGTTTAGCCAATAGTTGTTTTGATGCTTTGGGTTAGTGGAAAAGTAGAAGAGGGAATGCTGTGTCTCAGGACCTTTGTATTTTATTATTCCTTTTGCCTCATTTCCTCTTCCCCAGATATCTGTATGGGTAGCTAGCTCCCATGGTAGCTACCTTTAGGTAGCTCCTTTAGGTCTCTCCTCCAATGAGTGAGCCTTACCTGGACCGCCCCATTTATAGTAGCATCCGGCCTTCCCTGGTGGCGCAGTGGTTGAGAGTCCACCTGCCGATGCAGGGGACTCGGGTTCGTGCCCCAGTCTGGGAGGATCCCCCATGCCGCAGAGTGGCTAGGCCTGTGAGCCATGGCCACTGAGCCTGTGTGTCTGGAGCCTGTGCTCCGCAACGGGAGAGGCCACAACAGTGAGAGGCCCGTGTACTGCAAAAAATAAAATAAAAATAAAAAATAATAATAATAAAGTAGCATCCTTTCCCCAGGCCCCACCCCCAGCACTCCTTCTCTTCCCTTTCTTGCTTTGTTTTTACTTCATGGCAGCTTTTTACTGTTCAATGTATTGTATATTGTGTATTTCACCCTCTTGTTTATTGTCTATATCTTCTCACTAGAATGTGTGTAGTTCAGATACTGAGCTATGCCAGACATTTGCTGGGCATTGAATAGTGCCTGGCACATGATAGGCATTCCATAAATATTTGTTGAGTAAATTAATATTGAAAGTGACATATGTGGAGTATGTGGACGATAGACAAATAGCTCATAGGCAGAGGAAAGTTTGATTCCATTTTTAAAATATATTAGTGCTATTTTTAAAATATTACTAAATTCAGGGCATTAGAAGATTCTAATAAACTATATTTAGGTATTAACCTGTACTAAAAATTTTTATAGTAATGAAAAGGATTTGTAAAGATGAGAATTTAATTTGATTTTTACCTCACTATTGTCAAACACAGTTGTGTGCTTGATTCTTAAATTAACTGTATGACTTTAAAGATCTGAGGTGCTTTTTTCTTACCTTGGGTGGATCTCAAATTTAAACAGAAAATTGGTTATTTTCTGTGTATGGGAGGTTTCATACTTGTAATTTTACAAAATAAATTTTGTAATTAATATTTTGTTAAAATGCAGTGTTCATTTTTTAACTGTTTATTGTACATCTATTATGTATAACACAGTGTAGCAAGTCCTATAAAGATGACAGTGATGAAGAAGGCTTGGTACCAACCTTCAAGGAATGTACCATTTACAGTAAGGTGTGAACATAAATAACTACAGAAATTAATGCAAGGAGGTTTGTAATAAGTGCAATGAGAGTTACTGATTTCAAAAGAAAGAAAGTTTTCTACTTAGAAGAAGAGGCACGGGGCATTTTAGTTGGAAGAAATAGCATGAATAAAAATGCAGACAGGAAAAAAGCAGAAGACATACACAATGAATGGCAAGTAGTACAGTTTGAATGGAGCATGAAGTTCATATAACATAGCATTAAGTTCAGAGTCTGGGGAAATGGTTTTGAGCTGAGATGCAGATTGTGGAATCCTTGAAAAAGGCTGGGGAATTTGGACGTAATTTTAATTTGAGGATGTTGGGAAAGCCATTGCGGTTTTGTGTAGAATCA
This sequence comes from Pseudorca crassidens, assembly GCF_039906515.1. Classification (NCBI taxonomy): domain Eukaryota; kingdom Metazoa; phylum Chordata; class Mammalia; order Artiodactyla; family Delphinidae; genus Pseudorca; species Pseudorca crassidens. Next base: position 21,096,163 of record NC_090317.1, read on the forward strand.
AGGGTACTGAAAGAAGATCAATTTGGAGGGGTATACAAGGTGAGTTGTAGCTACATGAGGCACATAGACTGGTTAAGACTATTGCAGTAGTTAACACTGATTTAATAAGATAACCTGGGTTAAGGTGGCGAGGTGGTGTCATGTCACATTTAAGAATATGGGCTCTGAAAGGGAACCCTCTTGAATTGTTGGTGGGAATGTAAATTGATACAGCCACTATGGAGAACAGTATGAAGGCTCCTTAAAAAACTACAAATAGAACTAACATACGATCCAGCAATCCCACTACTGGGCATATACCCTGAGAAAACCATAATTCAAAAAGAGACAGATCCAGACGTTTTCCCGGACTCCCTCCCAGCTAGCCGTGGTGCACTAGCCCCCTTCAGGCTGTGTTCACGCCGCCAACCCCAGTCCTCTCCCTGCGCTCCAACCAAAGCCTGAGCCTCAGCTCCCAGCCCCGCCCGCCCCAGCGGGTGAGCAGACAAGCCTCTCGGGCTGGTGCGGCACCGATCCTCTGTGCGGGAATCTCTCCGCTTTGCCCTCTGCACCCCTGTTGCTGCGCTCTCCTCCGTGGCTCTGAAGCTTCCCCTCTCCGCCACCCGCAGTCTCCGCCCGCGAAGGGGCTTCTAGTGTGTGGACACCTTTCCTCCTTCACAGCTCCCTCCCACTGGTGCAGGTCCAGTCCCTATTCTTTTGTCCCTGTTTTTTCTTTTTTCTTTTGCCCTACCCAGGTACGTGGGGAGTTTTTTGCCTTTTGGGAGGTCTGAGGTCTTCTGCCAGCGTTCAGTAGGTGTTCTGTAGGAGTTGTTCCACATGTAGATGTATTTCTGATGTATTTGTGGGGAGGAAGGTGATCTCCACTTCTTACTCTTCCGCCATCTTGAAACTCCCTGCATGATTTATTTTTAAGGCCTCCTTTCTTTTCTGACTTCATCATCAATTAAATAGGACATTAGATTGTAGACTTCACAGAGTGTATCCTTTTTTGTTCACTCTTGTATCCATAAGACCTAGTAGTACAGAGTATGTAACGAAGGTTCTCAGAAAATGTGTATTGAATGGATGAATATTGTAGCCTTGCTTTGCAGGTGGGCAAAGGCATGGAAAGATTGTACCTTGCACAAGTTATATAAGTTAGTGGAGTCATGACTGGGCTTTAGTTCTCTTCACTCATATCTTTTGGAAACCGGCATCAGAGGGAACAAGCTTATAGAGCACTAAATGCTAGCATAATTTAGACATGGCTATACCATTTTCTAGAGACATGGTTATACCATTTCATATATATCGGGTTTATATAACAAAATTTGCAAATGGTGATCATGACACATAAAAAACAAGTCAAGTTATTACATGGAAAAATAATGATTGAACTTGTATATGGATTTTCATAAAAGATAAAAACCTTTTCTTTCTGTCTTCTTTTTTTCATAGGGGCATTACTCTGGTGTGCCTTAAATGTGATTTCCTAACTGATTCTTCTGGTTTAGATCTTATGGCTAAACACTTAAGTCAACGTAAAACTCATACTTGCCAAGTTATAATAGAGAATGGTACGTATATAATTGTGTTACTTTGGATTTCTGATACTTATTCCAGTGTTTTTGATCAGCCACAATACGGCTCTTACATATTAAAATGACAGTTTCATTCCTCATATATTCTTTAAGAATTTTTTTTATTGAAGTATAGTTGATTTACAGTGTTAGTCTCTGGTGTACAGCAAAGTGATTCAGTTATACACCTAGATTCTTTTCCACTATAGTTTATTACAAGATATTGAATATAGTTCCCTGTGCTATACAGTGGGACCTTGTTTATCTGTTTTATATATAGTAGTTTGTATCTGCTAATCCCAAACTCCTAATTTATCCCTTCCTCCCTTTCCCCTTTTCATTCCTCATATATTCTATTTTAAATGTAAAACTCTTCTAATTTCAGTTCCTGGGAGTATCTCAGCTTCTGGACCCACTTCTGCGTAAGTTTAATATTCATTTAGTGCATTTTTCTTTGATGGATTTTAGCACTGTTGCATTTTTTAAATGTATCATTAATAGAAATGAAAAATATTAAAGTATTTTGTTTTTGTTTTTGTTTTTAAAGCCGCTTGTTGAAATAGATTCCTGCTCTATGGAGCTCGTGCAACCTGGTGCAAGACAAGTTGGAATTTCCTAAGTTCAAAGTTCTGAAGTGTTTTCTTACACAAAGGCAGTTTCCTAAGTTCAAAGTTCTGAAGTGTTTTCTCATACGAAGGCGGTTAAACAGCCAAGTTCATGACACTAGTTCTCATTATTCAGCTCTTTTCAGCTTTCAGATGGCACTAGAGTCTTATTCCACCTTATCTTTGTGTCAGGTTAACATATCTTAACATATGTTTTTCTCTCCAGTTGGCTCTCTTCAAAAATAACTTTTGTTGCTATGGTCTTTTCTTGCTTTGCTTAAAATAATTTGTGTTTTTCTCTGCTATACTTGCTTTCAGAATATTGCATTCCAAAAGATGTGACTGTTCATCTTTTTTTGTCTGTTTTGTCTGGTTTCTTAGTTAATTTCTTATAAGTCTTACAATTTTAGATCAGATAGCTGTCTTTTTCCTCATTCCTTGTCTGTCATTGTTCTATTTTTCGTATTTTTCAGATGCAGAAGCAACACAGAAATTTCAAAAAAAGTCCAGGGTACTCCTGGTCAGTGTCCCCCTTCGATGGACACATCTGATGCCTGTTCTCTCTTTCCAAGGAATGTGAATTGTTTGACTGTGAGACCTCCTCTAGGTTGTGGCCTTAAGAAATCAGATCTTAGGGAGAGTCCCTTCCTTCATGACTGGCCTCCCATAAGACTGATGCTAATGTGGCCAGAGATGACCTCAAGGCCCACCAAATTGAGCACAACTTCCCCCTGGGGGCTTTGGTTCTTGATCTTAAGCTTATGGGTTGATTCTGACCAAGAAAAAAGCCCATCAAATCAATGCTTCAACATCCAAGTTGAAGTTTAATCATTTTGGCTGCTGCCCTTTAATCTTTCTCTAGCATGCATGCAGTCCAAGGAATATAAAAACTGGTTATGTAGGGAACCAAGGTTATTTCCATGTTCTTGGAAAACAAATTTCTAAAGTTAGTGATTTTTACTGTCATTTAAAGTTTTATCCAGTGTTAAAAAACCCTAGGAGTTTTCAGCAATACTAATATTCAACTTTTTTAAGTCTAATTTAATTTTGTTATCTTGGTTTTATGTTGTCTTCACCAAATTTATTAATGTCCGTTTTGTCATGTCCTCTTTTATTTCTTTTCTTTAAAACTTGTTTTGTGTTTGTTTTGTTTCATTAATAACTCCCAAAAAAATCCTTACAATTCTCCACAGATTTTATGTAGCTACCTATTGACTTCTTAATTTGGTAATTGTTTAGACCATTAGACATTATTATATCCTCTGTCTATCCTGGGACTATCATTAACATTATCTTAGTGATTGTGAGGTCAAAGACATAAAGAATTGGCAAAAAACACTTCCTACAGACCTTAAAACAAATTTTAAAGTTACATTTTCTGTACATCTAACACATAATGTCTTCTTAGCCATTAATGTAACTCCTTTGGATAAAGATAATATATCCAGAAAATATTGGGACCAAAAACTGCACTTGTTTCTTGCCCATATATATATAGATGTATATTTTTTTTTATTTGGTGTTTGTTTATTTTGGTTACATTGAATATAGATTTGCTGAAGAGTTTTGATGTTATTACTTATTTTTTTAATAAAATTTGTACTGTTAAAGTGCCTCTGGAATTATTTTCTAATAAATAACTTTGCATAAAAGCTGTAGATTTTAGGGCTTCCCTGGTGGCGCAGTGGTTTAGAGTCCGCCTGCCGATGCAGGGAACACGGGTTCGTGCCCCGGTCCGGGAAGATCCCACATGCCATGGAGCGGCTGGGCCCATGAGCCATGGCCACTGAGCCTGCGCGTCCGCAACGGGAGAGGCCACAACAGTGAGAGGCCCGCGTACCGCAAAAAAAAAAAAAAAAAAAAAAAAAAAGCTGCAGATTTTGTCATACAACTAGGAGCATTGCTTTACTTCTTACATGGAAGCCTGATTACTTGGCCTACAGACTGAGAGCTTTATCTGTTGAATCCATCTTCTGGTTTTTGCTTCAGCGCAGTTAAAAGCTCACTGTGTATACTTTACTAATTTTTAGAACTTTAAAGGGTGGCAAGAGTCCCTTTGTAATCCTAATAACTGTAAAGGTGGGCAGGCTCAGAAGTTGTTTGGCTCAATCATGAGTGGTTTTTTTCCTCTTAGCATTAGAATTTCTTGAATTGTACTTTGAAACTTAGTCCGTTTGGGCTGCTATAACAGAATTGGGTGGCTTATAAACAATAGAAATTTATTCCTCATTTTTCTGGAGGCTGGAAGTCCATGATCAAGGTGCTGGCAGATTCATTGTCTGTTGAGGACCTGCTTCCTGGTTCATAGACAGTCGTCTTCTCTCTGTGTCCTCACATGGTAGAAAGGGCAAGAGAGTTCTCTGTGGTCTCTTTTACAAGGGCATTAATCTCTTTCATGAGTGCTCCACCCTCATGACGTAATCACCTAATGATGCCTCACCTCCAAATACCATCACATTGGGGATTAGGTTTCAACATTTGAATTTGGCTGGGGGGAGGGGGAAACATTCAGCCTATAGCAGAAACATATTGAAAGACAATTTCAAGGCTCACTTGTTATGTAGTCTATTTGTAACTCATAGTCAAAAGAGTTGAATTTATTAGTTTCAATTTTCCAGACTGATTTCTGCTGTAAATGATTTTCCAAAATTTCCAAAAGTTGCTTGTTTCTTAGTAGTGGACTTGGCGATATTTCTAGTCTTTATTTCCATATCTGTCTCTGAGATGTTTTTTCATTCACCATCTTTCTATCCATTTTTTTTACTTTTCAAAAATTGTGGTAAAAATATATAACATAAAATTTACCATTTTAACCATTTTCAGGTGAATAATTCATCAGTATTAATTGCACCAAGCTTTAAACTTTTGCCCAGAAATAACTTCTTTGTGGTTTTAACATAGGGTCTCTTTTTATGTACAGATATTTTCTCTGCCTCTGTCATAGTTCACAAATACGATAAACCACATTCTTGCTATAGGAATATTTTAGGCAGGGTTGCACCTTTGTGTTCTTCCATAGGATCCTATTACTTACAGTATATATTAGGTTCATTTTCTTAAAGTATAATGCTCTTAAAATTCTGTATCCCGTAGCATCATTTTTTTACTTCATTTAAATAAAACATCTCAGTGAGTACTAAGCTTACTTATTATAGGCAGTTAGTTGAGTTTTAATTGGTGCTAATGAGTTTTAGCTTGACAGTCTGATCTCTTTACTTTCAGGCTATTCTAAATAGTCCTTTCACCTGATTTAGAAATAGCCATCTTACACACGCATGCTTCTTGGTTACAGCTGAATAAAAAGTGGGATTGGCTCAGTTTCAATCCATCACCATTATTAGAAAAATAACCTCTGAACTACAAAGACTGTTTCTTACTCTGTTTTGTCAAACTTTGCCAAAACACCTCTTTGGACCTCATTTATTTGTTTAGTAAATATTTATTGGGCACTTACTATGTGCCTGACGCTCTTCTAGGTGCTGGCAAAACAGACTGAAATCTCTGCCCCTGTGGAGGTTATTTTTCAGTGTTGGAACATAGACAATAGAAAATAAGAAAAGTGTATAGTATGTTAGATGATGATCAATACTCTTGAGAAAAATTAAGTATGGAAGGAGGATAGTGAGTACGGGTTGGTAGTTGGGAGGTTGCAGTTTTAAATTTGGTGATCCGAATAGGCCTCCATGACAGGATGACAACTGAGTTAAAGACCTGGAGATAAGGAAGTGAGCCACTTGGGTATCTCAGAAGAGCATTCCAAAGAGACAACAGCAAAGGCAAAAGCCGTGAAGGGGGAGTTAGAATCCTCATTCGTTGCTGATGGTAATGCAAAATGGTTCAGCCACTGTGAAAAACAGTTCGGTGGTTGCTCAAAAAGTTAAACAGAATTACCACATGACCCAGCAGTTCCACTCCAAGGTATGTATCCAAAAGCCTCGAAAGCAGGGACTCAGATACCTGTACATGCATGTTCATAGCACTATTCACAATAGTCAAAAGAGGGAAACAGGCTAAATGTCATAAACAGATGAAGGGATAAATAAATTGTAGTATATTCATAAAATGGACTATTATCTAGGCATGAAAAGGAATGAAGTAATGATACATGCTACAATGTGGATGAACCTCAAAAACACGATGCTAAGTGAAAAAAAAATCATAGGTCACATTGTATAATTAGACATATGGAATATACAGAATAGGCAAATCTATAGAGACAGAAAGAAAGCAGATTGGTGTTTGCCGGGGGAATGGGGAGCGACTGCTTAATAGAGTTTTCTTTTCAGGGTGACGACAGTGTTGAGGAACTAGACAGAAGATGGTTGCACAACATTGTGAATGTACTAAATGCAACTGAATTGTTCACTTTAGAATGGTTAATTCTATGGCATGTGAATCTTCTACAAAAAAAACCTTAGCAAACTAGGAATATGAAGGAAACCTCCTTAACCTAACCTAAACCTAATAAAAATCTACAGCTAGCATAATGAGAGGAAGAAAAAGAAGGGCCCTGAAGTAGGATCATGCCTGGCTCAAGGAATAGCAACAAGACTGATGGGTCTGCAGTAAAGTTGGGGAGAAGGGGGGACAGTAGGAGATGGAGCCTGAGAGGTAATGTGGACCATGTAGTATAGAGCCTTACAGGCAATTGTGAAGATTTGGCGTTTATTCTGGGAGAGGAGGCCATTAGTGGATTTTGAACAAAGGAGTGTTGTGGTTTTTATTTTTTAATTATTATTTTTTATTGAAGTGTAGTTGATTTACAGTGTTTCAGGTGTACAGCAAGGTGATTCAGTTATGCATACATATATACTTATTCTCTAAGTTATTACAAGATATTGAATATAGTTCCCTGTGCTATACAGTAAATCCTTGTTGTTTGTCTATTTTATATATAGTAGTGTGTATCTGTTAATCTCAAATTCCAAATTCACTCCTCCCCCCTTTCCCTTTTGGTAGCCAGAAGTTTGTTTTCTATGTCTGTGAGTCTGTTTTTGTTTTGTTTTTTAATTTAATTTAATTTAATTTTTAAAAGTTTTATTTATTTTATTTTTGGCTGTCTTGGGTCTTCGTTCGGTCTTCGTGCAGGCTTTTTCTAGTTGCGGCGAGCAGGGGCTACTCTTCATTGCGGCGTGCGGACTTCTCATTGCGGTGGCTTCTCTTGTTGCGGAGCATGGGCTCTAGGCACGCGGGCTTCAGTAGTTGTGGCACACGGGCTCTAGAGCGCAGGCTCAGTAGTTGTGATGCACGGGGCTTAGTTGCTCCGCGGCATGTGGGATCTTCCCGGACCAGGGCTCGAACCCGTGTCCCCTGCATTGGCAGGCGGATTCTTAACCACTGCACCACCAGGGCTGTCCTATTTGTGTTTTGTAAATAAGTTCATTTGTATCATTTTTTTAGATTCCACATATAAGTGATATAGTATGATATTTGTCTTTCTCTGACTTACTTCTGTTAGTATGATAATCTCTAGGTCCATCCATGTTGCTTCAGATGGCATTATTTCATTCTTTTTTTTATGGCTGAGTAGTATCCCATTTGTGTGTGTGTGTGTGTGTGTGTGTCCCACATCTTCTTTATCCATTCATCTGTCAGTAAACATTTAGGTTGCTTCCATGTCTTGGCTATTGTAAATAGTGCTGCAGTGAACATTGGGGTGCATGTATCTTTTTGAGTTAGAGTTTCCTCCAGATATATGCCCAGGGCTGGGATTGCTGGATTGTATGGTAACTCTATTTTTAGTTTTTTAAGGAATCTCCATACTGGCTGCACCAATTTACATTCGCACCAACAGTGTAGGAGGGTTCCCTTTTCTCCACACCCTCTCCAGATGAATGCAGGAGTGTTTTATACCTCAGTGAAAAACAAAAATTCTTAAGTACAGTGAACAGGATCACTCTAGCTGCTGACTTGAGAATAAGATGCAGGGGACCAAGGGCAGAATCAGGGAGATCAGCTCGAAGCTATTGTAATAATCCAGGTGGAAGATAACAGGGATTTGGAGTAGGATGGTAAGAGTGTACGTTTATAAGTGGTTCAACTGGGGCTATATCGTGAAAGTTGAGCCAACAGAATTTGTTGGATGTGAGGTGTGAGAGAAAAAGTGTTGTAGGGGACACCACAGTCATTAACCTAAGCACCTGGGAAGATAATGTTGATATTAACTGAGGTGGAGAAGACTAAAAGAGGAGTAGATTTGGGGGGGGAAGATGAGGACTTTGATTTGGGACATGTTTGAATTTGAGATGCCTATTAGATATCCAAGTGGGGATGTCATGGACATTCTCATGTGTGAGCTTGGAGTTTAGGGGAGAGGTCCAGGCTGTCAACATTTAATTTTTTTTTTAAGTCACAAGATGGTATGAGATCTCCGAGGGAAAGAGTAGAGATAGAGAACGGACAAGGTCCACAGATAAAGCCCTGGGGCATTCCAACAATAAGCAGTTAGAGAGATGAGAAGGAATCAGCAGAGGAGACTGAGGCGTGGCTAGTGATGCGAGAAGAACACCAGGGAAGTGGCAGTATCCTTGACCTCAGATGCCCTGTTTCTAAAATGTGGGTACTAACTTGTTCTGGAGTTCTTGGATTTTATTATTGTATTTTTGTTATACCTAAACATCACTTATAATTTTTTCTTAGAAGAAAGTGAATTCAGAATGTCACATCCACTCTCCCCAATAGCAGAAACAGTTTTTATACATTGAGAGAATGAAATACCCCAATTATTCCTAGTCATGGTTAACTCTCTACATGTACTCTTGTAAAAGTAATACTCGTCCATTTCTGCAAAAGAAGGGATCTAGGTCTAGAGTTGTCCGTAATTTGTAAATGATCTGCATAATAAAAGTGCCATGGTCAAATAATTTTAGGAAATGCTGGGTTACAGTTAAATACATTCTTTATTGTGGGATTTTTCATGCTACATGTGGTTTATGGTTCTCTAAGAAAAAAATTAGCAGACATTTATTTGACTCTGGAATTTCACCCCCAATACTTAATAACTTTTAAACATTAATCTCCATAAGATACAGTATGGAGAATGCTGACCTAGAATAATCATTAGATTTTCTGAACTGGGAAATAAAAAATAGTTGGGTGAGAGTGTTGACTAAGATGAACTTCTAGACATTTCATTCACGTTCATGAATCATTTGTAAGATGTAGTATGAAACTGGAGGCTAGCAATATCCATTTTCATAGTTTTGGAAATTATATCAGGAGAAACTTGTGTGCTCATGATTGTGGTCGTAAAGTATAAGAAATACATAACTGGAAGAGACTAGTAATTTGTGTTGGAGTATATGGTCACTTTACATTGTTTCAAACTCAAGAGGCTTCAGACTCTTATTGAAATTATGTCTAACTTCTCTCTGTAACTCATGCTTATCAAATCTACACATTTGCCTACTTTTCTTGAAACTATTACTATTTTCAGCCAATTTTTATCTATTAAGGAGTTTCTTACACTGTAAAGTTTATTTCCTACTTAAACAGCTTCAAGAGATTTTCCTTGATACTAAGATTACGAGCTTCGATCCCAAACTGCATAGTAAAGCCTCCCTGTACCTTGAAGGGGCAGTTCGGTGGGGTGGCTAAGAGCCCAGGGCCTGCAGCAGACTACCTAGGTTGGAGTTCCTGTCCCGCCAGCAACTAGATATTTTACTCTGGGCTCTGTGCTTCAGTTTCCTCATTTGTAAAATGCAAATAACATCACCTACTCATAGGGTTGAGGGAATTAAATGAGTTAATACATGTATATAGCACTTAGAACAGTGACTGGCACCCAGGAGTGTAAGTCATCTTTGTTACTATTATTGTTAGTCTATTACTAAACTTCCTGATTTTATTTCTACCTTCATTTTATTCAGATAGAATGACCCTAATCTCCCCCCTATTTTTTTTTCTTTTAACATCTTTATTGGAATATAATTGCTTTACAATGTTGTGTTAGTTTCTGCTGTACAACAAAGTGAATCAGCTATACGTATACGTATATCCCCATATCTCTTCCCTCTTGCATCTCCCTCCCACCCTCCCTATCCCACCCCTCTAGGTGGTTACAAAGCACCAAACTGATCTCTCTGTGCTATGCGGCTGCTTCCCACTAGCTATCTATTTTACATTTGGTAGTGTATATATGTCCATGCTACTCTCTCACTTCCTCCCAGCTTACCCTTCCCCCTCCCCACGTCCTAAAGTCCATTCTCTACGTCTGCGTCTTTATTCCTGTCCTGCCCCTAGGTTCATCAGAACCATTTTTTTTTTAGATTCCATATATATGTGTTAGCATACGGTATTTGTTTTGCTCTTTCTGACTTACTTCACTCTGTAATGACAGACTGTAGGTCCATCCACCTCACTACAAATATCTCAATTTCGTTTCTTTTTATGGCTGAGTCATACTCCATTGTATATATGTGCCACATCTTCTTTATCCACTCATCCGATGATGGACACTTAGGTTGTTTCCATCTCCTGGCTATTGTAAATAGAGCTGCAATGAACATTTTGGTATATGACTCTTTTTGAATTATGGTTTTCTCAGGGTATATGCCCAGTAGTGGGATTGCTGGGTCATATGGTAGTTCTGTTTTTAGTTTTTCAAGGAACCTCCATACTGTTCTCCATAGTGTCTGTATCAATTTACATTCCCACCAACCTCCTCCCTATTTTTCATTCCCACCTTCCAATACCACTTTCACAATCATTTCTGTTAACTTTCTTTTCCTAACCCAGTATGTCTCTCTTGAGAATCATGGCTGAAGCACAGAGTACTAAAGGTAGGCATACCATTAGCTTTTGGTGTCTCAAGCTCACCAGACTTCTATTTTTAGGGAACGTGTATGAACGCTCCTAGGTTCATTTGAGTCATAACTGTCTTTGATAAATAGTATTAGGGTATTTCTCCTAAATTACACTGCCTTGTACTTGATCACACCATGGTTCACCTCATACTCATATTCACAGACCTTGATTCTCTGATTTTGAGATCCTTCCATAGCCTCACTCCTGTCACTTTGATGTTCGACCACGTGGAAAATCTTGTTGTCATCAAGCAGCTTGGAGAGGCTACTGTGCCCCTCTTCTACTGTTTTTAATCCTTCATACTGAAAAATATCTATTTATCGATACCACTGGGATATATGGTGGTATGAAGGGAATTCAGGCTTGAAATAAGACAGTCCTAAGTTTAAATCCTGGGTTTGAACCTAGCCAGCTGTGTAGCCTTGGGTGAATTACCTAAACTTGTCACGCCTCAGGTTCCTCATCAGTGAAAAGTGTATGTGTGTGTGTGTGTGTGTGTGTGTGTGTGTGTGTGTGTATTATATAATATATATATATAAATAACTTGGCACTGGCCTGACAAAAAGTAAGCCCTCGATAAATGCCATTGCTTACCCTAGTACTACTAACATTAGGGCCATTCCTGCTGCTGCTCCTGCCGTGATTGCTTTCATTGCTGTTACTACTATTACTACTACTGTTACTACTATTGCTACCGCTGGAAGGAGACCCTGGGAACTACACATCAGTGGAATCTTCTCATTGACAGCTTTAGAGGCAATCCGTCAGCACTGTGGTTATCCGTAACTTTGGCTTGTAGTCCAGATGTCCTGCAGTACATTCCTCCAGACTGCAGGGTGGATGACATCTTATCACAATGCTTCAATTACATGTGGTATAATTGTCTAATGTCAGAAATGAGGGTAGTTCTGGCTTTTCCTGTCAAGACAATGAAAAGACACCGCCTTGTTAAAAATGAGTACAGAATCTAATTTGCTTTGGGGGAAAACATTCCTTTTGTGCTGAGAGAATCCCATCTTTACAGGAATTTTTTAAATGATTATTACCAGGAATTCATTTCCAGTAATCTCAGCTTATTATCTAATACCAGTAATTTTATGAAAAAGTATAATTGTAAATACCAGCAGTAAAGTGGCCTTTCCTTTAATAGGACTTTGAAATGATTCAAGAGTACCTGCTTTTCTCAGAAGTTAGGGATATTTTCATTCAACCTGGGAATTGCTCCATCTGTTTGCCCCTTATCTCCTTTCCTGTCCTCCATTTTCTCCAGTATATCTACCTGAATAGATTAATTATAACATAGAACAGAAGGAACATTTGAAGTTGTACAAGTTTCTCTTTCTTGATAAAATGTTGAGAACAGAATGGGGCATTTCTATCTAGCAAATCTTCAGAGCCTCAAAGCATAAGAATCCTTGGGTAAATCAATAAATATCTCAAGCTTAGAAAATTAGGCTATTTAACCAGATGTCTATTTACTGATTGACTCGAATGTCCTAAAGACCACAATTTGAAGTGACTTTAAAAGTTGATTAAGGGACTTTCCTGGTGGCACAGTGGTTAAGAATCCGCCTGCCAGTGCAGGAGACACGGGTTCGAGCTGTGGTCCAGGAAGATCCCACATGCCTTAGAGCAACTAAGCCCATGCAGCACAGCTACTGAGCCTGCGCTCTAGAGCCCGTGAACCACAACTGCTGAGCCTGGGTGCCATAACTAGTGAAGCCTGCGCGCCTAGAGCCTATGCTCCACAACAAGAGAAGCCACCACAGTGAGAAGCCCACGCACTGTAAGGAAGAGTAACCCCCGCTCACCACAACTAGAGAAAGCCCATGTGCAGCAACGAAGACCCAACACAGCCAAACATTAATTAATTAATTTAAAAACTTGATTTAGTTATCTCAGTAACTTTCAAGTGGCTTTGTGGTCAAATTACCTCAGTTCTGAATAATTTAAGAGAAGAATTTATTCAATACTGCTTTATTTTAAAAACTGAATGATCTGGAAAAACCTGAATAGTCTTCCATTTTTGTTTCTTCCTAATGCCCTTTATATTAGGGGAATTGAATAAAGTATAATATACAAATGTTTACCCGTACACTACATTTCGCATGCTATCTTATTTAAATCTTCAAAAATCCCTGTAAAGATGATTTTCAATCCCATTTTACAGAGGAACAAACAGGTTACTTATTCTGAAAATAAAATGGTATCAGGAAGTACTGACTCGGAAGCACCATCCTCCCTGCCCCAGCTTTGGTCAAATCTGAACATTTTCTCTAGTGGAAGATCTGCACAATTTCAAAGCAGACTTCTGATCTGCAGACAAGGAAGCAACCCTTATCCAAAGGCCTAAAACGTCATTATCTTCATAGCTGGCTTAAAATGCGTACGGCCATCGAAAAAAGCTAGCACACAATCACACTATTCTTGATGTTGTCCATATGAATGGAGAACTGGAAAGGTTCATGAAAGTAATTTCTTCCCATCTCTCAAATGGTGCAAGAAGCTCTCCTAAAGTATCTCTTTTTTAAAGTTCCAACTGTTAGAGCCAGCCCATTCCTAACCTTTCCATCCCCCTGCCCTGCCCTCTCTTCCTAGGAGGACAGTTCAATCCTCAGGTACCTACTCAGCCCCTACTCCCAGGTTCTGGACCTACCCCTGGGCTAAGAGGGATTTCACCAGATCAAGCCCTGGCATCTAGGATCAACTCCCAACTAATCTACTACTTAGTCCTGAATGCAGCAGGAGTAGAGCCATTAGTCTCAGGCCCAGGAGCACAGCTTCCTTCCAGGCTTGAAAGAAATAGAGATAAGAGGGCTTCCCTGGTGGCTCAGTGGTTGAGAGTCCGCCTGCCGATGCAGGGGACACGGGTTCGTGCCCCGGTCCGGGAAGATCCCACATGCCGCGGAGCGGCTGGGGCCGTGAGCCATGGCCGCTAGGCCTGCGCGTCCGGAGCCTGTGCTCCGCAACAGGAGAGGCCACATCAGTGAGAGGCCTGCCTACCGCAAAAAAAAAAAAAAAAAAAAGAAAGAACTAGAGATAAGAGAAGTTAGCGTTGTGGTTCTGGCTCCGCAGTTAGACAGACCTGGGTTAGCCCCTGCTCTGACCCTGGGCAACAGTGTGAGTTTGGGCAAGTTGCTTTGATCATTCTGTGCCTCAGAGTTTACTGTGAAGATCAAGCATGATAGTCCATGTTAAGCACATAACCGAGTATTTAGCAGTGCAGAGTAAACAATAAAGATTAGCTGCCATTAATAATTGTCATTATTTGAGTTGGAGGTATAGAGATTGAAAATTAGGCTAGATCTGATATCATCCTTCCCATGGAATGATCCCCCTGGAAGGATAGGCAGGACCACTATACCTGTGTACTTTCCCTTTACCTGAAGCATCGAGGTTTCCACCTGGAATTGGTGAGTAAGGATCAGATAAGCCAGGTTTCCTATCCGTGCTTTTACCTGATGCTTCCTCCAATACTTTAAGATTAAACGCGATAAAGCAGAAACTAACACACCATTGTAAAGCAATTATACTCCAATAAAGATGTTAAAAAAAAAAAAAGGTTAAACGCGGCCAGTCACAATACTGGAGAAGAGACTAAGGACCAACCACAGAGTCAGCTCAGGTCATGAAATCCATTTCTGTCTACTTCAACTGTGTCATGGTTTAGGGGACTCGCCCTGTGACCCCAGGGGTCTCTCTTAAGGCTCCCAGGGTTACTTCCCTTGGATAGATTCAAAATCTATCTTCCTGGACAGGTGAGGTGCTTCTCAATGTCTCCCCTCCCTCTCTGCTGCCAGGCTCATAGTTCTCACCAGGGGTCACAGATTTCCCTTAGGAGAGTTAAGCCCCAGTGATTTAGTGAAGGTAGCTTACTTATAAGAGTAACCATTAACGTGACATCCACCCTCTTAACAAATTTTAAGTGTTCTTGACACAAAAGCGTGAAGCACAAAGAAACTTTTGGAGGTGATGGATATGTTTATTACCTTGACTGTGATGATGATTTCACGGGGTGTGTGCATATGTCCAAACTCATCAAATTGTATAAAGTCAATATGTTGTTTTTATATATCAATTACACTTCAATATTTTTTTAAAATTATTTATTTATTTATTTGGCTGCGTTGAGTCTTCGTTGCTGCACGCAGGCTCTCTCTAGTTGCGGCGAGCAGGCTTTGTTGCGGTGTGTGGGCTTCTCATTGCGGTGGCTTCTCTTGTTGCAGAGCACGGGCTCTAGGCGCATGGGCTTCAGTAGTTGTGGCTCGCGGGCTCTAGAGCGCAGGCTCAGTAGTTGTTGCGCACAGGCTTAGTTGCTCCGCGGCATGTGGGATCTTCCCAGACCAGGGCTCGAACCCGTGTCCCCTGCATTGGCAGGCGGATTCTTAACCACTGTGCCACCAGGGAAGTCCACCTCAATATTTTTTTAATTAGTAACCTTTCTAGTTCCCAGTGTCTTAAATGCCCAAACTGGGACCAGGATTAGCTCCTTCTGTATGGGCTTCCTTGCCAGGACATGGTCAGCACCCATTAGAAAAACTACCGGTATACATATACATATATCCCCATATCTCTTCCCTCTTGCGTCTCCCTCCCTCCCACCCTCCATATCTCCTCCCCCCCCCAGGTGGTCACAAAGCACTGAGCTGATCTCCCTGTGCTATGCAGCTGCTTCCCTGACTCACTTTGTTATAAAGCAGAAACTAACACACCATTGTAAAGCAATTATACTCCAATAAAGATGTTTAAAAAAAAAAAAAGAAAAAACAAACTACCGGTAAACACTTTCCAGCCTTCACTAATTTTACCAGCAGAGGGCGCACAACAGACATGCAATTTCTATTGAATTATCAACCTTGCGTCCAGAGTGGTCCTCATAGTGCAGAGCTATTTATGCTCCGAATTAGTTCTTTATTGGCCTCTCATGGGTAAGAGGCTCTTGCCTACTAGTTTCAGACGCCCAGCCCAAAGACGTTTGGTATGACTGGAACAGTTTCATTTATCCTAGGAAAGGATCCACCTCACCAGGCTGGATTCCATGTTAACTAGACCACTAATTTTGAAGGCGTGGCTCGGGAAAGGTAGTTGCAGATCTTAGGGTTTATCAAGAAGCCTGGGGGTGGCGGGGGAGAGAGAAAGACCTGGAGGCACGTCAGAATCAACTATGGATATTTAAAAAAAATAAATTCCTGGGCCTTGCCCCCAGATCTAGTAGATCAGAATGTCCAGGGTGGTGCCCCAGGAATCTATACTTTAACACGGTGCCAACGGATTTCATTCAGTCAGATGTGAACCAGCGTTTCGGAACTGCTAATCTAGGGCAATCTCTGGCATTCCTATCTCAGTCTTGCTGCTGCAGCTCCAGCCCTTAGGGACATGGACAGTCATGGAGTCAGAACTAGGTGTGAAACCAGTGGGGCCTAGGCCAGCCCTTCCAGAGGGAGCAAGGCCCCTCCCAGTGAGGGGATGAGGGATGGTGGGTGGAGGGAGGTCTCTATAAGTTAAGGCAGCAACTCTGTCCCCTCAGATGCTATAACAGAATAATCACTGACCCCTCTCTGCATCTGCCACTCAAAGTTGCAGGAGAAGCTAAGCCTTGCTTTCCAGGGAGCTCTCAGCACGTCTCCAAGCCCTCCATCCCCGCCCCGCATGCACACAGGGTGGGCTGCAGTCAGCTACACTTGGGGGGTGGGCTTCTCCAGCTATTCCGGGCTGGGTCTCCCTCCCCAGCACCGCTCCAGGTGGCGGTGCTCAGAGAAGCATTTGGTCTTGGTCTCTCTGACTGAAGGACCCTGCGGAGACAGTTCTCAGCCACACTGAACTCAGCCAGAGCCAGTCCTCAGGCTGAATCGGGGGCCTGAGCAAATGCTCCGATATTGGGGGAAGGGTGGTGCTGGGGGTCCCAGTAACAGGATCCTGCAGGCCCCAAAGGCTGAGCTGCAGAGTCCGGCCGGCTGTGTGGTTCCTAGCTATCGTCCAAGCCAAGGACATCTCGGGGACTCCTTTGGCCCGGAGCTGACACTTCTTCTGTCAGCCACTTGGGTTTCCTGGAGGATGTGGTTAGGGGTGTCCCATCCAGGGATGAATGTCCCCGTCTGGCCTCTCAGATATTGAGTGGCCTCCTGGTCAAGCCTCTGTGGATCAGGGGGACTGGTTGGAGTAAACCCACAATCCCTGCAAGGGGAGAAATCCTGGAGCTTGGAACCAGCTGGAAAGACAGTATAGTATCATAGAAAGAGCCTAGACTTGAAGTAAGACAAATTTCCCTTCACCACTTACTACCTTGGACAGGTCAGCACCCATATTCTTATCAGTAAAATGGAAGGTATTATCCCTACCTCACAGGGTTGAAGGAAAATTAAATGAGCTAGTGAAAAAATATAAAGTGTTTTAGCACAGGGTCTGGTGTCCACTAGGCATTGAAATGTTCGTAGTTATTTCTCCAGGTCCTGTCTCTGTTGAACACTCAAGGGTACAGGTCTGGAAAGTAAAAGGGGGCTGTAGAGGGGAGATACTGGCCATCATGGATCGTTGCAGAGCTTTACTGAGGCTGAATGAGGAGCCTGCGTCTCTTGAAGCCCCCCGCTCCTCACCACCCTCACAGCAACAAGAGTGTCACCGTTCTCTGGCCTCCTGAGTCCCCTTCCTCAGTGTGCACTCTGGGAACAGCCCATTCCCAGGTCCTCTTGCTCAGTCTGTGGGAGGCCTGGGCGCCACCATGCCACCCTGCTGCTGCCAGCAGGAAGTTCTGGGGCTGGGAGACTGGATGGAGCCCAGAGCTTCTCAGGATTCCTGGGGCCACAGTGGGGAACCCCCTGACTTCTTGGCTGTCCCCAGGTGCCTGAGCGAGAGCAATGTCATCCTACAGGAAGGGACGGGATTGGGCAGGTGAGCTGCAGAAGATACAGGCAGGTAGGATTGGTGAGTGCCTGCTTTGAGCAGCAAAACTACCAGAGCCTTGGCGGTACTAATTACCACAAGATAATTGTCTGGGGGCAGTTTTCAAGTCTGGATTTTAAGGTGGGGACCAGCCAGCGTGGAAGGGACAGCCCTGAGGCCCACACACCCAGGAAGGCTGCCTATTCCTCTCAGAGGAGCTAAGAAAACTGGAGGCTTTTCCCTCTTGCCAGTCAGTAAACCTGCTGAATCTTCCCAAAGGTTACTGAATCTAGATGATGCTAAGACCTTCCACTGGCTTCCCACTGCACTTAAATAAACCGACATTCTCCTCCCTGCTTGCTCAGCCCCACCAGCCCCCTTTCTGTTCCTCAAATGCACCAACCTTACCCCTGCCTCAGGGCCTTGGTATCTGCTGTTTCCTCTGCTTGGGGTTCTTTTCCCTCACAGCTGGTTGCTGTCTTTCATTTAGGTTTCAGCTCAGATGTTCTCTCTTCAAAGATGCCTCTTGTGACCACTCTATCTAATATGTTGCCCTCCCCCCACCTCCCTCACTTTCTGTCCATTTACCCCATTTTATGGCCCTTAGAGTCCTTATCACTCTCTCAAACGATCTCATTTATATATCTCATTTCTTGTTTAGTGTCTGTCTCCTTTATGAGAGTAGGATTTTATTTTGTTCACCTATGTATCCCCGGGGCCTAGAACAATGGCACACAGTAGGTGCTCAGTAAACGTTTGTTGAATGCCTGAAAGGTGTCAGAGGCAATCCTGGTCAGTGGACTTGGAATGTTGTCATCTTGATCCTGTTAAAGCAGAAAGGAGCGTGACCAAGACGGGCCGGGACCCGGACTAAAATGCATCCATTAGGATGGACAAGTGCCCCCGCAGCCACTGAGAGGTGGCCCGGCCCTGCAGCCAGGTCACAAGAGCCAAAAGATGCCACAACAGTAATCCGTATCCTGGGCAAGAAGTCGGCATCTGAAGTCTGAGACAAGGTCCTGGGGTATTCCATCGGGGAGAAGCACAGCAACAGGGGCTTCAGCGGGCAGTTCACCAATAGACAACAGGACCCCAGCCCCTCGGGTGAGAGTCGGGGGCAGGACGTTGGGTGGGGACAACCGGTCAGCAAACACAGCCTTAATGGGGGTACTAGGAAGACTCCAAAAGCCAGGATCCAGGCAGAAACAAAGTGATGAGAACCAGACTGGCGGCTGGGCCGAGGCTGAGACCAGACGGGAGTGGGGTTGGGTGGGGAAGTAGTCAGTGAGGGACGCAGAAGCAGACAGGCTGTTTGGGTGGGAAGCACATCTGTTACCCTTTGCTGTCAGGGGCAGGGGCAGGGCCAGAGCTGCGTTTGCCTATCAGAGGACAGTGCTCAGGGGCTATCTGTCTGGGACCCCCTCCCCTCCTCTTGGGCTTCCAACAAGAGGGCTGCCTTTAGGAGCACCCCCAAGCAAAGAAATCTACCTGGGGCTGTTGTACGATAGATACGCCTTCAGAGCCACTTTTAATTTCTTTAACCATTGGACAAGGAGCCTTCACATCCATAGGGCCAGATGTACAAGAAATACCTACAGGACTTCTGTGGGAGAGCCACCAGAAGTTCCCACTGGCTCAGAAAGCAATAAACTGTCCTGCCTGAGGTGTGGGCTGCTCAGCTGTCAGTGGGCCAGACTCCTAGCTGTGCTCTTGCTCAAGCCCCAGGGTCATTCCTGCCTCCCTACTTTTGCCCACTCCCCTCCTCTTTACCAATCCAAATATTACACTTTATTCAACAACCAAAATAAGTTCAATGACGTTTTTGGTGACTCCTCCCTGATGTTGAGTATATGATGCTCTCAATTTCCATAGCACAGTCTTGCACTTGGTAATATTCTTGTCTAATTTTTGTTCCCAAGTAGTTTCAGTGTGTACATTGTTCTCACAACTAAATCAGAGGGTCTTGGAACGTAGGGGATGAATCCTCCTGTTACATTTCTTCCAACAAAGATCTGGGGGCATCATACACCTATGTTAGCTTGAACCCTGCCCTCTTCAAGAAAGGGCAGGGGGAAAGAAATACTTCTGGTATCAAGGGCTGCTTGGTGAAAAATGGGGAAGCAGGAGCTAACAGCATTGGAAGGAACTGGGCCTGTTGGGCAACCTATATTTTTATGTTTAAATTTTGGGAAATAAGAAGAGAGCAGCCTACTCTCGACATCCAAGGACCCTAGGAAATAATGATGAGTCAATGTCTCCTTTCAAAACTTCTCTATCCCTCTGCCTGCACTGGCTCTCTAGAACCACATATCTGTCCTGTATTCCACCCCCTCCAGGTGTTTCTGCCCACTGATGACATCATGTGAGAGAATGAATTAGTCCTGAAGAAGTGACTCAAAGGATGAGCATTTCAGGCAGCGTAGAAGGCTGGTAGGGAGTGTGCCTCTCTAGCAGGGCGAGCTGCCTCTTCTACTCATCACAATCAGAAATGTCTTCTTGGAGGAAAGCAAGACATGAAGGCATATGATAATCTATACAAATTTTATTTTAATATCAATTTGTATGGAAACAAGCAGGTGTCAGTGTTACACAGGCACGGAAAAAAGGGAAAGAAAAAAACCTCCAGTGATAATTGCTCTTGTATTTACACCATTTGGTTTCAACAGGGACAGGAAGTTTTACTGTTAGCTTCCTGTGGGAACTCCAGTTTCTGCACCTTCCCCTGCTGCCTCTCAGCATCACGATAGAGCAGGGATTTCTGAGCCTTCAATCGGCAAGCCAGGCACATGAAAATTGACTCCACGTTCTGGCTCTCTTTGGGGTCCTTGGCCGATGTCTCAAATAAGAGCATGTTATGGGCATCGGCAAATTTCAGGGCTAAGTTGGAGGGCACCTGGATCTGTTCCCTCAAGTCACACTTGTTGCCCACAAGCACTTTCGGGACTAGTGGAGGCACGGCATGCCCATTGCATTCTTGGATCCACATTTTGAGGTTGGTGAAGGATGTCATCTTGGTGACGTCATAGACAAAGACCACGGCATGCACATTGCGGTAGTAATGCTCGACCATGCTTTTTCGGAAGCGTTCCTGACCGGCGGTGTCCCACACCTGAACCTGGAAGATACAAAGACCCGTATTTGGAGTCAGAAAGCGAAACATGAACAGATAGGAGAAAACATGGTTCTGTGACATTATAAAAATGAGGTGACAAGCCCTGACACAGGAAGTGGTTCTTTGACAAATTGGCAGAATGGACTTATCAACATATAGAGGGAAGTTTCTTTCAGGGTTTATTAAGTCTTTCTTAAGGTTTTTAGTTGAAAAACTGGAATGTAAATTGGTCAACTTTCCTGGAGGGCAATGTGGCAATATTGTCAAAAACCTTAAAAATGTACAAAACTCTTAGAGCCTAGAATCCCACTTCCAGAAATCTATACAAAAGAAATAGCAGATAACGTAAATAAGTACTTGGGATATAATATACAGCATGATGACCATAGTTACCACTGCTGTATAATATATATGAAAGTTGTTAAGAGAATAAATCGTAAGAATTCTCATCACAAGGAAAAACTTTTTCTTTTTTTTGCTTTTTCTTTTTATTGTATCTGTATGATATGATGCGTGCTCACTAAACTTACTGTGGTAATTATTTCACAATATAGGTAACTCAAACCATTATGCTGCACACCTTAACCTTATACAGTGATGTGCGTCAATTATATCTCAATAAAACGGGGGGGGAGCAAAAAAAGAAAAGAAAGAGATATGTGGTCAAAATTCTGCACAAAGATCTTAATCACTTAAAAAAAAAAAAAACAGGACTTCCCTGGTGGCGCAGTGGTTGAGAGTCCACCTGCCGGTGCAGGGGACACGGGTTCGTGCCCCGGTCCGGGAAGATCCCACATGCCGTGGAGCAGCTGGGCCCGTGAGCCATGGCCGCTGAGCCTGCGCATCCGGAGCCTGTGTTCCGCAACGGGAGAGGCCACAACAATGAGAGCCCCGGATACCGCAAAAAAAAAACAGGAAACAACCTCCTAGGAGAGGAGCAGCTAAAATGTATGTATTGGGTTGGCAAAAAATTTCGTTTGGGGTTTTCCATACGATGTTATGAAAAACCTGAATGAACTTTTTGGCCAACCCAATATATATCTATACAATGGGCTATTATGCAGCCATTAAAATAACCTCTTCATAGAATAAATGGTGTAGAAAATGCTCATAAAATATAAGTAAGTGAAAAAAGTAGGAAACAAAATTTTTCATATGCTATGGTCCCAATTTTTTTTAAAAAAATTAAACATAGACAAATGCATAGGAAAGACTGGAAGTGTATATGCGAGGACATTAATGGTTATTTATGAACAGTGGAACTTAGGTGATATTTACTTTCTTCTTTTTTTTTTTTTGTATTTTCCAAATTTTCTACTTCATGCATACATCACTTTTTTTTTTGTTTTGTTTGGTTTTTTTTTTTTCATGACTTTTTAAAGCAAACAAAGTTAGTGTTAAAATCTCACCATGGGGCTTCCCTGGTGGCGCAGTGATTGAGAGTCCGCCTGCCGATGCAGGGGACATGGGTTCGTGCCCCGGTCCGGGAGGATCCCACATGCCGCGGAGCGGCTGGGCCCGTGAGCCATGGCCGCTGAGCCTGCGCGTCCGGAGCCTGTGCTCCGCAACGGGAGAGGCCACAGCAGTGAGAGGCCCGCGTACCAAAAAAAAAAAAAAAAAAAAAAAAAATCTCACCATGTGGCTCAATTGATTTTAAGTTCACTTCTTTGTTATGTAAAAGGTAATTTAGCTCACTGGATTTTTCTTCTGCATCTCAGCTTTTGGGATAATGAATAACATATGTAAAGATACAACTCCCAGGGGATACTCTGGAGTCTAAACACATTCAGCCCAATCTATTTCCTGTTATACATCCAAAGTCTTGGACAAGAGAAATCATGCTGAGAACGACGGCCCCAAGGCCTTATACAATTCTCAGTTATGAAAGAAAATGCGATTATGGTCACTAATTGACTACTATGGTTCTTAAAGCGAAGTATAGCCTTTATTTGGAGTTAGCAGTCAGTAAGTATAATCTAGTAAATATAATTGAATCTCTTTGCCGAATGAAGATCTTACAGGGCCCCAGAGTCATCATTGTGAACATCAGTTTTCATTGTCCAGGCTTCCCTTCATCTCCTCAATGGAGATGGCCGCCATGTTCCTTTGGCACGACATTCGAATTCATCTCCTTCTCCTATTTAGATTTCCATGTCTCTTGGTCAGACTCTCCTCTCCTCACTCCCGGATTACAGCAAAGTCTTTTGGACTCTAGATGTCTCCACTCCAGTGCCTCTTGCATACTGCTTTCAAACTAGCCTTCCTAAATCCCTGCTTGTATCAGCACGTTATTCTCCGCTTCAGCCAATTCCGATAGCCCTCTACTGCATGTGGCATCAAAATGGAAACATTTGTCTGCCATAATCGGACCCCACCCAACCTGGTTTCCAACTACTCAGCTGCACCTGCTTCATTCTCTCCTCTGTCCCTTTGGTCCTGCTAGTCCAGCTTCCCCTGCAGAAGTGGTTGCCCCCTCATTGCTCTATCCAAATCTCACCCATTCTTCCAGGCTCGGCTCACACTGCACCTTCTTCCTAAAACCTTCTCCAACTTTTCTTCAATTCTCTTTCCTTAGGCATTCCTATCGCACTTTGAGTCTGCACCACACCATTTAGAATATATTTATTTGTTCTCTAGTCGTTTCATCAGTGTTCTTGGCATCCCTCCAGCTAGACTGTAAGCAGTCTTTTTCTGCATCAGATCACTCGTCATCATGCTTGTCATCAATATCGTCGTTGTGATCAAAAAGCAGTATTGGCCTGAGCCAGCAAAACTACTGTCTGGCATCCTAGGTATCTGCCAAGGTGATTTCGGAGACAACATTCGACTTTGGTTACCCAGAAAAACATAAGTCCTCAAAGGCTGATTTGCTTCGGCAAGCAGAGACAGAAGAGATTTTCATTTCTTCCACCTCTCTGGTGCTCTGAGCAGGAAGAAAGAGGAGAGCAGGCCAGGAAAGGAATGGAGGTCAGTGGGAAGAGGGCAGGTATACTGCGAGAATATCATTACCACTTGGCTCCCACCCCCACCCTCCGGTAGTCTAGTCGTAACTCTTGCCTCTGAGTAAGGCTGAATGCCTACCAGCCCTCAGGCATGCGGCAGATGCTTTAACACCATGAGCTCAGGGCTCTAAAAATACCTGCCACTAGCAGGAACGTGGGTGGGAGTGTATGAGGTGTTTGGGGCTGAGTAGTTTGGCTGTTTGGCTTTTCTATGGCTTCAGAATTGTGCACGCCACCCCAGCTGCCAGAACTGCAGGGAGGGCCCTCTCTGCTGGAGACCTCCTTTGCCTTTCCAGTGCCTGGGGAGCCTTGGAGCTTTTATTCAGAGGCTTGGAATTTCAACTACTGCTCTCATTCCAGTTCTTTAGAAACCCCACCCCAAGTTCTTTGCACCCCTGTCTGTGGTGAGAGGGGAGCCAGGAAGCAGGCTGCTCACAGCAGAGAATCAGAAGAGCCAATGCTGTGGCCTCAAGAGCCATCAAAAAGGGACAGCACGGCAGTCAGGCTCGCTGGAACATGACTGACTTCATTTTGTTTCTGGGTTTAGTGTCCCTGTCCTTCTCAGCATCCTCATAAGCCCCTGGCCTCTGTCGGACAATGAAAGCATCTCCTCTCCCTTTGGCAGCTGGCACTCCCTCACCCAGTCCTCCCTTCCTGTGGGCACTGCACCTGACGCCTGCCCCTTAGCCACACACATGCCCCCAGGATCCTCTTTTCTCTCCAAGGGCCAGTGGGGTATAGTGGAGTCAAACCAACTAGGGTGCAAATCTCAACCCAATCATGTCCCACTAGTTAGGTGTCCTCAGTCAAGTTACTTTATCTTCAGTGTCCTCCTCTGGAAACTAAGGATAAACACAGCAATCTGGTAGGGATGCTGTGAGGATTAGCATTCCTTGTAAGTACAGGACACAGTGCCTAATACACTCCCCCTTCGCCCCTGGCCTGAGACTGCCACCATCAGGTCTGGCCAGACAGCTAATTGGGCTGGCGCTGTTGGAAACGCAGCAGTAGATGTGGAATTGGGAAAGCCGGGTTCTAGCCCCTCAGCTTTCTAGCTGAGTCAATGACCAGCCAAATGAAATAACATGCGAGGAAGAGCTTTTGCACAATATAAAGTGCTCTGCAAATATTAGCTGTTGCCATTGTCTCAGAGGGCCCATGAGCCGTGTCCTGGTAGCACTGCTCCTTGGATCCGTTGGTTCTCGTCCTGGAAAGCGCAGAAAGCTTGGCTTCTTTTCTTGGCTGCGCCACACAGCATATGGGATCCTACTGCCCCGACCAGGGATTGAACCTGTGTCCCCTGCATTGGAAGCGCGGAGTCTCAACCACTGGCCCGCCAGGGAAGTCCAAGCTTGGCTTCTTGAGGATGAGATCGAGCCAAGGCAAACGCAGTCAGTGGGGAGGGGGAAGAGAGAGGAAGGCCAGCAACAAGCCATGGGTGGCTGGGGGCAGGCCCAAAGTGACAGGGACTCTGGAGAGTCAAGGGGCACAGGGTGGGGAGCTGCCAAAGATAAATCTAGCCTTGTAAACCATTTTCCTGGGGCTACCGCTGCCTGAGCAAGCTTCAGCAAGTTCCTCACCCCTGCACGTGCTCTTAGCTGACATGGGTATTTCTTATCCCTAGGGAACATATCTGGCGTCTTTCTACAGATGAGGCATGAATGTCCTTTTGTTGGAGGCTGGTAGAGGGGGGGTAGAAGTGGAAAGAGAGAGAAAATACATCTGTAACCTTTGGAGGATGCCTGAGTGGATGACGGGAAAAGTTTAAGATAAATCTTTCTTCAGCTAGCTGGCTGCCCCATCTGCGTCTAAGATACACCACGTTCACACACCAGGCTGACACAGAGAATGGCAAAGAATGACAACAAAGAGAAACTCACCCACAGCAAGAGAGGCAGCAAGGGAGACAGAGAAACGACAAAACTGCTGGATAATTAACCATTCAGCTAACTGGCAGAAGATGGAAGCTCAGAAGCCCTAAGGAAGACATGACGTCATTCTGACTGCGGGCAGCTTCCGAGGGAACGCTTAGCTCAGCCACTCGGTAATGTAGCACACGAAGGTGTTTTTCCAAGTGATCAGTGGAGGAAGAGAAATCCACGATCCTGAACAGCACCTGCCCACAGCCTCGGCCGTCCTGCAGCGAGCGTGCCTGTTCTGGAGTGCTGGGGCAGAGGGTTGCCCAGGCTATAGGAGGAACCCAACTGGATAGCAGGGGGTGCTTGCATGAAAATTTACAAGGAATGGCTCAAAAATTAGAACTAAGCCTCCCCTCTACTACCTGCCCACCCACAAACACACGCCCCAGTCGGCATTTTCCAATGCTTTTAGACTGAGACAGGTGCAATATGATTTAGCTAAACCTGTAAGGTGACAGACACTTAATGGTCATTAAGGGAAGCTCCACCCTGCCTTTGGGGATTGGGGGAGGCCTCCATCCTTCCTAGGCTGATGTCAGGGAGGACTGTCAGCTTTCCCATATGATGTCTCACCGTGTCCCTGTCACAGGTAACTTTGTGGGTTGGATGGACGATGGGGCTGGCCCAGAGTGGGGATTTACATGCTCTTCTAAGCCAGGCAGCATGGTGCGTGGAAAGAGCAGCAAAAAGGGAATTAGGAGACCTGAGTTGTAGGCCGGGCCCTGGGTGATCTTAAGCAAACACGTTCCCTCTCTGAGCCTCAGTTTCCTCTCTGTAAGACAAGGAAGTCAGATTAGAGATGCCCTAAGGTCTCTTCCATCTCTGAACATCCTCTGATTCTCATACCCAAGGTGAGACAGTCAAGGTGCAAAAAGTAAAACCCAGGTACTCGGCTCGACGTCTGGGGTGCAGCCAAAGGTGACATCTTGAAGGCTCCTGGGTTCTGGGGCTGAAACCCTGGACCCCTGGCCTAGAAGAGACCATAAGGCTGGTTGCCCGGCATGCCACCTCCCCCTGAACACAATGCCCCCCAGCCAGATACTGCCCCGCTAGAGGAGAGAGCAGTAGGAAAGAGCATGAGCTCGGAATCTAGGTTGAAATCCTGGCCCTGTCACGGGGAAGGCAGGATAGTGAGATGGCAAAGTGCTTGGGCTCAAGAGTCAAAGACTGAAGCTCAGATCCACGTGCCTTGGGGCAAATTATTTAATCTCTCTAACTTTGGTCTCCTTATCTCTAAAACAAGAATGGTAATAATAGTCCTAATTTCATAGGGTTGCTGAGAAGACCAAATAAGATAGTGCATGGGAAGCGCCTAGCCTGTGCTCTTTGTTTCTTCAATAAATAGAACTTGTTGTTGTTATTATGATTATTGTAGGCTTTTCTTGATGTTCTTGTGAACCAGGAAATACTGGATTATAAATCTTGTGAAGGCATGGGGGACACATTGATTGGAGACACCAAATGGGGCTTCAAGGCCCTAGGGATGGCCCTGGTAATTAAGACAGTAGCCCCAAATACGCTAAATTAGTCGTCCCCCTGCAGGGGTTGACAGTATGTGCTACCCTGGGACACAGGGGGGCAGCCCCGGAGAGGCCACACCCTACTCTTGAACTGAGAGAAGAGCTTGCTGAGACCTCTCTGCCACTCTCCTGTGAGCACTGGCATTTTAGAGCCTGACAGCCTTCTCTTGCTGGCTGTGGTCTAGGGCCACCTCAGTCTGGGGACTTTTCTCTCTTCCCCAAAGGCAGTCACCTCCTAGTGTGATTTTGGTACCTGTTCCTTGAGAAACTTCAGGCCAGCCGGAGTATGGGGCAAAATCATCTCCTATGGAGCTCATTTGCTAGCTGCCATTCTCTGCCATCTCCCCAAGGACATGCTGGTCTCGCCTGCTGGCTTGGGCCCTGAGCTTGCAGCAGCTTTGCCAGAGGCAGGGTCCCCATCCCGCTGCTCCCACACCCCACCCTGAGCTCCTTCAGAATCTGCACTCAGAGGGCTCCTCCACGAGCAGTGTCACAAGGTTTTGCCCTCTTGAAAATATCATCTTCCCAAAAAAGCCTGTGTTAAGCACTTATCTGCACGTGGTGCTGTGCTGGGCTCTGTTTCTAGTGAGTCACATTGTCACAGGCTCTGCCCTCTGGGAAAAAGTCCGGAATCTTTGGCAGAGACTGTAAAATCCAGTTTGATCAAGTACTGGGTGTTAGAAGGGGAGGAATCTTTGCAAAATTTCCCCAAGGCCATTGGGTAGTGACCCTCTTCCACTCGTTTTCACCTCCCACTTTCTGGCTTCCTCCTCTCCTCTCCCCCTGTTCTCCTTCCCTAGACTCCCAAACGCTTCCTTTTCCTCCATCTAAATTTCAAGGGGACTTATTTCCCCCTCTCTTAAATCCAGAGGACTCGTTGGCTCAATGTGACACGATTTTAAACAAGCGATAGCATTAAATTCAAAAGGTTTTGAGGGTTTAAGAGCACATCCATAAGTACATTTCTAGTTGGGATTTTAAAAGGCATGTTTTAGAAATGCCAGAGTCTTACAATGTTACATTAAAGAAGTCCTAGCCAAGCAGATATTGACATAAGAGCCCTAGGAAAGGATGGAGACAGAGACCTACTTTGACTTTTAAAAGCAAATGTAGCAATTCCCTCCAAAATGCGAGGGGCAAAAAAGATCATTATTTCCAAACAGTGCCCTGTCTTCCTGATCCTGGGTCTCAGTTGTTTTCAAGAGCCTCCCTTACCAATACTGAGCTGCCCATCTTCCTGACATCTAGTGCCTTGGCCTGGTCTCTGAAGCCATTTTAAAACACATTCATTTTAATAATGAAGGAGTCAGGAACCTTGTACAGTTTAGAGCATTTCATCATTCTCCTCAGTTACTCAGTCCTTCTCTCCACATCACTCAGAAGAGAGGCCCTGTGGTCACTGGGGCTGTTTACCCAGCAGGAGGGAGGGTTGCCTTCACCCGACAGTGTCCGACCATAGGCTCAAGAAAAGGCCAGCTGTGGGACTTCCCTGGTGGCACAGTGGTTAAGAGTTCGCCTGCCAATGCAGGGTACATGAGTTCGAGCCCTGGTCTGGGAGGATCCCACGTGCTGCAGAGCAACTAAGCCAAATGCGCCACAACTGCTGAGCCTGTGCTCTAGAGGCCGCGAGCCACAACTACTGAGCCCACGTGCCACAACTACTGAAGCCCACGCACCTAGAGCTGGTGCTCCACAACAAGAGAGGCCACCACAACGAGAAGCCTGTGCACTGAAGGAAGAGTAGCTCCCGCTCGCCACAACTAGAGAAATCCCGCACGCAGCAACGAAGCCTCAACTCAGCCAAAAATTAATTAATTAAAAGACAAAAAGAATTAAGAAAAGGCCAGCTGTGGGTCTAAAGAAGTTGGTCTTTAGTGCCCAGTGCCTTCTGAGGTGGCTTTCCTGCCCATAACCCTGCCCCCTCTGCTCCTCTGACACATGAAGCTGCCCTTGCCATGTCCTCCCTCCCTCCATCCTCGGCACATTGAAATATTACTGTCCTATCGAGTTTCTACCTTTTCTGAACCAAAAGTGAGCACAAATGGTCAGACAAGAATATCTGTACTTAGCCTACTTGACAAACTAAAGAGAGGGGGGCACCAAGACACTTCCCTTAGCCCTCAGATAAGTTGCTCTGCATTTTTACAAAGGCCTGCTGAAGACAATACCCACAGAATGAGTAATGGGCATTAGGTACCCAGACAAATAAAGAAGATATCATTTAAGGGGTACTTTCCAAAAGAACTAGTTTAATCTATTATGAAGTGTTGGCAGGTAACCCTGTCTCAATTTCTTTAAAAGGGCTCATGGCTTTGTGCCAGAAGCACCCCACACCACTCCTATTCCAAATCAGCCTTAAACTTAATTATAACTTGTAATTTAAAATAAAGCAGCTTTCATTTTCTATGGGGTTCCATCTCCCCCCACCCCAGCAAGGCCTGGGGGCTTAGCCAAAGCAGGTTTTTGCAACCTACTGGCACCCACGAGGTAGAAGGGACCTCAAGATGTGTAAAGCGCTTTGGGATCCATCCCACAGACCAGGACGGAGATCCCTCATACCGCCCTCTGCCCACAGGTGCCGCTGCTCCCGGCTCAGGGTCAAGGATAGGATCAAACAGGCTTTTCCTAGTGGGAGCTGTCAGGCAGGGGCAAAGGGCATGAATGCAGCCACTCCCGCCTGCCCTCAGAAAACGGGTGAGGTGGGTACTGGGCCACTGAGAGAGGCGAAGGGGATAAGGACGTGCCGAGGGTCTTGGGCTCAGCAAGCGGCGACACAGCCACGCGCTGGACATTTACAACCACTAGAGCAACGCCTCTGGCAAGGCCCCCTCCCAGATCCCTCCCTTCCCGGACCTGACCGTCTGGATCACCTTGATCTTCTCGCCCTCGATTTCCACGGTCTTCTCCCTGAAGTCCACGCCGATGGTGGCTTCAGTCTTGTCCGGGAAGGTCCCCCCGCAGAAGCGGAAGGTCAGGCAGGTCTTGCCCACATTGGAGTCCCCAATCACGATGATTTTGAAGATGCGAATCTGCACGTACTGGTCCAGCGACGAGTCCAGCTCCAGGGACGCCAGGCCAGCGGCCGAGGCGGGCTGCAAGTTCCCATGGCCCAGGATGGGCTGCGCCATCTCCCCCGGACCGGACCCGGGCCCCAACCCCCCTCGAGGGCTACACACAAAGAAAACGGCCACGTTAGTGCGCTCGAGGCGAGCGAGCTTTGTGCGTGTGTATATGTGTGTGTGTGTGTGTGCGTGTCTGTATCCGCGCGTGTGTGCGTGCGCCAGCAACGTGTGCGCGCGCGCGCGTGAAGGGGGTGCCTCTCACCCCAGGCCCCCCCTCCTCCAGCGCACCCTCCTAGCAGCTCTGAGACAGCGACACAAAAGCCAGGGAGGGGAGGAGAGATGGAGGAGAGTGGGCAAGCGTTCTCCTTGCGCCTGTGCGCTGGGACGGGACGCTCGGGCGTGCGATCCTACCGCGCTCCCCAGGCCGCTGCGGCCGCCACCGCACCTTTGCCTAGACCCTCCCCTGCCTGGACTCCAGGGACACACCGGAGGGAGGAAGCCTAGGGAGGAAAGGGTGGGTGGGGAGAGCCGCACACACCACCCCAGGATGGTCTTCCTTTCTCCTTGCCCCCATTTATTTTATAGGTTTATAGGTTTCGGGCTCCCCACCCCCACTTTCTCGGAGCGCACGAGGTCAGCGGGCACAGCTGGGGAGGACAAAGAGAACTGCACCCTCAGGCATCTCTGGAGCACCTCGGCCTCGGAGCGACACTACTCGGCGGGGGTGGGGGGTGGGGCGGAGATACCTCCTTCACCAAGCGGCCGGCAGCTGCGCCGCGCCTCCGCAGCCCCCTCCCAAGCCTTAGGATAAAGCGATGCTCTGTCTTATTGAGAAAGCAGGTGCGCTCGCGCGCCCCAAGGAGCCGGGGAGGGCGCTGCCAAGACACGCTGTGGGTTATGGGGGACCGCGCAGCTGCGAGAGGTAGGCAGGGGCACGGGTGTCCGTGTGTAGGGGGAGTTAGTGTTTCTGTCACAGACTTGTCAGATGTAGGGGGGCGCGTGCCAGGCGCCAACCTTCCCTTATCACACCACGAGCACCCATCCTCTGAATGTTCAGGAGAGTGGCTCCCATTGGCTGCTGCAGTCGGTTGTGTTTGTCTAGCCAATGGGGAAGGCCCGCCACGGGAGAGGGCCGAACATGGGGTAGAAGAAGGGGGAAGCTGGTGGTGGCAGCTTCAGCAAAAGGGGACTTTGTTTCCGGGGCTAACCATTACAGGTCCAGGTGGAGGGATCGTGGGACATAGCATAAACCTCACAGTGTGTTGCATTCCTGAGCCCTCCATATAATCATAAATCCTTCCAGAATGGTGGAGTTTCAAAAGGAATTATAAACCCCTAGGAGCGTTCACCCCTCTGCAACTGAATGTAGAACAAAGTGGTTGGGTCTAATTTGCCAGAAGCCTAGGTTATGCTTGGAAGATGATAAATGAACAGAACTTTCTTACAGTGTTGGGGGCAGCTTCCCAAGGCTTAATAAGCATCACACATCTTGGTCAAGACCAGTATTCCCTCTGCCGAAAGTGATTTGCAGGTTCAGAATCTGTTTGAAATCAACTCTGCTGAGGTACAATTTACATATAATAAAATGTGCCCGTTTATGTTTGCTTTTAAGACTTTATCCCTCCTCCCACATATTTCATAAGTTAAGGTAATATTGACACATACCAATAGCACCGACGTATGCGTTATTTGCTAACGCCATCAAGGTCAGGGATTCCAGCAGCACACGTGAGTTACCATCTTATTTGTGTGTGAGGCTGAGCTGCAGAAGAGACAAGTATGACGAAATCCATTCCCACTATGAGGAAAACAATTCAGTGCATCGGTGATAGATCTGTAAGCAAATCGGAATGTGACTGCTCAGCCAAGTCCAAGTTACTCAAAATGGCTGGGAAAATGGGGTCTTCTAGTTAGGAAGCTTTTTAAGCTGAGTTAGCAGATATATATATACAGCTAACTCTTTTAGCATATATGTGGGTCACCCATTTCTAAAACCCTAGATTATACGATTCAGTATTAAAACTCGAGAAGGATTTAATCTTAGTTGGCTAATCGAAGGTCATCATTATGAATACCAATTATCATTGTCCAGTGTGAATAGTAATCCTCATTGTACAGTATTTTGTTTCTGATTGGTTGATGTCTAGATAATAGTTTGCCAAATCATTCTCCTCTGAATTGGAAGCTAATGCTCCTGGTGATCATTATCTAGAGAAGAGTAGCTATTTTTTAAAAAAGGTAACTATTAATTAGGCATATCCAGTAGGTAAGAGTGAAAAGAAGGGCTTCCCTGGTGGTGCAGTGGTTAAGAATCCGCCTGCCAATGCAGGGGACACAGGTTCGAGCCCTAGGCCGGGAAGATCCCACATGCCGCAGAGCAACTAAGCCTGTGCGCCACAACTACCGAGCCTGTGCTCTAGAGCCCGCAAGCCACAACTACTGAGCCCGCGCGGTACAACTACTGAAGCCCGCGCGCCTAGAGCCCGTGCTCCACAACAAGAGAAGCCACCGCAATGAGAAGCCCACGCACAGCAATGAAGAATAGCCCCTGCTCGCTGCAACTAGAGAAAGCCCGTGTGCAGCAACGAAGACCCAATACAGCCAAAAAAAAAAAAAAAAGAGTGAAAAGAAGCTTTGCTAATTCATAGCCATAATTAATGCTAACTTTCTGGGAGATATAAAAAGATATTACATCCACATAAGATTATTTAGACATATGCTCCCAGCAAAAACTTGTCACTGAGTCTGAGAGTTCACATTATATTTGTAAGGTAGAAACACTGATTTCTGGAAATGTGGTATATCAAAATGGGCCCCATGCCCTAATAAAATACTCTGTGGAGTGAGATTTGGGGGAAATTTCACTTATATTTTTGGAGTTATTCAATATGTGTAAGTTGCTTTTGCCACCCAAAATGATAAAATATAATTTTTTATTAAGAGGACAAGAAAACTTCATTGTACCTATTGCAAAAATAAATGTGCTGTACAATGTCTTTTTTGTATGTTAATTGTGCATCATTAAATGACTGTCTTTCAAATACACCCAGTTGTTTTCATAGGTGTCTGATCATCATGATTTTGATAGTGTTTTCCAAAGCTTCTTTCACCAACAGATATGATTAACTTTGTATTTAATCAATCCATGTTTATTATTGGCTTTTAGAAATAGCAATAAATTTCAATGTCTTCAAGACCTTTAAAATATGAAATATGTAGAAATCATTTTTTACCTTATTGTGGAATTGATATTTTCAATATTTATCCCCCCAAAGAGTCCTAGCTTAAAAGGCAACTACTGGGACCTCCCTGGTGGCGCAGTGGTTAAGAATCCACCTGCCAATGCAAGGGACACAGGTTTGAGCCCTGGTCCAGGAAGATCCCACATGCCGCAAAGCAACTAAGCCCGTGTGCCACAACTACTGAGCCTGCGCTCTACAGCCTGCAAGCCACAATTACTGAGCCCACGTGCCACAACTACTGAAGCCCGCACACCTAGAGCCCATGCTCTGCAACAAGAGAGGCCACCACAATGAGAAGCCCGCACACTGCAACAAAGAGTAGCCCCTGCTAGCCGCAACCAGAGAAAGCCCACGCGCAACAATGAAGACCCAATGCAGCCAAAAATAAAAATAAATAAAAAAATGTTTTTTTTAAAAAAGGCAACTACTACCTGCACTTCTGAACACTAACCTATTCTTTTTTTTTTTTTTTGCGGTACGCGGGCCTCTCACTGCCGTGGCCTCTCCCGTTGCGGAGCACAGGCTCCAGACGCGCAGGCTCAGCGGCCATGGCTCACGGGCCCAGCCGCTCCATGGCATGTGGGATCTTCCCGGACCAGGGCACGAACCCGTGTCCCCTGCATCGGCAGGCGGACTCTCAACCACTGCGCCACCAGGGAAGCCCTAACCTATTCTTAATGAGTAAGGGAACCCTGGATCATGTTCACCCAATAAATACTGCTTCCTGGGTTAAACTTCCTAAAACAACTTTGTAATTTCATTCTTTATCCCTATTCCACTAAAGATAATATCTTCATCGCCTACAATATTAGGGCCAAACCCTTTTGCTTGCTCAAATCTGGCCCCACCATATTCACCCGTCCTTACTTACTTCCTAGTATGTACTCTCTACCATTGTCCCCTGAAAACGTGCTGGGTTTTGTTTTATACCTACAAGCAGCATGGTGCTTCCTCTAAGATACTTTACAAATATTAGGTCATTTAACCTTCATAACAACCCTATGAGATTGGTAAAAGAGGAAAGTGAGGCACAAGTTAAGTGACTTGCCCAAGTGGCAGAGCCAGGATTCAACCTGGGGCAGACCAGATGCAAAGTCAATGGTGCTTAACCACTGAAAATATTACCTTTGGTCCCAAAGTATTCACCATCTGAAATATCATTCCTTCTCCTCCACTATTTGAATTTTACTACTCATCCTTCAAGACACAGCTCAAGTAACACTTCTTACATGAAGTCCTTCCTTAGCTATTCCATCCCATATTTTCTCTTGCTCTTGCATTACATCAGATATTATTTATTATTTAAATGACCAGTAATATGTCATCTCCCCAACTAGACAGTAACCACTTCCTATACTTTTCATATCCCCCAGAGCTCCTTTAATAGCACAGTCCAAGTGGCAAGTGCTCAATAAATACCTGTTAAATGAACATGTAACTCAAAACTTTGAAATAGGCATATGTTATGTTTTGCATACAGCCAATAATTTATTTCCAATTTAGCTTACATTTGGTAGAGTCAAAACACCTAGTTACACTCAGCCCCTCACCGTACTCCTCCCACAACTCTTAAAATCCTGCTTAGGAATACTCTCACAGAAAGTCTGTGAAGCACGAACTCTTTTTGCCAGCATCCTGCTCTCAAGCACGGAAGCCATAATAGCAGGAGACTGTCCGCAGCCCTCGTACAGCATCTAGGACACAGAACTGCACAATATAAAAGCGATTTGGGAAAGAGAGCGCGGAATGACTACTAGTCCTGCAAACAGGGGCTGGGTGGGAAAGCGCCAGCAATTTGTAAAGACGGAAGTCCACTCCGAATCTGGGAAGCCAGATGCTCCGGCTGGACCTACGGAAATACTGGAAGTGGACTACAGCCAGAGAACCCGGAAAGCTTAGTACCTAGTAAATAGTGTCCTAAAACAGAAGAACAAACTGCGGTGCTGGGGCCACGCTTTGTGAGGTGTTGTTACAGGTTCCCGCCATCGACAGAGCGGCAGCACCGGCCACAACCGCCAGGCAAAGCGGCCCCACCGGTCCCTCCTTGGACAGCTTTTGAGCTCGCTTAGCGGAACGCGTTACCATCAACCCGCAGAAACTTGCAAGCAACTCAGCCTGCGGTCTTTCCAAGTGTTCGGACAGCTAGGCGCACGCGCACAGCTTCTCCCCGTGCGGACCAATCGCAATGCGGCGCTGAGCGTTACGCCTGCGCAGTAGGCCTCCAGTCGCGCTTCCCCTTCCCCTGCTCTAGAAGGCCGGCCTAGCTGTCCAATGCCCACCCGGAGCTGGGAGGAGGAGCCTACGTAGAGTGCGTGTGAAGGGAGCCGGGGGAACTGGCCAAGGCCCACGGTGTTTGACCTGTCGGTCCGTCCGTGCTTAAGAAGAAAGGAAAGGAGGAGGAGGTCCAGAGTAGCGGTTGCGGAAATGTACCGGTGTGGAGGCCTGGCGGCGGGTGCTTTGAAGCATAAGCTGGCGCCCTTGGTGCGGACAGTGTGCGTCCGAGGCCCGAGGCAGAGGAACCGGCTCCCAGGTGACTGACCCATCCCGGGCAAACCCCACCTTGAAGACCAAGTACCTGGGTTCTACAGGCTCCCTATGCCTCTCAGGCCTTCCCCACCCCACCCCACCCCCGCCCCTGGGGAAAAACTATAAACACACTCAACAGTCGCGTGAATTCCGAATTGGCGGGATTCAAACCGTAAGTTTCGCAAGCCGTGCCGGCCTGACCTTCAAGGGATTTGAGCCCAGTAGTCGGCTTGAGGCCTTTTTCTGGGAGGGTTTGCTGTTCAGGGATAACAGAACAGCTGGCTGTCTCGTATTGTCCAATGCCACCTCCCGGCCACCCCCAGTCAGCCTTTTTAGAGCAATGAGGTGAAGTAGACTTTGTCATTTATCGATTGAGAGACTTTAAGCAGGACACTTAAGCCCTACGCCTCAGTTCCTTCTGTAAATGAGCATATTACCTGCCTACCTTCCAAACCCCAGATCGGATTCATAGATTTGAGTGCCCTGTGAAACAGAAACAGTGCAATCAGTGCAAGTAAGGAGTCAGTCCGCCGTGCGCCAGCCACCGGGAAGAGTTGGCCCAGAATTAGTCTGAGATGCCTGGTCAGTGTAATTCTTGGTAGTCTCAACGCTTCGAAGAAACAGTTTGCAGAAAGCATTGTATTTGCCCTCCATGAAGTTGTTTCAGCAAATTTTAGAGCTAGAAGGGATTTCGTAGTAAAGTTCAACCCACTAATTTTATAGATAATAAACCGAGGCACAGAGAGGTGAAATTGCTTGCTCAAGGTCACATACCTAAGTAACAGGCAGAGCAAAGGTTAGTTTGCCAGTCTCTAGGTCCCTAATCCTCTTGCCCCAACTCCACACTGCTTCCTAAAGTTTGACCTCAAAAGGTTAAGGATGAATCCGGTTCCCCTTTAGCCCATTGGGCATCAGATTCCTTGAATTTATCTAAGCATGTCTTGAGCCTGCTGATTTCCAACCTGCACAATTTCAGGGGGGTAAAGAGTTATCCACCTGTAGGAGGTGCTGTTTTGTTGTTCTTTTTTTTTTTTTTTTTTATCAATCATCTTTGAATGGCCACCCGAGGATATTCACATTTGCTATGTCAGTGTGGAACTGCCTTGAGGCCTTTTCAATTTGGAACTGCCTTCTGGGTGCTTTAAAAAAAAAAGTGGAAAATATTTCCCTTAGATTGTGAGAGTCTTCGGAAATGTGCATTTGAAAAGTTTTTCCAGTTGCTATGCCTCAAGAAAATGTTTCCTGATGGGTGTACCTGAGGTATGTTCTAAGACATGTTGCTTTGGGAACTTAAAGACCAGATTAGATTTTAAAAACTAACATACTGTCTATGATGTCATCTGTATGGGTTTTGTGCATTGAAATGAGAATGCTCTATGTAAGTTGGACAGAAATTTAGGTAAGCTGAAGATTTTCATCGACACTGGGCTTTCAAACTTTGTGTACTTATTTTGCTTAAAACTCACAACTTTTGCCAGCATTCTGAAGTCTGACCAAAAGTTCTCATCAATTAAGTATGGATTTGCAAAGGTAAATTGATTTATGAGACATTTGAGGTGGTTGGTGATATTAGAACTACTGAAAAATACTCACTGAAAACGTTCTTTTCCATTGCATGACTTTATTTTAAGGCAGTCTGCTGTAGAATATATTCTGACTTCTTGACATATTCATCATTTCTTTGTATACACTTACTCTTTGTCCTTTGGCCAAGCACCAGAGTATAACATCATTACCTTTAGCAGTGGGTGGGGGTGGTTACAATTTCAAAAAGAAATGCTTCTGTCATTTAAGGCATCAACCTTGTTTTCTGGCTTGATTACTGATTGCTTTTAATCTGGTTTCTTTTGCACATAGCAGCATTTACCATATGTTTTTGCATAGATCAGGAAGAGGCATTGTTTGTTGATATGCCATTTCCCCTCCTTTTATCCCTTCCTCCCCACTAGTTCTTTGCCAGGATTATAGCAAACTTTAAACCTCCCTTGAAACATCTCATCCACATCTGTCACCATTGTCAGGTTCGTTTCCATTATATGTTGCCTTTTACCTTAAAACCATAATTGCTACTATTTGTTTATTTACTTTATTTGGATGCTCTGCCTCTTTCCAGAAATGATTAAAGGTAGTTAATAGTCATCACTTTATATCTGCATTCAGCACTGAGCAGATTGGTTAGGTAGTAGATATTTTCTGTTCTGTAGTATTTTATTTGGTTATCAAACATTGTGCCACCGATGTGATCAGACTGATCACTGACCCCTGAGGTGAGGGTCAAATGTTTGAACATTTTTCTCTGTTCAGAATCCTTCTCACCTCTTTAAAAAGGAAACTGGACATCTTGAGGGCAAGGATCCAGGCTTCCTGGGCACTGCCACATGACACTTGCTTTGAAGCCTAGAAGATGAGCCTTTACCTACTCCTTCTGCTGAGGCAAAACTTTCCCAAAGAAAATTTTAGCAAGTCAGCATTTTCTGCAACCAATTAATATGTTGTATTCTCTAGACATATTTTAAGGGAGTTGTTACATATTGTAAGTTTTATGTTTCCAAAACTTTCCTGGTCATATAAATTGAATGGAGGGCCAACCCTGAAAGTACTGAATGAGAATCTGTAGGAGAGAGCCTTGGGAATTTATATTTATATTTAACAAGCCCCTTGATGTAATTCATATGATCAGGCAAGTTTGGAAACTACTGTTCTGATGAATAATGACTCTTTCCCTTCCATTCTTCTGACCTAAGGATTAAAAACCAAACTGAGCAGCCTTGAGTCTCTTGTGATTTGTGTCAAGTTCATTTTCTGATATTCAGAAGAGTAGCAGCCATTCTCCCCTCCTAAGCTCTACACTATCTGAGACAGGAGTTATGTCATATTTATTTTTGTGTCCTCAGCATTTTGTACAGTCTCTGGTACGTGGTGAATTCTCAGTGACTAAACCCTAGTAATGTGAAGGACGTAACTTTGCAGAATAGAGTTAGATTTTTTTTTTCTGTCATCTAAATCATTTTTCTTCTGGTGCCTTCAGAGTGTTTCACACAAGAGGCATCTAACTACAATGGACAGATCATCTAGGCTTGTCCTATCCTGTGTTTTATCCATGTCAGAAAAATGTTTGACATTCAGAAAACAAGATTCAAGAGCATATAGACCTCTTAACCACTTGAGATTCCTAGGTGCCTCAATTGTGTGAATGTATTTCTGGAAAAGGCCTTCTGGGAGTATGGAAAAACAGGAGATTATGAAATCTAAAGAAATGAATTTGCTAATTTAGGTACTATTCTAATGCTAGCCTGTGGTATTTGAAGTTACTAATTTATTATTAAGCAGCCTGTACAATGGGATATGGCCAAAACTTCTTTGCAAAGAATTCTTCAAAGTGTTCAGTCCTTATCAGTAGAACTGGGGAGAATTTCTATTTCCTTATTTTATTCATTAATTCAAGAAATATTTGTTGAGCAAACACCTACAGGAATTGAATCTTTGCACGATATAATGAATATAGACAATGATGTTGTATTATATTATCAGACTTGCTAAGAGACTAGATCTTAATTATTCCAACCACTAAAAAGAAATGATAATTATATGACACAGTAGAGGTTCTAATTATCGCTAAAATGGCAATCATATTATTACATATAAATGATCAAATTTTTAAAAAAAAAGAATTGAATCCTAAGTGTGAGGAAGGAACCTCTGCCTCTGTACATGTGGTCTGACTGCAGAAAATCTAAAACAAGTAGATTGGGGCAATGAAAAGTCAAGGAGTAAGGTGGCTTTCCCACATTAATAAGACAAGTGAAAAGGCATGTTTCAGTCATAATGTAAAATCTCCTAAAACTTTGAGGCTATGGGGGGAAAGGTGTGGGAATAATTTTATAGGTAAAAGAAAATTGGAGGGAAAATATGAACATCCATACAATATTATCACCTTTTACAAAATTAAAGTCACTAGGTATGTAAAAAGTTGGTTTGTTAATGACAGTATTGTATTATATTTCTTTTCAAGCAGTAGTTTAAATGTAAACGCATTTACTTTGTAAAAAATCAATTTACTTTTTTTAAACATCTTTATTGGAGTATAATTGCTTTACAATGGTGTGTTAGTTTCTGCCGTATAACAAAGTGAATCAGCTATATGTATACATATATCCCCGTATCCCCTCCCTCTTGCATCTCCCTCCCTCCCACCCTCCCTACCCCACCCCTCTAGGTGGACACAAAGCACCTGAGCTGATCTCCCTGTGCTTTGCGGCTGCTTCCCACTAGCTCTCTAGTTTA
The DNA here is from genome assembly GCF_039906515.1 of Pseudorca crassidens. NCBI lineage: Eukaryota > Metazoa > Chordata > Mammalia > Artiodactyla > Delphinidae > Pseudorca > Pseudorca crassidens. The sequence goes on from NC_090317.1 coordinate 21,136,678, forward strand.
CATTTGGTAGTGTATATATGTCCATGCCACTCTCTCATTTCGTCCCAGCTTCCCCTTCCCCTTCCCCGTGTCCTCAAGTCCATTCTCTACGTCTGCATCTTTATTCCTGTCCTGCCCCTAGGTTATTTAGAACCTTTTTTTTAGAGAAATGCAAGTCAAAACTACAATGAGGTATGACGGTCAGAATGGCCATCATCCAAAAAAAAAAAATCTGCAAACAGTCAATGCTGGAGAGGGTGTGGAGAAAAGGGAACCCTCTTGCACTGTTGGTGGGAATGTGAATTGATACAGCCACTATGGAGAACAGTAGGGAGGTTCCTTAAAAAACTACAAATAGAACTACCATATGACCCAGCAATCCCACTACTGGGCATATACCCTGAGAAAACCAATTTACTTTTAAATGTCTTTTTTTTGTGTGCAAATTGAGACAAGAACTGCTGAACTTACCCAAATCTACACCTTTAGTTTTATGTTTGTGAAAAGCAAGCAAAATCAGAATATTATATTAAATTATTATATTAAAGCAAAGTTATTATTTCTGTATTTAGGATCTTCTAGAGGGATAAACAGAATTTTAAAAGCATTTATTTTCAGTAAAGAAAAACTTGGAGTGAAGGTAAAGGACAAAACTAAATTCTTTGTGCTAAGTCATGTGGAACTTTTTCTACCCAGTTTCATTTTCTAAGCTCTGAGAGTTGTCAGTTTCTATTTCTGATGCTTCATCGTTTTTATGGACTTCGGAAAATCAAAAGCTTGCCCAGATCAAGATAAGCTTCTCCACTCTTGCACATGTTTTTATTTTAGTGATTTGTTGTTATTTCCAAATATAAGCCGTTTTATTTCATGTGGTGATGAAGGATTCTAAAACAGGTAAGAAATAAAAACAGTAGAGAAAAATACATTTCCAGTTCTAAGAATATAGGTCCATAGTCTCTTATCTATAATCTAGAAATCAAAATAGGACTAAAAATCAAGTTTTTGTAATTCATTTGTCAGTAAAACCTGACCTGAACTGGAGAGAAGCTACTTAGAGTCTTTTGTTTATTCCACTCAGTGTGCTTGGTCATAGAAGCATTAATGTGTGTGACTGGGTTGCTGCCCCTTACTGTGTTGGGTGTTACTATATGGTGTATGCATTATATACTTCAAACCTAACAATTCCAAGTTCTGGAATGCACATGTTCCCAAGGATTTCAGGTAAGAGACTGCAGCCCTGTTTTGGACGTGTTTTTACCCCTCTGAGCCCTGTAATTGTGAAAGCAAGGGGGAAAGCTCCCTATTTCACATCTCTGCAAGTACATAGGGAATAGCTACCGGCGCCGTTCTGTTTCTCTTTTAAAGCTTGATCAGACCAGAACATATCTACTTGCCTCTAGACCAGTGATTCTCAAAGTGTAGACTGGCAGCATCAGCATCACCTGGGAACTTGTTAGAAATGCACATTCTTGAGCCCTATCCCAGATCCTCCAACTCAGAAACTCTGGGTGGTAGGTCTGGCCATCCATGTTTTAATAAACCCTCCAGGGGATTCTGATGCACACTCAAGTTTTAGAACCATTGTTCTAGATCAGGATTGGCAAACTACAGCCCACAGGCCAAACCCACATGCTTTTGTATGCCCCTTGAGCTAAAATTGGTTTTTACATTTTTCAGATGGCTGAAAAAAACTGTTAATAGACTATTCTTTGAAAATTATTTAAAATTCATATTTCAGTGTCCATTAACAAAGTTTTATTGGGACACAGTCACGCCCATTCATTTATATGTTATGGCTTTTGTGCAACATCAGCAGAATTGAGTAGTTGCAGCAGACACCATGTGGCCCGCAAACCTGAGAATATTTTCTATCTGGTTCTTTACAGAAAAAGTTTTGCAAACCCCTGTTCTAGGTTAATAGTCAACACGAGGAATATCACAAGCAGAGAAGGTGCTGAGACCTTCTTCCTTCATCTGAAAATGCCAGCATCCTCCTGGAGAAAGAAGTCTATGAAACTCTTACATTTCCATTTGTGAGCGTTGTTATGATCCTCAGATTCTTACATAGCTGTACCGAGTTTTTACATCAACATAATCTTTGTATTATTTTGGAGGACTGAGAGCCAAGTATTGATAGTTGGTAGATATTTTAAATTTTGTCATTGTAAAAAATATTTCATAGTCCAAAATTCTTCAGTTCTTTGGGGGAGATAAATTCACCTAAATTTTTTTTTCTGGTTTTCTTCTAAGCTTTACCATTTCTGTCTTCCAGGACACATTACCTTTCACACAAGACTGAACTGTATTCTGGTTAGATTGTGTTGCAGGAGTTTATTATTTTGTGCAAGGTTTGAGCCAGCCATTTAGACTACTCCTTAAGTAGTTGTTAGTGTGTCCCAGGTAGCCTGTAGTTAACTTGTTATATCTATCTATTCAGTCATCTCTCCATGTTTCATTTACGGTGAAGATGTGAAGAGAGAGGTATTTGATGAACTGCCCGTGTGTTTTTCATTACCTTTTCTGGAAGCTATAAATTCCTCCCTGGACAGCATTAACTTGTACTGTTAAAACTCCAACAACTTAAGAGTGTGCATTCTGATATCTGTTGTATTTGTGTGTACAGTTTTGAAGATTTTTTTCCCTTGGTCATTTGACAGTGAATATCACACAGCCCAATGGGCAGTTAAGTCTTTACTTGTACAGTGCATTGATGTTTAGTCATAAACATGTATTAACTATTTTATTTTTGTATGTGTGTGTGTCTTAATAAATTGTGTTCCTTAGGCAACTTGTTCCAGCGATGGCATGTTCCTCTAGAACTCCAGATGACAAGACAAATGACTAGCTCTGGTGCATCAGGGGGCAAAATCGATAATTCTGTATTAGTCCTTATTGTGGGCTTATCAACAATAGGAGCTGGTGCATATGTAAGTAGAAAAGCAGCTTGTGTAAAGAAGCTGCCAGACAGCTCCCATTAATAGACTCAGTACTACTCTGCTTTAAGACTTTTACAACTAATTCTCCTTTCTCCTTTTGGAAAAATTTCCAAAAAGCCTTCTTTAAAGTGCCTACTGTCTAATATCCTATGAGAGCCAATTTGGGAATGACTGAAATTTAATCTCACATTGATTATCTTTGCTTTTTTCACTTGTCTTTTTACTCTTTACTTGGAAGCCTCTGCGTTTTCTTAGATTTGACTAATCCATAAAATTGTACCTTTTCTCTTGGATGTGACACACTAACCTGTGAATATGGTCAAAATTCATTGCAGCTCCTTAGCACAATATTTGATTTTGACCCATTTGTCAAATATTTTGTTTTTCCTTAGTTTGGGATAATAAACATTTAAAAACAACGACCTTCAATCTGGCATTCCTGAAAGGAAAACTACCCCTGAATCTCACCCGAATACTAAATTATAGAAGTAGGCCTAGTATCTCCAGTTTTAGGATGGAGTTTGTGTGAGGTGAGAAATATGGTTTTAACTGCTATGTAATAGTACCACAATAATATTTCCTTAAATGAACTCTGATCAGCTTAGCTGGTCACAGAGGAATTATTCTGTGGGCATTTTTCTTTAACTTGGCAGGGTTTACTGTGACTAAGCAGATCAGTCTAAAGTTGGATCATGTAAGGCTGAGTGAACCAACTTAGATAACACCTAGTAACACCCTTGATTGAAGGAAGCTGTTTGTTTTACTTATTGAGAGCAAATGGTTGGATGACATTACAGTTTTAGTTCTTTCTACCCTGGTAAGACGGTGAACTTATCTTTGTTACTTGATCTAGGTTAAAAAAAGGGGGGACATGAAAATTATTTGAAGCTACTTAGATTATCATTCCCTGACCTAACTCCCAAGTGCACAAGAAAAGTAGACAGCTCTTGCCAGTTGTGGGTCAAATCAGAGTAAGAAATAGGTGAGCTGTGTCTAATAACAGACTTTGAGGAAATATACATTCTCCTCCATTCCTGGAGCAGCATTTTTTTCTTTTTTAGCACAGGGTAACCAAAAATGCTTCCCTACCTTTGTGTTGAATGTTTCTTCATTAATACTTAGTGCTTTTTCTATTTCCTTTTGTTTCTTTCTTGGCCTTATCTTTACCTACAGTTGTGCAGTGTCATCACCTAGGATCCCCTTCTAGATCACTAGCGTCTACAGGTGCTTCTGGGAAAGATGGCAGCAGCCTAGTATACTTCTTAATTGTAGGAGCAACAGTCACTGGGGCAGGAGTTTATTATGTAAGATACTTACAGTAAAATATATTTTGGGGTAGGGTGGGTGAGACCATGGCACTAATGAAAACTTGATCCGTTAGAATACGATGAAATATTCACAGCATGTGCTTTCTAGGTATTTATTAAAGGGACATTGTCAGTTACTAGGGAGTCCTCCAGTCTCATTCTTCAGACTGTGGAAGTCTTACCAGATATATCTAAAGCCATACATTTAATGATTATTATATATCCTCATCATCAACCCTTTCTTTGAAACTTTTGCCAATTTCATAATTCTTTTTTTTATGATGCTAAATTATATTGTGCTTTAGTGCTGCATACCTAACAAGACAGTCTCAAAGAGTAAACATTGAATGCAAGTAAAGGTAACTTGAACACCATCCATTTTGAATCATTTTAGGTAAAATGTAATTTTTGTGTTTTGTGGGAAACAATAAATTAACCCTACTTTTATTGTGAAAAGGCATTTTATTGAATGCTTCGGAGGAGGTCCCAAAAGCCATAGAAATTGCAGTGTTCTTCCCGCTCACCCCCAGCCTTTATTTCAAGTAAATTCATTTGGCAGTGTCCCTTTTGTGATCTGTAATTTGGTCAAACTAGTGGCTGAAGTGGTACAAGCTAATGCATTCGTGTGGATTGCTTTCTTAAATGCCTCTCTTTCATAATTCAGATACTACCCTCTAAACCTTAACTTTTCCATTTTATAGCTCTCTCAACTTTTCCCATCAGTTCCACCCCATTCATTCAGAAATAGATTTAAATTGTTTGCATCTGATATGTTTGTAACAGTTGAAACCTGTTAAACCTCTGGTTTATGTTGCTGTACCAGAGTTGGATGGCCTCCACAGAGCTGGCCAGGCGAATCTCTTAATGCCAGGCCACAAGATAGGGCCACTCACTGTTGCTTTCTCCTGCCTAGAAATGTCTGTGAAGCACAAGTTCCTCTCAAGCCATTCAGTTAAATGCCTCATTGCCCTCTGGGTTTATCCAACACTGGTAATAATAAAGCTGCTATGTTATAGTGATTTCAGGTTAAATGATAAGCTTTTGTCTACCAAAGTATTTTGTATAGTTTTATATTACATTTTAAATAATGAGGTGGCTTAGATTTGTCAGTCAGCAGAGTCAAGGTAGCCTTTAGAATATTTAATGAGATTTAGTATTTGGGCCCTTTGCCATTGTTCAACTGATAGGACCACATTGCCTGACTCAGAAAATGAACTGTTTCCTTTCATATTCCTTTAAGATGAATATATGGCGTTATATTCATCTGTTTAGGAAAGTTGTCTGCTAACATATTTTATAAGTTTGTAGTTTTTCTTAACCTGACATGTATTCATGTTACTAACTGAAAATCTGTGCAATCTGGGGAGACAGAAACACTCGGGGGGAAAAGGTAAATTTTTATTTAGTATGTCTGTAAACTTATTTTTATATTGGAACATTTACTTAAAAGCTAAATATATAAATATATATGTATATAAATATGTGACAAACCTCTTTCTTGTCCTTTCCCCACTAAACCTCAAGATATTTCTTGGGCTGCTCTTCCCTTCGTGTGTGAAGCCATTAGGAGGTATGAGAGGCCCTAGGCTATTTTTGGATATCCCTCTCAATGTGACCATGACCCTAGTTTATTTCTCGGTTCACTCACACTGACCAGCTTAAGCCGTCTCTTTAGGTAAACGTCCCTTTCTTAAAATAAATATTTTTTTAAGGAATGAATAAATGCTGGACTTGTGTATGATATCTGATGCCAAGAAAAAAAAAACTTTCTTCCTGAAATTAATGTTAGTTGAATTCAGTTTATGAATTTGATGAATTTAGTGGTGCATTCAAGGAATAACCATTATCTTTTAACATACAGTACTTAATTTTCTAGTTCATTCATATCATATGTTAGATGTTTCCAGGCTCATAAGTGTCAAGTCCAGGTCTGAGAGTCTAGGTTCCTTACTGCAGCACATTGCCTAGTGGGCTGCTTTGTAAGGGGCTCATAGAAGTATTCTTAGAACATGTTTTATGATACTTCCTCTGATTGTCCTTACTTTCTCCTCCAATTAATTAACAATCTGGGATTTCAACTGACATATGGTCACTTAAATTCCTATCTTATTGACCCTGTGGGGTACAAAAGAGCAAAAGTGTTGTAATTAAAACAAGTCATTCTTGCCTACTGCTTTTTAAAAAATCTTCAATAAATTCTGATGCTGTATTTAAAAAAAAAAACTAGTCAGTGCTAAGGTACCCTTCTTCAATTTGAAAGGATAGAGAAGATAGTATATTTGAAATACAGTAGGTGTTTAAGCGAGATGTTTGCCCATTAAGTATCTGAGTGTCATAAAAGGATAGGCCATTGAGGGAAAGATGGGTTACTCTATAAGACTAGGCATACTGGCGGACATGCTTCAGGGCATTATCTAAGTACTTAGCGAAACTTGGGACATCTACCAAGAAAACCTATGTCCCAGCTTCCTACTCAGGACCATATAGATTGGTTTCACAGGTAGTATCCAGCATAGTCCAAAACCCCTTTTATAAAGTTTAGCTCTTCCTAGCACTTTATTTTTCCAGTATAAAATGTTTTTCTTTTTTCTTTAGCTGTACCTTCAGAATTAAATATGAGGAAAATTCTTCACATATAGCCTAAGGAAATCTGAAACTGCAACATTTCCATCTGCTTACCTGTATTCTTTCCATACCAAGTGTGTACACACTCGGTATTTTTAATTTCTTAAGAAAATAATTTTTGCCTTAGTGATTCTAACATAGAAGAACTTACCTCATGTAGACAAAAGCTTCTCATTTAATTGAAAGATAATGAATGTTACTTATGGTATGAGCTAGCTAGCTGTATGATGAAATAAATTTTCTCCATGTTTGGGTCTTCAGGTCTACAAGACAATAAAAGATGACCAAAAAAGATACAATGAAAGAATTTCAGGATTAGGGCTGACACCAGAAGAGAAACAGAAAAGGGCCACATCATCTGGTGAGTATGATTTGAGACTCAATATATAAAGGGAAAGTTATAAACAATTTGGGTGCTATGCTTTGCGGATATACTGTTTAGACACGATGATGCTGTGAGATTGTAAGCTTCCAGAAACTATGGTATTACCCCAGACCAGGGAGCAATTTGTTACAGTGTTTGACTGTAATTTGGGTTTGAGAATAAAATTAGTGATAATTATGATTGGTTGTTTTTCTTTATATTAGACTCTTAAGGGCAAGCTTTAAATAAAAAATGCAAGCTTGGCAAGGAAAATTATTGGAAAAGAGATGAAGGCCCTTTTTTTTCCATGAGGACATTCTTTTGGTCTGTTTTGTTCCCCTTTTGAGTCTTTGGAGTTTCAATTTGTTAAAGATATATTTGTTTCCCTAAAGCATATAGGTCTAGCCATCACTTCCATCCCACACATCTGGCTTGATTTTTCAGAGAGGAATGTTTTAATCCTTTAATAAGCCCCACGACTCTGAGTAGGCGATTTCCATTGCTTTCCTTCATACCACCTCCTTAGTTTTGAACATTGTTTAATAATCCACAATTGATCTGCTGGGTTTTCCCCCTTTATTGCTAACAAAAGGTGAAACTGAACTTGATATGTTCCTGTTGGTCATTAAGAAATTAATGGGAAGGGCAGAAGCTTTCTAATATATACTTTCTAATATATTTTAGAAATAGCTAAACACTAAGCTAGGTTCTAGTTCTGAGAGACTTAGTGAGTGAATGACATTGGCCAAATTATTCACCTCTTTTTTGGGTATTTTTCACTTATGAAATGAAAGGGATGCTTCCTTCTCCTATACTATCAGAATGCAATGAAATTTCATAAGATTAATGTAGCTGCAGTGTTTTGCTAGCTTTTTATGTAAACAATTAAGTCAAGTGAAAGGTTTTTTTTTTTTTTTAAATAGTGGCAAGGAGTTGTCTGAGACTTAAAAAAAAATTCACCCTGTCTGGTCTTTTGCTTACAGCTGCAGAAGGAGAGCCAGTTCCTGAATTCAGGGTACCAAGTCACATTCCATTCCTGCTCATCGGTGGAGGCACTGCTGCTTTTGCTGCAGCCAGATCCATCCGGGCTCGGGATCCTGGGGCCAGGGTAAGGCACATACTGTCTTGCTTGGCATGGAGGGCGCGGTCTGCAAGCACTTAGCCAATGTGAACACTTTATTTGCCTCTTAAATGACTTGGCTCTGATAAGTATCATTGTTTTGTGTCTAAAGGTACTAATCGTATCTGAAGATCCTGAGCTGCCATACATGAGACCTCCTCTTTCAAAAGAACTGTGGTTTTCAGATGATCCAAATGTCACAAAGACACTGCGATTCAAACAGTGGAATGGGAAAGAGAGGAGGTCTGTTCACTTATGTAAAATGGGTCCGACCAGCAACTTCAGCTAAGCACAAAGAGTAGGTCAGGATTTTGCATGAACCGCATGTAGTGAGTAGGACAGCTGACTTGGCTGCACACTGGAGTCCGCTGTGGTACACACTTGGTATAGCTTAGAGGCAACAACAGGCTCTAGTGGCAAGAGTCCTGGATTCTGTTAACCAGATCTACCAACAACTGAAGATGTAATGTTGGCCTCTGAAGCACTAATGCTCCTGTTTCCAGGACCTTCGTGTTAGACTTCTCTAGTGAAGAGCAGCTCAGCCTGTGTTGTCACTTCTTCACACCTGCCTAGGCGTGTCCCATAAAAGCAAAAAAACAAAAAGAAAGAAACTGTTCGGGGGCACTTCCTTGGATGCCCTAGGAGGCACTCAGAATTGGGGGTATGTAGTGGGAACACTGTAAGGAAGAACCTCTATTTAAATGTTTGCATGAGAGACTTGGAAATACAAGTCAAGAAGCCCTTTCCTTTTAAAAGACTCCTTGGATCTCCTGAGTCCAGTACCATGTTCTTTGGGTATCAATTTTTTTTCTCATTAGTGGATCCCTTTGACACTGGACTAAATTTTATAAATCTACCTGCCTCCCTCACTCATATTATCATGTCCTATTCTCAGGCAGGATGCATACTTCCAGTTATGTTATCCATCCCTTAATTAATATTTCATGGTTACTGTCTACTGTTTGAGGCAAAATCATCTCAAGAGCTAGACCTAGTTGTCCATTGACCAGTGCCATTCTGGACAGCTCGTTTGGGTGGATGTGCATACCAGCTCCTTGGACACTCCTCGTGTTCTAACTTTGAAAGGAACCTAAATCCAGAGCAGGGTTTCTCAACCTCAGCACTACTCACCTTTAGGGTTGGATAATTCTTTGTTTTGGGGGCCTTGTCTGTGCATCGTAGGATGTTTAACAGCATCCCTGGCCTCTACCCACTAGATACCAGAAGCATCCTCCCCCAAAGCTATTATAGCCAAAAATGTATCCAGACATTGTCAAATGTCCCTGGTAGGCAAAACTGCTCCCAGTTGAGACTCACTAGTGTAAAACACTTCTGTATAAGTAAGTCGCGATCAAGATCTAGTGGCCTTGGAGACTTACTTTAGAAAATGTTCCTAAAAGTTTTCCATGGTGGAAGCAATTTTACTAAAGCTCTGGGGGAAGTTGATAGCAGTTCCAGGTACTTATAACATTTTTTCCCTTTTCTCCGTACAGCATATATTTCCAGCCACCTTCTTTCTATGTCTCTGCTCAGGAGCTGCCTCACATTGAGAATGGTGGTGTGGCCGTCCTCACTGGGAAGAAGGTGAGCTAGTCGGCTGCTTCCTTTGTCAGGCTCCACCTATCTGCCCATGTGGGCAGCAAACATGGTGACTTGTATTCCCACTCCCATTTATGTCTGTCCTGCCATTGTAGTTCATCAAAGAAAGATCAAGTCATTTTAGGTTTAATATTGCCAGTCTACACTAATTAGTGTGTCTTCCTGGGGAAAGCACTAGTCTCAAGCCTAGAGTAGCAGGCTAGCTAAACTTTCCCGGGGAGGTCAAATCATTGGGGACCGTGACTCTGAAGCTGTTCCTTTTTCTGATTTGCTCCTCTGCCTTTCCTTCTTCTTCCTGTTTTTCCACACTAACATTTCTTCGGGATTATCGATGGCAAGACATTGACAAATGTATATTATTCAGGATAGTAAAATAATTCAGGCATGGCATCAGCATGGAAAATATTGTTAGACTTTACAAAGTTGAGTGCCTGAATACTGGGGGCAGTTACTGGAGGGCATTTAGGGTCCAGGGAGGGTTTTGTTTTGTTGTGTTATGTTTTGTTTTTGTTAACAAGAGGGAGGTCTAGAGTGTGTTTGTAAACTAATGGCAATGTTCCAGTAGAGAGGGAAGGGTTATCAGAAGGAGCAAAGCCCAGAGTAGATGGGATCCAGAGCACAAGTGGAGGCATTGACCTTTGATAGGGATAGGCCCACTTCTCCTATAAGGGGATGTTAGGCAGAGAAGGTGGATATGGGTTTGTGGATAAGCTGGTAAGAAGACCTTATGTATTAAGTATCACCTATGGGTAAATAGCACACAGGCCCTGTCCTCCAGGGCCTAGCGGTATTAGGCAGAAACATGAACAGATAATCATAACACAGATTTGAAGTAAGAAAGAAACTCAGTATACTGTGGGAATTATTGGGAAGTGTGCCCAGTATAATGATGGTTTCAGGAAAGGCTTGCTGGAGAAGGCAGTCTTACAGAATGGGAAATCTTATGGAACGAAGAGGCATTCACCAGATTAGAGAAAAGTGAAAAGCATTCAAGTAAAAAAGAATAGCATAAGCAAAGGCACAAGGGTATGAAAAAGCATGTTTGGTGCAGGGGAACACAAGCAGCTAGGTGCCGATAGAGCAGAAAGTTAAGGAGTGGCAGGAGATGAAACTGAGAAGTCGTGCGGGGTCTGATCGTCGAGAGCTCTGTCGTGTGAAAGAGCTTGAGTTTTATCGCATTGGCACTGAGGAGCTGTTGAGTTTTAAACAAGGATATAAAACAGTTGGATTGAATTTTAAGTAATCACTCGGTTGGCTGTGAGGAAGATGGTCTTCAGGGGAACAAGATTAGAGATAAACCATTTTGAAGACGATTATAATAATCCAGGTGAGAGATGATGGGAGCCCAAATTAGGGCAGTAGTCGTGGTGGTGGTGGTGGTGGTGATGATGATGATGATGAAGAAGATGAAGTAAGCATAGTTTTTTTAAGTGCTTTACGTGTATTACATCATTTTACCCTCACAATAATCTTACGAAGTAGGTACTATTATTATTTTCATTTTATAGAGAAAGAAATTGAGATGAAAAAGAGGTTAAGTAACTTGCTCAAGATCACATAGTTAATAAGTGGTGGAGACAGAATTTGAGCCCAGATCTCTCTGAATGGAGAATTCTGATTCCAGAGCCCAAGCTCTTAATTATATCATTGTATAGCTTCCTAACAGAAAGGTGGTGAAGAGCAGGGAACAGACTGACGGCAAAAAGGCAAACTTGGTAGGGCGTGGTGGCAACTGATTGGAGGCAGAACGTGAGGGAGAGGGGGAGGCAAAGATGACTTTCTGATTTCCAGCTTGTGTGGTAGATGGTGGTACACCCCCAGCTGAGAGAGACATTGCAAGAGGAAGACCTAGTTTAAGGGGGACATAAAATTTCATTTTGGACTGTTAAGTATTAAATGGAATATCTGTGTGGATATGTCTTAAGGGCAGTTGGATACATGACTGTAATGTTCATAGGAGGGTTCTGGGCTCAGATACAGATTTGGGAATCATCCACATGTGAGTAGGGTTTGAAACGATGAGAGTAGGTGAGGCCTCCCGTGGAGAACTGAGGTAGTCAGAAAAAGAGTGAGGCAAAGATGGAACCCTGAGGAACCCAAATTTCAGGAAACGGGCTTAAGAAAAAATGTCCAAAAAGGAGACTAGGAAAGAAGTACTAAAAGCATAGGATGAGGAAAACCCAGGGCAGGGGCCAAGGTTGGAGTTTCAAGAAGCAGGATGTGATCCATAGTATTACCGCAGCAAAAGAATCTGCTAAAAAAAGAATCATAAAATTACCCATTACATTTAGGTGTTCAGATATCATTGTGAAGTTAGAAAAGAAGATAAACTTCTCTTTCAGAAAGTTTAAATGACAAAACGGAGATGACATTGGACAAAAGCTTGAGGAGGACATAGAATCAAAGGTGGGACATTTAGGATGGGACAGACTTAAACATGTCAATGGGCTGAGGGGTAGGATGTCAGGAGAGAGATGGGGGAATGAGCAGGTGACTAATAGGGGAATGTTCTGGGAGAGAAAGAAAGGGATGGGGGTCAGGCATAGAAACAGAACAGAAAGGCCACCTCATCCCAGAAGCTGGAAGAAAGGAAGTAAAGTTTTTATTTGGGCGTTGGGAGGTGGGAATCCGTACGAGAAGCTGAGGAAGATCACATCTGATGGCTTTACTTGTTTTTGCAATAAACTAGGACACCAGGTGGTTATCTGAGAGTGAGCAGTTTGAGGGTTGAGTACAGGGGTTGGATTGAAGAGGGATCTTACCCAGGACAAATCAAAGGTGGCTAGGGAAGCTGCACACCCATCCAATCTCAGTTTATGTTGTTGCCCACCCCCACCCCTCCACCCTGGAAAACTCGATTGAGTGCACCTGGCATATGTTTCTAGCACCTGTACTGTCCTTCTTAGAGCATTTCTCACTTGATTTTTCACTCTTGATTGTAGTACATGTTAAATTGTCTGTCTTGGCTACTACACTCTGAAGGCAGGAAGGTGTCTGTTTTTCTCAACATTGTGTCCCCAGCACTTACCACAGTGCCCGACACATACTAGGTGCTTAATAAATATGTCTTGAATGAATGGTCTCACTGCTCATAAGGAGTAGAGCAGAGCCAGGAACCCCAGTCTCTCTGACTGCAAAGCTCAAGCTTTTCACCCTAAGGAGCAGGGTGCAAGGAAATTAGGGATGCTGGCAAGAGCACAGTTTGGATGATCTACTACTGGCCCAGATTAGTTGGAATGGAACAGCCCACTGGGTAAATGGAGAAAATCAAAAGCAAGGATAGGTGACGGTGGAACCGAGAGAAAGCTGGAAGGATGGAAAATTGTGACCAAAGAGTGAGATGTTTGAAGTAGAAGTTTAAGAGATAGGATTCTAGATGTGGCTCAGAGGAGAAGTATAAGCCAGCTGCCAAGGACTTCAGTGAATGAGGAGTGACCAGGAGGAGGCTGGATAACACTGGTTTGTAGGGATATATGTCGGTGTCCTTCAGAGGGGATGATAGTACAAGAATAACTTGGAACCACCAGCAGCCAACACCCTCTCCTTGTGATGGGGAGGAGTTTGGGTGAGCAAGCAGTCTCTGTGTATGAGCTTTCCTGGGGGCGGGGGGAACGGGCTCAGTTTTAGTGAAAGCTAGAAGTTGGAGAAAGCATCCTGCAAAGCTGTTGAGGATGTAGGAGAGTTGTTAAAGATGTAAGGGTCCCAAAGAGCCAGGCAGGCAGAAAAGTCTGTCCCTGTTCTCCATTTCCACAAATTGGGCAGGAACTTTGGGACAGTAGGGACTTAACTCTAATGTTGGCTGCTTAGGAAATTATGACTACTTGAAGAAACTGGGTACCAGAAACTGTAGTGCCAGTGATTACCTAGAAATGGTTTCTTACGGATCACCTTAGGTCAAGAACTAACTCTTCTCATTGGGCTGATGGGTACAGGGTTCCTTTGGGAGGTGATGGAAATGTTCCAGAATTATATAGTGGTGATGGTTGCACAACGTTATGAATATACTAAAACCCACTGAACTGTACACTTTAAAATGGTGAATTTTATGTTGTATATCTCAGTAAAAAATTTTAAAGCCAATTTCTATCTTTCTGTGTGTGTATGTGTTTGACTGTACCAGGTAGTACAGCTGGATGTGAGAGGCAATGTGGCAAAACTTAATGATGGCTCTCAAATAACCTATGAAAAGTGCTTGATTGCAACAGGTGAGTATTTCTGGAGATGGCTTTATTGCCTGATACAGCTCATTCAAGTTTTAGTATAAAGGCATTACTTAATCTTAAGAAAACTGAAACCCAGACTCTGAAGTGGGTGTCTTCTCTTGGTGCAAAGCTTGGCTAACTACAAGCATCTGATCAGTTGCCTGTCTGGATTATGCGTATTGTTTCTTCTGGTAAAGGCATGACGGATGGGTACTGAAAAGGACTGCCTTTCTTTTTTCTCTCCCTGCTTATTAGCCTTTGCCTTCTGCCCTCTGCCCTGTGTCCTGAAAGTGATATAACCTCATGGCTTCATTGCCAGTTCCAATCAGAAATCAAGAGAGGAGAAGGATGCAGTTGCTTAAACAAACATAGCCATGCTTTCTGGTGAATCCTCATGAAAAAGTAGAAGAGAACAGGAGCAAAAAGTGAGGGCTTCTGGCCATATGTGGGAATGGTGGGCCCTTTGAAGAGATACTCTCAAATCTGCTTTTCAAAGGAAATTGATTAAAGCCCACTGTGGGGCGAGTGGAGGGAAAACAAAGCCTTGTATCCTGTTGATGCCACTGTGACACCAGCAGCACACACCACAGCACCACCTTTGTGGGGGGATTGTTTGGGCTAGCTCCTGCTCGTTGGGCTAAAGGATTTTTCTCCTCTTATTTCCAGGAGGCACGCCAAGAAGTCTGTCTGCCATTGACAGGGCTGGAGCAGAGGTGAAGAGTAGAACAACACTTTTCAGAAAGGTAATTGTCAGCTTTAGTGCTTTCGTTGTGGCGGTTTTGAAGAGGTAGCATAATCTTGTGGTCCCCAAGTACCCACCCGGGAATTGGGAGATTGAAGTTCTAACTATGGCTCTTCTACAGGCTTGTTATCTGGCCTTGAGCAAGTCACTTCCTCTCTCTGCACCACAGATACCTCACTCAAGGGTTTTGAGCTCCTAGGAGAAAAACAGATTTAGTGTTTTTTATTGCTTGCTGTAGTTCCTTCGATTGCCCTTCCATAGTTGTTTTCTCCTGATGCATTTGAGTCATTGGAACTCCTTATAGCCTCTTGGCATTTTTCACTGCAAGTGCTATTGTGGAGACTTTAGGGGGAAAAGTTAAGAGTACCTAAGCGAAAAAGGAAGCGGGGGATTGCTTCTTAACACCATGCTTTACTTATGAAAACTGCTGAAAATTTTCAGCCACTGCTATGGGTGTCGGAAAAGGTTTGTACTGTCCTTTAAGTTCTTGATACAACAAGGTTTGTCAACCTTGGCACTATTGGCATTTTGGGCCGTATAACCATTTGTTGTGAGGGGCTGTCCTGTGCATTGTAGGGTGTTCAGCAGTGTCCCTGGACTCTACCTACTAGCTTCAGCTAGTATCTCCCCACTCTAGTTGTGACAGCCAAAAATGTCTCCAGACATTGCCAGATGTCCCCTGGGGGAGGGGGAGTATATCTGCCCCCAGTTGAGAACCACTGTTATTAGAAAGAGTGTTACATTGGAGAAAGAAATTTACATCAATAAAATAGAGGCTGTAATTGAGCCACTTTATACAAGGAGAAGATTTTGTGTGCAAATTATTGTTGTCAAGGATTTAGCAAAAATATTTCCTGGTATTATCATCCTATGCCCCTTTGGGAAATCAATGGACTAAACTTGTGTGATCCTGCAGATTGAAGACTTTAGAACCTTAGAGAAGATTTCCCGGGAAG
The DNA here is from genome assembly GCF_039906515.1 of Pseudorca crassidens. Classification (NCBI taxonomy): domain Eukaryota; kingdom Metazoa; phylum Chordata; class Mammalia; order Artiodactyla; family Delphinidae; genus Pseudorca; species Pseudorca crassidens. The sequence continues at coordinate 21,152,508 of NC_090317.1, forward strand.
TCAAGTCGATTACAATTATCGGTGGGGGCTTCCTTGGTAGCGAACTGGCCTGTGCTCTTGGCCGAAAGGGTGAGTATTGGGGAGTGACCTTGATTTTCTTTCTCTGGTCTTATATCATATGCTTTTCAGAGATGCATTTACCAGGATCAGTAGAAAGAGTTTGATTAAGGTTTACATGGTGAAAAACTAATCACTGAGCTTAGGTCTGATGAGGGATGCCTTAGTGATCGAAAAGCTGTCATCTGAGCAGCTGAGCAGTGCCGCTTTCTTTCCTTTTTCCTTTCCTCTCTCCTCTAGACCAGGATTCCTTAGAAATAAAATATTAAGGAAAGTGAGTTATTAAGATGGTAGGGGCAATGTAGACTACAGAACTGTATGTATCTTTGAACTGCTGCTCCCTGTAAAAGTCAAAGACTTCTTTCAGATACATGATGGTTCCCAGCTTGACAGATCTGTTAGTTCCAGTTTGAATGTTTCATGGCAACCATTTTTTTCTTAATGTTATTTTTCAGCTGTGTGAAATCAGGGCATCTTCTCGGGAGGGTGCTTACTATTCAGAGCTTGCAAGGCACTTGTGTAAGCCTAAGTGTAAGTGCACTGAGTTCACAGTATGTAGTTGAATCCAGGGACAAGTTCTGGCATCTGTTGTATTTGCCTTGTGGATGCCCTTGTGCCCTAGTGCCCCACAAATGTGCGCTCTGGCCTGGGTCGCGGCATTGCCCTGTGTTTAGTAGACGGCTGCCTGCGGCTCCTTTACTTCTCTTCCTGTCTTCTAGGATTGACTTTTGCCTCCACTATACCTACTCTGTTTCTTCTTCCCAGCTCGAGCCTCGGGCACAGAAGTGATTCAGCTCTTCCCTGAGAAAGGAAATATGGGAAAGATCCTCCCCGAATACCTCAGCAACTGGACCATGGAAAAAGTCAGGCAAGGTAGAGACACTCTTTCCATATGCTCCCACTCTTGCCTTGAGTGAAGACTAAGGCAAAATTTGCTTCTTTGGGAACCCCCTGTCCATAAGCCTTACCAACTGCCCGATGAAAATTTCCACCATTCTCATGTCAGCCAGCTTCATGTAGGTGTTCTGAATCTGACACACCAGATTCCTGGAAGTGCTGGAAGTGAACTGTGGGCGTGGGTGCCTGTGGCTCTCCAAGGCTGCCTACGTACTAATGATTACTCTCATCAGCTTCTCTGGTTGTCACGAAGGTGGTAGGCTCACTGGCTCAGCCTCAGGTCTCGTTTGCCTTTACAGAGGGGGTTAAGGTGCTACCCAGTGCTATTGTGCAATCAGTTGGAGTTGGCGGTGGCAGGTTACTCATCAAGCTGAAAGATGGCCGGAAGGTAAGGAGGGGAAGACAGGCTGCCAGAACACCTTCCAAGCCTGCTCTGCCCTTTCCTCATTCTCACTCCTTCATTTGATACCAGTAGATTAGTTGTCTTGGCAGTCACCATTAACCTGTCATAATTTTCTTAATGAACTGTCTTTTGCTAAAAGAAGAATGATGAGAGCCAGAGTAGCCGCCTGGGAACCATTTCCCATAGCCTCTTCCTATGTGTGTCACAGATTTTTGAGGCCTTCCTCGGGTGGCAGATTTCTGTTCAGATGGTAGCGGGTATGTGTGTGTGGAGGGGTGGCACTTTATGAAATGGAACTTAAAATCTTTTGACCAGAGTTACCCGATGATTTTTTTTGTAAAGCCCCGATTTTTTGTGATTTTTTTTTGTGACTGTGATTTACAGTCACTGGGTTCATAGGCATATGAGGAAACTGTAATAATTGACTGAATTCTTTTTGTCCTCAGGTAGAAACTGACCACATAGTGGCAGCCGTGGGCCTGGAGCCCAATGTTGAGTTGGCCAAGACTGGCGGACTGGAGATAGACTCTGATTTTGGTGGCTTCCGTGTAAATGCAGAGCTCCAGGCCCGCTCTAACATCTGGGTGGTAAGTGTGCAATGACAGCCTGACCAGGCACGGTGCCTTGGTCCCGGCCTGGGAGCAGGTCTGCCCGGTGGTGTGCGAAGGCTTGGCAGCAGCTCACCCAAATAGGGTCAGCGTGTTTGGAAGCTGAGGGTGGAGAGCAGAAACTCATGAACTGCTTGGTTTACGAGATCAGGTCTGGCCTCATGCCGCAGGCTCATGGAAAAGGAAATGAACAGTGTTCGTGCCCACAGGAGTAGGTCTCTCCTGGTTCCACTGTTGGCAGCAGCCATCAACATGACCCTGGCGGGCGTGTGCGCAGCTTTCAGACTGATTTGCTATTCCCTTGCCTGAACACGAGTCCAGGGAATGGAGGATGAGGCAGTTTTATAACATTCTCTGGAAAGGAAAATTACTCCATTTTCATTTTCCTTGAGTACTATTTTTAGCTGTTTTTAAAAATCTGTTATGACACAAACAAGACTATAGTATGTAGGAACCATGAGGTAATTTCCCTATTGTTAGATCATTACAAGTGTATTGTGTTTGATTATGGACTCTGCAACTGAGGACATAGGAACTTTGCAGGGTGTTTTTCTCGTAAAGATTTTTTTTTTTAAAGTTACAGTGTACTGGATTTTAAAAAATTGTTATAAAAGCAATACATGCTCAGTATGAAAAACACAGGCAAAAAGGAGAAAGGGACATTCCCCTGCAGCAACCACTGATGTTTAGGTGTAGTTTCTTCCCTTCACTTTCTCGCGCATAGTTTTTTTCTTTGTTGTAGACAGTCATGGCGAGCATACTACGTATAAACATTTGTATTTTCTTTTTCACTTAACATTCGAATGTAAGTTTTTTTCCACATTGCTTCAGATTCCATAAGCAGTGTAACGATTGTATAATATTCCATTAGGTGGATTTCAGAGTTTATCTCGCCATTGCTCACATGTTGGATTTTTAGGTTGCTTTGGGGGTGTCTGAATAGCCACAAAGATGAACAAAGGGTGAGAGAGCTCCCATACCACATCCGTTGTGAAGCTGGCCTTGTTCACCTCCAGCCGGGGGTTCTCTCTCTGCTTGAAACACTGAGCTCACTCACTGCGTACCTCTGGCAGGGTACACCATAGTGAGGAAGAGTGCCACGCCTTCCTCAACTCACTTATACACTCCTCATGGGCAAGGTCTATGTCAGGCGTGTCTCTGCAGCCCAGACAGTATAATGCTTTGTACAGAGTAAGTATTCTGTAAATACTTGTTGAATTAATGAATGAATAGTGAATGACCAAAAAAAATTTATCTTGGAAAAGATGTCTACGTAAGAGGCAGTCACATCTAAAAACTGGATTCCACACAGGAAAGAATATTCTGCAGATCATGGTTATTAAATATCCTGTTTCTGCTGAGGGCAGAATGAGAAGAAATAGGTGTAAGCTGGAGCATGGACGATTCAGGGTAGCTTTGTGGAAGCATAGAATGGTTTTTGTAAAAATGGAAGCGCAACTGTTTTTGATAGTGTAGGTATGATTCTGGCCTGTGGTTGGAAATCATTAGTTAACATCACAAGCATTTTTTGAGCCCCCAAAGTGTATGTTCTGTCCTTAACTTGCTTTTTTATCATGTGCTCATGTAATGTATTTGTCTCCAAAGGCAGGAGATGCTGCATGTTTCTACGATATAAAGTTGGGTAGGAGGCGGGTGGAGCACCACGATCACGCTGTTGTGAGCGGAAGATTGGCTGGAGAAAATATGACTGGAGCTGCTAAGCCGTACTGGCATCAGTCAATGTTCTGGTAATAGTTTTGTGCCTTGAGGACTCAATTGGTTAGAACACAGAATTAATGGAACCAGAGTTATATGCTTTGGTTTCCTGGTGGGCCAGTTAGCTTCATACAGAGGGTGAAAAAATTCCATCTCGTGTCCACGCATCCTACCCCCGAGCCATCTTCTGGCAAAAGGGTTCCATCTGACATAAGTTAGACTAGGTGAATGAATGGAAATGGCATCAGCACTTCTGCTAAAATAGCTCAGAGTTCGAGCTACAGTAGGTAGTACAAAAGTGTGCTCTTAGATACAGACAGCAGTATATTTTATTTGCTCTTTGCTGCTAATTCTGCTGAGCCCAACCTACTGACAAAAAAGGCAGCTCACTCATATGTAACCCTTAAGATCAGCAACTCAGAGTCAGACGTATATAGGCAGCTCTCTGGGTAGTAGAAAGTTCTCAATGGACATTCTTGAATACTGGAGCTGGCCCTGTTTGGCCCACTCTCATCTTGTTGATGTGAAAGATGGGGTACATAAAACTTCAGGGTTTCAGAAGCCTCTAAGCAGTTTCTGTTGGGGAAATTCTCAGCTGATGGGAGTACATTTTAAGACGTTCACACACAGTTTCATGAGTGGGCAGCAAAAAACATAACAGATGGCTTTCAGGGTCAACACGTGTAAGATAATGCAGTTAGGAAAAAAAGTAGTTCATAGCTGTACAATTATCAGTTAGGTTCCAGGGACAGAATCCAAGAAGTCATTGTAGACTGTTCCCTGAAGACACCAGTCCAGTGAGCTTCTGTGGCCAAGAAGATAACAAAATGTAGAGCACAAGAAACAAAATATCTCAAGTAGCTTGGATGATTACAAAACCATAGTGTGTCTGTGCCACAAGTATTCTGTGAAGTTCCTAGCATATTAAAAACAGCATGATGATGATAGGAAAAGTTTCCAAGAAGAACAATGAAAATAAAATGACCAAGTGAGTGAAGGTGCCACTTTATAGAAAGCACTTTCGCCTTGAAAATTGAAGGCTAAGAGGAAATATTGTCAGTTAATAAAACCACAAAATACCCCAGATTCTGGATTCCATAAATATGGAGCACTCTTCAAAGTTTCAAAAAGGCAGTTTTAAAAAGAGTAAAGGAAGGTAGTGAATAGTAAATGTGGGGAACCCACCCCCCCAAATGTGATATGGTAAAAATTAATGATTAAATTTAAGAAAGTATAGATCATTGTATGGATCTGTGATATGCATAGTGGCTTGTTAGGAAAATAAAACCTGTTTGGAATAATTGTGCTTTCTCACAGTTGTCCCCAGATGTCCTAGCAGGCGACAGATCAGTTTGGCGTTTCTCTTGCTGTGGCACATACCAGTTTCTTTGGTTGGCATGAAAGTGCGGTGCCTTAGCGGAAACGCTCTACCGCACCATCCTTTACAGTCCTTTGACAGAACACCCTCTTCTCTCTCCTTCCTTAGGAGTGATTTAGGCCCCGATGTTGGCTATGAAGCTATTGGTCTTGTGGACAGTAGTTTGCCCACAGTCGGCGTTTTTGCAAAAGCAACCGCACAAGACAACCCCAAATCTGCCACAGAGCAGTCAGGTAAGGAAGCCCAACCACTTCTCTTGGAAGAGTGTTGAGAAACCATGGTCCAAATCCTCCTGAACAAGGGGTATCTGTGTTGGCCAGAGGGAACTGTCAGTGAAAGCCTCTCTTCATGTTGTGCTTTAAAATAAACCAAACCCGAAGTCCTCACTCTTTAGTGGTCTGAGAGCTGGCAAAATCAGGTATCCTGGTCAAAGCATAGATATTGTGGATTGTGGGTGTCGTCCTAGACTCTTGGACGGTGGCTAACTCGACGACTCTGTAAGTCTAGTTTGTCCCGAGGGACTAGGAAGACCTGCGTGATGAAGAAAACCTGAACTTTTTCAATGGCCTTCTTTTTTTTTTTTTTTTTTTTTTTTTTGCTGATCCCAAGAACTAGGTCTGAGAACCTTAGTTTGGGACCTGCTCCCCTCCTTGGGCCCTGAACAGTGAAGAACTGGGCTGAGTAGTCCTTGAGCTGCCTCTAATTCCATCTGTCAGATCTTAATAGCGGGTTTTCTCTAGACGGGAGGCACCTCTCGGAATGAACTTCTCTCCGACACACATCTCTTTCATTAACTCCTAGGTCTCTTCTCTCTCCCTTCGTGACCTTGGCTGAAGTTATTTAACCTCTGTGTCCTCTTGTTAGAGGCATTTCAAGGACAAGCTGTTCTTTAAGAAGGAGAAAGCAAGACATTATATGGATATGAGGTCCTTTTCCTGTGTAATCTAAGTGGATTACATATACCCACTCCTTAATTCAGACCTCTCCTGGGAAGTGGATCCAGGAGGGGGACCCAGGGACTTATACAGTAGGTGTTTATAAACTACAGGTCACTACTCTCTCCACTGGGCAGTATTACTTGAAGCCTGGTTGTTCCCAGAAGACAAAATGCCCTCTCCCCAGGCTGTTGCCACCACCCTGCACAGGAGGAAACACTTCCATATGGTTCTTCCATATGGAAGTGCCTTCTGCTTTGGCCAGAGTGTCTCTGGCAGTGCCATCCAAGTGAACTTTCTGCTATGATGGCAGTGTTCTGCCTCTACTCTGTCCAGTACATTAGCCACTAGCCGCATGTGGCTCTTCAGTATTTGAAATGTGGGTAGTGCAAATCAGGAACTGAATTTTACATTTTATTTAATTTTAACTAAAATAAACTTCAATTTTGAATTAATTTTAATTAGAATAGCTATATGTGACTAGTGGCTGTTGTACTGACCATGTAGCACTAGAATGTTTCTCAGAGGACAAGAGCAAGTCTTCTGTAGTTTGAAAAAAGATCCCAGGAAATATCCATAGTGTAAATTGAAAATGAGATAGGAAGTTTGGGGTCAGACTGACCCAGTGCCCAGGAGCTGGCAAGGAAGAGCTTTTGTTGGCTTTGTCAGTGGAGAGGGGCTGGAATAGGCCAGTGTTTACTGAGGTGGCATAGAAAAACAAATCATTTAGAAGCAGCTTGAAGCAGGTGTTGAAAGATACTTGCCTTCTAGAATTTCCAAGCTCATAAGAACTGACTTTGTTTTGTTTTGACTTTGCTTGTTTGTTTTGGGGATTGGCTACAGGGACTGGTATCCGATCAGAGAGTGAGACAGAGTCTGAGGCCTCAGAAATCACTCTTCCTCCCAGCAACCCTGTAGTCCCCCAGGCCCCTGCCCAAGGGGAGGACTACGGCAAAGGCGTCATCTTCTACCTCAGGGACAAAGTGGTGGTGGGAATCGTGCTGTGGAACATCTTCAACCGAATGCCAATAGCAAGGAAGGTAGGTGCCCGTCAGAGCTCTGAGAGAAAGATGGGAGGTGTGGGCGGAAACCGTCCCTGCGACTTCGTCAGACGTCCTGCCACGCACTGTCCACCCAGGTCAGACTGTGCCTGAGCAGAACAAAGGTATCGCCTTGGCTCGGGTATGTTTCTTTTTCACTTGGGACATGGCTGGGTAGCATGGGCATTGGCATATGCTCACTTGGGCTTCGTAGAAAGCCATTCCCACAACTCCCTCCCAGTGTGAAGTGGCGACTGGCCCGGGCTGCCCTGGTGTGCGGCCCAGCCCACACGCTCCTTGTTCCTCTGCCCCTCAGATCATTAAGGACGGTGAGGAACATGAAGATCTCAACGAAGTAGCAAAGCTTTTCAACATTCATGAAGACTGAAGACTGCTGTGGAACAGGCAGGCCCTTTGCTGTCCCCGACAGCAGCTTGGATGGGTAAAGGAGCGTTTTTTATTCAGCAGACTTCCTCTGTATGTATGAGTGTGAATAATCAAGTCCTTTGTGAATATTTCATCCATGTAGGCAAATTCTTAATGTTCACATCATTAAATAAAACCTGATTCTTCTAAATTAAATTCTCTTCTCTTTGAAAGGGAGCAAGTGGGTGAAGGGAGGAAAGTGTGCATATTAGAGAGCAAGTCGGTTGGAGCCACTCCCAAGTGCATCATCTTCCTCGGCCTTGTACTCCCTGCCCCACACTCTCAGCTTCTTTCAGTTCACTGAACTTCTCCCTCACCCCTCCAGACCTCCTGTACGGACCTGCTGTGACCTCTGCCCACAGCACTTGACCCCTCTCCCCTCCTCTGGGGAACGTCCCGGTCTCTGAAGACTTTCCTGATCCTTCCAAGCCTGTTCCTTGTTTACATGTCTCCCTGCTGCTCTGCAGCTTCCTGGAAGCCAGAACCGTGGCTTTCCTGTCTTGCTCATGGTTCTCTCTCCAGAGCTGAGCACAGGCTCTGGCTCACAGTAGGTGCTTAGTGAATCGTTGAATGAGTGTACACATAAACATGTGGACTAGACTCTGCTCTACCTGGGACAGCTCCCCTGTGTACCCCCACAGCCCAGAACTGAACTGGTCTTGGGAGGGGAGGGCAGAAAAGACATTTATTGAAGACGGAAACGAAGGTTCGGAGACCTGCTTCATGGCTAAGCCTGGAGCCTGACTCTGAGGGATTGTGGTCTCTCAACTCTTCCGCCCGCTGTCCCCCAAACTAGAAATCTGCCCTCTCCTAACCCCTTTTATCTCAAATAGGCTTATAGGCATGACTCACTTTACAAATGATTTCCTGGGAAGAGAAGTCAGTTTCATAAATCAACTCATTTTTTGCATTTCAAATTACTTAACTTTTAAAAATCAAATCTTATTTCAATTAAGAGGAAATTTTTACTACTTTCAAGAGTCCTATTGTGAATCTTCTTCTAAAGAGAAAATTACTACCAGGCTGGATTTTTTCGATATTGGGTTTGTTTAAAGGGAGTTGCAGCTACAATGAAATTCCTTCTGAACACTAGGACAGGACAAATGTCCACTTTAAGAATTAGCTGTACTAGGGCTTCCCTGGTGGCGTGGTGGTTGAGAGTCCGCCTGCCGATGCAGGGGACGCGGGTTTGTGCCCCGGTCTGGGAGGATCCCACATGCCGCAGAGCGGCTGGGCCGGTGAGCCACGGCCGCTGAGCCTGCGCGTCCGGAGCCTGTGCTCCGCAGCGGGAGAGGCCACAACAGTGAGAGGCCCGCGTACCGCAAAAAAAAAAAAAAAAAAAAAAAAAAAAAAAAAGCTGTACTAGAACAGGTTCTTACTAGATGTATACAGGTTTAGTGAAATATAATCTGAGGCATGACATATTTAAGTCCATAATGTAAGTAGAAAACTCATCTAGTATCCTGTGAAACGGGACTTATTATACAGTAATTGCTGCTTACAAAGATCTTACAGCTGTAAGATCCTAAAGTGTTTCACAAATCATTTTTTAAAAAGATCGAATTGTGATTTGCCTTGTTTTAGTATCAGGTACAATTTAGTCTAATTCTTTGACAGTTGTCATCCTTGTATGGAATGTCATAATAATTCGGTTAATTAAAATGAAAGGATGTATTCTTCTATTCAGTGTTCACTGAGTGCCTACTAACGAGCCAGGTAGATGGCAGAAGAGGAAGGTGGAGAAAACATGGCCACTTCTCTTAAGGAGCTCCTGGTGTCAGTGAGGAAAGCAGACATGTGAACGCAGAAGTATAATGTACTCAGTTGTGTCCACAGGAAGATACACACCAAGAATGGACATCAGCCAGAGCATCCGTCCTTTGTCAACTACTGCTGCTAGATCACTTCCTAAAGCATCACTTGGTCCATATCCCCCCACCCTACCTCCTGGTGACCAATGTACATTGACTCCCTGTCACCAATCACATCAGGTCCGAAGCCTTCCATAGCGCTCTTGACCTCAGCCCACTCTGCCCTGCGGGCCTCCTCTGCCACAACTTCATGTGCATGTGCATACGCACATATACATCTGGTTTATTGCCACCTTTAAACTTTTGTTTGTGCTCTTCACATCTGGAAACCGTCCCTATTCCCTTCTACGTATCCAAATCCTGCTCATCTTTCAAGGCCCAGATGAAATCCCACCATGGTGATGTAGTACCAGTTGGACTAGTGCCCGCCCATGATTTCATCTCTGAACTTCGATTGCACTTACTGCCTTTGAACTTGATTGTTCTTTAAGTCGTTCTCTGCATTATTAGTGTTCACTCCCTAAATTGTTTGTAAGCTATCCCAGAGCAGAGACTTTTTTCTCAGGATGGGGACAACATGCGCCATCCCCCAAAACCCTGGCAAAGTGCTGACCAAGCCCTTGGTTGCTTGGTTGGATGATGCTAGATAACAGGGCTTATTGTAAGAGTGAGCCTCTGCCTTGTAGCCTCAGTTCTCTGTAATCCAGGTTATCAGACCCCCATTACTTCACCCACTGCCACGACTTGCCACTTTACCCAGGATGCATTTAACCTGTTTAGGCCCCCAAGTATCGCAAGGACCAATTTCTGACTGTACAGACCAGTGCCAGCTGAGGTTTGGCCCTCGATAGCTGGCCTGTGATTAGCTGGGCCACAGCGCAGCACAGTACAGGGCTAGCCACACCCTGCAAAGTTGGGGATCTGCCAAAGTATCAAGCTTTCAGGGATCACCCACTTGACTTCAACCTCGCTTTTCTTTGCCATTTTACAACTGACATCTGGTGGTACCTCGGCACCGCTTCACAATGGTACTAACATTTGCCTGGCCACCTGTAAGGCACGGTGAGGGATGTCCTCGTACTTTAGCTGGAGAAATGGACCTGAGGGAAGGAAGTGTGTTTGATTGGAAAGGGGTCAGAGTAAGCCTCTTAGTGGAGGATGAGGTCAACGTGTGTGACTTTTTTGTTGTTCTAATCAACAGGGCCTGTTTTGGAGACAAGAGGCTTAAAGCAAGCGAAAGGGAGGGGGGGTGGGGAATCCACAGTGACCTACTGCAGGCTGCTTCCTTGAAGGAAAATCAGCAGCCCCTCTAGAGACCCATTTATACAAAGGAACTCTCCCCTCCCTTCCACCACTACCCCTTCCCTTTCCCGCTCCTCTCAAGTTTGGCTGCTGCAATATCCCTTCCGTCCTTCCCTGACTCCACCTAAAGCTGGGCACCCTTGCTGCCCTAGAGACCATTGGGACTCAATTCCAGTGCCTTGCTCTCTGGGCAGAGGGAAAGTCCTGCAGGGCCCAGAGGTGAAGTAAGACCGCCTCTGGCCTCTTTCCCATCTTATCAGAGAATTTCTGGCGGGCACAGACGAATGTACACAGAACCACACACAGAGACACACAGCTCAGGCCAGTGATGATGTTCCCCTGCCTGGCTGGTTCTACAGATGGGTGTGAACTGGGTCAGAGTATAGGGAGGGTCTGAATATTTTAATTCTGGACTGCCAAGCCCTGGTTGGAAGACAGGGATCGTCTCAAAATGAACATTTTGAGAAAGAGAAACGCAGCCCCTGACATCTGGAAGCTGGCCTGGGACTGTCAGCAAGGCCTTGGTGTCACTAAAAACTGGCTTAACACGCCCCACTAGGCCTGGGTGTTCTGTTGAACGTAAACAGGTTCACGGGACATTAGAATCGTACAAGGCCACCCTGATCATGGTGGATGGAAACAAAAGCAAGACTACTCCAGAATCATGTGTGAACGCAGGCAAAAATATGAACACTGCCCAAGCCACAGAAATGACCAAATACCGCCCTCCGTCCTGGCTAATCTAAGTGACTGCTGCTTCCTTACCAATTACATACTGAGCCTCGCTCCAGTCTGCCCTCCTATTGGATATGATTGATTCAGTAAGACACTCCCTGACAGCATCCAATCCAGAGCAATGCCCGGCTTCCTTAAACCCTCCCGCAAATCACCCAACCTGGCCTGAATCCTATAATAAGTCCTTCCCAGCACCCTCTTCCTGAGACACCCCATGGTTCCCCAGGGCATGCATCCTCCCTCGCTGCAGTGAGCAGTGAACTCAACTTGTTCGACTACAAGAGTGCCCTGGTGGTCTTTGGCTGGTGGGCATTGAAAATTTGGAGACAAAGAGCCAAAATACCTTCGGGAGGCCCACCTGTGAGTTGAGTTTTACCTAGTCTCGTACCTTCTTGAAGACCTTACCTGGTCCCAGTGGAGCCTCCAAGGTCTGTGTCTCAGTTGGAGAAGGCCAGGAGTCTCATCTGGTGCCTGGACAGAGGTGTCTGGCTTCCCAAGCAGGTTCCCGCCTCTGCTCTCTTGGCATTTGCAGCACAACACGGAGATGCTTCTGGAGGAACACCCAACATGGGTGTTGCATTTATGAATACACACATACGTTCGTAAATGGATTTATTGGTCAGCTAGCAAACATAACTGCGTAACTTGCTGCATGCCGTGGGCCAATAGGCCCCAGAGATAAGAAGATGAGTAACATACAGCCCCTGCCCTCAATGGCTTTAGAACCTAGTGGCGGACACAGACGGGTCAACAGGAACCATCAGTGCAACAGAAGTGCTGGGAGTATGATGTGTGAGTTCACGTCGGAACTTCGTTACTCCTCAGATGGCTTTACTGTTCTGCTTCCATCTAGTCCAGGCTTTTCTTCCACTGACCAAATTGTGTTTCTTCCTCCATTCCCTGCTTGTAACTTCTCTCATCTCTAGGAGCAGAACATGAATATGTTTTCTTAAATAAATATGTATAATATCCTGAATACAGAGGATGGAGCTGCCAGCCTCCTTGCCCAAAGAGATCACCCCTCTTCCTCTTCACTTTTCCTCAGCCCCTTCCTTTTCCCTCCTTCCTCGCCCACTTGTTTTCCTTCTCCCTGTGTTTCTTCTTCAGGTTCCAGTAAGTGCTCCCTGCCCGTGTTTCTTCCTCCTGAAGCTGGGGAGCACAGTGGAAGGAGCGCTCTTTGGGATCTGTGTCTCAGCTTTGCCACTCACTCCTGGATGACCCAGAGCAGCTAATTTCCTAGGTCTCGGCGGCCTCATCTGTGAAATGAAGAGAACAGACTAGATCATCCCTCCACCCTCAGCTCTAACATCCTGTGTATGGAAAAGTCTCTCAGGTGCTTCTTCATCTCTCCGTGGACTCAGTTGCCTTTCATCTCTAAGTCTATAGCAGATGCTAATGGGACCTAAAGCCTTTGGCAAATGTCTCCCCACATTGCCTCTGCTGTCCCTTTGGCTCAACAGATTTTTTGTTTATTTGTTTGTTTTAGTTTGAGGCTATGATTCTTCTTTGACTCAGCAAGTAACATTTAGACCTAGGCCCCTAGAAATCGCTCCTTGCCGGATTTGCTCTCCATGGAGAGTTTAACAGCCTTAAAACTACGCTCCATGAAAGCCCAGAATTTCCCCAGGAAGGCTTTATGGTGAGACAATGCTCAACCATGATCCTAGCACATACATTCCTACACAACCATTCAGTGGCTCCCAGTCCCCAACAAACACACCCTGCAGAGCTGGCCGGTGACCAGCCACCTTAACCCAGGCAGCTTTCAACCTGACACTGAGACAATTAGCTCAGAAAACCCCCCTCATACCACATAAGCCCCAAGTCCTGAAACTAGCTTGTACGCCCCCTTTGCTCTTAAGTCCATGGTCATTTCCACGTTAGCCATGGTCCTGGCAGAGCCCTGCCCCAAAGTGCAGAGACAAGTGAGCCAGGAAGCTGGCAAGCTTCACCACCCGATTCTTACCATAGAGACAAAAGGAAACTGCATACAGGGAAAGAACGAAAATCCAGCACTGTGATTTGCTAGGTGGAAAAGGATGCTTAAGGATCTCTGTCCGTCCAGAGGGAAAGGGGAGCTTTAGGTGTTTCAGAGCAGGCCTGCAGAGCCCCGCCAGCGTGAAGCCTTCCTTGGCCCAGGCCTGAGGTCCTCGGCCACCTTTATTGAGGCTAATATCCCAAGCAGCCTGAGTGAGATTCTGGTCTCCCACTACAGTGGGAGTCCTCAAACTAGTGGCACAGTGTGGGGGGCAGAGACTGGTGGTGAAAACAGGGAATCCTTGACCTCAAAGTCACCCCCACCTCAACCTGGCCTGGGCCAATACCAAGTTCTAGGAGAAAGGCCACATCGACCTCTCAGCAATTGGTCAGCTTGACTTAATGCAGGGGGTGGAGGGCAGCTCAAAGCTCGGAGCACTCCGCCTTTGTCCCCTTGGTGGCGCCAGCCCTTGTGCTGGCCTGTTCACTAGAACAGGAGGTTCCAAAGAGACCTCAGCTTCCAAGTGAACTCCCCAGCCAGTCCTGAAGCAGCAAGGCTCACTGCGTGAGATGGATAATTGCAGAAGGATACCTTGATGGGAGTTTTGCCTAAAGCTGCAAACGTACACTGCCCTCCCGGTCACCACCTGTTGTTCCCCAGAACAGAGCGGCGTGGGGGGCAGAGACCGAGTTTGGTGGTCTCCACAAGGACTCCCGCCCTCCCGCCGCTCCTCTCCCAGCTGCCCCACCGAGTCCTTCTCCGGGAGTCCGAACCCGCCCCTTCTCGCCCGACGGGGAGCGAGGAAGGGGGGTGGGCAGGAAAGAAGGGATTGAGGGGAAGTTTCAAGGGGTGTGCCGGGGAGGGGGGAGGATTCTCATGAGTCAGCGGATCGGGCTCAGTGTGACTTCACTGCTTCCCGAGAAGAGGCGCCCGGGGCAAGAGGCCGCTCGGAGTGCAGCCGCTGGAGTGGAAGGTCGGAGCGCTGGGCGGGGCTACGGGACGGGGTTCGGGGCTGGCCTGGTCGCTCGGGGCCGGGGCGGCGCGAGGAGGCCGCTGGCGAGCGGGGACCGCTCGGGGCAGCGGCGCCGACCTCTCCCCCTCTCCTCCTCCGCCGCAGCCAGTTCCCGCCTCGGCCCGAGACGTGGCGCGCGATCCGCCTGTAGGTGGCGCTGCTGAGGCGCCGTGGGCGCGCTGCTGGGGGTCTGGGTGGGGAGCTCTGCCCCCGCGGGGAATCCCGGGGGTGCAGGGTGGGCGGCCCATGCAAACGGATGGCGAGGGGAAGGTGCAAGGGGCCGCCACAACCCCCACTGTCCTTCGGGCCCGGCGCTCCCACCCGAGTGGCGGCAGAGTTCGGAGAGCCGACCTGCTACGCTAGCGTCCAGGCGTGGGGCCGCCTGGTGCGCGCTTCTTCAGGGTCCCTCGGGGCACCTATCGGGTCCCGCAGAGCTCGGGGAGGCTCGCCTCCAGCTAAGGGATCGCAGTTTATGGGCAGCGTTTCCTCTCCGGGGATGGCGCTCTTGACCCGCGGGCAGTAGAATGGAAAGTTTGAATCGCTTCTCCAGCGTTAGGGGTGGGTTTCCCTGAGCAGCTACTCTCCAGCCTGGCTCCCTTGAGACCAAGGATGCATCTCTTACAAAGGGACAGGCTGTGGCCGGCGTTGGGGTGCAGTCTGGGACCAGGGCTTGTGCTAGATGAGGGGTAGGGGCTCAGCTTTGGGCTAGGTGTAGGGCGATGGTTAGGGATTCCATGCTTGTCAACCCGGTCTTCAGCAACTATGTAAAAAACAAAAAGCGAAGAGGCCCATCTGGGGCTCAAACTTGCAACCTTGGCCTCGGTTGATAGAGCTTTGTGCCCTACCTCCGTGCAGGCCCTGAGCTCTAGTAGTCATGATGCAGCTGACCTTCCCATGTTGGTTCATGGTTATGTGGTGGCTGGTTAGTTAACATATTGAGAGTATCAGGGCACAAAAATAACCTGTGGCCAGACACCTTTAAGCTGAAAGAAAAAAGTTGTTGGGGGCTCCACCCTCACCCTTTCCAGAAGCTCCAGTGGCTGGCTCTTTCCATGATACAACTTTACATATAACTATATGGATAGAGTGTGTCTCCCTTATCGGTGCCAAGATATAAAAGCTATGCCCTGTACTAGGGTTCTGGGTGCCTCTTCTCCTCCGTCAATCAGTCCAGCTCCTCTGCTTTCAGGATGTCCAAAGCCATCTGAGAAAGTTATCTAAGGATTTTCCATAAAGGAGAGGAAAGGGGGGAAAAAAACCCAAAGGATCCTAAACGTTCCCAGGTTTCACTGTGTGCCAGGAGAAATACCGTCTGTCTCCCGCCCAGACCTCAGAGCCCGGGCCTCCTTCCTACAGGGCGGTGCCCAGCTATTCCTGGAAACCCCCTCCTTTCTACCAACCCCTTCCCCAAAGTGTCTCCTCCCAGAGCACGACCTAGGAAAAGGATCGTATTGTCAAAATTTGATGTCCCCCGTCCCCTTTTTCTGTCCCCAACCTGACCTGCCACAGTCCTCAGCCTGCCCCCTCCCTTGATGCCCACATGCTGGCTTCTCCTCCCGGAGCAGGGCCTGAGCTGTGGCCTCTCCCTCCAGCCTGGCCCCGCGCCCCACTAGGTGACTGGGAGAGGATCTGATATACTAATTTGTGTTAATGTGATAATGGGCACTAATGGGGTCACGTGCTAACCACGGCCTCACTGCCTCAACCCCAAGTCGAGGTTGCAGGCTGACTAATCTCCACAGCCGGCTTGGGGGGCGGGGAGTGGGAGGAACCCAAGCCTGGGGACAATCCCAGGGTGCTGGTGCCTTCGAGCTGCTGCCTCGGTTTCAGTTTCATCCTTGGCTGACACTTTCCTCTGACGAGTGGAATTGCTTTGGTTTTCCTCCAACCCCTCTCCCCTCCGCGGCTGTCCCCCCCCCACTTAGACTGCTAGCTTCCCTCAGCCAGCCCTTCACTTCGTGAGGGGAGAGATGGGAAGATAATTTGGCAGCGATGAGGAAAAAATGTACACGTAGACACCCTCAGACGCACAGGCTCACATACCACACTGCCTTGCAGACACACACATGCACACGCCCTCCACAAACACACATGCATGCACGAGGGGACTTGACACTCACATCCAAGAGTCGAGCCCGTGTGTGTGTGTGTGTGTGTGTGTGTGTGTGTATGCACACACTGGCCATGGTTACACCCTCGCTCACATCTGAGGGACACACACGGAGTCACACATAGGCAGGCTAGGCCCTCCAGAGACCCATCCCACACACAGACCCACACACACACTCACACACTGTCACACACACACACGAGCAGCGGCAGCCCAGTTGGATGGCTTCCTCAAAAGAGGGCTGGAAAGTTTGTTTGCTGCCAGTGAAGGGGCCTAGACATTCCGTGAAATGACTCATACTGCACCTTTATAGACATTAAATGTTGTATTTTTCTGGATTCAACAACAACAACAACAACAACCACCACCCTCTCCCCACCCCCCGTCATGGGGGCACGGTAGGGGAAGTGAGGCGTGCTGCCTCACGGGCCTCTGTCTAGCGCCCGCCTCAGGCTTGTCCTTGCCTCCCTGTGGGATGGGGCAATCCTGAAAGGGCAGAGTCCTTTACCTCCTGGTACAAAGCTCAGCCTGGACCCGCCCCTTGGCAGGATGTGAAGTGGGTGAAGTCGGGAGCCAAGTCTCCCTCACAGCCCCTCCCCATTATCCCACCGCATCCCCAGTCCCGAGGACCTGCAGTCAGGCCCAGTGCCCCCACTTGGTGTTCCAAAATGAGCCCTTCGTCTTCTCTCCATCCATTCAAGCGTCCTTCCCCAGCTCTCCTGGGTTTGTCCTTACTGCCCTCTCCCGCACAACTCCAGGAGGCGCCATTCGCCGTATAGAACACGAGCACCCCATACAACGTGACTGGAGCCCCCTTCTCTCTCCTGAGCCTCTTCTCCATCTGAGGAGGTACCGCCCAGCTCAGTGGCTACTTGTGTCCCTGTCCCCCAGCACACTCAAGTGCCAGGGAAATCACTCGCTGCTGTCCTCCGGCAGGGCCTCCATGTGCTGGCATCCCTCTGCACCCCCATCTCGAGCCCTGCCCCCTAGCAGCAGCTCCTTGGGCCAAGGCCTCCCTAGGCCCACTCGTGTTTCCTGCAGCCTTGAGGGGAGGCACCTCTGGAGTGTCATTTGGAATCCCCGCAGGGCTGAGGGGCACAGCGAGGCTGCCCACCACACCAGATGGGTGCCGGGCCAGCAGATGTCGGGGGTTGAGGGGTTAACTCTAGTTCCACTGGACAGTGGCCCAAAAACTCTGGATGCTGTGCTGCCTCTGATAGGTGCCCCAGAGCAGTCGCCTGCTCTCGGCTCTTCTCTAAGGGACTTTTCCAGGCTGAGCCTAGGCCCCAAGATCGGAGCTAGGGACCAGTGGGATTAGAGCCTCCAGAGGGCTTGCCCTCATTTACTGAACTCTGCCTGAGCCAATTCTTCCTTATTTTTTGCAAATGAACCACAGGATTGGGTCCCTCCCCCTACACCCACCCTCCAAATCTCCCGCCAACCCAGAGGCACTGAATCTGTTTCCCAAATACAGTATTAGGCCGGCTCCCCTGGCAGTGCGTGCAGTGGAGACAGCGCCTCCCTGCAGCCGCTGAGCCCAGGGTGGACACAGGGCACTCACTCAGGGCCCGTGGCACCTTCTATATCTGGCTGGCATCTCCCTCCAGGCAGGCCCCTCCAAAAAGTGAAACCCAGCGCTCCTCTGAAATTTTGTAGGGGCTCTGAGGATGCCAGGTCGTGTCCCAGTAAAGGCCTGGAGGAGAAATGTAAAGCTCCCCATTTGCATGAGAGCAGGGGTGGCTGAGGGGTGGGGACCAAGCGGCTTTCCAAGAGCCCCAGCCAAGGAAGGTGGCTGGCCAGATGAAAGTCATAATCTGGGAAGTTGCTCCCAACTACATTCTCCCACCAGCATGCCTGTGCTTTGGCCTGGGCACCCCACCTCCGTCACCCCCCAGTATGTGCCAGACAGTAGATCTGCTCGTCTCCCGGGAAGGAGCACACTGGTATAACCTATCCCAAGGAATTCTTCTATCTTGCAGCTACTCAACAATCTTTTCAGAACAAACGCTCCTTCTGATGCCCAGCCACAGCCTGGGACTTAGAGATTTCCGTCCGTCATTTGCATCTATCTAGGGCCTCGTCATGTCAACCCAATAGAGGCAAATCTGGAGTTGTCGAACATATCAACAGAGGAATTGATTGTGGGCTGTAGAGAAAGGATTAGAGGGGACATCTCAGCTTTACAGGTGGGAGAATTCCTTTTAAACCATAACTTCTCTCCTGACTTTTGAATATGCTTCTCATTCTGAAAGTCTGATAGGCAACTTTTCTAGCATGTGTCTGTGGTGGAAAGTAAAGGCCATGGCCACAGAGGCTGTGGCACTGTGGTATTTTGTTCTGGCCACAGGTTTGAATAGAATTTGTTGAGGCTCAGGGGTTAAGGGAGGGAGGAAGCAACCAGCCACCTTGTTTCCAGAGAACCTGGGGTAATTTGCAGGAGAACATAGGCTAGCAGGCACTGCTGAAAAGAGGGGACAAAGAGGAGCTGAGAAAGTGGCCAAGGTGGAAAGGCAAGTTGAGTGCAGAAGTGGGGAGGTGGCCCTACACAGGCTCTGGGCAGCCCGGAGGCCCCTCCTCTTCCAGGAGGACCCCAGTTCTGAGGCCCGAGAGGACAGAGTTGGGGTTGGAGAGTGTGGGGGGGAAACAGGGCTGGAAGGAGAGAGGCTGAGAGCTGGATGGCGCAGCCTGGGCATTCACGAGCAACTCGAGAAGGGGAATTCCTGCCAAGTCAGGGAATGAGCCATTGGCAGAGACATCATGCCTGTCGTCAGGAGTGGTGATCTCAGCCGGCTGGCCCCACCTGGCTGGGGCTCACCCAACGGGTAAGTGGAAGAGCGGGGAGCCAGGTGGGGAAGGGCTGGGCAGCAGCAAGGTCATCGGGAAGGGCAGCCCGGCTGACCTGGAGCCGTGGAGTCAGGAAGGTCATTCAGGTGGCCTATGGCTCCCTAAGGCGAGGGCAACACCAGGTTTTCATCAAGGGGGTGGGGTTTGCTTTGGCTGCAACTCCCAGATCATGGGGCTGCGGTTAGTTCCGAGTGGCTGCGGAAGGTGGGAACTTATGGGATTCCCACAGCCGTGGGCTCCAGGTCACTGGCAGGCATCAGGGCCTGTCACCGTAAGCTGGTGGGCCCGGTGCTGTCCTCTCTCCCTGCCCGTCCCAAGAGGAAGGCCTCTCCTCTGGCACTTCCATGCCTTGAGGTTTCAACCTTGGTTTAAACCACAAACATTCATAGGAGGCATCCACCATTCGTCCTCAGCAGCTTCCGGCCCTGGCAGACTTTCTCCTGATAGCTGGGTTGAGGGAAAACGAGATGAGACAGAGATGGTGCTGAAGAAGGCTAACGTTTATTGAGGGCTTACTAAGCGCCAGGCACTGCCACAGACACAGGCTATCTCATGCAAGCCTCACCACAGCCTTGGGAGGCAGATTCTTATTATCCTCAATTTAAAAATAAGGATAGTGAGGCTCCGAGAGTTTAAGCGACTTGCCCAAAGACACACAGCCGCTAAATGGTGCAGCTGGAATAGGAACCCAGGTCTGTCTGATGTTAGAGACCACTGAACTCTCAGCAAAATGGGAAAGTGTGTGTGTGTGTGTGTGTGTGTGTGTGAGTTTGTGTGTGTGTGTGTGAAGGTCAAGTAAAGGGGGCTTAGGGATGACTGGAACCTACCACAATTTTGAGAGGGGAGCCTCCCTGGCAAGAGAACAACAAAAAATTGTTGTGTCTCCTGATCCAGAATCCCCTGGGGAAAGTGTGCCCATTTACAAGAGAAAAAAACTGGAAATTTGCCCTCGGCACTTATTTCAGGGACTTAACTTTAGGTGGCCAAGAGGTCTCAAGGTGCCCCCGTGCCCCAGTCCAGCCCCTAGGTCTTCCCCCAGAAACCTGTAATCTGCAGCTACCTTCACCACCATCATCCACCACCACTTCTGCTCCCCAGTCCTGTGCCAGGGCCTCTCCTTTACCAAGGCTGGGGAAGCAGACAGATGCTGGTGGCTGAGCAGGTCCCTGAACCTCAGGCCCTTGGTCCACCCCCACCCCCCAGAGAGCCCTCCTCCCATGGGGCCCTTTCCGCTTTGCTGCTTTCTGCCCTGGTGGTAGATGCGGGGCTGAGGCCTGGCTGGGCCCCTCCTCCAGACCATACAGAGCCATAAGAAGTGAGAATTCCCAGCCAACTCCCTCCTAGAACCTCCTAGCTGTGGGACGGAGGAGGGTGCGGGCTGGTAGGATGCTGGGGCAGGTCAGAGTAGAGGGTAAGGGGGAGGCAGAATGGGAGACTGGGGTTCAAGTAGATGCCTCAAGCAGAGCAGCCTGGCTCTGGACAGAAAGGGGCATGAGCTTTTTCCCAGCACCCCAACTCTGGCTACCTTTGCACCTGCTGCACCAGCCCCTCTCCCCCCAATCCTTCCCCGGATTCATATCCTCCTGGCCTCCCCCACCCGGAGCCCTAAGCTCGACTTCCCTAAGAAATCCCCAAAACTCTCCAGTCGCGCCAAGTGCACGAGCATTTGGCCAGGGATTCCGCGGCATCTGGCATATCGTTCCCGAATTGTATCCTCTGGGCATCTCCTGGCCTCACCCACCCGCTCGGCCCGCCCTCACGCCAGGTCCTCCACACAGCAGGCGCTCAGTAATAATCTGGAGCGCAGGGCTGGGGCCAAAGGCGTCAAGCGAGTGGAGCGCGCAGGCCAAGGGGGCCGGACATAGCCATCCAGAGTCCCCCGGGAATGGAGCGGCTTTCTCTACGAGGCATTGTGTAGGGGCTTCCCGGACGGAGCTGCGGGCCCCGGAACGCGCCAGGTGGGGGGTGGGGCGCTGGGAGCGCGAAGTGGGCTCCGCGGGAGTCCTGCTCTCGCGGTTCCCCGGGGGCGAGCGAGCCGGGAGGGGAAGGAGAGGCCGCGCGGGCCCCTGGCACGGCTCCCCCTGCCGTGCTGGCGACCGCGGCGGGCCGGGGGTGGAGGGGCGCTGTTTCCACCAAGACGCCTCGTCCCTCCCTCGCGCCCTCCCCCCCCGCCCGCCCGTGGTCCCTCCCGTCGGTCCCTCCCTCCGGCTCTTCCCTCCCTCCCGCCCTGCCTCCTTCGCGCCCGCCCCAGCCGCCGCCTGCGGGGACGTGTGTGTCTCTAGTGCAATTTCCCCTTTCGCTCGGTTGTCTGATTGCAGGTCTCCGCTGGCTCGCGCCCCCTCCCCGGGCGCCCCCGCCGCCCCCTCCCTCGGCCTGACCCTCCCCGGCGTCCACCCGGCTCCCCCCGCACTCCACCCCACTCCCCGGAGTCGTTTTATCAGGGGCGCCGCCGTCTCACCTGGTATTTGCATCTCGCCCTCCAACTTGCCATTGGCGGCGCGACGTGTGGGAGAGCCCTGCGCCTCGCCCGCCCGGACCAGCCTGCCCCGGCGCCGAGGTGAGTCACGGGCGCGGGGCCGCGGGGGCAGGCGGGCAGGGAGGAGAGGAGGGAGGGAGGGAGGGAGGGAGGGGGACGGTGGCCCCGGCGGGCGCGGGGACCGACCGGGCGCCGCGCTCAACTTCCACTTCTCCTTTCGCCGGCGCCGAGGTATCGGCGCCACTCGCCCGGCCCGGCTTCCGAGGGGAGAAAGCGGGCTGGCCGGGCTGGGGACCCGCGTCTCGGCCCTCAGAGCGGGGAGGGGACCGCGGCGATCGACCCCGGCCCCGCTACCGAGCCCCTTCGGCGGCAGGTACGTCGATGGCGCCGGTTTTCTGAGCCTTCGGGGACCTCAGAAAGTTTGCCTGAGGGCGGGATAGGGGACGCCTGGGCCCCGGAGCGTAGGGGCTTGGGGCCCAGGGAAGGGTGGGAGAGCGGCGGCGTGTTGAGTCCCGCCCTTGCCTCGCCCCACCGCGTGTGCGTTGTGGAACCCGGACCACGGATCCTGGGTTAGAAGCTGAGTCGATTTCCTGAGTCGGGGTGGGGGCCGGTTTGCCTTCTCCCCAGGCAGCCCGGGGTCCGTGACTGGGCCTATCGTGACAGCCCGCCCCAACAGCTCGGTGCCCGAGGGCAGGAGGTTGGGCCTCACTGGCGGGGCTGCTAGATTGATCTGGCGGCCTCTAGGGCTTCTGGGACCAGGCGCCTTAGGGTAACACACACACACACTCTCTTTCTCTCCCTCTCTCCACACACACACACACACACGCACACGCGCGCACACACACACACACACACACACACACCTATGAACCTATGACTTGGATAACTGGGTCGCCAAAATAGAGACCTCTCTCGTCAGGGGCCGGAGTTTCGGTGTGAGCCGGCCGCCAGCCTTCCCGCTCCCGTGTTCCCGCTCTCCCGGGCTCTCCCGCCTCTCTGTTCCCTCCTCTGCTGCCGGCACGGGGACTCAGCAGCCGCGCAGCGCGGGGTCCCCTGCCGACAGCGCCTTGCTTTTGGAGACTGCTGAGGCGGCGGCTTTATGGATTCCCGGTCCCTCCGTCGCACCCGAAGTCTGCCGCCCTTCCCTCACTACACGGCCTTCCTGACCAGAGTCACCTCCTGACCCCATTGGCTCCGCGCCTCGGCCAGGTTCTCCCCGGCTGCCCACCCCCCACACGCCAGCCATGGGATTTGATGGCCGTTTGATTCCTGCCCCTCATCCTTCTGCCCGAGATAGAGGCCTGTCTGGTCCTGCAGCTTCTTATGGTTAATGTTTGGCGGTTCATTGTGGCTAATCATTTTAATTAGCTCTTAAAGTGGGGAGGATCAGTTAACCTTGAACTTCTCGATTTTGGCCTGGTGGGGCCTCATATGGGAGGAGTGCTGGGGAGGTAGGAGCGGAAGTGAGGTCACCACCCCAGGGCCAGAGCCACCACTGCTTGGCCCCAACAGCTGGTGGGCACACCCATCAGGGACTCACCCACTGCAAGCTGACCCCTGGCCTG
The DNA here is from genome assembly GCF_039906515.1 of Pseudorca crassidens. Lineage (NCBI taxonomy): Eukaryota > Metazoa > Chordata > Mammalia > Artiodactyla > Delphinidae > Pseudorca > Pseudorca crassidens. Next base: position 21,175,801 of record NC_090317.1, read on the forward strand.
AGTGCCAGGTTGGAGGGGGGGAGGTGAAGGGATCAGATCTAACTCTCTCCTCTGGGGAGACAGGACACTTTGGCACTGAAAATGCTCAGGGTCACGTTTGCACGGCAAGAATGCAGATTCCTCCTCGCGGTTAGTTATGTAGGGTTTTACCGATTATAAGGCACTTTCTCAGCCATTAATTCAGTAGACCCACAGCAGTAACAGATAACGGGGAGCTATCTTGAGTTAAGTGGAGGAATTAACTATCCTGGAGGACTTCCTATCCTGGCCAGTGTGGGGAAGAGGCTGCCTTGCAAGTGGTTGTCTCTGGGTTCAAAGCCTGGGAGGTGTGAGTTGCAGGGGTGGGGGTCGTTGAGCAGGCTCCACGTTGCCACCCTCACCCAGCCTCTAGCTGTGAGCCGAAGGAGTGGCTTGTTTGCAACTATGTCTGGCATTCCTCCCACTGCTGCACTGTTTGCTCGGTGGTTGCTCAGGAACTGGCGCCCACCCCTGGACAAACTGGAGGCCTGAAAGCAGCCCTCCCCCTGCCTTGAGCTAAGTGGTGGGACAGCAGCTTCTGTCTCCTCTGTCCTACATGGGAATCTAAAAACGAGGGTGCTGTGGTCCGTCATTCAGGGGCCTGATTAATAGGATGTCCAAAATATCCCTAGCCTGCAAAATTCAGGGCCTCCCTGAGAGGCCCAGCCAGACGCAGGCTGAGGGGGTTGCTTTCCCAGGGAAAGCTCTGCACCGAAGTTTGGCCTTGGTCCTTGCGAGCCTCACCCCTCACCCCTCAACTTTTTCATTTTCCCTCCCATCCCTAGAGCCAGACTGTCTGGGTTTATATCCCAGCTCTGTTATTTACTAACTGTGTGATCCCAGTCAATTGTGTGCCTCAGTTTCCTCATTTGTCAAATCAGACCTACCTCATAAAGTTTTGCTAAGGGTGAAATACATCAATACACATAAGCTGCTTATTATTAGAACAGTGCACGGCACATGGTAAGCGCAAGCGAGCCTTATGGTATTGTCTTACACGGTGCCTAAAACTCAGATTCAACTCAGCGCACATTTGCTGAGAACCAGTCCCAGTACTAGGCATCAGCGAAGGGGCAGTGAGGGAAATACAGAGGTGAAGAAGGCACCGCCTGTCTTCCGGGACTGTGTGTACCTTCTGGCATGGGCCAGAGTCAGGGTGGGGAGTGTGGGAGGGGGCCAGAGAGGGTGGCTAGGTCATCTATATAAATAACCAAAATTTGAAGCCGGGCTCGAATCCCTAATTCAAAGCCAGTGTGGGGAGCCAGGTACCTCAGACTTGGAGGCTTCTCCTTGTCTGGGGACACTGGCTGGGCTCTGGTCAGGACGCCACCCCTGGACAGAGGCCTGCCCTGGGATTTGGGTGAATGAGAGGGAGGGGGAGACCCAATTCCTGTGTGGGCTGCAGGTGGCAAGCATTCAGTGGTGTGATTTGTTGGTTTGCAGGACAGGACGGCGTTACTTAGGGCCACCCCCAGACTCCCCTCTAGCCCCTCTGCCTGCCATGCCCCCAGCACCTCCCGGAGGTCCCCCACCAAGCTTGGAAGGGCCTTGGGCAGCCTTCTCCCCTCAAGCTTGGGCCTGACCCCAACGCAGGCTTGCTTCTCTCTCCAGGATTTCTAAGCTGCAAAGAGGTTTCTGGATTCACTGCCAATTTATTCCCTTTGTGGTTCTCAGACTGAAAACTAGTTCTGCAGGGGAGAGAGGAAACTCATCCGAGGTACCCAGAATCCCATGGGCGCTTTCCTAGGGGTCAGGGGCTTTTCTCATCAACACCAACCTGCCTGCAAATCTCTGGCCGCTGAGTCTTGCATGGCCTGTAATAGCAGCCGCACCGCTAATGCCCTATAGCTCGGACCCCAGCGCTGGTTGCCAAGGAACTGCTGGTCGAGGTGCTTATGACGGTTCTGACCTCATAGGGGCCGCTGAGTTTCAATTCAAAGGATATTTATTAACACCTACTGTGTGCCCAACCTGTGCTAGGTGCTGTAGGGGAGACGAGCGAAGGGGGTGGGGTGGGAGAGATGACTAAGACACTGATACAAGCAGAGGCGAGGCCAGCGGCTGGTCAGGTGCTAATTGTGCTCCTTGGAGCAGGGGCCAGAGGCGGCCGGGGCTCTGAGGTCAGCAGCAGTTGGAGGAGGGAGGGAAGGCTTTGTGAGGGCCTCGGCTCTGAGCTAGACCTTGAAGGGGGCAGGGTGGTGCGGGGGAGATTGGGCTAGGCAGAAAAGGGAGAGAAGACGCCTTTCTCTCTCTTTCCTGGCCACAGGCTGACCTTCAAAGCCTCTATAATTGTTTGGCGAATGCATGTCACATAAAAGACCAGGTCAGCCAGTGTGGGTGGCTCGGTGCAAACCCCAGTCTGCATCCTGGGAGATGCAAAGTGGATGGCCCAGGTGGGGAGCCCAGCGCCCCCAGGACGGATTGATAAAACACAAAGGTTGGCCAGGCTTTCCCGCCCCACAAGCTGAGGGGATTTCATGTTGATCTCCCGCCTCCCCCATCCCCTCCACCGCCCATGCAGAGGCCCTGGAGGGGAGAGGGGAAAAAGAGAGGCAGAGGGCACCAAAGGGACAGGAAAACTGCCCCGCCACAGGTGTTACTGCAGGCACGGGCTGGTTGAGTCCCATCTTTCCCCAGGGTCCTGGGATTGCTCTGGAAGCCCAGAGGTTCAGGTAGAGGATAGAGATTTTCATTTTCTCAGCCAGCCGAGAACTAAAATGTCCCACATGTTTCTGTCCAGACCCCCTGGGGAAGGGCGAGGACTAGCCATGTATTTGTTCTGGGACTTCTGCATCTCCCATGCCTGGATGTGGAGGGGGACTTGGTCCTTGTTGGATTTAATTGGATAAAAACACCTGGACACACACATACCGCCCCCGCCATGCATCAGTTTTCCTCTCTCACTGCCCTCTTGCCCTGCACCCTCCCCAGCACATTGCAAAACCACAGACACACCAGAGTGCCCTGACTTTTTGGCCCGGGAAATTGTGTCCTAACGTGAGTTACTTGGCAAAGAGACCCCACCCAGCCTTCTCCCAGGGTGGTGAGGAGGGTCAGGCAGAGCAGGGAGGGGTGTTTCATGCAGGAGGATCTGCGAGGGAAAGTGCCAGAACATTTCTCAGCCAGACCAACAAGAAGCAAGAGGTTAAACAGCTTGCCCAGATTGAGGAAACTTTGCCCTAGGTTCCCATCTTCTCGAGGGACCCCCTTCTTGTCCCAGTGCTGGTACTTTCCACTTCTCACTCCACCTGCCCTTCCCGAAGCTCCCTTCCTCTTCCAGTCTAACTCAGTATTCTTCTCGAGCCCGGTATTATCCGGAGGAGGAAGAGCACAGGCTCTCTGCGTTCATATCCCAGACCTATCACTTACTGGCTGTGTGACTATGGACTAGTCACATAACCACTCTGAGTCTCAGAACCCACTTCCCAGGGTTTGAGTGAGGATTAAATGAGATAATGCCTGTAAAGCACTCAGCATGGTGCCTGGCACATGGTAACCACCCAGTAAGTGTTAGCTGCTATTATTCTGTGGCTCTTACTATTATTGTTGATGTTGTTCTTATCATTTCCTCCTCCCACACCTTTGACTTTGCCAGGCTCCAGGGATCAACTGCTTCTCTGGCAGTGCTGGCAGGGCACACAATGCCCATTCATAAAACCAACAGGGAGATTTTCCACATCTTTCTGCTAACTTTTTGTTAACTCTGCTGTCACACAGAGTAAGGAAGGGATGTGGAAGAAGATTGTGTGTGTGTGTGTGTGTGTGTGTGTTAAAATCTGAGTGGCAGGCAGTGCTGTAGTGAAGAGTAAAAATCAAGTCTTTAACATTTTTATTAACATTGCCATCTTTATCTCTTCACCACTTCATCTCAAGGTTCGTTCTCTGTAGGAATATGAGTGAGTTAGTTCCTTTGAGAGAAGACCTCATGTTCCATCCCTGGCAAGTATTTAGCAATCATCAGTTTGTTGTTATTACCCTACTGAATGTAGAATTCTGGGAGCCGACCGGCCAACCACTGCTCACTTTCTGCCTCCTTTCGCTCATGCCCAGAGGCGTTGGGTTGGAGCTGGGACACTGCCTTTGCCCAGAAGAGTTCCTGGGGGGCTGGGGGCCACTCCCATTCCAAAGGCCTCCCAGAAAGTAACTTGGAGGTTCCATCTGCTAGCAAGTGGATTTTGTTTGCTTGAGAAGCCTGTGACCACCCACAAGGGCAGGAGGCCCTGGACCACCCTTGGACCACCCCTGAGCCACTTCACTCAGTCCCTTGGTCCCCACCCGTAGGCCTTGGGGGATGTGATGGGATGGGGGATGGGAGAGTGGGCAATTAGTCTTAACCTCCCCAAATTCCTGATGACCTGATAACAAGGAGGTACTTAAGACATAGATTTAGGAGATAATCTGTCTTTTTCCCATAATGCCCCCAGAGGATAAGAGAGGCTAGTTCAGCTCTGCTGATTCTGTGAGAATCCATGCACAGAAAACACCTGTCTCATTAGGTGACCACTTTCTTGGCGCCACCCTGATCCTAAAAAAAAAAACAAAAAAAAAACACACAGCAGGCCCAGGCCCCTGCTCTGAAGAATCTAAACCCAATTCTGGAGCTCTAGTAACACACATGCACTTAGCCTCACAGCGGGCGGGAGCTGAAGTACCAGCCAGCCTGTGGCACTTAAGGTTTGTAGATTAGGTGATGGTGGGTTCGAGGAGGGCTTGCCTAGAGGAAGATCATTCTTCTCCCTCCTTAACTTAATTGGGGAAGGTCTCCTGGAAGTGAGAGGGCAGATGGCCTTTCAAAAGAGGAAAGAGAGCGCGTTGGCTGTGCTCTAGGGGCCTTCCAGGCTCAGTGGGACAATAACAACGGCAGGAGCAGGAGCAAAAGATAAAACAACAAATCAGTACGTTCCAGGGTTCAGAATTTGTCTCCACTGGTGGCATCAAGGAATGTGTTTTCTAGGAGACCATGCGTGTTCTTGCCTCTTGTCTTCACTGCTCTCGTATATTGATACTATTGCATAGTTAAATTACGCAGTAATATTACTTCTGCTAAAATTACAGAGTAAATGCTGCTGTTGTCATTTTACCCAACCTGGGGACCTTTTTCTTTCTTTTTATTGAACAGTTTTATTGAGGCAATATTGACATACAGTAAACTGCACATATTTAAAGCATACGATTTGATAATATTTGACATATGTATATACTCGTGAAACTAGTCACCCCCAAAAGTTTCCTTGTGCCCCTTGGCAATCCCTCCTTCTCATCCTGAGCAACCACTTACCTGCTTTCTGTGACTATCAGTTAGTATTCATTTTTTAATTGAAATGTACAAATCTTCATTGACTTATGATGAGGTTACATCCTGATAAACCCGTCGGAAGTTGAAACTATCTTACGCTGAAAATACATCAATTACACCTAACCTACTGAGCACCATAGCTTAGCCTAGCCTACCGTCTTAAACATGCTCAGAACACTTATTAGCATACAGTTGGGCAAAATCATCTAACGCAAAGCTTATTTCATGATAAAGTGTTGAATATCTCATGTAATTTATTGAATAATGTACTGAAAGTGAAAAACAGAATGGTTGTCTGCGTACAGAATGGTTGTAAGTCTGTTGGTTGTTTACCCTCGTGAATGCGTGGCTGACTGGGCGATGTGGTGGCTGCCACTGCCACTGCCCAGCATCACATATCACTAGCCCGGGAAAAGATCAAAGTTCAGAATTTGAAGTACAGTTTCAACTGAATATGTATCGTTTTCGCACCGTCGTAAAGTTGAAAAATCATAAGTTGAACCATCATTAAGTTGGGGACCGTCTGTATTTGACATATAACATTGTGTAAAGTTAAGGTGTACACCATGGTAATTTGATATGTTTATATGTTGTAATGCGGTTGCCATTGTAGTGATAATTAGCACCTCTATCATGTTGCATAATTATCCTTTCTATTTAGTGATTGGAATAATTAAGTTCTAGTCTCTTAGCAAGTTTGATGGTTGTTAATACAATATTGCTGTCTACATTCCCTACACTGTGCATTAGAGTTCTAGGGCTTATTCACTACTCAGTGTAATAGTTTGCATTTTCTAGAGTTTTATATACGTGGAATCATATAGGATGTACTCTCTCCTTGTATGGCTTCTTTCATTCAGCATATTTATTTTAAGATCCATCCATGTTGTTGTCTATATCAGTATTTCACTCCCTTTTACTGCTAAGTAGAATTCTGTTGAATGGATATACCATATATTGTTGATCTATTCATCGCTTGGTGGACATCTGGTGGTTTTGATTTTTTCTACTTTTTGGCTATTACAAAAAACGCTGCAGTGAGCATCTTTGTACAAATCTTTCTATAGCTATATGTGTCTTTTTCTATTGGTCAAATACCTAGGAGTGGAATGACTGGATCATTCAGTAGTTGTAGGTTCAACTTTTTAAGAAACTATCAATCTGTTTTCCAAAGTCATTGTACCATTTTACATTCCCACCAGCTGTGTATTAGAGTTTCAGTTGCTCCACATCCTTGTCAACACTTGGTGTGGGCAGTCTTAAAATTTTACCCATTCTAATGGGTGTGCAGTTGTATCTCACTGTAGTTTTAATTTGTATTGCCCTAATGACTCATGAATTGAACATCTTTTCATGTACTTATTTGTCACCAATATATCTACTTTGGTGAGGTGTCTGTTCAAAACTTTGGCCCATTTTTAAATTGACTTGTTTGTTTTCTTGTAGTTGAGTTTTGAGAAATCTTTATATATTCTAGATATAAGACCTTTATCAGATACATGCTTTACAAAGATTTTGTCTGAGTATGTGCCTTGTCTTTTCATTCTCTTCATAGTGTCTTTTTTTGGGGGGGGGTTAAATTTTTTATTGAAGACAAAAAATAGCCACATAAAATCCTTGCCATTTAGTGATTAGAATGAGCTAGAAGAATTTTTTTTAAGTTATTATTAATGTAGACATGCCTTCAGAGTCATAGTGTCTTTTTTTTTAGAATATTACTACTACATTTATTTACTTGTTTGTTTGTTTATTTTTGGCTGCATTGGGTATTCATTGCTGTGGGCTTTCTCTAGTTGCAGTGAGCGGGGGCTACTCTCCGTTGTGGTGCATGGGCTTCTCATTGTGGTAGCTTCTCTTGTTGCAGAGCACGGGCTCTAGGCGCACAGGCTACAGTAGTTGTGGCACATGGGCTCAGTAGCTGTGGCACATGGGCTCTAGAGCACAGGCTCAGGAGTTGTGGCACACGGGCTTAGCTGCTCTGCGGCATGTGGGATCTTCCCAAACCAGGGCTCAAACCCGTGTCCCCTGCATTGGCAGGTGGATTCTTAACCACTGCGCCACCAGGGAAGTCCCATAGTGTCTTTTGAAGAGCAGAAGTTTTCAAGTCTAACCAATCAGTTTTTACTTTTATGGATCATGCTTTTGGTGTTGTATCTTGGAATGCTTCACCTAGCCTCAGGCCATAGATATTTTTGTCTTATGGTTTCTTTTAGAAGTTTTGTAGTTTTAGGTTTTACATTTGGTCTTCGATCAATTTCGAGTTAATTTTTCTCTATGCTGAGTGGTACAAATCCAAATTCATTTTCTTCTTTTTACATATGGATATCCAGTTATTCCAGCACCACTTGTTGAAAAAGTTATTGTTAGTCTGTTACAGTTGTCCTTATATATAGGTTTATTTCTGGACTCTATATTATGTTCTGTTGATTGATCTATTTGTTTATCCTTATGCTAATACCAATTGTTTTGATTACTGTAGCTTTATAATCATTCTTAAAATCAGGTAGTATTAGCCCTCCAACTTTGTTCTTTATCAAAGTTGTTCTTGCCTATTTTAAGTCGTTTGCAACTCCATGTAAATTTTAGAATCAGATTGTCAGTATCATTTTTTAATTGACATATAGTTGATTTACAATATCATATAAGTTTCAGGTGTACAACACAGTGATTCACAATTTTTAAAGGTTATACTCTATTTAGAGTTATTATAAAATGTTGGCTATATTCCCTGTGCTTTACAATATATCCTTATGGCTTATTTATAATATCTTTTTTTAATACTTGCATTTATTCTATTTACATTAACTGTTATAGCAGATATGTTTGGCTGTGCCTTTGTGATCTTATTTTATAATCATGGATGACCCTAATGTTACTGTCATTTTAGAAGATGCTTAATCTCTTCACTGATATTCTTTTTCTTTTTTAATTTATTTTTGGCCGTGTTGGGTCTTCGCTGCTGTGCATGGGCTTTCTCTAGTTGCAGCGAGCGGGGGCTTCATTGCAGTATGCAGGCTTATCATTGCAGTGGCTTCTCTTATTGTGGAGCACAGGCTCTAGGCGCGCAGGCTCAGTAGTTGTGGCCCATGGGCTTAGTTGCTCCGCGGCATGTGGGATCTTCCCGGACCAAGGGTTGAACCCCTGTTCCCTGCATTGGCAGACGGATTCTTAACCCACTGTGGCACCAGGGAAGTCCAATATATATATATATATATTTTTTAGCGGTACGTGGGCCTCTCACTGTTGTGGCCTCTCCCATTGCGGAGCACAGGCTCCAGACGCGCAGGCTCAGCAGCCATGGCTCACGGGCCCAGCCGCTCCGCGGCATGTGGGATCTTCCCGGACCGGGGCACGAACCCGTGTCCCCTGCGTCGGCAGGTGGACTCTCAACCACTGTGCCCCCAGGGAAGCCCCGATATTCTTTTTTTTTAACTCGTTCTTTTAAAAATATATTTATTTATTTATTTATTTTTGGCCATGTCAGGTCTTAGTTGCAGCATGCGGGATCTTAGTTGTGGCACGCTGGCTTCTCTGTAGCTGTGGCTCACGGGCTCCAGAGTACGTGGGCTCCATAGTTTGTGGCATACCGGCCCTCTAGTTGAGGCACGAGGGCTCAGTAGTTTCGGCACGTGGGCTTAGTTGTCCCGCGACATGGGGGATCGTAGTTCCCCGACCAGGAATCAAACCCACATCCCCTGCATTGGAAGGCGGATTCTTAACCACTGGACCACCAGGGGAGTCCCTCATTGATATTCTTCAGTAAAGAGTTTCTTAACTTTACTATGCGTTTGCAAAATAGAACTATTTATTATTTGCCCTTCGTTTATAACCCTTTTTTTTTTTTTTTTGATATGCGGGCCTCTCACTGCTGTGGCCTCTCCCGTTGCAGAGCACAGGCTCTGGACGCTCAGGCTCAGCGGCCACGGCTCATGGGCCCAGCCGCTCCATGGCATGTGGGATCTTCGCAGACCGGGGCACGAACCCGTGTCCCCTGCATCAGCAGGCGGACTCTCAACCACTGCGCCACCAGAGAAGCCCTATAACCTATTTTTGGTGCAGGGTTCCATCATTATCTGCTCCATACATCATTTTCTAGATGACAGTCATATCCCTTTTCAACCTTGTCTATCTAGCCAACAAAAGACCTCTTAAAAAAAAAAAAGTTATCCTCACACCGCATTCTCTTGAACCACTTTAGCTCTTATAACTGATCCAGCATCATGAAGTCTTTCCCAAGGGTCCAGTGATCAGAGCAGCACCCAATATTCACCAGGTAGAAACACTGTGGTTTTGTACAAAGAGAGAATGCTTTGATGATGACCTGATTGATCATCAACCGCCTTCTTGATGCTGTTTGGAATAAATGACTCTAGCTGGTAGGTGTTTTCCTTAGTAGAGGCCTGGAGCAAGAGAAGACTAGTAATGTTTGAGCCTGGAGACCTTTGCCCCCTAATTCTATCCCTATCCCCACCCCTAGACTGTAGCCCTCAGATCTATCAGGATTCGGGGTCTCTTTTCTAGAGATCTCACTTGGGCTGAGAATTTACACAGACTTAGTTCATGAATGCCCAGACCTGTGTTTGTTAGAGTCAGGAGAAGATTAAATAGACCTTGATCCCATGGATTTTACCACCTGATGGGGAAATAAGACATACACATGAAATAAAGAGCAATTCAAGATTGTGTGGGATTAAGAGATCTTGTGGTCAAATTTAAGGGCTATGGGAGTTTAGAAGGGGGCTCCTCCATTGGTGTGGACTCTCGTTATCAGGGCACAACCAGCTCCATGGATCTGGGGAACTTGGTTGGGACCTTGCTAGATGGGCACTATTTGATTAACCAAAACAGAGCAGCAAGGGCCTGGCAGGCCTGAGAAACTCCGTGAATGAGCCTGGAATGTTCCCTCAGGGGACCATGAGGAGACCACTGGGCTTGAAGCCCAGGCTTGAGTTGGGAAATCATGGGAAACGAGGCTGAGTAGGTAGGGTGGGGTCAGACTGTGAAAGACCTTTGGAAAGCAAGCAGATGAGTTTGGACTGTAAAGCTCTGCCGAGTACGGCTGGTGTGGCCACAGCCATAGATGTACATGTGTGCCCTGGAGTAGGGGCAGGCGCCAGCTCAGAGGCTAGGGGAGGAGCTAGGCAGAGGCAGGGCCATGACTGGAACTTACTCTTCCTCATGCCCAGTCAAGTGGGCTTTCTGCTGCACCAGGCCTGGCTAGCTTTTCAAAGACTTTCACATCCCCTCTATACAGCTTCCCAACAGAGACCACAGGCATGGGGAGTGGATGGGGAAGGCCGGCTCGCTCCAGGGCTAATGGTGTCAGCAAGAAACCCTCCCTTGCTCACTGGCACCCCTATTAACCCCGGAGCCACTCCTTAGGTTAAAGCAGGGTAGCTCCGGATGGCCTTTTAAAATGAAAATGTGCTGAGGAGAGAGGTGACACATTAACCCAGTATCACCCATTAACACATTAACACTAAATGGTTTATGATTTTTCTGAGTGGTGGGAAGTTATTTCTGGGGAGGTGGGGTGGCCTGCGGAGCCCTGACTGCTACTAGGGTCAGTAAGCTTGTGAGAAGCTCTGAGCAGCATGAAATCTCTGGCGGAGGGGGGCGGGGGAAGCCCGAGGCTGTGAGAGCCATGTGACATGGCATGCCTGTGGTTACATAGCCCATTAATGGCAAAATTGCCTGAGCAGAGTTTTTCCAAACTTTCCCACCCAAGCGCCCCAAACTATTGAATTGTATCTTAGAGACCTAGAAAGACACAGCTGTATAAAATTTCTTTGAAGTATGGCATTTTATCTGTAGTGTGATGCCGCGGTCTACTGCCTGAGCATATTTTAATTGATTTCTCAGTGAACAAAATGGAAGCCCCTGGAAGATGAGCAGGTTTGGACTGTGGCTTTGATTCCTGCTCTGGGGATTGGTCAGCTTTGGCAAGCAAGCCCTGTCCCTGTGGGACCTGTCTAGGAACAGGTCAGAACGTGAACTTTCGAGGTATTAGCCCAAAGTGCTGGAAGGGAAATCCATCACCTCCTGCAGGTTTATTTGCCCACTGTCCCCATTCCTGTCCCCTTCCTTAGTTCAAACTCATTTGATGGAAAAATCTAAGCTGTTGTGCTCTGAGGGGAAGTCATCGGACTTGCTCAGTGGTTGGCCCTGGCCTCATCGTAGCCTTTGGGTGGGTGACCAGATCCCAAGGTGAGATGGAGACAGCGTGGGACCCAGGAAGCTCTGAGGTCTGGGCTCTGAAGGCTGTGCCCACGGATTCCCCAGCCTTCCCTCCTCCACTACACTCAGTCTGCAGCCCCTCATTCCGCCCCACCTGTAGCGTGAGGTGTTTACAGTACTCTGCAGTTAAAAAAAAAAACAACCAACTGTCTGTACACTCAGAGCCTTCCAGCCTACTGCTGCGCCCCCAGCCCCCTGCTCACCTCTTTGTGGCTGAGAACAGAAGAGCCGTCGAGGCTCTCCAGGCCAAAGTTAGCCTCCTCAGCAGCCCGAGCGCCTCATTTCTGTCCCGAGAGCCTGCAGATAGAGACAGTGACAATGTAGAAAGAGGGCATACCCTCCCCCAGCTTGTACAAGGTGGACGACGCGCTATGAATATTCAGCTCTGACTCCGGCAGGCAGCAAGCTCTCATCCACAGCCCCTGCCTGCGAGGGGTGTAGGGGTGCCTGCCTGGAGTGACGAAACCACAGCAGGTAGGGCCCTGGGCAGGCTGGCTGTGCCGGGCGGGGCAGGGCAGCCGACTGGGTGAGGCCCAGATTCCCCAGGCTGATAAGGCAGCCTGTAAACACCCAGCAAGGGGAGGGGGCAGAGGGCAGGCAACCACATGGCAAGAGAAGGGGGAAACCGGAGCCCAGGCCTAGCTGCAGGAAGTGGGGCTTGATGTGGAAACATCCTGTCCAGTGGGGACTAGACTGGTGGCCATCAGCAGTCATTCCCTCCACCACGGAGGCAAGCTTAGCACGCGGTGGGGCTGCCTAGGGGCCAGGCCAAGAACCTGATTCCTGACATCTCCAAAGGACATGATCAATGGGTCTCTATTATGGGTTATTCTACCACCTAGCACTGCTGGTGGGCAGGGGCGGTGGGGGGGAGTGAAATCAGGACCAGCTACCCCCCCCCATAGAGAAACTCAGCAGTGGAATCCTCTGAAAGCATCTGACTCTCATGGGAAAGTCCTGGTCGTCACTCTGCATGAGGAACATCAGCTGGAACACCTAATTGTGTCCAGGCCCCCTGCAGCACTCCAAGAAGAGCCCTGTATCCAACATGCCAGTCTCTTCCATCCTGCAGGGCTTTATAATTAGAACTGCAGACGGTCAGAGCTGGTGGAGCCTTTTGCAAAGGATCACCAGACTCATCCACTTCACTTAACAGATGGGGCCGCTGGGTCTCAGAGATGGGCAGGGACTTGGCCACGCTCATGGAGACCTAAGTTGAAGCCCCAGCTCTAGAGCATTTTCTACTCCTACCCTGTTGCTCTAGATCCAGCCGCCAACCCTCATGCATAGGGCTGCCTTGCACACTCGCTGAACCTCAGCAGTTATGCTTGTTCAGGGTTATGGGGAGGCTGATGGGAGGAGAATCAGAATCAGAACTCCGAAGACCTGGAGTCTGGCCTGAGCTGTTCTATGAACTTGCGTGTGGCCTTGAGTGAGCCCTCTCTGGGCCACTTTTTTTTTTTAATAACAGCTTTATTAGATATAATTATAATTCAATACCATACAATTCACCCAATTAAAGTATATAATTCAATGCCTTTTTGTATACTCACAGAGTTGTATGTCCTTCACCACAACCCATTTTAGAATATTTTTATTGCCCCATAAAGAAACTCTATACCCATTAGCAGTCACTCCCCATTTTCCCCCAACCTCCGAGCCTCAATTTTGAAGAGACACTGGCTATAGGAGTGTTTTAAGGGGAAAAAAACCCAGCAATGTTGTTTAGGCAGATGGGCTAACCCAGCTTACTGGGAACTTAGATACAAATAGACCCTACCACAGAGAAGAATGGGGTGGGCCCAGCGATAGGCCCCTGGCCACAGACCTGGCACCTATGAGGTGTTCAGGGCTGACTTTCCATAAATATTTGAAAAAACATGTGAACCAACACCCTGAGATAAGAACCCAGACTTAAATTATGTGTAAGGCGAGAGCAAGTGTATATTTATGGGGCAGGGACCATGCCTAAGCCACTCCAGGTCTGAAGCCAGCAACACTCTGGAAGCAGTAGTCTCCTGAGGTACAGGAATAGAGTCAGCCTCCTTCATCAACAGAGCCGGAAGCCTTGTACTCCACAATACCTCTCCTCCACAGCTGGCCACAGGGGCTCAACTCGTCACCATTTTGCCCAGAAAGTTACGTTTCACCTATCAGGTGGAGCTTTGAGGCATCTGGGACACAGGCCTGGGAAGCTTTTGTTGAAGGACATCGTAGGGGCTCCGAGCCTTCAACGTTGGGTGTTGTGAGCAAGCTCGGAGCTAGGAATCTGAGCAGGTGGTCGCCAGCATGGAGCAGTGGGAAAAAGCACAGACTCTGAGGTCACACAGGCCTGGGTTTGAGTTCTGCCTCCATTCTTGACAGGCAGTGTGACCTTGGTCCTGTTACCTCATCTTTTCTAAGCCTCACTTCTCCTGCTTGTAAAATGGAACTATTAAAACAGGATTATTACCAAAAGAGATGTAACTGGAAACAAAGTTCAAAGAGCGTACTAGTTGGAAATAAACCTGGGTTCAAACCCGGGCTCTGCCACTGACTAGCTACTTTGCGATGCTGTAAGAATGAAAGGAGATAGCCCTACGGCAAGTGACTGGCGCGACACCAGCCCCGCGGCTTGTACCCAATAAATGTAAATCCGTGCCATCTTCCCTATGCTCCACCCTGTCACCCTGTAATTTTTACTGTTCGGTCCCCTTCCCCAGAAGCAGAGGAAACAGGCTGGCGTGATATCAGAGGGCACAAAAGAAAATCTTGCCCACTTTAAATGAGTACCCACGCCACTCTGCCCCTCCTGCAACATGCCCACGGTTGAGGCCACAGTGGCTACACCCGCCATCCCGGGTCCAACACTAGCTCAGATCAGTGCCAACCCCGCAAGCGCTTGCCCTGAGCTGGCACCGGTCTCAAATGCTTCCACCCGCTCCGCCCAGTCAGGTGTGCTTTCCAAACACATGCCACCAGCTTTGAGTTGGGCTTGTAACCAAACCCTGTCCCTGGGTTTGCACTGCAGATGTAGGGAGGGGCTGGCAGGAGCCCGGGTGCACATCCAGATGTTGTCTCTGAGGCTTCCTTGGCATCCTCCATATCAGCTGTGAAGCAGTATTTACTCCAACTTGCGGGGTGGAGCGGACACGCCCCTCAGGGGCGATGGGGCTCTATCGCAGGGGCGCTGGGTCTTTTTGGCTCTGGAGGCATGGAGGGAGGGGAGAGGGGGCGAAGCCAGACTGTTCTATTGACAGGAGGCCTGGCTGGTCAGGGCTCTTAGCCAAAAGCACAAGAAGATGACCTCTCAGAGCCGGGAGACCATCTTCCCATCCCTTTTCGTTGGCCCATTCAGACCATCATTTCTAGGGGTCCCCTTACCCTTAGCTTCGCTCACTGCTACTTGAACCTCATGGAACACTATTACCACAGGGGGCCAAGGTGGTTGTGTCTATCCACTATTAGGACCCCATCCCAGGCACCAAGGCTTCTAGAACCATCATCATGTACTTCTAACTTGTCTTCAGGGGGACTGACAACTGGGCAGAGGTGCAGAGCCTCAGGCTACTACTGCTCCTCTGACCTATTGCCTTGGGAAGGCCTGGCAGAGCTTCCGGTCACCTGCCCGGATCCCTCACGGGCTCACAGCCCCACTGCTAGGAGCCCCACCTTGCAAAGGCAACTGGGAGGTATTTACAAGTAGAAGTCACCACACCAAATCAGCAGCGGCTGTGGAACGTGATAGCTTCCTGTTCCATCACCCAGAAAATGCCACTACCCTTGACCCGCATGTAATAGAATACTTTGTTCTCCATTGTTGCCTCTGTCCATCGGCGCTAGGGACAAAATCATGCAAAGTTTTGACGTGCCATTGATTTCAGTGTCACCTGCTGCTCCGAATTAACCACCATGGTTGGCCTGGTTTCCCCAGGCTCTCTCGCTTCAACCCGTCTCTCCATCTGAAGCCACCCAGGGCTGGTCCTCAGCCCAGGCAGAACTGACCTCAGCATTTACAGCCCACTCTTTCACCCAGCAGGCTCACTGTGCTCTCCAAGGTGATCGCTAGGTGAGGTGATGAGCTCATGTGTACTCATCTGCTAACAGGAGAGGGTTTGTGGAGACAGTCCCATCTCCCTCCCAGGTCCCGGCTCCCCCAGCCCAAGCAGGCTGGCAGAGGAGCTGCTGGGGCGTCCCCTTGTGTAGACAGCTGTCTCCTCAGCCTTCCTGTGAGGGATCCTCCCCACTCACCCACAGGGCCCCTCCCCTCTCTGCACTCTCTGACCTGTGTGGGGCAGGGGCGGGGCTGGGAGGGCCCGCAGGCCCTGAAGGGGAAACTGCTGAAACCCCTGGGACAGGAAGTGGCAGAGAGGGGCTGTTTCCTCTGGCAGAGCAGGGGTGCGGGGAGGGCTGGCCCTATCTCCTGCTCCACTGCCTGTCTGCTGTGGGCCCTGCGAGGCCGAGGAGAGCCGAGAGCCCTTCTTTCCCTGCCTCCACCCCACCCCGCAAAATGGAGGCTCCTGGACCACCGGGTGAGGGGGGGCGGTGCTTCCTCAGAGGAGGCCATGTTCATTTTGCCGGAAGAGGAGTTCGGAGAGAAGGGCAGACAGGTCAGCAGAAGGGAAGGGTCGGGCGGGGCACGTGAGTATAAGTGAGGGGGCCCACAATGGTAGGGAAAGCCACAGCTGGGCAGGGGAACCTTCTGTAAGGTCTTGTTCTGAGAGAAAATGATCAGAATGGTGCCTGCTCAAAACTGTGAGTTGCAAATGCAGCAGATTGCTGAGTCTCTAAATTGTAGGGCTAGAAAGGGCCTGAGGCCATCCAGTCCAACCCCCCTCGCTGTGCAGCTGAGGAAACTGAGGCCAACAAAGCAAAAGTGACTTGCTCAAGGTCACACCGTGGGCAGAGCCAGGGCTAGAACTTTCTGATGAAAATTGGCAGTTTGTACTTGATGTTCCATGCCTCCCTCCAGGCACCTGTGAGTCTCCGTGACATTCTTCTACGAAAGGAGCTTGAATTTATTCACTCTGAAGGGGAGTGAAGCCTTTGGTCCAGGAGTCAGCAAACTTTTCCTGAAAGGACCACATAGTAAGTAGTTTAGCCTTTGCGGCCCATGTGAACTCTTGTCACAGCAACTCAACTTACGATGCAGAACCACCACAGACAATACGTAAACGAATGCATGTAGCTGCATTCCAATAAAACTTTCTTTGTGGACACTGAAATTTGGACTTCATGTAATTCTTCTGTGGCAGGAAATATTGTTCTTTTGATTTTTTTCCCCAATCCTTAAAAAAATACAAAAACCGTCCTTAGCTCACTGGCCACACAAGAAGACGGTGGGCTGGATTTGGCACATGGGCCATAGTTTGCAGACCCCCTGCTTTAATGTAAGTCAAGCTAAGGTGTTAAGAAGAGGAGAAGGAGGAGGAGATATATCAGGTGAGGAAGAAGCAGGTAAAGCTTTGTAAAGGAGGTGACATTTGCTTCAGATCTTGAACACCGTGTGGGAATTGGCGCTGCAGAAATTGGGGAAGGGCATATCAGGCCTAGGGGACAGTGTGAACAAAGACGCAGAGGTGGGGAAGTCATTGCGAATGTTAAATGTGTTCTGCACATGTGTGGCCTCATTGTTATTTGTCAGCCCTGGGTCTTTGGCTGCTGTCTGTTATCACCAAAGGAAAGGGTTGGCTTTTTTGAGGATGCCGGAGAGACAATGAGGAGGGGAGAAAGAAAGGTCACCTGGGAGTCACGGCAACTAGCTGTGTGACCTTGAGCAAGTCACTTCTCTTTCCTCGAGAACTCGGTGTCTGCAGTTGGATGACAGGAAGGATGGATGCCATGATCTTTCAGGTCCCTTTTAACTTTGACATCCTGAGACTGAGTCAAGGAGAGGCTTTCAGCCATGTGGGGGAGGGGGAGGGAGGAGCCCCCGCGAGCTCCCGGTTACATCGGGGCTGAAGGTGCCCTCCCTGTCTGCCCAGCCCAGCCTGTAGGCTCTTTCCACCTCATGCTTTCTCGAGCCCGCCTCTCTGTGCAGGGGACGCTGGACTGCCCCTTGCTTTTCCTTGCCTGGAAAGTAGCCAGTAGGGGAAGGGGGCGTTTGGAAGGGGCACCAAGAGCCAAGCAGGTCTCAAACCCCGCGCCACCCCTCCCACCTGGGGGAGCCCCAGATCCCAGCAGGGAGCCTCTGCATTCGTTTCTAGGACACATGCTGGCAGGGGCCTAGACAAAGAACACTGTCCCTTCAATAAAAGTTATCTGACTTAATATCCTTTTGGTGCCCAGCCACAGATTGCCCCAGCTTCTAAAAAACCCACTAATAAATTTAATTAGTCTCTGGTCAGTGTGTCTGTCCCCCGCCCATCCCCCCCCACCCCCCGTGGAAGCAGGCAGGCCTTACTGGGGGCAGGGGTGGGGGTGGAGTGTGTGCCATTTGAAGCATTTTCATTCAGCACATGCAGCTTTCTGCTACAGTGTCCAGAATGCCAGCCTCGCCAGGCCAGGCCTGCTCCTCTGGCCACTGAAGGCCTGTCGAGGCCCCACCCGCCAGGGTGTGTGTGTGCGTGTGCGTGTTCGTGTGTGTGTGTGTGTGTGTGTGTGTTTAGCAAAATGACTGTCTGGGCCCTCTTTTTTCCACCATTAATCCTGGATTTTTCAAGATAATCCCAACTTCAAAATGTCCAAACTGAGCTCATGTTCTTGCCATATTTCCTGCCCCAGTCACTCTATCTTTTACAATTCTCACAGCAAGAACAGGTTGCAATCTTGAGGTCTCTGCAATTACTGTATGGCCCTGTACTCTGTCATTTTATTCCTTCAGGGTGGCCCTGGGATTCACCTCCTTGGCTCCAGGTGCCCCACCTGGTCCCCTTCCATCTCCTCCACTCATGCACTCAGAACAAACTGATCTTCCTTGGGAACTGCTTGCTTTATGCCCCTCCCTTGCTCAAGAATCAACAGTAACTCCCAGTTGCCTTCCAGATCAAGTTCAAATTCCACCACCTGGTGAATCGAGGCCTATGCACTTATCCCCCTGATTTCCCTGCCCCCCCAGCCAGTCCCACCTCCTCCCCATAGTCAAACTGGTTTCCGCTCTCCACCATGTTTGATGATTGTTGGTTATGTCCCCCCCTCAGCCTCCATTTCATCCCACCACTCCATTTCCCTTTCTTCCTGTCCATCTAGGTAGAGATATCCTGAATGCTTAATGCATGACCTCAGCCAAAGAGACACGGATCTGACCAGGAAATCTAAAAACACACTTAGGGGGTAACACAGGGCTCTCACCTACATTGACCTGCTGGCCTTCCACAACAATCCCGTGAGCTAGGGAGGATGGCCTCGTTTCCCGGAGGAAGAGGGTGACCTGCCTAAGCCCCAAGGCAAAGCTGGGTCCTCTCGCTGGGAAGCCCGTGCCCTTACAGTCTGCAGGGACTTCTGGGGTCTTCTAGGCTGTGGCTGGCAGCGCACCCCGCTGGGGTTCAGTAGCTGGCCTGGATTTGGCTTTGCCCGCTTTCCCGCAGCATGTTCTCCCCATCACTGACTTGTTCTTCGCTTCCCAGGAGCGCTTGGTGCCCCTCTGCCTCCTGCTGGTCCCTGGAGCTCCGGAGATGAGGGTGTGGTGGCTGCAGGCACCTCCAGGGAGCGCTCTTTTGGCTTTCTCAGGCCAGGCCCCTGGGAGTCAGGACAGCTGGGGAAATAGGTTCCCTTTGTCATAGCCCTCCCCCCATCCCACTGGGGCTTCTTCAGTGCTCTTGCCACATAACCACAACCCAGAGGGCTAGGGCTGGTTGGAGGTGGTGAGGACAGGGGACTGGGAGCACTCCTTCAACCACAGCAGCCTGTCCCTCCCTACAGGGCCCCCATCCCAGGAGAGGAGCCAGCCCCTTCCAAGCCAACAACTGGAAGCCTGCAGCCCACCCTATCTATGTTCTAGAGCCATGGGGGGCATCCAGGAGCTTAATGGGATCCCCAGCCCCCTTGCTCTCTGGGAGGTCACCTGGAACTCATCATCTGAATGAGTGTGTTTTAATTTTCAAAGCACTTTCCCACCACCATCTTCATTCACCCGAGACTCCCTGGTGAGCAGCTGCTAGGCCTGGATTCCCCTCAGCCCTCACCCATCTTAAGGATGACAGAGACCACAGCCCAGAAAGATGGCTGACTTTTCCGGGGTCACACCTCTTGTTGGGTCTCCTGGAGAAAGAGGAGCAGACGTCTCTGTGCCTGCGACCTGCAGCCCTGACCCCTCCTCCAGTGCGCCAGCTCTGGCAGGAAAGTAGGGGCAGGCCTAGAGCTGAGAAAGGGCAGGGGCAGTTGGAGAGGAGCTCTGGGCCTGCCTTACCATCAGAGCTGTGACAAACCATACACGGGAATCAGGCAGTGACCGAGGGCCAAGGAAGGAAACTGGGTTTCTTGTAAATAAGCGCAGAGAAACCCCAACCAACAGAGCTTGCAAAACCTTTATTTTTTTCCCTCCCTCTTCCTGATTTCATCTCAAATGGAGGGAGTGGTAAGAAGGCAGGAATAGAGGAGAAGAAGCTGACAAAATAGCTGTGGCCGGGGCCCCTTCGCTGGGCATCTGTTCGAGGAGGGGGGTCTAGCTGGCTGCTTGGAGTCCAGCTCTAGTTGGACCAAGGTTGTGCAGGAGTCCCACACTTGGCTTACTTCTGCTACGTCCATGGCTACAGACTGGACCCCCGAGTCTGGCCCTCTGCCTCTTAAATACACGCCATTGGTCATGTGGTGCAGTGTGCAAACGTGCAGCGTGATGACTATTGGAGGAGGGGCTGTTTTTAAGTAGAGGGTACAGCTGTTCCTGGGGTAGTTTCCATTTTGTTTGTGGTTGTGGGGGCGGGGTGTTGAGGGAGTGGGAAATGGCATGAAGGAAATTGTCACTTCCTTTCCAGAGAATTCCAGAAAGGTTTCAGGGAGGACGGGGTATTTCAGGAGTGAGAGCTGGCTGCGAGAGGGCGAGGAACTGGAGAACTCTGCTCTGTGGGCCCAGCTGACCATCTGGCCCCCATGTTTGCCGGCGTGTGTGAAAATGCCACGGGTGTTATTAGTGATTCTGTGAGAGCCATTGGCTCAGCCGAACGGGTGTAGATTTAAACTTGCTCCATGGAGACTGTGGACGTGGCTTTCACATAGGGGCTGTTTCCTGTAGGGGAGGCCCAGATGGGTGGGTGCTGGACACCGCTTGACATGTTCCAGTGACAGCCCCAGAAAGGGTCTGTACGTCTGAAGGGGGCCCAGCTGTGATGACGCAGGAACAGCCCAAACCACTTCTGTTTTGCTATTTTGGTTTTGAAATGCAATCACAACCACAGAGAACCAGAGGTGTGTGTTTGCAGGCGGGGGGTGTGGGCACCCTCGCTTTCTTGCTCCCTCCTGTGGCGTGCGTGTGCACACACACAGGCCGGGGGCCATATGCTCTCACAAAGGCTTTGCTTTCAGCCCAAGTAGGACAGGCCATGGGAGCCAGGGATACTGCAGTGGCCTCAAAGGGAGTGGAGCTCTTGCCACCCTGGGAGTGGACTTTGACTGGAGCCAGCTGTGAGCTTTGCAATGATGGGGCGGGGTGGGAGGAACTCAGCACCGGTTACTAAGGGTAACCAGGTGCCCGATTCCTTGAGCCAAGTGTCCTTGTGGACCTTCCTAGCCCCCCACTCACCCATGAGGCGGTGTCCAGGGCTCTAGGCCAGTGAATGTGTGTCCCAGGGCGTCTGTAAGGACGCCAGGGAGGGGAGCCCCTGTGCGGGCCTCCCCGGCCTCCAGCAGGGCGGGCCTTCTTGTGCTGGTGGCTTCTTTGGTTTCAGGTTCCTGGGAGAGGGAGGTTATTTTGAGGGACTTGGGGGAGAGTGAGTGAACATGCAAATGCGCCTCTCCCCACCTCTCACTTTCAAATCCTCAAACATCTGAAGGGGGAAGGGTGAAACCTTCTGGACTGGAAGGTTCCATGGGGGTGAGGGGAGACTTTTCTTAGCTTCCCACCCCCACCCCACACACCTCTTCACCTTAACTTCAGGCTAGAGCTCTCGGGCAGAACAAGAGACCAGGATCAGCCTTGGGTGCTGGCTGCAGCCCCACAGTAGCCACAATTCTGGGCCGTTGGGACCTGCACCAACCAAGTCCTGAATTTGGATATTTAGACACGCTGATACCTAAAGACGGCAATTGGATTTGTCTCTATCTTGTATTTCAAACCTCTCCTTTTTGCCTTGATGGCCAAGGGTTCCCTCCAATCCAGTGGGAGCTGCCTTCCCTCTCCCACCACCCCCCTAGGAGAGCGGGCCTGGTGGGGGCTCACCCCAAGGACCCATGGGCCACGTACACATTCTGCTACTGGCATTCTTCTCCTGGGAAGCAAGAGGACTTTGAGTTTTCCGTGTGTGGGGCCAGGTGGCCGTGGCGGCCCTCTCGCCAGCAGAACCCTGGGCCCCGCCCCGGCCCACTCCACCACAGCCAGCTTCTGCCAGCCGGCATCAGCTTGGTGTGCAGCCAGTATTAGCTCGGGCTTGTCATTCTCACAAAGGCAGGCCTGGCGGAGGAGGAACCGACGACTGAGCTTGTGGCTGTGCTGGCCCAGACAGGACCAGAGCCCTTTGACACACAGAGGCTCTCACGCACATATCCCCACACCCTGCACATATGTATATCTACAGTGTGTTTGCATACCCACAGCAAACCCCCTCCCGAGCTCCCCCATTGTAAATTACAGTGCAGAAATACACAGATGTAACACACACAGAGCGCACACGTTTCTCTCTCCCCTGTAAGCTAGAGCACGTGACACCCACCCCACACCCAGTGTATGCATGGGTATACTTATTGCCCAGAAAACACACCTCACTGGTACTAGCTGACCAGTACCATTCATTCATGTGTTCGTTCCACAAACATACATTGAGCGCCTGCTACATGCCCAGCACCGTGCAAGGTGCTAAAGTTTCATCCATGCCCTCAGTGAAGCCACGTTCTAATGGGGGAGGTAAGGGAGGTGCACAGAACTGTGAAGAGAAGCCAAACTGATGAGCAAACCTGGAGGGAAAGGCCATGGCGGAATGACCTCGGAGGAGAGAGGGGCAGACACAGGAGTTTCATGTTTAGACAAAGTGGGATTAGGTGAAAGTGATCGCCTTTCATTTGATTAGTATGAGAATGCTTCCTGGGGGCAGACGGCTGGCCTGTGGGAGGGCGGGAGCTGCGGAATGCGGGCCTTGGGGCACTTTGGCTGGGGGAGACAGACCTTCCAAGCATAAATGGCCCTGGGAGGCTTCTCCAGGAGGCCACAGGCTCCCGGGTCACGTGCAGGTGGGGGGGGGGGCGGGGTGGTGGTGGTGGTGGAAAGCCGTGCTAGCAGGGCTCAGCCTCTCATTCACCCAAAGGGAAACTAATAAGACCTGCCACGTTGACTTGAGAGACTTCTCAAAGTTTTTGCTTGGGGGTGGGTGGAAAGGTGTGGGGGGGGGGGGCGGAGCCAGCCCTGTGGGCTAACGGAAAGGAAGTGGGAGAGGCCTGGGTGTCTCCTGTGGGGGAGAGTGCTCATCAGGGAGGTCACCCGTGATATCCCCCTCCCTTTCCTCCCCTTTGTCCCTCTCTGAAGTTCCTCCTTTCTTTACGGGCCAGGAGAAGGTTTTGCCACCCTGACACAGCCAAAGGAGTGTCGAGGAGCTGGGGGTCAAGTGTGTCGCTCCTCCTATGGTGCGTGGAGCCAGTTCTTCAGACGCTTATGGTTGAACCAGGCTGTTCGTAGACCTGCCACACCTACACACACGCGGGTACCACGCAGAGCAGAACCCTCGGGGCCAAAGCCGTGCTACCTGAGTGTTGGGGCTGGAGATGCTGACCGCGCTGGAGGGAGGGGCGTGGGAGGGGAGGGAGGGGCGTGGGAGGGGAGGGAGGGGCGTGGGAGGGGAGGGAGGGGCGTGGGAGGGGAGCCAGGGCTCTGGGAGGCAGGCCTGGGTGCTGCGCAGACGCCTCGAGAAGGGCAGCGAGCACAGGAAACAATCAGAGGCCCGGGTGCCATGTGAGCACCCGAGGTACAGACTGTGAGTGCCACAGAGGACAGACGTGTGGACTGCAGCAGACAGATCTCCTGGAAGAGGGGGGCCCTGAGCTGGCCCTGGACGATGGGGAAGGTCCCCTGCGCCCTTCCCCCAGCTGCGGCTCTCCTCGCCGGTTCCCAGGGTGACAGTTCAGTATTGAAACTGAAAGCAAAGCTAAACCAAGAGCGCAAGCCACATATGGCACAGAGGCCATCATCTCTGGCGGGCGGCGGCGGTGGCTGGGTGGTGACGAGAGCACAGGACATGCGGCCCACCTGTCCCTCTGTCTCCAGGCTCTCTGGAGGCGTGGTTGAGTCTGAGAGTCCCATCCCCTCAAGCAGGGTCAGGCTGTCACTGGCCCTGACAACACAACCCCTACAGTGAGACATGACTTCCACTGTGGACTCTGCCCTTCAGAACTCAGTGGCCTCTACTCCCAAGGCAAACCAAGCCAGGCAGAGCCTAGAAGACCATCCTGTGCGCCCAAATGTCCCCACCCCAAGTCTCGCACGCAGATTCTTTCCCCAGCCAAGGGTACTGTAGGGATTCTTCATGCTCCATCCGTGAGGCCAGATGGGCTGCCCCTGGCTTCCCCTGTGGCCGCATCCTGGGGATTAATCTTCAGAGTGGAGAGAGCCCGAACTCCCGCTATCTCTCACCTTCTCCAGAGGGCGTGGGAAGGGAGGGAGGCCAGCTCAGGTGCAGATGCTGGTGACCCAGACTGGCATCGAGGCTCAGCCTCTTCCCTCTCAAGGCGACTCAATTTTCTGTTCTTCCTTCTTTCCTTACCTGCCTCCTTTTCTTTTCCCTTCCCCTTCTGCTCCCACTGTCCTCCACTTTTGGCTATCCCTCTTCTGGCAGTCTGTCCTAGGAACAGAGCTCAAGGAAGGTGACTTACTCACTGCCCCGTCTCTCCCTTCTCTGTAGGTCGCTCCTGCGCTTGGCCCAGCTCAGCATGCAGCCTTGAACCTGGCTTAGGCCACCACCTACTCCAGCTCTCTACAACCCCTATTTTACCGTGGCTCGTGGTGTGGGCTCTAGGCTCCAAGGTACAGCATCTCTTCATTTAGGAAACCCCACGCCTCCAGAGGGCCCTGCGGATCCTGCAGTCAGCTCTCTGAGAAGACAGCATGGCTATTACTCTGCAGCCCAGTGACCTGATCTTTGAGTTTGCAAGCAACGGAATGGATGACATCCACCAGGTATGGCCCCAGAGAACAGAACCTGGTCAGCCAGCGCAGACAATCAGATAGACACAGAGAGGCAGGCAGACAGCCAGTGAGCTGGCCGACCAGCCAGCTAGCCAGAAAGCAAATATTGTTGTTGTTGTTGTTTTAATGTATATTTTATTTATTCATTTATGTATGTTTATTTTTGGCTGCGTCGGGTCTTAGTTGCGGCACACGGGATATTCGTTGCGGCATGCAGGATCTTTTTTTGTGGTGCGCGGGTTCTTCGTTGCAGCGCTTGGACTTCTCTCTAGTTGTGGCATGCGGGTTTTCTCTTTCTAGATGAGGCATGCGGGCTCAGTAGTTGTGGCACGCGGTCTTAGTTGCCCCGCAGCACGTGGGATCTTAGTTCCCTGACCAGGGATCAAACCGGCATCCCCTGCATTGGAAGGCAGATTCTTTACAACTGGACCACCAGGAGAGTCCCAGTCAGCAAATATTGATCAAGCACCTACTAGGTTTAGGACATAGGGGCTGCTTGCCAGCCAGACTGTGCACCAACGCGCCCCATGCGGCCAGGCAGTAGTCATCGCGTGGTCGTTTAGTGAGCTGGTTTTGCCCACGTGCAGTTACAGGGCACGTAAAGTTCCCAGGCCAGCCAAGCAGCTGCTAAGTACACTAGCTGAGCTGTCAGTCAGCAACGGGCTGAATGCACACGTGTACACTGACCTCCATGTGCATTTTTGGCCACTTTGCTTCACCTCCAGTGTCACAGTGAGAAAGGTGCTGGGACAACCACATAGCGGGACTGAGAACTGCCAGCTGGCACCGCAGGGTACAGTCCAACCCCCAGCACCTTCAGACTCATGTCTCTAGCCGGTGGATGAGCCCTTCCATAACCGTCTTTTCAGCCTCGATCTAAGGATTCAGGATAAACTGGAGATAGGTTCCTCTGGTGGGAGGAAATTGGAAAACAGGACAGGATTCTGGCACTCAGGCCCCCACTGCTCCATACCTTGCCTGGCACTAGGGTACTTATATGTACCCGTTGGATGGTGTCCTGGCACACTCATCCCTACCCTCCACTACCCTCCTTCCACACACTGGAGAAGAAGAGGCAGCCAGGTCCGGCAGAAGGAATGGAAGATTAGAAGTCCAAAGCCCTGGGTTCTGATCCCAGTGTGGCCACAGTGTCACCTGGGCAAGTCCTGTCCGCGACCCTATCTGGCTGCCATCTCCCCATCTTCACCAAGAGGAGGTCCAGCTGGATTATCTCCAAGGGCACCCCAGCCTAATTCTGATGCTGTCTATCCCAGATCCCTGTGAGGATGGGAAACTTTGTCCAATCTCTAGTGACCTACCAAAGGCTGCCCCCTAGTGGGCTTGGAGTACATGGTACTTTCTGTCCAGCTAGGTCTTAACCTAAAGTTGCTCAGTTTTATCCAGCATCTCTGGCGTGCCTAACCTCCTGGACGAAGGGAAGAAAAATCTAACTCTACCTGGGTTCTCAACTCCGCTAGTCACTTTTTAACTTGTTTCTAGTCCACTCAGCAATTATTTCTGTTCTTCATAAAGGCTGCTCTTCACCGAAGCTGTTCTTCCCTCCCGACCCCACGCCTGCCCCTCCACCCTCAGCAGACAGCCTCTCCTCCAATCCACAGAGAAGCTCAAACCCGGGGACGCCCTCACTTTCCCTCCCTTCTCCCTCTTAGCAATAACATCACCTGTTCCTATTTCCTTTCCTCCGGCCTGGGACAAAGAAGTGACCCTCTTCCTTCCAAGGGTAACACCTACCCCAGTGCTTAATCTCTTCTCTCCTGCCGCCTTCAAGACCTCACACCATCCATCACCTCCTCTCTCTCGTACCTTTCAGACCTCCCACACCTGTCTCCTCAACCTAGAACATTTTCATGTCTCCCCAACCCTAAAAGAAACCCTTTCCTCCCTTCTGCCCACCTCCTCCAACATACCACCTTCTTAGGTCTGTTCTTCTCCCCAGTGTAGCCTCCACCCTCTGGGTTTACTTTTTCACCTCCCTTCTCTCACTCTTTTTAGGAAACAATTTTTGTTGCAAAATATACTGTGAATACAAAAGAGGTAACGTATAATGGAAAAGAATCTGAAAAAGGACATATATAGGTGTGTGTATATGTGTGTGTATGTATGTATAACTGCATCACTTGGCTGTACACTTGAAACTAACACAACATTGTAAATTAACTATACTTCAATTTAAAAAATGAATACAAAAGAGTGCATAAATTATATATATATATATATATTTAAAGAATAACTATAAAGTGAACACGCATTAAGTCACCACCCAGGTTAAGAAATAAAACGTTACTTGTCTCCTAGAAGCCCCTGATGCCTAAAGCACCTAATGAGAACCTACTGTATGCCAGACCCTGTTCTAAGCGCTTTATCTACATTGATCTGTTTAAAAAACCCTATGGGGTCAATAATATGACCGCCCCAGTTTTATAAAGGAGGAAACCGATGCACAGAAAGGTTAGGTAACTTGCGCAAGATCACACTGCTCGTAAATAGCAGAGTTTGGTTTCAAACCCAGGTAGTCTGGCTCTAGATCAGCACAGTCCAATAGAATTTTCTGAGATGCTAGAAATGCTCTAGATTTGCGCTGTCCAATGTGGGGCCATGTGGCTATGGAGCACTTGAACTATGGCTGGTGCAACTGAAATTTTAATCTTGAAAAAAGGTACACAGTCACCGGTGGCTAGTGGCTACGGTACTGGACCGGTAGCTCTAGACTCTGTGGCCTTAATCACTACGCCCACCTGCCTGCCTCCCTCTGTCCGTCCTCCCTGAGATCTGTTGTAATGTGTTTTGAGACCCCAGCACTCCCCTGAAACTGCTCTAGCCAGGTGACTGCCCAGCGGCCAAACCCAAAGCCAGTTTCATCGCTTTTATTCTTCTGGATCCTTCAGGAACATTAGGCAGAACTGAGCATTCTCGTTCTTTTTTTCATGAAGAAAGAATTAACAGACTCATGAAAGAAAATTTGGAAAATACAGACAAGTAGAAAAGAAAAAAATCACCCAAAGTCTCACAACCAAAATATATAATTATTATGAACATCCTGGTATATTTCTTTCTATTCGTCATTTTTAAAAAACAGTTGTGATCGCACTCATTTTTTCAATTTAGCTTTGTTTGATTTTAGAACAACTATGTCCTCTGGGGGTCAAATTCTCATCCCAATAATTTTCTCCACTCCCAGGGATGAGCTCTTGGATACATATTTTTGACTCCCTGAGGTGTCTCCATTTTAAGTATCTCAGTGGTGCCTCCAACTCACCATATTCAGACACTTTCTCCCTTATCTTTCTCCAAAAACCTACTCCTCGTCATTCTGGGTTCCCCCTTAACAAGAACAGTATCCCCATGCACCCACTGAATCAAGCTGGAAATCAGAACCCTCTCCCCCATCCAGGCAGGGACTAGGCCCTTACCTTCCTACCTCTATAATGCCTCTGTTCTTCTGTCTTCATTCCTACTCTCATCACCACAGACTGAGCCCTAAGATGTTCACAATCTGAGCCCCTAACCCTGGTACCCAACCCTGAGCATAGGCTGAGTCCCTCGCCCTTTTTGCCATTGACGAATCCTTTCCCACTGGCTTCAGAATGAGCTTTATCCTTCTCATAGACTGAGCACTAACCCTGTTCACCGATTAACCCATAACTACGACCAGTTAGAACTGTCTGCCCCTGGTTGAGTGCAGCTGGTACAGAGTTAACCCATCTCTATTCATTAAGAACCCACTCAAAGCATCACCTAGTGAGGTTGGACCCAGAGCAATGTCATGCCCTACAAAGGACAGCCCCTGAGGGATCCAAGAATTAGGAATTGCAAGAAGGGTCAGTACGGAGGGCTTCCTGGGAGAGGCGGGTGAGCCCTGAACCAGATCCCTCTCTTTTCCATAGCTGGAAGACCCTTCAGTGTTCCCAGCTGTGATCGTGGAGCAGGTCCCCTACCCCGAATTACTGCATCTGTACTCAGGCCTGGAGCTGGACGACGTTCACAATGGCATCATAACAGACGGGACCTTGTGCATGACTCAGGATCAGATCCTGGAGGGTAGTTTTTTGCTAGCAGGTCTGTTTCCTTCCTGGGCAGAGAAGGTGTGGAGGAAAAAAGGGTTCTGTCTTCAGGGAACAGTAGTCCACAATGGCTTCTAGTGACCCCACGCAGCCAAGGTCAAGGCCCCCAACAGTTGCAAGTTAGATGGGGTGATTAGGATAAGCAGGAGGTAGTACCACTTCAGAGAGGAGGAAACCACCTAAATGGATTCATAATCTCCTGAGATGGAGCGGGACAGTGAGGGGAGACCAGCTGGGATGGGTGTAGAGAAAGGTGGAGAATCAGGGTGGGAGGCGCGCTGGTCCCCTCCCGGCTGCCCCCGGGCTCCTTAGCTCCATTCTCTGAGCTGGCCCTGGTTGTAGCTGCATCCACTGCCCTATGCCCTGAGGGAACTTTTCTTCTCCCCCACATCATGGAACCCGGCACCAGATGACAATGAAGCAACCTCGCAAACCATGTCAACCACTGAAGTCTTGCTGAACGTCGAGTCTCCCAATGACATCCTGGATGAGAAGCAGATCTGTAAGTTTGAACCCTAGCGCCTTAAGTTGAAGCAACACAAAATTCCCTTAAAAATATCACATCCGTGTATTAGATTCTCAGGGACATGTGCGCGCACCCACACCCACCCATATACACGTGCACGTGCTCTTTGGCTGTGACTGGAATGGGAAGGGCAGGACGGCACTGGAGACAAGCAAAGATGGCCAGGGTGACTGTTTGGGTTTTTTTTTTTTCTAGTTTTTCAATTATGGTAAAATACACATAACATAGCATGGACCACCTGAACCATTTTTCAGTGTGCAGGTCCGTGGTATTAAGTACATTTGTTATGTTGTGCAGCCGCCACCTTGTAAAACTGAAAGTCTGTCCCCATGAAACACTAACTCCCCATTTCCCCTTCCCCTCAGCCCCTGGCCACCACCATTCTACTTTCTGTGTCAATGAATTCGACTCCTCTAGGGACCTCAGATAAGTAGAAGCTTACAGTACTTGTTTTGGAGGGACTGGCTCATTTCACTTACGTAATGTCCTCAAGGTCCGTCCATGTATAGCATGTGTCAGAATTTCCTTCCTTTTTAAGGCTGAATACTATTGGTTAGGGTAACTTCAGGCCCCTCTGCTGTCTTGCTGAGCTCCCAGGAAGACCGTGCAGGGTGTGGCCTCCTCATCCCTTCACTGTTCTGGGAGGTTGGCCCCTACCTCCTCCGATGGCCCCCGAGGCAGGCTTCTCCCTCAGCACCCCCCACGCACTTGCCGTGACTCCACAGGAGGATTCCTGGCCCCAACTGCCCCTTCCCAAGGAAGCACTGGGATACAGTGGGGGAAAGGAAGCCCTGAAGCTGCAAATTCTGAATCCTAGCATTCCTAATCCCGACTCTGTCACTAATATTCATTCAGGATGCAACAAATATTTTCTGAGTGCCTGCATGTACCAGGCATGTGTGACCAGCTTGCTGTGTGACCTTGGGCACATGCTCTGCCATCTCTGGGTCTCAGTTTCCTCACCAGAAAAGCAGAGGAATTGGGCTAAATGATGTCTAAGGCTCCTTCCGGTTGTGAAATGAGTAGATGACTAAATCAAGGTGGCCCTTTTCCTTGGGTGTCACCTGGAACTTCCCCACCACCAGCAGTGCGCTATAAACGTGGCCGCCGTGATTGGGGCCAGCTCGTGCCCACAGCTCTGCAGATGTTTCCTCTCCTAGTGTTGTGAGACACGGGAGGCGTTTTCAGGTGTATCCTGTGTCTGGGGCCGTGGGGAATGGCGCCTCGCCCCGCCCCGCCAGGAGCCCACTGTTCTCTTGAGCACTGGGAGACCATGCCCTGGGCCGCACCCACCTCAGGCCTTTCTTCTTGCAGTCAGCACCTCCGAAATGCTTCCAGACCCGGACCCTGCTCCAGCCGTCACTCTGCCCAGCTACCTGTTTCCTGTCTCTGAGCCCGACGCCCTGAACAGGGCTGGTGACACTGGTGGCCAGGAGGAGTGCTGTCTGGAGGAGAAGGTCCCCAGAGAAGAAAGTACCAAGAAGACTGGAAAATCGAAGAAGAGACGTAAGAGAGAGAAGGGGGGGGAGAGGGGAGAGTGTTCCTTTAGGGGGGTGGGCAGTAGGAGGGGCTCAGGGATACCATAAGTAGGGGTGAGTGTTGGGGTTAGGTTCACAGACACATTTAAGAGAACAGCTCTCCGGTGTGGTGGGATGGACAGAAAGTCCTCCCTTCTGGAAAGACGGGCCCCATCAGGTGGCCTGCCCAAAGCCTGACATTTCCCAGGCCACCCCCATCTGCCCAGCAGATATGTAAACTCTTAAAAACCCAATGATCCCCGTGGGTTGAATCCTGTACTGAGTGTTCAGACACCAGGCTTGGCCCCCTGGCCAGTCCCTGGCCCTCTGGGGGCCTCTGCCTCAACCCATGCTCTTATCTTCCCTCTCGGAGCTTACGGAGCTGAGACCATGTATGGGAGAGGACTTTGGGCTTTCCCAAGCCCCAGTGTTATTGATTTACTCAGGCGATGGCTGGTCGATACTGCCGTGTCCGTGCGGCAACCAAACCCTGGTGCCACACTTATCCACACCACAGTCACGCCTTTAGGCTGCCTTTTTGTTTCAAAAATTAGGCGAGGCAGATTCTGATCTTCTAAAGGTGGCGCATCGGTAAGCACTCCATTGCCCACACAGGAGCAGTGTTCTGCTCTACCTTTGGGGCCTGAAAATGAGGGCTGGCCATTGGGCAGGTGCGGGCACCTGAAGGCTGTGCCTGTGGAGAGTGACCCCGGGCCTCCCGGGGCCTCTGCCTTGTCTGCCTCATCACCTAACTTGGTGAGCGCTTGGGCCCTCCCTCCCAGGAGCCGCCCTTCAGCGCTCACCCTGGCTGGGCTCAGCCTCACCCTGCTCCCACCATCCCCCCACAGTCCGGAAGACCAAGGGCAACCGCAGTACCTCACCCGTCACTGACCCCAGCATCCCCATTCGGAAGAAATCGAAGGATGGCAAAGGTACGGCGGGGAGGCAGGTGAGGCGGGTAGGGAGCCGGGGGGCCTGGGCGCCCCCTCACCGCCTGCCACTCTGCAGGCAGCACCATCTACCTGTGGGAGTTCCTCCTCGCACTTCTGCAAGACCGGAACACCTGCCCCAAGTACATCAAGTGGACCCAGCGAGAGAAAGGTATCTTCAAGCTGGTGGATTCCAAAGCGGTGTCCAAGCTGTGGGGGAAGCAGAAGAACAAGCCTGACATGAACTATGAGACGATGGGACGGGCACTAAGGTAGGAGCCACTGCCCTGAGGAGTCACCAAGCTCTTCCTTCTGTCCAGGGAGTCCCGTCGCTAAGGGGCCTCCAATTTTCCCTGAAAAGACTGGGCTCTGGGTGATGTGTAAGTGCCTCGCTCCTGTGGCCTGAGTCACCGGGACGCTCTTCCGAGGAGGGAATTCCTGTGACTCTCCCGTTTGCTTGCCCCCCAGCCCATTTCCCAGGTCCCGCCTGGGAGGGACAGTCCCCTTCCTCTTGCATTTCTGTCCTAGCCTTTTTTTCTTTTTAGAGCAGAAAGAGAACTTTAGGGCCCCCCATCCCCAAGAAGGGCTTCCTTCATATTCTGCAAGCTAGGGGTCCAGGAAGATGGGCCTGACTTACCCACGGTCGGTCTCTCAGGTTGGGGGACTGCTGAACCCCCATCGTCCACCCCTCCCATCCTTCACTCACTCCCGTCCTCTGCCCCAAAGCAGGATGGGGGTCAGCATTTGAAATCCCTGCTTGTGGACCCTTTGAGTCATCAGGGGGGAGATATCAGAAATTTCATAAAAGCCTTCCAAGTCCGAGAGTTGGCCCTACCCCTTCCCTTGCCCTTGGGCTCCCGTCTGGCTCCCCGACCAGCCTCCACCTCGTGCGCACCCTGCCCGGGAGGGTGGTGTGTCCCTGGCTCACCCCCCACTTTCTGTCCCGTGTCCCACAGATATTACTACCAAAGAGGCATCCTTGCCAAAGTGGAAGGGCAGAGGCTGGTGTACCAGTTTAAGGAGATGCCCAAGGACCTGGTGGTGATTGAAGATGAGGACGAGAGAAGTGAAGTCCCAGCCACATCCCCTCAGGCCTCCACTCCCTCCACCTCGTCCAGCAGCACCACCCGGCGAGCCAGCTCCAGGGTATCATCCAGAGCTGCCCCGCATGGCAAGGGCGCCACTTCCTGGGAAAAGCCAAAGTTTCAGCACGTTGGTCTACAGCCATCTGCGAGTCTGGAATCGGGACTGTCTCTAGACGAGGAGATCCCCACTACCTCCACGGTGCTTGTCTCTCCACCAGAGAGCCAGGCCAAACGCACCAAAGCTGTGAGGTAAGTGCGCCCAGGCCGTTCCAAGTCTTCCCATAGTACCTCGTGATGGGGAGCGTTTTCAGCTTCTTGCAAAGCTCCGCTCTCTCTCGGGTCTCCTGGGACCCTTGTGGCATCCCTGGGAAGCCAGTGGGACACTTGTTGGTTAAAAGAGGAAAAGTGACTTGCCTGAGGTCACACGCCAATGTAACGGCCAAGCCAGCTGTTGACCTGGGGTGCTTCTCTTGCCAGCTGGGGCTGTTTCTGTTACCCCAGAGTGCTCCCCAAGCAGCCACCGGGAGCCTCTACTCCTGGGCTCGTCCCCCCAAGCCTCCTCCACTCCAGAAAAGAGGCAACATCCTGCCTTCCTCAGGCCTTCCAAGCCCACCAGGAGGTGTCCACACTAAGGTGCCTCCAGTTTTCCGTGGAAACTTTGGCCTTCGTCTGGTTTATATGTATGTACCTGTCACTACGCTGGTGTGGGCCACAGGGATGCTCTTCTGAAGAGGGACGGCAGTAGAGTGGAGCGGTGACAAACACGAGCTCTGGAGTCAGAAAGCCTTGTGTCCCTGTTACTAGCTGTGTGGTCTAGGGCAAGTTACCTAACCTCTCTGTTCCTGTTTCCTCACACAGTAAAATCAGATTGTTAATCTTATTCGACTCATGGCTGATCGGAAGATTGAGTGAAATCCTGCATGCCAGCCAGTTAGAATGATCCCTGACCTTTACTAAGTGCTCAACAAACGGTAGCCAAAGTGACGACAAAGAAAACGCCTTCAGCTCCGTTCCTCCTGTGCCCTCCTTCTGAGCCTCCTACCTGAACCAAATCTGTTTTCTGTTTCTCCTCAGTACTTCTTCAGTGCCCAGCAACATCCACCTAGGAGTGGCCCCTGTCGGGTCAGGCTCGGCCTTGACCCTGCAGACCATCCCGCTGACCACAGTGCTGACCAACGGGCCTCCTGCCAGTACTACTGCTTCAACCCAGCTCGTTCTCCAGAGTGTTCCGCCTGCTTCGACCTTCAAGGACACCTTCACTTTGCAGGCCTCCTTCCCCCTGAACACCAGTTTCCAAGAGAACCAGGTGGCAGCACCAGGGGCTCCGCTGATTCTCAGTAGCCTCCCCCAAATTCTGGCTGGGGGCAACTGTCCGACCAATCCAGCACCACCCTCGGTCACAGGGGCTGGCCCAGCAGGGCCCAGCTCTCAGCCCCCCGGGACTGTGATTGCGGCCTTCATCAGGACTTCCGGTGCCACAGCAGCCCCTGGGGTCAAGGAGGGGCCTCTGAGGCCCTCCTCCTATGTACAGGGCATGATGACTGGGGCCCCCATGGAGGGGCTGCTGGTTCCTGAAGAGACCCTGAGGGAGCTCCTGAGGGATCAGGCTCACCTTCAGCCACTTCCAACCCAGGTAGTTGCAAGGGGTTCCCACAATCCGAGCCTTCTGGGAAACCAGACTTTCTCTCCTCCCAGCCGCCCCACTGTTGGGCTGACCCCGGTGGCTGAACTTGAGCTCTCCTCGGGCTCAGGGTCCCTGTTTACGGCTGAGCCTAGTGTGACCACATCTGGGAGCCTACTGACCAGATCCCCAACCCCAGCCCCCTTCTCCCCATTCAACCCCACTTCCCTCATTAAGATGGAGCCCCATGACATATAAACGGAGGGCTTGGGGGGAAGTGTGACCCACCAGGCAAAGTGGAGCAGCATTTGTATATGGACTTCCTCTAAGAGCCTGACTGAAGGAGTGCACCTGCCCTTATATTTCAGTGGGGGGTCAGTACACCACACCCCCGTGCCCCACCCCTGCCCGGCGTCACCATGGCCAAGACAGGCCCAGTCGGAGCATCCCTGGTGTCAGACCACAGCTTTCAAGAGCACTAGGGGCTATGTTCTTGTCGGGGTAATAGGCTGACTTGGTGACGGAGGGCAGACCTCCTGAGACGTCTGTAGCCAGGGCTGGGGTAGGGGCTTCGTGAGAAGAGTCTTTTTGCCTGACTGTATTTCACCATCTTCTTTCCCTCCACAGAGTACTTACTATCCCGTACGTGAATATCTCTGTATGTATTTGTGTGTACTCGTGGGTCTGTATCTCCATTTCTTTGGTGAGGACGGGGGTGTAGCTGTGAGGTCTTCAAGGGTGTGTGTCTCTCTGTGGGTCAGCCACAGAGATGGGGAGTTTTCTGTTTTAAGGGAAAGCCTTCTCCGGTTCCCTTTGTACAAACCAAGATTCGGTTGTTCTGAGCCTATGGGGTACAGGTTGGAGCCGCCACATCTGGAGAGATGTCACAGAGCTGGAGCAGGTCCAGGGGAAGAGACCTTCGATGAGCATGTGTGTTGGGGAAGACGCTTTCTTCCTGGGGTCAGCCTCTTTGCCCACCAGTCATTAGCCAGCAGGCCGGAAACATCAGCTCCCCAGAGCGCTTCGCTGAAGCGCCCCTCCAGGGGCAGACCCAGCCACAACGTCCCCGGGGGGAGGGGGGCTAAATTAGCTGGATGTTTGCGCCAAGGGCTCGGGCTGTAATACCAGCCTTCACGGGCGCCCTGCCCTGCACCCCGAATCCTGGCTTCCCTCTTGATTAATTTTGCCCCTGCCGCTTCCCTGCTGGCAGGCGGGGCCGGGGACAGTCGGATAATCCAGTAGCGGTGTGCTTCGGGTCCACCTCTGTCCCCGCTCGTGCCTACTTGCTGCTCAGCCTACTTTCTACTCCCCTCACAGGTCGGTCCACCCAGCCACTTCCGCGACCGCTGCAGCAGACCACCTCCAGTGGGCCGCGGCCCCTGACCTCCAGCTTTCTCACCTCACCCTGATTCCTCCTCCACGAAGACGGGAGCCAGCAGCTGTGAGCTCCCTGTTCCTCCTGTCTCTCCATGTGCCTTCCTTCCATCTTTCCTCTTTCTGAGAAGGGGTCAGCCAATTTTCTCTTGAAGTCAACCCCTCGGCCTGGGGCCTCCATCCTGTCCCCTGTCTCTTCTGTGAATTCGCTTTCCTCTCTCCGCCACGTTTCAGAGCCAGCCTAAGAGCTCTAATATGTCAGCCTTGGAAACAGTGATATTATCTGGTGAATTTGGTTAATGTGAATCAGTGCCTCAGGACCTTTGCTATGTCCCTGGCACAAAACCAGCCACGTGACCTAACTACCTCCCCTGGTTGCCCTTCTCTCTCCTTCTGGTCACTGCCAAGCCCATTATTGTCCTCTTGTTCTCCCTCTTCTCCCCCCAGGAGGGAAGCATACATGGTTGTGCAGGTGTATTTCTCACACGTCTCCAGCGCTTGGCGTTAACGTGATTTTTTTCTAATAAAATCAGTTTATTATGACCATTTCCTGGTGGCGGAAAGTAAAGCATCTTGAAGGGGGTCACCTTTAAAAGTAATTTTGGCACAAAGGTGCCACGTGGGTTGAGACTGGCCCTGCCCCCCTCAGCCCAACCCCATAGAACTCATCATACGAAGGTCTTCTTCACACTTCTTGGCCCCTGTGAGCCCTCACGGCACATGACACTACTTCCCATCCCCTTGGGCACTAGCTGGGCTCATCCGAGTCCTCCGTCACCCTCTCTCTCTGTGCCCGTCGGGCTCCACATCCACCACTTCACATGTGGGTGCCCCCAAGGGCCTTATCCACCCTCCTGGCTCCAGGAGGGCTCTTTGGGTTGGGTCTGGAATCTAGAGCTCCAGCCCTCACTCTTCTCCTCAGCTTGTGGCTCACATTCCTAGCGGTCTGCTGGACAGTTCTACCCGGGTGCCTGTCAGTCCCTCAAAGAGTGCCCCTCTATCAAAAATGGCTATTTGAAAGTCCTCCACACACACAAAACCTTTTGAAACAAAAAGGCCATCATGACTTGCCTGTTTCTCTTAATGCTGCCACCATCTTCCTGACCTTCTAAGCTTGACATTTGAGAGCCAGCTGATGGCTGTGTTCACTTGACCCTGTCCCCGCCCCATTTCCTGAACTCCAGCGCAGTTTGCCATTGTCTCTCAAATCTGGCCGTTCTTCCACATTCCCAGCCTAGCTCAAACTCACTCAGAGCTTAACCCCGTCCCCAGACATATTGGCAGCCCCCCAGGGTGATCCGACTCAGCCCCTCCAATCTGCCAGGGCACCACCTCTGTTCTTCCTCTGCCAGGATGCCTCCAGGTCGGGGTGACACTCAAAATACTTAACCTCCGGGTTTCCCTGGTGGCGCAGTGGTTGAGAGTCCGCCTGCCGATGCAGGGGATCCCAGTCCGGGAGGATCCCACACGCCGCGGAGCGGCTGGGCCCGTGAGCCATGGCCGCTGAGCCTGCGCGTCCGGAGCCTGTGCCACAACGGGAGAGGCCGCAACAGTGAGAGGCCCGCATACGGCCAAAAAAAAAAAAAAATTAACCTCCAATCTGTTCTGAGCAGCTGGGCATTAACCCTTTATTTTCTGAATCGTGAGGCAGTCCAGGGGTCCTGGAGGAGGTGTGGGGGAGCACTTGAGGGCTCAGGTCAGCCGTTCCAGAAGTATTTTGCGCTTAGCATCAGCTCTGTCTTCAGACAAGTTCCCAAGTCTTCGACCTTCTGGCAAGGCCCTTCACCATCAGGGCCTGACTTCCCCAGTCGGCTCAGCATTGCTTCCCTGACCTGTGTACTGCTCCAGTCAAAGGGGTGGATTGGCTGGCCTTTGAATGTGCCTCTGTTGGAGTTTCCCACCTCTGTGCTTTTGCTTTACTTGCTTCTGCTCAACCGGAATGGTCTTCCCACCCCGCTAGTACCAATTAAGTTGTATCCATCCTTCAAGTCTTGGTTCATGGAAGCTGCCTCCCCAGACCAGTTTTGGCAGTTTTGGCAACCGATTGTGAGCAGCCTGTGACATCTCTATAATAATCACAAACTGTTACTTACATCCTCAATGACCTGAACCTATTTAGTCTCCCCAATTACCTTCTGAGGGGCAGGGGACTGTATCACCCAAAGAGCAGGGCACACTACGAAGAAACTAGTGAGCATCAACGGACGGTTACTGATTGAGCTGGTGAGAGATGGGGGACCAAAGTTTGAGGTAGGTGACCTCCAACCTCCCCTCTGCACAGGCACTCACCCCAGGTGCTCCACTGCCCAGGGCCTGCCCTCCCTGGCTCAGTGCCCTCATGGTACCCCCACCCCACCCCCCAGCCTTAGCATCCAAGAGTTGTTACTACTTTGAACATCCCCTGCCCCTAAAGAAACTTCCCTGTCCAGTTTCTTTCCTACTCGAAGTGTTAAATTAGCTAATCTGATAAACTAACCTGTGCTGATATAGTTATGGGAGAGGGCTAGAGGAGAGCCTCAGGAGACAGGTTCATTTCAACCAGGGTCACGTGGCAACAACATCCCTGCCTTTGCAATGGTTAATAGAGTCAAGAGACTTGCTCCTCACCCCCAGCAGCTGATGCATTACTCCCTCCTCTGAGCTCCCACAGCACTTTGTATATACCTCTTATTGTAGCACTTAGCACATGGTAGCTCCTTAGCTATGTGTTTATGTATGTTTCCCCTCCGATAGACTGTGAGCTCCTCAAGGACAGGGACTGTGTGTTAGTCACTGATGTATCCCCAGCGCCTAGCACAGTGCCTGGCACACAGTAGGTGCTCAATAAATGTTTATTGAAAGAATGAATGAGTCCTGTTTCTAACCATGGGGATTTCAGCCCTATACTAAGGCAGGCAAGAGGGGCGAGAAAAGGACAACCCATACTTGGGGGCTACCACGGCTCTTTTCCCCTCATATAGCACTGCAGGCACCTGCCTCCCTTGCCCACGTCTGCAGCCACCCCAGGACAGCGACAGCAGGGTCCACAAGGAGACCAAGGCTGCTTCCAGCAATGCCTTGCTGCCACCAGGTGCCCCGAAGACTCTGAACTCCTGCCCTTTTCTGCTGCCCCCTTCCTGGGACAGACTCATCACTATTTCCTCATCCCTGGTTGGGACTGAGTGGTAGAAGCGTCAGGCCCTGTGGGAGGGGCGGAACAAGAAGGTATTCTCACGATCGTAGTCTTTCTGACCCCATCATGTATTTTTAAAGAGGCGGTTGCCTCCGGCTCCAAAGCCGCTGGATCCGAGGTGAGTGCGCTCATTCCCCTCCGGCTGCTCCCAGGCCTGGGAGGCCAAGGCGGTCGCAGCCTGTGAGAGCCTCGGCCTTAGCACGCAAGGCGTGCGGCCTGCGTCCAGCAGGTGGCGCTATGGAGCCGGCGCAGGCGGGCGGGTGACCCAGCGGAGCCCGGGAAGGGAGAGGCGGCCAGGGCGGGGCGTGCCGCTCTTGGCGGAGGCGGCCGCGGCCGGCATCTTCCTCTGCCTCTGTCCTGACCCTGCGCCCCAAACTGTCCCTGGGCGGCTCCGGCCCCCACCAAGGCCTTCCATCGCTCACTACCTTGGAACTTTCGCCCCGGCCCCCTCCTCCTCCCCTTCCCCTTTCTAGGGGGAATTCAGCAGTCGAATGAATGCCCTCTCCCCATTGGCCGGTCGCGCCCTGGCCCCGCCCCGCAGCCACCCACCCCCAGCCTCCGGGACTAGCAGGTGAGCACGCGGCGGGCCTGGCCTCCTGCGCCGGCCGCCACTCTCGCACGGGCGGCGGGAGTGAGACCGGGCCGCCGCCCCCAGTCGCGGGGCGCCCGGCCTGACCACCTCCCCACCGCGGCCTGCGTTTAGCTACACTTGCGCGCACCGCCGCTTTCAACCTTGAAATCGGAGAGTGATCGAGGCACTCGCGACAGCCGTCTGCGCGCGGAGGGCCCCGACCGCCCGCGGCGTGAGCCCGAGTTCCTGGGAGGCGTCCGAGTCCGTTTGCCCAACGCTGCAGCTTAGCAGCCCGCCTCGCCATGGAAACCCGTGGTCTCGGGGAACACGTGGAGCCTGGCCCGCCCTGTTGCGGGGTCCAGAAGGCTCCAGCACTTGGCCCCTCCCCCTGGGAGCTAAGCAGGTCGCCCTTGGGGCGGACCTCATCCTCCGCAAACCACACACGCACTTGTCTTACCAGGGACGGGACACCGTAAAGCACCCAACAAGCTTCCCCCGCACAGGGTAAAATATGGAAGGGGCAGGAGCTTACCGCCCAATTCCCCCCCCCAACCCAAATAGATCGCGGGTCGTCCTTTCTCAGAGTACGGAGACTTGAACAGTGCCTCCCTCTCAACCCTGCACCCCAAAAATGAACATTCTGGTAAGACCATCATTAACTGTAAGCTCGTGACCTCAGCACGTAGGAGGAACTAACTTCAGCTAAACAGCCATGTTTACTCAGTGTGATTCTCTTCCGTCGGCAGTAAATTGAGCCCCATTTGGCAGATGGAGTAATGAAGGCTCGAAAGATTAGGTTCGCTCTCACCCGAAGTCAGCCTAGATGGTAAGTGGTGGGCTGGCTCTTTCCCCTAGGCCGCACTGAAAGGATTAGATCACTTAATAAGAGGCCATCGTCCTCACCCCAGTCCGGACCAGGGATGCAGATTTACCTCCTGCTTTATGGGATTCACAGTCCGTACCTCCTGCTTTGCTCTTCCCACTCTGGCAGAAGGGCAGTGAGAGGACTCCAGAAAAGGTGTGGGGAAGGGAACCCAAAAGCAAGAAAAGAAACTGCTGTTTGGTCCCGCTTTTAACTCATCCCCTTTCTCCAGAGAAATAAAGGGGTGTGCACACCCACACACCCCAAACACCCATGGCTGTCCACGGGTCCCCAAAGGACCATCACCTATTCCTTTGGAGTCATTCGGACTTTGCCCACAGCATGTCCCTCCTGCCCTAAATGGAAATCCTTACAGCATCCCCACGACTCTCCCTTCATCCTTTCTTCTGAATCTCAAGGGATCACCTTTTCCCCTCCCTCTGCCTGTCCTACCTCCAGCACATTTTACCAATGTATTAAAAGAAAACCAAAAAAATACTCTGTCATACCTGGTTTAAAGAGTTCCCATGGTTCCCCATCACCTCAGGCAAAAGTCAAAGCCATACTCCGTGGCATGGCTGGCAGGGCTCCTACACCCTCCTCCCCCACCTGTACCTTCTAACTCCGGTGACACTGAAGTGGGTTGTAGTTTCCTGCACATACTACCCTTCTTTGTCTCCAAGCCTGTGCTCAGATGTCTCCTTAGTTCAAAGATTCTTCCCTACCACCCCTAATTCCCATTTTCCTACTTGTCAACTAGGCATCACTTCTGAACAACCCTGTGCCCCTGCCCATCCCTCTGAGCTCCCATAGCATCCCTGGCTTAGCTGGATCCTTGCACTCGCCACATGGCCTCAGGTGTTGTTTGGGAACCCGAGGCCTCAGGATCAGAAAGTGGGTAAGTGCAGGCTCACAGATCACTCCTGGGGCTGGCTGGGCTCCTGTCGGCCAGACACACAGACCCCTGGCCTGTACGCTGATACGACTCTCCAGAGACTGCAGCCACAGTGAGAGGTCCTAAGAACATAGCTTAAAAGGGCCTCATCCCAGGCCTGCAGGCATCCCGTTCCCCTCAAACAATAACAGGCTCATTCTGGAGCCAGCAGTCAGAAGGAATTATAGCTTCTACCACTGTTTTTCAGAAGTAGGGAGAAAAGTTGTAAAATCCAGGATGGGCATCTTGCCTCCATAGTAGCGGGGTCTTAGGAAAGCAGAACCACAGAAAAACTGCACTGGGTACGGGGGCAGGGGGCACACCGGCATGACAGTGAGGGCAGTGACAAGACCATGAAGTCAGCTGCTGACACCGGTGGCCCAGGGCAGGAAAGAGAGCTGGCAGGCAGGTGATTTCCTTGAGTTAAAGAGCGGCATCCCTCACAGCCACCTAAAAGGTGGTCCCTCCCCGCATCATGCTCCTCCTGTGCAGCGCACGCCCGGGGGGGACCCCACCAACCCCCGCCGCCCCGCGCCAGACCAACGCAGGTGCTCAATTCTCCCCACTGGCCACCCCCGGGATTTGCCCCGGCCTTTCCTTTCCTCTCCAGATCTTGCCCCAGTGACCCAAATGCTCACTGGCCACTCCACCTTGTCCTCATTTGCTGTGCCCATAAGGACCCAAAACTGCAAAGCAGGATCAGGGCTTTCCCCACTGACTTCATGGGGACGCCCACCTTCTGTAACCACGGAAGAGCCAATACGGGGAGGAGAGAAGACAGGAGACAGAAGCCCTGACACAGGTTTTTCAGTATGCAAGTGTTTTTGACTCCACAGCCAGTTGCTTAAAATTAAACATAAAGGGCAGCCAGAATACACACCCAAATGCAAAAAAGTAAAGGCAAACATAAAATAAACCACACAATACCATGACCCCCAACAGAACCAAAAAGTTAAAACCCCAAAAAACCCCTCATCTTTTTATATATATATATATATATATATATATATATATACATATATATATATATATATATATATTTTTTTTTAGAAAGGGAGAACAACTGTTCAAAACCAACTGGGCAGTATGGTGGGGGTGGGGAGCAGTCCTACAGAAGGGGGCCTAGAACTTCCCCCTGGGGACAAAGAACAAACACAATACAAAGAAAATAACCACCAATGCTCCTGCAAGGGTCAGGAGTCTCCAGAGAACAGATTGTCCCATCCTCAAACTGGCTTTTTTTTTTTTGCCTTTTTTTTTGTCCTTTTTTTTTCCATTTTCTTCTTTTGTTGTTGTTGTTTTAGCACCTGTACAATAAAACTGTACCATCTCCAACCAGAGCTGGCCGTAGGGAGGCCCTCCCGCCTTTGGATGGCACACACTCTCTACAAGGATTGTTCGGAAAAATAGCAATCGATAGAAAAATAAGAACAAGAGTGGGAAAGACAACGCCACAGAGGGGGCTGGGACAGAGAAGCAGCCCAAGCACCTCCCCCTCTCTCCACGAACAAACCCAGCGCTGGAAGGGAAGCCTGCTAGGGCCGCACACTCAGCCCCAGGTCCCCAGGCAGGAGTGGAGGCCGGCAGGAGACCAGTCTCCTGCCCTCATCTTAGGAAATAGCTGAGGCCTGGGTTCAACATCTGGCAGGCAATCCCAGAGCCCTCTGCAGATTCCAAAGGAGAACAGGTTGGGGGCAGAGGGAGAATGAGGGAGGAGAGAGAGAAGAGAGAGGAAAGTGGTGCTCTGAGTCAGGCAAGGGGGAGAGATGGGGACAAGGGTGGGGAGCCGAGAGGCTCAGTATCCAGGGAGGCCGGGGGCGCAGGGGGGAAAGCTGCAGGAACAAACCCATACTGTGCACTCTGAGGAGGGCAGTGAGGACAGCAAGGAGGGGGCTACCTTATCCTTCAGACCCATTCTCAACTCTCCTCCATAAGAGTCACTCATTAACCCCTTACTCCCATAATCCTCCCCTCCCCAGTAAACACTAATCTCGAGACAGCAGGGCTGCTGCAAAGGGCAGGAGGGTGAAATGGGAAAAACTGGGGGAGGGGTGAGCACCAAAGACTCAGGATTCACCCCCCACCCCCCAGACCTGGGCCAGCACCAGCCACCATCATTAGTCACAGGCCAGTGGCCCCCCCACCCCTCCCCGCCCCCTCCCCAGTGGTGGAAAAAACCCTGGGAGTAACTTTTTCGGAGGGAGGGAACAGCTTCAGAGCTTAATCGAGAAAGACAAAGAAAGGAGGTGAAGAAAGTCCCTCAATACAACAAGTTGTCTCAAATCGTCACAGTGATACAGACTTATCAGAAACCAATGAAACAATACAAATTAAATACTAATAAAATAAATACTATGGAAGACAAAAGAACACAGGGGAACAGAGGGGGCGCTCAGAGATTTGGGCTTTTCTCTTTTCTCCTCCGGACAGGCCGTGGCCACCCAGGGCCCAGGTTTGGTCTTGGTCACACACAAGGAGGCCAGTCCAAGGGACCCTGGCGCCACCTCCCACCACCCCTGGGACCTCTTGTCCTCAGACGTGGAGTTCAACTTTCCACCCCCGTCACCAACCACAACAACAATGACGATGACAGGGAGATGAGAACTAACTGTAACCAAATTAAAAAAAACAAAAAAACAATCCAGTCACTAATGCTGGCATTGATAAGGCGGCTTCTTGTTGGTCCGTATTATTGCCTCTTTCTGCAGTCTGGTGCTCGGTGGGGGAAAGACATGGGAGGTGGGGGAAGGGTGAACTTGGGAGGAGAAAGAAGAAAAGGGAGGGGCTGTTTTCCCGGTCAACTGTTCCAAGGCTGGAACTCCACCTCGGACCCTAGGAGCCGAAGCAGCTCCGCCTCGTACCGCACCAGCTCCACAGTCTCAGAGGAGCCTGGGGCGGAGGTGGCGTCCGTGCCTCCAGGCCACTCGGCGGGGGTCAGCAGCTGACTGGAGGCCACCTGCCGGTAGAACTCGGCCTTGGGCAAGGTGGCGATTTCAAAGTGCGGGAACCGAGCCTGAAAGATCCTCGAGGAAAGCTTCAGCCTCTTCAGGACGTCGGTAAAGAGAAACCAGTTGCAGGGCCTAGAAAAGGCAAGAATGGGAGTTAGGGGAGGGGGCCAAGGGGACGGGGCGGCGGGGGTGGGGTGCTGGGAGCAGGTGGGAGGGCTGCCGGTCTGGCCACCCTCCACTAAGCCACAGACCCCATGAGTGTAGCGGAGGTGAATATTTTCTCCTGTCCCCTACATTGGCAGGCCCAGCTTTCAGCTAAATGGCGAGCACTCAACCCATGAGTGGTGACCTCTTCCAAAAACGGGGAGCGGGAGGGAAATGGGCCTTCCAGAACCTAAAACTCTGAGCAGGCTTCCCCAGGCCTTACCCGCACCGTGACCTGGAATTTACCATCTGCTGGGACCAGTTCTGCCCCCAGCGATCCCTGCCAGCCTGTCTGGTTTCCCTTTCCTGTTC
This sequence comes from Pseudorca crassidens, assembly GCF_039906515.1. Taxonomy (NCBI): domain Eukaryota; kingdom Metazoa; phylum Chordata; class Mammalia; order Artiodactyla; family Delphinidae; genus Pseudorca; species Pseudorca crassidens. Next base: position 21,220,729 of record NC_090317.1, read on the forward strand.
TCACTCCTGCTTCCCCTGCCTCCTTGTTCTCCAAGATCTTCTCCGGCAGAGGGGGAGCCGTGGAGAAAGGCCTAAACTGCGGGTAATCCAAAAGGCATTTCTCTTTGGCTCTGGAATGCATTAGACAAGTTTTTTCTCCAGCGGAGCACCATCATTTCTGCAGGGCCGGAGCTCACGTTACAGCTACAGCCAGTCTGACTTTGCTGAGCACACCCGACTGGGCGACAGCCTGGGGGCAGTCAGGAGGGGGGCTGCTAGGCTGGCCCGGGCCAAACGCTTGCTTTGACTAAACCACGAGGAAACGCTGCATCCCCATGTCAGTGGTCCCTGTTTCCAGGGCTGTCCCTCCTCGCCATTCGCCATTCCACTGTCCCACTTCCAGCCTTTACCACTTTTAGCCTGGACTATATTGCATCAGCCTCCTAACTGGTTTCGCTCTGCCAAGAGCCACCCCCCACCCACCCTCACTGGGTCCTCTGTTATTCTTCGTTTCCTAAAAAGAATATCGGACCTTTTCACTCGCTCCCTAAACCACTTTCAATGGATCCCCAGTATCTCCAGCAAAAAACCCTTCAAACTCTTTAGCATGATTATCATGCAAGACCTCATTCAAACACGACCCCATTCGACCCCTTCAGCCCTGTCTCCACCCAATCTCCCTCTCTCTCTCTCTCCCTTTCTCTCTCTCTCTCTCTCTCTCTCTCACACACACACACACACACACACACACACTGCACACTGTATCCTCATCCCACCAAATACCAGCCACTTGAGGAAGGACTAGCCCTGTTTTCTGAACTTGAATGTCTCAGTGCCTTTGCTCGTGCCACACCCTCCATCCTCCTCTCCTCCCTGGCCCAGTGCAGACTCCCTGTCACCCGTGAAGCCTTCCCCCGATGTAACCGGTTGCTCATCCCATCTTCCACAGTCTCATGGCACTTGGCTTGTACCCTTATTATAATACCTGTAACAGAGCCCATTTCAGAAAGAATATACAAGAAATGTAAACTGTGGTTCTCTCTGTGGCACAGAAATGGGGACTTGGGGTGGACTGGAACTTTTATTTTTCACTGGACACCCTTCTGAACTGTTTGAGTTTTTTACAATAGTAAATCTGCTTAGGAACTCGGTCTTTTATTAGAGTTAATGGTATACTTGTCTGTGTCCTCTATCAGACTGGAGATTCTTTGAAGGCCAGAGCTATATTCTAGCCCTCAGGGTTTGACCTGGTACAACTGCTTAAGACATGTTTCTGGAATTGAATGTTCTGTACAGCACCTAAAACTTCTACCCAGACCCACAGTCCTCATCCCTGAAATGCAGCATTTCTTACAAATGACAATAACCTCTGTCATCTCACACAATCAGGGAATGGGGTGTTCTGGGTTAAGGGAAAGGGACTACAGATGCCAGACACTTGGACATCGCTTTCCAAGAATGGAGGAAAAACCCCCTCAGAACATTAACATTGGTGATCACAATTCAGTCTTGCTTTGATGAGTCAGAAGGCACTTCTGAAAGCCACAGGGCCTCGGAGTCATCATTCTACACACACACACACACACACACACACACACACACACATTTCTTTAAGAACATAAATGTTCATTCACATCGCGCTGTAGCCGTGTGGAAGGGCAGATTCAGAAGTGGCGCTGGAGGATGTAACATCAGGAAAACCAGCTCTGCTGGTACCAAGCTCTCAACGGAAAACCTGCCTGCCGCCCAGCTTGCTGAGTGGTGCGCGGCCCTCGGTTGCCCCGTGTTCTGTCCGCACCTAAAGCACACTACCCCGGTCCTTTTACTGCCTGGGGCCCAAGATCCTGTTTCAGAGAAGGAGGTGCTGAATACTTTGGAGGAATTAATTAACTGTGCAATACTATATCCCAGAGGCCCAGCCCCGCCCTCGGGGATCAGCTTATGCCCAGAAGAATAAGGACCAAAAGCCCGTGAAACTTGATCCCTACTAGTGTCATCATAGAGGCTATTTTTATTCTTATCAGGCCAGGGGGGAAGGGATGCAAAGAAACTGTGGTCTAGTGGTTAGAGTCGTCAACTGAGGGGCTCCCTCAGAGGGTTCCTAATCCATTGCCCCCTCCTCCCCGTCTATCATGTGCACTTCATGTGCTTTCATTTAAAAAAACATAGGGTCTGATATTTTAAAAATAGGTATCAAAGAAAAAGTATCCTTAAAAGTGTCTGCAAAGGTACTTGAAATACGTGAAGACACCAAGAAGAGGACACTTAATGATGGAGGCCAAGAACGAAAGGACAGTGTATCCTGCATCCTCCTAACCGGTTCAGCCACGGCCCTGCAGGCTGCTGAACTCCCTTCTGAATCATCAAATAAAGGTTAAACTGGGTTCAGTCTAACGCTAAGTATCAAGTATATCCTAGTCTCTGAAAACGGGTGATCCTCGTTATAATATGCACGGTAATCTGAGAGGACAGCAGCCACGCCATCATCTCGCCAACATTAAGGCAATGAGAAACCAGCCTGTGGATTACTTAAGGACCCCGGTGGCCCCATAGCTATGGCAACCATATGTCCCGGCTTTTCCAAGAATCTCAATTTCAAATATTCTGTCTGGCTGTCCCCAGAAACCACAAAAATGTTCCAGAGATTCTAATAGTTCACCAGCCCAAATATCTCCCAGATCATCTCTTACACCCAGGAACAGGGCAAAAATCCTTCAGAGAGTGAATCGAGATTTTGGTTTTGCAAAACACACATAGTCAATGTACCTAGAGCTATTCTGAACATATCTAATCTGGGCTGGAAAGTCAGGCTGGACTTGGTCATATATTATCTTTCCTATGCTCTAGCACTTGTTCTCCAGGTCTCAGCTTCCTCCTGGAGAACTCCAGCATTCTCAGGGAGGCGGGCCCTGGCCCGGGGTGCTAGTGCTTGGTCCTCATAGATCTCTCACACACTCACCCGCGGGACACTGACACCTGGAGGTTGTAGCAAGGGAGAAGAGGCTTGTCTGAGAGCTCAAACATAAAATCATCCCCATCCACATCATCTCCTTCTTGATCGGAGCTCCCAGGAGGATTATGGAGGAGGTCACAGGCAAACCCATCTTTTTCCTCTGTAAAGACATCATACAGGGAATTAGGACTTAGCTACATGCATTAAGACCAAAGAAAAGAAATGCCCCAACAAGATAAAGAGGTGTGGCGGTGGGTGATCAGACGAACCAGATCCCCAGTCAGGGCCAAGTGTCTCTGATGTCATGGCTCACAGCCTTGGGAGGGCATGTGAAAGTTCTAGCCCCGGGAGGTAGTACTTTGTGGCCAGCGATTCCTTATACTCCTCCACCTTTCAACCGGAAAAAAGCAAGGTGGTGTGAAGGATACACTGCCCAACTGTTGGAGACAGAAGCCTGAAGATGTCATCGGCAGTTGAAGGCAAGGGAAAACACCTGCCCTTCAAACTGCAGCTTTCCCAAGCCACCAGAAAGCCTGCTGGCGTCCCCAGAAGCCCGGAGGGGGCTCAGCCTGTTCCCTTCCCCAGCCGTGTGTTCGGGTGTGGCCTGCCTCTCCTGGTCCAACTTCCCCCAAGCTTAGTAGCGGGCGCCTCCCTCGATCTGCAGCCCCTGGTCCAATGGGTGAATGCCGGATGACGGCCACAGATAAAGGCTCACTGCTCTTCCAACAAAGGAAAGCTCGGGCCAGAAGGCTAAGGGCTTGGGAGACAGCAGCTATCATCTCAGAAACCCTGTGTGCATCTTGGGGGCAGGGTAGGGAGGGAATGGTAGCTGCCAGATGAGGGGCTGGGTCCCTCTGGAGTGTGAGCAATACCAGAAGAGGTGACGACGCACATAGGCGCTTCTGGCAGGGTTAGGACAAAGCAACGGAGGAGAAAGGGACTTGGAAAAGAGAGAATTTTTCAAGTACCCAGGGTGGGGAGTGGTAGAGGGCTAATGACGGATGGCTTTCTCCAAATCAATGGCATCTCCTGGTTTTGGCCAACAAGTTCTGAGTCTGGGGGAGGCATGGGCTAGAGTGTGGGCTGAAAGGGCCTGTAAGCTACTAACGAGTGAAGAAGGGCTACCTCCATTAGGTCACTCCTGGCTTTGAGAAGAATCAGTGAAACCCAAAGCAGATCCCAAACCTCTGAGCCATAGACAAGGGTGGGAAGAATCCCACTTAAGGCTTACCCAACACAGAACTGCTGTAAAAGTCCCAGGAAACACCAGGATCACCCTCTGCCCGGCCCTGAAGATCCGAGAGGTGATCTGATGAAAGAAGAGAGGGAAGTGAGAAAAGGAGGTAGGCTAGAGAAGGAACCTAGAAGCAAAGTATATCCATATGGGGTTAGGAGAATGGGAGATGGAAAGGAAGGACCATAAGAGGGGCTGGGAGCGACCCAAGAGAAATCCGCTTCCTGCTATCCATCAGAGGTTACAAACCAGCAGCCAACAACCAGCTCTAGCCCGCTTACTGTCTAGGTTTTGGCCCAGTGTTTTAAACCCCTATAATTTAATTAACTTCTAACATTTTAAAATTGGGAAATTTCACTTAAAAATTCGGATTTCCAACTTTTCTTGAAAAAAAAAATCAGGAGATCTGGCAACACTGCATCCACATTCCTACATGTCAACAGTTGGCTGGAGGGAGAGGCGACATGTGCGTTCTCCAATTCAGCAGGCCCCACCCAGCCTGCTCTGCTCTCTAACACGATCAGCCTAAAGGCATTTAGGCCTGCGACCCCTGCTTCAAATGATGTAGGGAATTACTCTGCAAGCAGAATCCTAGACCTATCCCAGGATTTCAATTCCCTGTTGGTCACAATGTTCATATATCCAATCGCGATCTTGCCAATTCAAAGTAAGATAAGGAAGCATAATTCCTTCTGTTTCGTCTTTGAAAACATGGTAGGGAGGGGAATGGCCAAGTTTATCCTCATGAAAATCTATTGCTTCCACTCCTAGGTATACACCCAAAAGAATTAAAAAAACAGGTATTCAAATAAAAACTCATACGTGAATGTCCCACAGCAGCTCTATTCACAATCTCCAAAAAGTGGAAACAACCCAAATGTCATTCAGCTGATGAAGGGATAAAAAAAAATGTGGATGAACACTATGGAATATTATCCAATCCTCCGTTAGGAGGAATGAAGTGCTGTTACACACTATGACATGGATGAAACTAGGAAAAAAGGAGGCTAAGGGGTTAGGACTCAGTGTTTTTTTTTTTTTTTTTTTGGCTGCACCACATGGCTTGCGGGATCTTAGTTCCCGACCAGGGATTGAACTCAGGTCCTGGCAGTGAAAGCACCAAGTCCTAAACACTGGACCACCAAATTCTCCAAAAAAACCCCATTTTAAAGCCTTTGCTTACTTGATCTGAGAACAGACATCAGGTCACCCCTTAGCCTCCCTGTTCCCTAGCTAAGCATCATCTAGGTGAATTGTTTCACCTCTCAGCCCCACATGGACAAAAAGCAGGTTTCCATGACAAATTCAACTGTGTCATCTGTGGGCACATGGCCCAGTGGTTGCCAATATGCCACGTAGTACAGTTGACAAGCTGATTTAGCTGTGACACCTGGGCAACAGGACAGGAGAGAGTCCAAAGGGCACAGGTGAGGTGAGGGTGCCCCCTGAAAACCAAATCCCAGGAGGAAGCTGGCAGCCACTCTTAAAGGAGCAGAGCTAAGCTTCCCGGATGGAAGGCACCGCCACGGTCCAATATACCTTCCCTTTGGGTCACACATTCTATCAGCAAAAGTGCCCATCAGTTGTTGTGAGCTACTGAAAAGAAATCGTTTTTTAGCAACCTTCTAGGAGATGAAGGGTTTCTTCCGAGAGGAAAAGGCAGTCAGAGAGAAGCATTCAAGTAATGGCTGAGCAGTCGGAGGGGAAAACCTATCGTCATGTACATTAGATCTTTTGTGCATTCTATGAAAAAACTCTGAGGTCACGGCTGCCAGCTTATTTCCTCTTCTGTACCGTGTGCCATTTGGGAGTTAGAAGTAATTCCTTCCAAAGGCCTCTGTCAGGTAGGTGTCTATTCTGTGCCTAGCCCTGTGCTAGGTGTCCCGGAAGATAAAGGAATGAGATCGTAAGTTCCCTAAAGGCAGGGCCCACGTCTGTCCTGTTCATCACTGTCTCCCTGGTACCAAAGCCCAGGTGCCTGGCACACAGTAAGAGCATAATAAACACATGGGGAAAAAAGTGGGCGGCGGGGCAGAAATTACTATAAGGCGAGACTCTAAAGTCATGTGCTTACTCAGCCTGGGTCCGGAACATATGCATTCAAGTGACTGCTGTCCCCCACACAGGTCACACGAGGACTCCATCAGAGCAGCCCTCGCTCACCACATTCCTGGGGCTCTTCTCTTGGAGCTGCCTTCAGAGACCCCGGCACACTCCTCTAATTTTCCTCGCTGGCGACAGATCTTTGTCATTTGCAGGTGAATTTGCCTTTTTGAGACAGCCCAAAGTTAACTGGCACAGGCAAAGATGCCAAAGTCGGAACAGGCCCACGAGTGGCATACAAGAGGAACCATCAAGGTCTGCTTGACGGGGCAGCTTTGAGGCACGTTTCCTCACACGTCTTCTCGTACAATCAGGATGAGGAGTGACTCCTTTTCCCTGATTCTCCCTTGCCTTCCCCTTAACTTTCAGTTCTTTCCGCTTTCCTTGCCTTCAAAAAGAACCCTCAGCCCAGCAATCCCGCTCCTAGGTATATACCCCAAATAATTGAAAACAAACAAATACTGAATCAAACAAATACTTGTTCACGCGTGTTCACAGCAGCACTAGGCACAATTGCCGAAAGGTGGCCACAACCCAAATGTCCGTCAGCTGATGAATGGATAAGAGAAAATGTGATCTATCCATACGAGTGGATATCATTCAGCCTTAAAAACATGCCACTACGTGGACAGACCTTGAAAACATGACGCTACGTGAAAGAAGTAAGACTCAAAAGGCCCCATACTGTATGATCCCATTTCTATGAAATGTCCAGAATGGGCAAATCCACAGAGACAAAGTAGACAGGTGGTTGCCAGGGGGCTGGGGGGTGGCGTGGGAGTAGAGAGCAACTGCTTAATGGGTATGGGGCTTCATTTTGGGGAGATGAAAATGTTTTGGAGCTCGATAGAGGTAGTGGTTGTACAACACTGTGAACACACTAAACGCCACTGAATTGTTCACTTTTAAATGGTTATTTTTATGTTATGTGAATTTTGCCTTGATAAAAAAAATTTTTTTAAAGTACTCAATGTGAGCCGTGACCCTGGCAATCAGAGTTTCTCTATGTCCCGGGGTCCCATCGTACCCCTCCCCATCTCCTCCAACCAAGTCACCAGCTGAGGGACATGAAAGGAGAGAAAAACAAAAAACAAGCAGTCTTCGACATGGGGTCATATGGCTGAGGTCTCTGGCAGGAAAAACAAAAACCTGTGATTCAGTGACCTCAAGTGGTAAATGGCTAACCCTTTCATCAGTGGAAGGAAAAGCAGTCCTGATACTTCCTCCAATGCCCCAACCCAAACTGCAACAATTCCCCCCAGCTCCCACATTCTTTCTGACAGAGGACGAAAAACGAGTCTGTTTTCCCTTGGGTAGGTTGGATATTATTCTTTTCTTCAAAGGGTCAAAGGGAAATCAGTCACATGCCTGCCTGTAATCTGGCCCAAGGAGGAGGTCTTCCAAAGGCCTCTCAGAAGGTTTGGATGGCTTGGTGTTCCGAGCCCAAGGACGAGAGAGAAAAGGTTCACTGTCTGACCTCCAGACAGTGTTAGGCCAAGCCAATGTAGGAAAGTCCACATTTTCAACCCACACGAATTACCAGCGTCTTCTGCTTTACAGAAGAATTCACTACAGGATACCATCCCTTTATATTTAAAAGAGGATTTGATTCCCAGACTTTTCCAGAACAGGGGACTTGTACAAAATGAGGATGCTCTACATGGGGCACAACCCTGAGAATCTCTCTGGCTCGCCGTTTCCGCCCTTTACACCCTACAGGGACTCGCCTTCATTTGCTGCCCAGTGGGATCTCCACTAGGGGAGGAAGAAGACAATTAATCTATGGAGAATTTGGTCAGGCAAATGCTTGGGGATGAAAAGCAAAAAGCTTCTTAACTACGTCGGCCAGACAGGCAAGGTAAAAAGAAACCCGGAAGTCCACACGGAGGCATCTAGGTGTATGGGCCTCCCTAACCCTCAACCTCGTGGTGCTTCCTGCAGCCACTCTACCCAGTGGTTCCTTGAGATTTGGGGCAGGGGAGAGCTATGGAGATGAAAAAAGAGAAATACCCGGTTCAAGGAATCAAAAAGCTCCTGGTGATGGTTGCACAACATCGTGAATGTACAAAATGCCACTGAATTGTTCACTTCAAAATGGTCCTGTTAGGTGAGTTTCTCAATTAAAAAAAAAAGGCGGTGGGGGGGGGGGACTTCCCTGGTTGCGCACTGGTTAAGAATCCGCCTGCCAATGCAGGGGACACGAGTTCGAGCCCTGGTTCTGGAAGATCCCACATGCCGCGGAGCAGCTAAGCCCGTGCGCCTAGAGCCCGTGCTCTGCAACAAGAGAAGCCACCGCAATGAGAAGCCCGCGCACCACAGCAAAGAGTAGCCCCTGCTCGCCGCAACTAGAGAAAGCCCGCGCGCAGCAACGAAGACCCAACGCAGCCAGAAATAAAGAAATAAATTTATTTATTCTTTTTTAAAAAAGGCCCTGAGTAATACTTCTCATCCCCCCCAAAACAGCCTTTGGCCTCAAGTCCCTCCTCCCGGTGCCTGCCTCCCCCGGCTGCCAAGGTCCTAGCCAGATTGAGCACTTTCCCTAACAGCCAATCAGAGCTCTGTCTTCAATCGGCACTCAGTATTTGCATGGAAAAGAGGTGGCCCAGTTTTAACACTCCTTTCAGCTCCTGGCTCCCACTATGAAGTTATAGCTCCATGCCCATAAAGTTGAGAAACAATGTCAAGATTTGAATGAAGGTGCTCAGCCTGGACAGGCTAGGAAGTGCCACAATTAAGAAAAGTCTTTTCTTGCGTCTGCAACACAGACTAGCATCCAAGTTAGTTTAAGGAGGCATCAAAAGGCTTTCTAGTAGTTGGGATTAGTTAACAGACATGAGAAGAAGAGAGAAAAACGTGTTTATTTCTAATTTTGTAACTACTTAAAATGGTTTCAACATTCAAACTCCTTGGGGATTTTGGAGAAGGGGTCCGGGAAGAAAAGACTTTGCTTACAACTGTGGTCAGAGACAGCTTTATTTGGACCCAGAGGGCCCCAAGCCCTCAGGAGGGCAGTCTCTAGCCCAAAGACACCCCTAGATGAGACCTGCTGATCAAAGGAGAGCTTCGTGCAGTGCTTTTATCATGTTGAGATGCTCTGGATGGTCCCGTGTGGCAGCTTTTCCTGGGAATTGTGTGGAGTGCAGACAACATGCGTGCGCGTGGAGGAGAGTGCGTGCGGTGCGTGGGATGCAGGAAGAGGCCACAGAGGGTGGCTTGCCCCGAGCCCCGGTGATGGTCCAGCTAAAGTGAACAAGAGTCCTCAGTGGCCCAGAACAAATGCCTGAAGGAGCATCCCCAAGGGGCTCCACCCCTCACAGACAGGGGCCTGGGACCCCAGAGCCGGCAGAGGGAAGAGGCAGTCCTGCTCCAGCCAGAGAGGCTGGGTCCTGCTGGGGGCGGGAGGCCTGCACACAGTGGGGGGCCCACAGGGATGAGTTGGTCTGGCTGCGGACTGGCTGGGGGCTGGCTGAGCAGGAGTCAAGGGCTCCCTCAGCGGCCTCCTATCGCTCCCCCTCCAGCTTTCATTAGTACCTAGAAGGCAATTCCCACCTAGTCCTCCTTCCATGGGGACCTTTAGCTCAGGTTCCTTTGTTTCTTCCTCCATCATCAGCCACCTAGTTAACCTTTGTTCAATAAACAAATGAGCCCCTGATTGGGAGCCCAGGACTGTATTGGGGGAGGCGTGGGGGGGGGGCGTGGGGGCATGGGGGGAGAGTTCGGGGCTGAGGCCACAGCCCAGGAGAGAGGGAGCAGCCTCGGGCAAATCCTTGACCCTGTGGGCTTCCAGGCGAGAGGCGCTGAACCACAAACACTGAAGCCTCCGAGGAGGATCAGCGACACAACTCCCAGCTGCTCCATCTGACCAAGTGCCGCTCAGGCAGCCTGAAGAAGTCACTGCTAGCGCAAGGGCCAAGCTGTGATGTCACAAAGGAGGCGGGGTTCCTTCATTCGGAGGTCAAGTCTGAGGAGATTCCCACTGAGCATGCCCAAGCTAGACTTCCCTCCTTCCCTCCTCCCTGCTGCCCAACTCGCCAGAGCTATCTAACTGCAGACAAACAGCTGTCATCCGCTAATAAGAAAATAAAGGCAAGTTGGCTTGTGGCCCTTGCCATGGGCCTTAACACTACTTTTCCAGAGGGGGCAGGTGAGGGAGGAAGAGAAAGGAACAGGAGGATGCAGAGGTAACATCAGAGTTACCACAGAGTGTCAGGAATAAAGTATCGGAGGGGTCCCAAGGGTTGGACTTTGACCACCAACAGGGAGAAAATACAAAGTGCAAAAACAAAAGCAAAATGTTAAGTGTCACTTCTTTGCAACCGACATACCATTCAAAGCACAAGTCCACACATTTTGCCCCCAACTAAATCTACTAGTGGGGCTGCTGTCCACAGGGAGGCCTCCCCACATACCAAACGGGGAAATGGGTCCCCGCGGGCTACCAGGGCCCTGAAGAGGATGCGCGTGACGTGGACGCTCAAAGCACAGGGACAAGAGGAAGCGACCTTCTGACTTTTTAAAGTTCACAGAGATTTCTGAGCCACCAGAAGGAAAGCCCGTGAAGAGGGCTGACACCCCTCACAGGAGGTGCTTGAGATGGAGGAAGATGAAGGGCATCTCGGGAGCTCAGGGATCAGAGGCCAGCCCCAGGAACGAGGTTTTGAGTCTGGGCCGTACTCACCACTCAGAAAGCGCTTCATGGTGTCGCTACTGGCCAGCTTCATGGCCGTCTGTCCCGAGTAGGTGGCCAGCGTGGGGTCAGCCCCGTAGGACAGCAAGAGCCAGATGGTTTCCAGGTTGTCGTTGACCACCGCATCATGAACTGGCCTGCGAGGTGATACAGGGTGAGAACAGCAGGGCCCAAGTGGGAACCTGGGTGTCTAGGCCTCAGGCCACCTCATCAGGGAAAGCAAACTGAGCTGACCCCAGTGTAACGTGGGTAAGACTTAGGGCAGGGGAACCACTTGCTGGCCTGCACTGTCCTCTATCCCTACCTTTCTCCTCCCTCCCATTTCTCTCTCTTATCTTTCCCCCACCATGACGGGACAGTCCCCGTGGCACAACGGAGCTCCGCTGTTAGCTCTGGAGCTCAGGAGAGAACAGGTCCCTGACTGAGGATAAACTTAGAGCAGATGCTGGGGGATATGGATGGAAAAACCCAGATGATTGCCCCAGAGCAGGGATGAGCAGGGCTGCTCCACACACCAGGCCGGTGGCCAAGCGGAGCCTACACCCTCTGACCCAAGTCCCCCCACTCGGTATGCAACTTGTGTCAGTTTCACTCAGGAAGTAGGCCCTCGAATAGAGCACAGGAGAATGGGTGCAATTTCTTTAAGACAATGGCAGGTGTCTTTTTTTTTTTTTTAAGTATACAGAGATCAACTCAAGAATCAAATCTGGGATGTTACCCTAAGGTCAACCTCCCATTCCTAAAGCCCGAGATTCTGCCTGAGACAGGTGCACAGGATGATCCCTAGACAACACCAGCCTCCCCTCAGTGACCAACGTGGACTGGCCAGCAGGAACTCATCCAGCCTTGCCCTAAACCGGTCCGAACTGGGGCAGGTTCTCTTGAGGGAGGGGCTGAGCGGGGAGTTGGGAGGCGGCGGGGGGTAAGGGGAGCAGCCTTCTTGCCTCGTGCCGTCCTGCGCGCTGCAGTTTACGTTGGCACCGTGCTCCAGCAGGATGTTCAGGATGTCAGTCCAGCCCCGGGAGCAGGCCTCGTGCAGGGCCGTGTAGCCAGCGTTGTCACGGTGATTCACATCTTCACTGTCTTTCTGGAGGCAGTAGAGAACAACGTCCTGTGGGAACAGGGAGAGTGCCGTGAGCAAACAGAGGCCAAACTCTGGAAATCACCCTAGTTAGGTCTGAAGCTCTCCAACTGTCCAAAGAGTCTCAGAACCTGCTCTTTAGTCCAGAGACTGACAGGCAAATCTCAAAATCTTTTGCCAACAAAATCAGTCCTGAGGTGCCATCGCCAGCGGCTCAACTTCCGGCCGTGTCCTCAGCCACGGGGAGGCAGTTCTAATGACCGAGAACACTCGTCTGGGTGTGGTTTGCTGGCTGAGGCCCTCAGAGAGGCTCACCTGCCCACCCAGAGCTTAAACCCTCAGGCCTCAAGTGTCTGAGCACTCTTTCTGTAGTCTGGGGCTTTTTGAGACAGCCCCAGACCAAAGAAATGAGACATGTGCTGGCAAGCACAGCCCCTGGCAGTAATTTGAGAACAAGGAAGAAAGAATTGGTTTAAGTACTATCCCTGGATGCTGGTTTTAATTGTTTTAAGTACTATCGCTGGATGTTTATCCCTGGGCAGTCAATTCCAGGCCTCCCCTCAAATCAAGACTGTTCCAAGGATAAGCCAGTAAGGTCACTCATCCATAGTAGTGATTAGCTTCCCTGGGCTGAGACGACAGGACCAGAAGCGGGACTCCAGGCCTAGAAGCTGCCTAGCTAGTCTAGGATGAAGCTGGTGAATACACTGACGGGGAGGGGAGAGGCAGCCCCTCTTCTGAGGGAAAGAGGCTGACAGCAGCTACCAGGGGCCTCTCATCAGCTCGCCCAGGGCCTGGTGAGATGGGACTCAGCCGTCCTGACTGACAGCTAGCTCACTGGCTGGCTGGCTGGCTAGAGCTAGCGAGCGCGCAAGCCTGCGTGTGCCCGCTGCCTCTACCCAGGGGACCACAAGGCCCCCTACCCTCCTCATCAGTGCAGATGTTGCCTCTTCCTCCAGGCCTCAGACTACTCCTCCCTCCCTCCCTCCCATGACAGGCTGTCCAACTTGCTCTTGCCCCATCCTGATTGGTTGGCCTGTGGTTTCCTGTTGGCTGGTTTGGCCCCAGGTAAAAGAAGTTCACTTAAAGGGCAAGCGTTGGTCATCATTTTTTCTTTCGATCTCCCTTGGCAGCTACCCAGGCCCCCACACGAGGTGCTCGAGACAGATACGTGGTTTGCCAGTAAGACACTGTCAAAGCGGCTCTCCCATGCCAACCAGGCTGGCTGGGAGTGCAGCTGTCTTTAAATGAGTCAGTTATGGGTGTCGGAAGCCTTAAAAGAAAAGAGGGCCTACTCTGAAGCCCAGCAGCTCCACCCTTCAGAGCAAATCCTGGGGAAATAATTGGTGTGGCGGGCAAAGGCACATGGTCAAGGAGCTCATATCAACAAAAATGTCCAACCAGGTAACTGCATGATGGCAAATGAGTCAGGCTTCTACCCCTACCCTGGCATTTGGGAATCAAAAAGACTTTGGTGTGAATTCAGACTCACATGTACGTAGTAGCTGAGTGATTGTGGATGTATCACTTAACAGTGCTAACCCCTGATTTTCTCACCTATAAAATGGGGTTAATAAAACCTACTGCCATAGGCTTACGGTGAAGATGAAAGGACACGATGTAATGAGAACTCAACACGACAAAATAAACACCAGCTTCCTTTCCTAATTTCTTTTCGATCCATAGGGAAGTAGCATGAGGTGGGGTGAGCTCATCTCTGCCCCTCCAATGTACTCCTGACTCCCCCACTACCAGAAGCCAAAACGAGGGGAAGCTGGAGAGGGACGTAAAGAGTGAGCGATGATCACCCCTGTCCCTCTCTGAGTGGGGGAGCCACGGCACAGGGAAATTCAAGACGACATAAAAACCCCCAAATCCCATTTCTGGCCTAGGAATGTACTGGATGATACTGTGTTACCATTTCAATTCTGTTCATCCTAAATTGCCTTTCAAAAGGGTTTGCGTTCCCACACACCACGCCAGGGTCAAGGCGGCCCCAGAGGCCGTCTGCGCAGTAGGAGGAGGCCAGCCTGGGCTCAAGCCCCAAACCAAGCCTTGCCCAGGCCACAGAAGAGCCAATGGGGAGAAGCTTCTCCACAGATGCTCGGGCAATGGCATCCTGTGGCTGGGGGGGTGCTCCTTACCTTATAGCCAAGACGGGCTGCCCGCTGCAGGAGGGTCTCGCCAGCATTTTTGTTCACTATGAGCCGACGAGCCTCTGGGGGGATCTGCCGGGCTGCGGGTGACTCGGAGGCCTCCTCTGGGCCAGCACTTCGGGACTTGGAGGGCGTGCATGGCTCTGTGGGTTTCGCTAGGGTGGGAGATTTGGGAGATCGTGTCTTCTGCTGGCTCCAACGCCCTTTGCCCTGGAAAGCAGAGACGCAGTCCTAGATCAGCACAGGTCCTCACTCATTTCTACCTGGTGAGCAGATGCTAAGGGGCTCAAGTCCTCAACCCCAGAAACCAAGGAATAATGATGGGATTGGAAAGCACAGGTTGAGGAGACATCCCAGCCTCTCTCAAGCACTCTGCATGCCGTCTTTACCTGCCTCGGTCCCCGTTTATTGCGGTTTTTACAAGTCATCTCGATAAATAAGTGGGAGCAAACTCTCAGAGTAAAGAGAAGTGGAGACAGCTAGCTTTGACTAAAGAGGCACGGCTGTGGAAGCCTTCACTCGTGTTGCAAAAACCTTTCCCCCACATCCAGCCCTCACCAGGCTTTTCCCACCTCTCATCACACTGTGTCCCCGATCACACTCACGCCCCGCTGGGCTGGTGGAAAGCGATCAAGCCCACGAAGCAGACAGACCGGCTTTTGAATCCTGCCTCTGCCAGCCACTAGATACAAGACCTGGGGCAAGACCCTCTCGGAGCCTCACTTTTTCCCTTGCGGGGTCTTTGAGATAATGAACTAGAGCAGCTCCAGAACAATGCCCAAGGTGGGTGCTCACAAAACGTTAGTGTCCTTTCCTCATGAATGACCCCTGCATGTCTCCTTTATCCTCCCATCTTGAACTGGAATGTCTAGAGAAAGTTCCCATGCCTGGCCCAGCACTGTTTAGTGAGTCTATAGGGGCAGGTAACTTGTCTCTTTCAGATGAAGGGAGGGGACTTCAGATGGGGAGGAACTGTGTTCGAGGAGCTGTACTAGAGGAACCAGACCCAAGGCGCCTCATCTGCACCTGGACCTAAGTTAGATGATGAGATTCGAAACCTGGAGTTGATACCATAAGTGGACAAGACTTTGGGGGGGCCTTGGGAGAGGAGGGTATGACTTGCATGTGGAAGGGTATGAATCATTGGGGGGCCCGAGGACAAGAATGTACCCTCATCAGACTTTAAGATGGTCCCTGATGATCCCCACCTCCTGAAATTCATGCTCTTGTGTAGCCCCCTTCTGCACTGGAGAGGACTGATCTGTGTAGCCAACAGGAGAAGGCAGAGAGGACGGTGTGTGACTTCCAAGGCTAGGTCCTAAAAGACAATGTTGCTTCTGCTTTGCTCTCTTTTGGATCACTCGTTCTGGAGGAAGCCAGCTGCCAAGTCATGAGGACACTCAAGCATCCCTTTAGAGAGGCCCACGGGGCAAGCAAAGGAGGCCTCCTGCCAACAACAAGCATCAACTTGCCACCATGTGAGGGAGCCACTCTAGAAGCAGATCCTCCAGCCCCAGTCAAGCCTTCAGATGAATGGAGCCCTGGCTGACACCATGACTGCAACTTCAGGCATGGGAGACCCCAAACCAGACACAGCGAAGCTGCTCCTGAATTCCTGACCCCCAGAAAGTGTACGAGATAATACATGTTTATTGTTGGGCTAAGCTGCTAAATCTTAGGGTAGTTTGTTGCACTGCAACAGATAACTAATACATCACACTTCCCCAAGTCCCTCAGAGCATCAAAGTCTCACTTAAATCCTGTGTCTTCTACAACACTCTGGTCCCCACTGCCCTCTTTCTCTGCAACACCCAGAACACCTAGTCTGAATCACATAATCCAATGCCTTATGTCTGACTGTCAATTTCCTCTGGTTGTCTCACAGACAAGTCTGGCCTCCCCTGCTACGTTTGAAGCTCCCCGGGGTCAGGGTTCACATTTTCATCTTCCCTTTTGTTCCTTACAGCACTTAACTCGGGGTTGGGCACATCGCTGCAACAAGCATTTGTTGACTTGATCCAAGGCAGCTATATATAGAGCCCTGGGCAGCCAGAAGAGTTGCCTAGAAAGACACGAAGCCAGGAGAGGAATGGCAGCAGGGAAAAGACAAGGTCCCAGGGCATTTGTTTCCTCTGGTAAATCCCAAGACAAGAGCTGCTATACGTCCACATCCCAGAAGGGCAGAGAGGTACGACAGCTGGCAGGAAGGCACCGGCTATGAGTGTAGAATGCTGCTTTATTGCCGGGAGGATAGAGGTGCATTATGGTGATACTGGAGGATGCTGGGTAAAGTACCCAGGTTTTTGCTAAGCCAAGCCAGGAGCCAAAGGGTGACTCTCCTTCTAGGCGCCAGAGCTGCCAGAGACAAGGGAGGCTGCCAGAGACAAGGGAGGCTGCCTGAGGGAGGAGCAACAGCAAATGGGGACCACCTCCCCCTCCCCCCTTCCTCCCTGGCTCGGAGCCCCTGCGGGAAGAAGCCTTTGGCCGATGCCCCAGCTTTAGTGTTGCAGGTGCGTCCCCCGCCCTCCCACCACCTTGCTTCCCACTACAAAGCACTGTGCCATGGGGACAACTGGAGCAGGTGGTGGTGACTAGGAGAGAAAGAAAGGTGGGAGGGAGAAAGGGAGGCCCTGTGAAGGGAGAAAACCTCTCTGGGAGAACACTTCGGTGGGCACACCGCCAGGCAGAATAACCAGACAGAGGCATCAGCGCGTGCTGCTGAACGCGAGGCGGCTGGTCACCTTTGCGTGGGACGGGGTCATCTGAGCGTGTGGGGAAGAGCAGGGGAGGGGGACGCCCAGCTTTCGCCAGAGCTGCTCAGGGTTGCAGTGTCTCCCTGCCCAGCTGCCCCCTCCCCCAGTGTCCCCCGGATAGACAGAAGCCACCCATCCACAGGGTGGAGACATAGGCAAAGAGTGGGGGGCGTGCGCCAGGGGCAGCCAGGCCGGCCTCACACCCCAAGTCTCTCACTCGGGTCACCGAGTAACCTCGAACAAGTCCCCTAACCTCCCCAAGCCTCAGTTTCCTCACCATAGAATGAGGACAGCTACTGTGGGAATTAAGAGCAATCATGCAAGCAGAGCACCCGGCACAGACCAGACTTCCCCTCTCCTTCCTAGGCCCCCTCCTTCCTTCCCCTTCTCCTTCCCCTAGGTCCCAGGGAACTGGCACTGCTACCTTGCCTCTCCGAGCCTCTGTCCCCTCATTCTTACCTCGGCCTGAAGCTCGAGGATGTACACCAGCCTCAGAGAGAGCACTTTACTGTTCTCAAAGCCCTTCACATCCG
Organism: Pseudorca crassidens; assembly: GCF_039906515.1. Lineage (NCBI taxonomy): Eukaryota > Metazoa > Chordata > Mammalia > Artiodactyla > Delphinidae > Pseudorca > Pseudorca crassidens. The sequence goes on from NC_090317.1 coordinate 21,238,208, forward strand.
TTGCCTCCTTTCTTCCCCCAAGCACCCTCTTGAGATGGAAAGGACATGAAGTATCATCTCCATTTTTAAAGATGAAGAAATAGGCTTGAGTACTTTGTTTGAGCTGGAACCAGATTCCAGAAGAAGGAAGGGGAAAGGAGGGGAGACTCAAGCACTTGGGTCTCCTACCTTTTGCCAGTGCCACACAGGGATCCCTGCTCTGGAGCTGGAGAGAACCATAAGGATCACAACCACCAAAACAAGCCCAATGTGACCTTTTTTTTAGTTGTCATGACAAACACATATTACAGGTAAACATTTGAACCTGAACCTCACTCCTCTCAAATGTACAGCTCACCCAGGATAAGGACGGTGTCATTTTTTTTTGAACTGTGCAATGCGGAACTCAACACCAGTGCCATGAACATCAGACCCAAAAGAGACGTCAATTTTGCACAGGGGTTCTAGAACGCTTGCCTAGCTATTGATCGGTGAGCGCCCACTTACCTGGTCCTCTGCTTCCATGAGAAGCAAAGGAACTGAGGAGTGGGGTTGGGGAAGTACAGCTATGACCGGCCCAAGTGGAAGAATTCCTTCAGCCCCACCCTTAGGCAACCTTTGTCTGGACATCAACATCCTTGCTTCTGTAAGTTGTTTTCTACCTTGATTGACTCAGAAAGCTCCCTGATCGGTTTCCAGTGAGTTAAGCCCATACAAAAGCTTCTTGATTGGATGTTAACAAGCTATTCAGGGTAACATCCTGCCATATTCTTTAGCTCTTCCCTAACTCAAAGGAGATTCAAGGATTGTCAAGGAAAAGCCATCATGGGCCAAACCCCATAGTTTGCAGATGCTTCTTGTCAGCTCTAACTTTAGTTCCCATTCTTCAAATCCATACCCCAACCCTTCTAGAACTAGTTTAAAATATTTTAATAAATATGGGTTAATTTGATCCCCCCCCTCCCCACGGTGTACTCACTCACTCGGAAGACTGTTGACTGAGGAGTCTGCCTGGAAAATGTGCCACCCTAGCCCGGCCCCGGCCGCCACAATGCCCCTCCTCTACAGCTCCCCTGGCTGGTAATGTACCTTTGCCTCTTCTGAGACCGTCGTCATGTGCTTGGTCTTGCACTTTCGTTTTCCTGATGGCTTTTCTGAATTTTCAAGGCAGGCTGGCTCCTCTAGGTTATTTGGGAGGAAACCATTTGGTGAATCCGAAATCCCCTGGGCTTTGTTGGGCAAGAGAAGGTTCCTGTTCCTGAGGCGGTGCTCCGAACTTTGGGAGGAAGTCTTCTGCTTACGGGCCTTTAAATCTAAAGGCAAGAAACAGGAAAGAATGGATGTCAGGGAAATGGAACACAGAAAAGCAACGCCTTCCTCTAAGCTGAATCAGAGGACTTTGGGGATTAGAACCTCAGTACAAAGTTGTGTAACTATTCGCTACCCATATCTGGCACGGTGCTGACTATTCCACTAAACGCTTCTCGAATGGACACTGTGCTTCCGCATCAAAGTCCCTCTTCTACACGCAGGAGACAACTCCCAGCCCTGCTAGCAGCGGGTGGCCCATCTGGCTGTCCCTAAGATGAGGGTAATTTTAAAAGGATTTCCCCATAGCCCAGAGCAAATCAGAACTTTCTTTTCAGCTTTTCCCCACTTTGTCTTTTTTTCCACTCTAATACGAAAACAAATTTAGCAGCTCTGCTGAAGTGAAATGTGAAGTATACTGGGGTGGGGAGTAAATGGTAGAAGGCTTCCTTCGTAGCCTCAGCTCTACCCGCCTGACTGCCCTGTTGGTCTCTCTCCAAGCACACAAAGATCAAAGCCACAGAAACTCCCTGAAACCAGAAGCTGCCATGGGCCGACTTAACTGGTGGGCAATCACAGAAACCTGCTGCCCTCCATGGCTGGAAATCAAGTCACTGGGACACACTGGGCAACATCTCTAATTCTAGCCATAGCTCACTGAACAGAGCACATTCCAGCTTCAAAAAGGCCTGCTGGGAACTCCATTACCAAGAGCCTCATCCCACAGGGTCAGTCCTGAACTCCAGAGGTAGGGGGACAGATTGAGTTTATCCTTATCTCTTAGCATTACTGTTACATGACTTGGCCACTAGCTGTGTGACTGCTGAGGGCAGGTCATAATCTCCCTGAGCCTCAGTTTCCATGTCTGGAAAATGGGGAGCATAAAACCCACATAACCCCTTATAAAGTGTTATAAAGAGTAAGGTATCATTATCGTATTATTTAAGTGTAAGCTCTTTAGGTAGGGCCATGCCCGTGTGTTCTTTATCTCCCCCACAGGCCTGGCCACCATGCCTAGTACACGGCAAAAGATCAGTATGTCTGTGAAGTGAGTGACTTCAGCCTCAGTTTCTCCAGGTTGTGAAACGAAGGGGTTGAGCAAGATCCAAGCGTTCTCAACTCGCCTCCCCCGACCTTTGCACGCGCTCTTACGTGTGAAATTGCCAAGGGCAGATCCGGATGTAGGAACCATCATTACAGCATGAGGAACTGTCTGCAGGTTATGCACAGCTCTTAGAAGGCCAGCTGCCGTACCACCCCTTCCTCCCAACTAGCTCCAAGCCACTAGTGGGTCCCCACGTCTGTCTAAGAACTGCTGTGTTGGATGGCTTCTAATGGCACTTCCAGCCAGCACGTTCTCAACCAGGCCTTTTGATGCAACAAGTTTGGGCTGAGGCAAAAGAGGAAGGAACAGAACCGTGCCTTGTGAGGACCTCAGGAAACACAGGGAAGCCATATTACAGCATTCAACGCCACAGGAAAAGCAGCAGCCCCTTCCCTGTGTACTCGGGGCAGGGCAGGCTGTGGAGTTTATTCAACTGTGGTGGAGCAGCCTCACAGTAGCACAGAAAGGAACAGAGGGTGAAGGTAGCAGGTGTATTGCTCTTCCTATCCCCTCCGCAAATCAAGAAGAGAGAGACCCAAGCCAAGGACGAAAGGAAAGATCATGAGGCCCAGACAGGAGTAAAGTGACCTGTTTAGTTTGGTCTCTGCCTGACTCTCTGATGTCAACCTGAAAGAGGGTAGCAATAGGAGGGATCAGAGCTTTCGGAGAAAAGAGATGTTTGCCAGGCAATTCCTTCATGAAGAGTCACCATCAGATCTAGAGGAAGGTGACCAGACCACAGGCCAAAGCCAACAAACTCAACTCAAAACCCGTAGACACACATGGAGGGAGAATGATCTACTTTCCAACAGCCGGAGCTGCCTCCACGACAAGCAGGATGCCTTGCTGAGTGGCGTTCCCATACTCCTGGAGGTGGTTGAGGCTACCTGTCAAGAGTGCTGTGGAGATCTCCGCATTGAGTGGAAAACTGGGCCAGGTAATCTCGAAGGTCCTTCTGGTTCCAAAAGCCGATAAGTTCCATAAGAAGCTTCCAAGCTTCTAGGAAACCAGATCTCATTAGAGAAGACTGGGTGGTACAAAAGCTCCTCTTCATCCTAACACAAGTGGCTGAGGCCAACTGCTTGACAACTCACTCCTGACCAATCCATATGGCTGTGGCAGAGAACTGGGAAAATCATCTCCACGCTCTCACACGGTTGATGAAAATTGGCTCGATCACTCTCTTAAGTGCGGGAATAGGTATTGTGTATATCTCTACTTAAACACAGCTGGAAATGAGGCTTAGCCTTCTTTGCATTATAGCAAACCCAGAATCTACTACCCACTCACATGTGGTTATTCAGTTTTCACTAATATGGAGACCGCAGATATTTACCGGCAGCTCAGGATGAATACATTATAGGAGCCAATCAATTGTTGTTTCAGGGGCAGAGGTCAGAGAAAGAGAGTGAGAGACAGAGGTGTTCTCATTGAACCCAGAGACGTGCTTTTTGCTCATCTAGAAATCCACTATAGGAATGGGCCCGAAGAGCGCTTAGCCCAACAAACTGATATTAGCCTTGGTGACGGTCTGTGCCTCCATGATTACATATTATAGCGTCTAACGTGGCCAAACAAAGCCTGGTGTTTTCTCCTTGGGCTGCCTGCTTTTCCAACAAAAATGATGTCATCTGAAAGCTTCACTCTGCCTCCTAATGACCTTTGTGGCTTTAACTAAGAAAGCCAAGTTGTGCCCGCTTCTACTTGAAGTTCTTCTGTTGGGTTGAGGAAACCATTGTGCTTCTTTTTAGTTTAGGGGCTGGAGGTATCCCAGGAAAGGCAGCCAATACCCTCTTTCTTCTTGAAGCCAGGATTCTAGGAGAGAAAACCCAACCTCCCAAAAGACCCGACTCCCTCAAGCCAACCAGAGAACTCCCTGGTATTGAGTTGTCCCACACCAAGGACGTCACTGTGGCCTTGCCCACAGGTCCAGACTTTTATAAAAAATTGGAGAGCTCGGGGCTACATGTCCTCAGCTCACCTGTAGGTCAGTCCAATGTCATTCAATCTCAACCCCAAGCCAAGACCTCGGGACTGGAGTTGAGTGACCCCCTCTGGCAGCTGGAGCTCATAGCACCATGTTTCTCTGGGTGCAGAGGCCTTTGGCTGGCGTAGAGGAGGCAGAGGTGGGAACACCCAAGATGCCCGAGGGTCCCCAGAAGCCAGAGTCACTGTGGTTTGGGGACGGGGGGCAGCAGCTCCCTGGGGCAGCAGCCCCCGGCCGGCCTTACCTGCTCTCCCTTTCCGCCGCTGCTCTTCTTCTTGTTCAGTCAGGTACTCCCCAGTCTGGTATTTTCGGCTCTTCTGCCGTCTCCGTTTCTTCCTCTTCACCAGGCCCTCCTCCTCGTCTTCCTCCTCCTCCTCGTTGGTGTCCCACATCTGCCGGGCAGCCTCTGTCCTCCAGGGCATCTCTCGGGCTCGCCACAGGTGCCTGCGGCCCTGGCTCAGCAGGGTCTTGTCCTGGGCATGGTGGCTGCGGTACTGGGTGTCCCGTTGGGTCTTTCTCACCTTTCGACGCTTGGCCGGGGTGGGGGTCACCTCCTCTTCCTCCTCGGTGGGGAAGACTTCCTGGCTTCCCATGTCACTGTCTGCCATGCCAGCAAAGGAGCTACAGATGCTTCCTGTGGACGGGATGTACAGAGGACGGTCAGGTACCTCTTCAAAGGACCAAGAGTACGGTGTCGAAGCAAGTGCCCTGGATTAGGAGTTTGAAGGTCTGGGTTCGAGTTCAGGCTCTGCCAGTTATTGGCTGTATGCTCTCAGAAAGTTCCTTCACTTCTGTCTCCTCGTCTATAAAATGAGAATACTGTTCTCTGCCTTACTGACCTCACAGGACTGTTCTGAGGCTCAAATGAGATAATTCACCCTTAAGCGCTTTACAGAGTCCAATATATTACACAGCTATCAAGTATCCAAACCACACACCCTTCCTCATCCACGCTGCCCTGCCACTTTCATTCATTCCACAAACTCTTACTTAGTGCTTATAAGGTGCCAAGACTTGTCTGACGGGCAGGAAAGGGCCACAGGGTTTAGTAGAGGGTGGGGGAGGGCAGACTGACATGGCGCTCCCGCCCGTGCTCACTATGTGACCCCCCAATCTTGCTGACAGAGCCACCCTGGGCAAGCAGAGTTGTCACCAAAGAGTCTCAGGAAGAGTGAAGCAAGAAGGAGCCCCTTTCCTGTGACACAGCCTGCGTTAGTCCCGCCCAAATGCTCCTCAGCCACGCCCTCTTCCCGTCATTGACCCCACCTCCTACTGAGCAGCCAAGAGTCCAGGGGTGGAGCTTTCTCCCCAGCTCCACCCCCTGCCCCACTGCAGCTGTTCCTCACCGTTGGGCAGGCACTTCCCCCTCCTCTCCTCACCACCCCAGGATGAGGGGACCTTTCCTACCCTCCTCTGCCACCCGGCCAAGAGGCCATTTTCCTCCCCACGCCTGCCTTCAATTCTGCTAACAACAAACACAGTCCTAAATTGGCCCGGTTTAGTGATCCAGGAGATCTGACATCTTTCTCAGAAGCAGCTCTGAGATACCACCATCTTTCTCCCGAGGCCCGGCTATTAACTCGACAATCCCCAAACCCAAGCGAGGTCAGCAGAAGAAAGAAATGGTTCGAGGGAATTCCCTGGTGGTCCAGTGGTTAGGACTCCGCGCTTTCACCGCCAAGGGCGCAGGTTCAACCCCTGGTTGGGGAACTAAGATTCCACAAGCCTAGCGGTGCAGCCAAAAAACAAAGAAAAGGTTCGAGGCCAACAGGGTGGCAGTGGCTCTTGACCAAAGCTTCAAGTCAGTCAGTCAGACTGCTTAAAGACAGCAAATATCCAGGAAACTTTCCATTATACAGACTAGGCAGGGAACGAAGTGTTCTAGTTAATCTAATATTCTGGTTAACACGAATCACCATAGAGATCACACAGGGATCACCAATTTCCAAAGAATCAAATACACTACAATGTGTTTAACACTGAAATGGGAACGGCTGTAATGTAATCGCTCTTTGATGATTCAGAGGACACTTCAGGATTTTTCGAGGCCTCCAGGCTGTCATTACGAGCCCCAATTACCACCGCGCTCTCCACGTGCTGAGGTGCCCGTTAATAGAATGTCAGATAACTGAGTTTACACTGTGCCCTGCTTCCCCATTCCACCCACGTTGCATGGAAATCTGGGTGAACCGGGGCAACCATTTCTAGCACTAAGTACCAACTTGGAGGCTAGCAGGCAACAGTAGTAGCTAGAAAGGGCTATCCTTTTTTAGACCCTGGGGGTTGACCAATACAAGTTCAGGGGACCAGAGGTGATTCTGCTGGCCCTGACGACTCAGTGACCATTTCCAATTTGGATACCTGGCACACAGGGCAAGAGGACAGAGGCCCAAAGGTTAAATGTTTGTGCCAGAGACTGGCCCCCAAAATCACGAGATGCCAAAGCCTGGAGTAGAATCAGTTTTCCTGAGTGGCACAGGCCTTTCCTCTTTCCACCACTGGCTGCCAACAAGAGATGTCAAATCCCTGTTACGAAATGCTAAGTAAATCATCCTAAAATCGTGGGCAACGACCCAGCTCCTACCCTGGGCTCTCTCGTCTCTGCAAGGAGCTGGGCATCTTGGCACGGTGAATCGAATTCCCAACTCTCCACCTGGGCCAATGGCAAGGTCGCTCGACCAGACTTCTACCTCTCTGCAGAGGAGTGCCAAGGTGGGCCTCAGCCTCAGACTCACTCACCAGACTGACTGCGCGTCCGGGTGCTCAGGACCACGGGGATGAAGTCGCGGAAACTGCTCTTTGCCTTCTTCTCCAAGGAACCTGGAGTGGTGTGTGGTTTGAGAGCAGAAGGCAGAGATATCACAATCAGAGTCTCAGGATGGGAAAGCCTCCCCCACCCTCCCAACCCGAGAGGCTCAAATGGAGAACTCAAGGGAGGGTTTGTGTTCTCCCTGCATTACATTTATTAATTTCCCTTATGCTGCTATCACCTACGTATCTCTTTTAGAGAAGGAGCTTTTCCCGGTGGTTTTTGAAAACTGGGAGTTGGGTCATTTTTGCTGACACCAAAAAAGGCAGTGCACGGCATCGATTCGCCGGCACGCCACAAAGTGGAAGGCCCGGTTGTCTGGACGACTGTGAGGCTGCTGCGCCTCCACAGCGTTATAACTGAGCTGGAGCAGGTCCCAGAGAAGGGTAACCTCCATGAATCGCAGAGGATTGAGCAAGGCAGGAAGATGGGAGCAGGGAACGGCGGACGGCGGAAAACTGCTATATAGGAACAGACTAGAGAGAGGCAGGTCACATCAGACAGGCAAGGCTACGAACACCGGCTACTATGGGCAGGAATACGCGGGCTTCTCTCTGCTGAGGGCGCCAAGGAACTATTAGTGGCAGAGCATACGGGTTACGTACACACCTCCCCAACCCAAACATCCTGTGTGTCCCTAAATAATAAGGGTTTAGGACTCCTCCAACCCTTCTAGCTAGCTAGCTATTAATTTTTAACTTTTATAATGGGAGTTTCCAAATATACCAAAGGTAGACAAAACAGTGTAAATAACCCCCATTTGGTCTTAATCCTCATTAAACCCATTTCTTCCCTGAGCCTAGACCCACTTCAGGGTAATAGGTTGGCTACTCTGCTGTAGGACTGACTCTTGTCTATCTGAAAAGCACCACTTCAGAGCGTGCCTTATTCTAGCAACCAGGGTGAGCAGCATTAAGCCCCCACTCCTGTCTCCCTTCTCCCTCCGCTTAGATTTCAGAGGTGGCAATTATATCTTCCTCCTGGGACTTCCCTGCTGGTGCAGTGGCTAAGACTCCATGCTTCCAATGCAGGGGGCCCGGGTTCAATCCCTGGTCAGGGAACTAGATCCCGCACGCCGCACGAAGATCCCGTGTGCCGCAACTAAGACCCGGCACAGCCAAACAAATAAATAAATAAATATTTTTTTCAAATTATATCTTTCTCCCACAGTGAGGAAGTCTCACTTTCCTGGTCAGTTGCAGAGCCCCTCCCCCCCCCACCCGCCATAGGGATCCCTCTGCAGCCCATCAAGAGGGCCAGGACCCGCGGGGCCTACCTTCCTCGTGGCCATCGGCTCGTTTTCCTGGAGACTGGGACTCCGGCTTTGTTGGCTTCCGGTGCTTGTGCTTTACCCTGACTCCATTGTGCTCTTTTCCTGAATCTGAAGCCCCCCTGGGGCTTTTCTTGGTGGGTTCCTGGGGGTCACTAGGTGGCTTCCGGCACTGTAGAGAGGTGGAGAGAGTCAGGTCTGAGGTCAGTTTCACCTCTTAAGAAAGCTCTCTTAATGTTGAGCCCTGTGCCCTGATACTGACACACGGACACGAGCTTCCCACGTGGAGGCTGGGGGAAGGGGCCGCCCGCTGCCTTCCACAGTGGGCTACAGAGGCTTTTTGGACTGAATCCAGTGCCCTAGCTAATCCCCACAGACATCCATACCCCATCATTTGAAACACGTCCACAGAGTCTGCATTCACAAGCCGAATAAACACCCAAAGTCATTTGAAAAGGTGCAAAGTCAGGCCCCATACTCTCTATATCCGAACAGCAATAGAGAGATGGACAGAAAACAAAAATGCCTCTTCTGCAAGTTGGATGACTACATTGTTCAAATAACTTCACTGTGAATAGTACTGACACCAACAACTGAAACTAATTCTCATATGGGCCAACTCAAGAAAAATTATCTATTTGCACATGTAGATTAATACCAGAAAAAAGATTCAACTAAGGCAAGAAGAAAAGTCTACCACGGCAGCAATTCCAATCTCCCCGTACTTAGGAAAGACACCGAAAAGGCCCAGGCATTTTCAATAATGACCCTTTACACTCTGAGGCCCTTTCACCTTTTCCAAACACTCTCTCTAATATTCGATTTGTTCTTCCCAACAACCCAGAGAGGAAAACCTAATATCACACCCTTGAACAGACGAGGAAACTGAGCCTCCAAGATAAGAGGTTAAATGATTTGTCCAGGGCAACACAGCCCAAGGCGTCCACTTGCTCAGGGGCCGTCCGGGACCAGGCAAACCTGCAAGTTAGCTGCTCTGTGCCTGCAGTGAGAAAATGGCTGAGCTAGGACTAAGACCCAGGGCTCCTGGCGCCCATCCCGGGCCTCTTCACCTCAGCTCTCACTCCTCTTCTCCCTCACTTGTGTCCTCCACTGGTTTTGGTCATCCCCACTCATACCTACTGCCCAGCGCATGCGGTAGGCACAATGGTTGTGCTTACACATTGCAAGGACACTCTTGAGCCTAGCAGTCACACATCCTCACAAGCTTTGAGATCTCTCCACGCCACCCAACAAGAAATAGGGCAAGGTAGGGATTTCTAGTATTGTAGTATCCAAGGAGTGCAGAGTAAGCAAAACATTTTAACAATGACAGCGGGCCCTAGGAAGAAAGGAAGAGTTGTTTTCCCCCTAAGCAGACCCGCACGCCACATTCTAAAAGGTTATCACGGTCCAGCTCCAGCTAAGGGGATGGCAGATGTCTTACTGACGCAACATTTTTCCGGCGTGGGGGCGGGGGGAATATGTCTCCATAGAGCCACCATTCCCCATCAAATTCCAGGGACTCCTGCTATCCCATGAACTCCTGCTTCTTATTCAGCAGAGGGCTGAGCTGAAAATTCAGTTTCTCCCTTTACTTGCTGCCAGCTCCTATAAACCAAAGTGTTAGGAGAAAGAAAGAAATGGGAAGGAAAGAGGAAGATGGGCAACTGCTGCTTAAAGTGTGACCTTCAGGTATGGCCACAGAACAACTACCTCAAGTCAGGCGGAATAAAGTTCAGTGCATGTCAATTTGAACATGTCGTATTTATTTCTGAATATCATTTTAAGCTGGCTCTTTCAAGTACAGATCATTAACTTTTACTTCCTAAGAGAGACAAAAACAAGTAAAACAGAACATCTAGAAGGGATCTGTGTCTGTATGTTCTGCAAGGGCAACACTCAGAGTAAAAATATATCGCACACTCCAACTTAGGCAAAAAGTTGTGGTGATGAAGAGACCATGTAAGATGAATGTTCTGGTTAACAGAGTTTTGAAGGGTTTTCCAAAGAACTTTCCAAAAGATGAGAAGACAACCAGCACCAGATGAAGCAGAACTTTCTTTGCTGATGACTCAGAAGGTCCTTCAGGATTCCGCACGGCCTTGGGGCAGGTGGTGTAGGAGACAGGAGACTGATTCTTTTTTTAAATTTTTTTTATTTAATTTTTTTATTGCAGTAACATTGGTTTATAACATTATATAAGTTTCATGTACATAACATTATACTCCTACTGCTGTATACACTACGGAGAGTATTCTGATTCTTGGCCATACCCTGAAAGGGGCCATACCCTGGAGACTGGGCTTCCGGCACTGTGGAGAGGTGACCCCTGATTTTAGTTTTGCTTATCAATGGTTTCTTTCTCAGGAAAATGGAACATAAGAAAAGAAAGATCTAAGTTATTTGCTTTCTGGAAAAATGGACATTTACTAAATCATTACAGGCGGCTGCCAAGGGCTGCTTCAAGGCTCCTGATGCTGTGACTTTATTCTCTGCCCTCTGCATCTGTCAGTGGGCCCAGTGAACTGTTCATCTAATATAGGAAGGGGCAGTGCCTGCCTGTCAGCGAGTCGCCTGCAAGACATAAGCTCCATGAGGGTCTATCCTATTTGTAATACTAATGATATCAACAGCAGCCACTAACACTTCCCGAGCACTTACTATGTGCCAGGCACTGTTCTAAGCATTTACACATATCACTTCATTTTATCTTTTTTTAACAATAGCTTTGTTGACATATAACTTACTGAGATATATCATACACTTATTTACGTTTATTATTCAACTGTTTTTAATACAATCACAGAAATGTGTAAGGATCATCACTATCTAGTTCTAGAACTTTTTCATCACCCCAAATAGAAACCCTGTACCCATTAAGCCGTCACTCTCCAATTCCTCATCCCCGCCAGCCTTAGGCAACTACTAATCTACTTTCTGTCTCTGTCAATTTGCCCATTCTGGACATTTCACATCATCATTTCATTTAGTCTTTACACAGCCCTATGAGTAGGTACTATCACTGTCTCATTGTATAGATGAGGAAACTGAGGGCGAGACAGATGAAGTAACTTGACTGATATCACATAGCTAGGAAGAAGTAGAACCAGGATTCAAACTCAGGCACTGTGCCTGGCTCCAGAAAGCATACTCCTCACCAAAATGCTGTACTGTCCTCCTGAAGATGTATTCCCACTGCCTGGGAAGGACTGGCACATAGTAGCCGCTCAACAAACACTTGCTAAATGGTCAGTGAAACAGCTATACATAAGCAGAGTGGAAGATAGTGTGGCATAGCTCAAGATGAACATGAACTTTATTTTTCTCTTTTTCTTTTAATTTTTTTAAATTGGGGTATAGTTGTTTTAGAACGTGAACTTCAGAGCCAATAAGACTGGAGCTTGAGTTCCACTTCTGTCATTTAGTAGCAGTGTAACTTTGGGTAACTTACTCATTTTCTTATCTGTGAATTGGGTGTAGTGTTCACCTCATAGGGTTATTTGAAGGATTAAGTTAGATAACATACGTAGAAAGCACTTGGTATGTAGTAGGAATTCAACAAACAGTAACAACTATAACGACATGAACTATTATTATTACCACCAAGAGCAGATTGCAGTCACCTGAGCAAACGCTAGACATACGCTGTACTGTTTAATGACCTATGTTCCTACTTGGCATGTCTCTGCCGTACTGAGGTGGTCATGGGGTCACTGAGAAAAACCCACCCAAACTCTACTCCCAGGGTTCTTAACCTGGAGTCCATGGGTGGGCTTTGGGGAGTGGGTTGGGTCCGTGAGCCCCTTGAAATTATGGGCAAAGTTCTGAGGTCATGTTTCAGGGGACAGGGTTCACAGCTCTCATCAGCTTCCCAAAGTGCTCTATGGTCCAAAAAAGACTAAGAGCTTCTGCCACAAACAAATTCACAGTGCTCTGGCTAGAAATCTATTCAACATCCAATCTGAAGGCTATTAACATAACCTCAAATTGCTCCATATTTTGAATAAGCCCTACCTATCCTCAACTGCTTCAAGAATCTCCTTGATCACTAGTGTCCTTCAGATCCTCTTTGGAGGAACACTGGATTCAGGCCAAGTCCTCTTAGCCCACCTTTTTGCCTAGAACCCTGCCATCATCCTTAGCCTATTAAGAACCCAGACCTAGATGCCCATCTGCCTTGGACATCAAATTCCCAATGGGCTGAAACCCACAGCTGCCACCCCAAGCATTAGGGGGAAAGGAAACTGGTGGATAAGCCCAGAAGCTGAATTGGCTCGAGCCCCACAAAACTCCAAGCAAATCCTAAGCAGGCTTACCCCGGTGGTGCAGAGAACAACCTTGTCAAAGGCCCCTTGCCTCCCTGGACCCTAAGCTCTCAAGGCCAGCAGTTATCTTAGAAGAGGAAAAGGAAGAATGGCCATGCAAGGAAGGGCCTGTTATTAATTGATTTCCCTCCCCCATATCGTATGGTATTCTTCCACTTTCCAACCTCATCTGGGACAATGGCTTTCCTAGCCTCAGGGACCGAATCATTTCCCACATCTACAAAATAGAAGCCCACCCCTCCCCACGCTAAAACACCATATATGGAGAATGTTACTTGGTAAGGGTCATGATTCACTTTACACAAGCCTTCCAATCAGTTCAGTTCACAGAGCTACTCAAGAACACTGCACGAGGGCTTCCCTGATGGCACAGTGGTTAAGAATCCGCCTGCCAGTGCAGGGGACACGGGTTCGATCCCTGGCCCGGGAAGATCCCACATGCCGCGGAGCAACTAAGCCCGTGTGCCACAACTACTGAGCCTGCGCTCTAGAGCTTGCGAGCCACAACTACTGAGCCCACGTGCCACAACTACTGAAGCCCACGCACCTAGAGCCCATGCTCCGCAACAAGAGAAGCCAACGCAATGAGAAGCCTGCGCAACGCAACGAAGAGTAGCCCTCGCTCACCGCAACTAGAGAAAGCCCATGCGCAGCAACAAAGACCCAACGGAGCCATAAATAAATAGATAGATAGATAGATTAAAATTAAAGAACGCTGCACGAGGTTGACGTCTGCAGGACAAAGCAGACCGCTGGGGTCTCGGCCCGGCCCTCAACCTCAGCCCAGCACTCACCTTGGGTCCAAGGGAACTGCGGACCACAACCTTGGCTTGCGGCTGCTGCTCCTCTCCATCCTTCTCTTTGCCGCACTTCATTTTCTTGGGCGGCAGAGGTTCGGTCACCCCATCGGTCACCACCGAGTCTGGCTGCCACTTGTTCTTGCAAGGAAAGACACCTACACTTTCCTGTTTCACTCGAGCCTGCCCAGCCTTACTCCGCACTTCAGCTTGGCCCCTCTGGGTAGCTGCTGGGAGGCCATCGGCCCGGAAGCAGGTGGCTAAATTGAAGACCACATCACCATCCACCTTCTCCATTTTCACCCGCCCCAGGTCCACCTGGCTTCCGAGCTGTGCAAGGTCTGTGCTGGAGGCCCTCTTGCCGCTTGGGACCACGTCCAAGATGATTTCCTTGGGGCGGCTGTCATGAGGTAGCAAAGGCAGCTCGGGCATCTTGTGCAGGTTCTGGGGGGTGGCCAGGACCAGCTCATGGGACATATAGGTGGCCAGCACTTGGTTCTTAGGCTTCGTGTCTCCTGCCAGCTTCAGGCCGCAAGCCCCCTGGGGGCCTTCCAGCTTAGGAGTGCTGTCGGGGCAGAGGTGGCTCTCTGATTCCTCAGGCCCCTGATTCACTCTCAGGTCCCCACTGCTAGGCTGCACAGACAGTGCCAGGGTCCCTGTCTGAGGGCTGAGCGTCAGGAGGACAGGGTTCACTTGTTCCTCGTAAGGCTTGGCAGCAATCCGGCAAGTTTTGTTCTTGGTGCCCATGTCCTGCTCTGGAGCAAAGGGGCCCCCGGGCCGTGGCTGCCCCTCGGGAAGTCCATGCACAGCCTCACTAGGGCCAAGGGATGGCACACCAGAAAACTCAGAAACGACGCTGGTGGGCCTGATGGGCACCCCCTGGCTGGGGGTCAGCTGCCCGGCACTGGAAATGCCGATAGAAAGCAGAGACGCCTGGTGGTATGGTGACCAGCCAACAGGCAGGACCTGGGTGCTGGTGGGTTTCCCGTTGACTGAACACCGTGGGTAAATATTTGCTGGCCCTGTGGGCTTCCAGAGGGAGAGCTCCTTGGTTTGGCAGCCCGGCAGCCCAGGGGCGATGCGGGCTGGGGTGTAACGCTTCACTGTGCTTGGCTGTCCCTCAGTCCCAGCCTGGCTGCCCTTCTTGCCACAGGGGGCACCAGTGCTCTTGGGCTCTCCTTGATCGATGATGGAGATGGGCTCCTGCTTGGGGAGATGACGGGGGTCTCGGTTGAGGCCCAGGTTGGGGTCTTTGTTCAGCAGGAGGGATGCAGGCACTGGGTTGGCCACTCCCACGTAGGTGCCGGGAATGGTGCTGATCAGCGCAGTGGAGTTCTTCACCCAGGTGCTTGGGTCCCCGTTCCTCACGATCTCAGGAAAGATGACGAAGGGCGAGGAAGTGGAGCCCAGGCATGAGGTGACATTGCTGCCGGCAGCCTGGGTCGTGCGCTGGGACCTAGACAGGACCGTGGAGAGGAGGGCCTTGCTGCTGGTGTGCACGGGGGTCAACACGGGCATGGGAGGCGTCTTGCGCTGGTTCGGCAACGGGAGCTTCTGCCGGTTGGACTTGGAGGAGAGGTCCAGGGGCATCTCGCTGCACTCAGGCGGAGAGGCCATCTCTCGCTCCAGCTGTGGAGGTGACTTGAGGGGAGAGAAAGTGACGGAAGTCCCTTCTGTTTGTTGCTCGTTGCCACCTGGCATCTTGGCAGGATGCGGTGGGGCTGAGCTCACGCTGGGGGCTGGCAGCAGAGGCTGTGGTGGTGGAAGCACCTTGGCAGAAGCAGTGGAGAGGGAAGTATCTGCCAAAGGCCCGGGGACCCCATCGGGTGCAGGCTGGGTGCTGGTGCTGCTGGATGGGGAAGCGCAGGGGAGCCTGTTCACCTCCAGAGAGACCAGCTTGGACTCCGAAGTCAGAGGCCGGGCCACAGAAAATGCATATGGGTAAGACCGCAGCTCTGGGGAGGCCAGCACCCCAGGGAGACACCTGTCCTGCAGGTAGGATGGCAGGACAGGGAGTGTAAGGGTGGAGGAGACTCCCAGGGTGGTTGGCAGTGTGGCCACGCTGAGTGGCTGCCCACAACTTGGAGGCGGGATATAGACCAGCGGCTGGCTCGGGGTCAGCACTGTCCCTGGCTGAAAGGACAGGGGTACTTTTTGCATAGCTGGTGCCTGAGCTGCAGGAAAACACACTCGACTCAAACTAAAGGACGCCGGGATGGGTGCAGAGGTGGGAATGGCAGTGGGCGTGGCAGCCGGCATGGGCGTGGGGGCTGGAGTGAAGATTGGGGCTGGGGTGGGTGCAGGCACCGGCGTGGGAGCAAAGGCAGGGATGAGGGTGGGGGTAGAAGGCGGGCCAGAGGACGGGGTCGGGGTGGGCATCGGCACCGATGGAGGGGCGGGAGCTGCCGGAGGCGTGGACGACGGCATCGGAGCCAGAACTGGAGTGGGGACAGGTGCGAGGACCAGGGTCGGAGCCGAAGGGGGCACAGGAGCCTGGATCAGAGCCAAGGGAGGAGCTGAAACTGGGACTGAGATGGGGGTAGGGGCTGGAGCCGACAGGGGGACGGGGCCCGACGGGGGAGCAGAAGCTGGCACGGGCACCAAGACTGAGGCCGAAACCGAAAGAGGGTTCGAATCGGAGATGAGTGTGGGCACTGACGGTGGCGCCGGAGCCAGAGCCGGGACTGGTGCTAAGGGAGGGGAAGGGGCCGGAACCGAAGTGGCAACCTGGACGGGAACGAGCCCAGAATGGGGCACCGGGGCGGGGACAGAGAGAGGGACCTGGAATGGATCTGGAACAGATGGGGGGACAGAGGCTGAACTGGGAGCCGGGGGGCAGATGGGGGCTGGCAGCGGACTGAAGTTAGTGGTAACCAGAGGCAGGGTGCCCTCCACGGGGACGCCAGTTCCTAGAGTTGCCAAAATGAAAGTATTCTTCTCCCCGACACCCTGCCGAGAGTCCAAAGCCTTCGCCCCAGCTGGCGAGCAGTCCACCTGTTTGCTCATTTGGGTGCTGAGGGGAGTCCAGGAGCAGTCTGCCGTGCCGTTGCTGGCCTCTGGGCCGTCAGAAGTGGGAAGCTTGAGCCCGTCTCCCGGGCTGCTCAGTGGCACCAAGGGGCCCCCTGCCTCTGCCACATTCCCAGCATAGTCCATTTTCGGCTGGGCGTCGTCAGGCCTGTCTTCTGACTTGTGCCCAAGTTTTTCTGTTGCACTGCCATCTGGGTCTGCCCCCCGGGCATTACTGCCACTTCCAACTGCCGTGAGCTCCACCTGCAACGACAGAGCAGCGTGCCCATCTTAGCGAGCTCTCTGTAGATCGTGCAAGTGTCCCGAGGCCCGGGAGAGGTGACTGCTGGTCCTCTTTGCAACTCGACCAACCAGGCAGAAGCAAAGAGAAGCTGGCCAATTTCTGTCTCACATACAGCAACTCCTGGGAAACACCCTGTCCTTTCCTGGCCCCCTTCTTGGGATGGCAGGCTGGGCACGTTGCCTGAGCAGTTCAGCTCCACCCGTTGGCAGGTGGCATGTGGTTCTGCATGGCCCCTTACCTTGGAAAAACTGCTGACACAAAACTCCTGAGATCCAAAGTGCTGGCAGTCACCTGTCGTGGACTCCTCATCAGAAAGAGGTGCTCTTCTAGCATGGGAGACACAACCAGAAAAGGGACATGAGACCTAGTCTTCAGGCCACCACCACCTTCCCCAGAATGCCCCCTGCCTGCCTGGGTTCCCGTAAAATCCTCCTGTCTCGCTTCCCTTGGTGGCTTGGGGGAAATCACAAGGAACTAGGGGTGGGGGAGGTCCAGGCTGAAAACCGGAGCCTCTGTGCCCAGCTTTTCAAGTTCCTGCAAAGGAGCCTGATCTGACTAGACTCCCCTCTTTGGGCTGTGTGTCCTAGGGCTCTCACCAGGAGTGTGGAGGACCCCAGCACCTTTGCCTTGTCCCTAGAGCTTATCCATCAAGGTGACCACCCAGGAGGTACTGAGCATTGCCAGAAGGGGAGAGGTCATTCACAGAAGATCCCAAAAGGCATGCAAACTGCTTTTCTTGTAAATATGATCTTATTTTAAGTCTACAAGGAAAGCTGGCTGCAGGTACCATAAGGGTAACCCTTTCCTAAAACAAATAACCACCCCCATTGTGTTTCATGTTCCAAATCCAAATCATCACCTAGTCACCCGACGAGCTTGCCTAGAGCAGGTACACGTTTACTAGCGCACATAATGATACTCATCTGAGGCAGGTCACTGAGCATCAAGGGGCATTTCAAGGGCACAACTTCTTTCCCTCTAGGGTATCTCTTCCCCTTCTCTAGGGCACCAGAGAGCTCAAGCCAGCACCCTCCTCCCTACCTTTCTGCTCTTGCTTGCATCCTATCCCCTGCCAGCTCCCCCACTCCCTGCTTGGCCTCCCAGCACCACTGCATTTTCTCCCATCGCAAAGGGAAGGAAGCCTTCAAGGCTACAGACCCCGAATTCAAGTTGGTATATTGCAGAGGGAAATGCTCAAGGCCAGAGAGCTGGTTCCCAAAGGAGGAAAACTCAACTGTACCCTCACCTCCTCAAAATGTCTTCTCTAAAATTTGGGCAAGAATCTTAGAAAATGGTATATCCTGACCAAAAAAAAAAAAAAAGAAAAAGGTCAGACTGGGAGGGTGAAGTTGAAGAGAAGACAAACACCCCCTGGAAGTTTGGTATTTTGAGTTATAGCAAGAACGTGCCACTGCTGCCCTAGGGAAGACACCAGTGGGGCAGGAGCCATGGTGTGAGTGGCCAAGTGGAAAGCTGAGGTGCAAGAATAAAGCTCCAGAAGAAACCCTGAGATGTGGTTCCTAGGGTGCAAAGCACAGGAATGCTCTGTGCACCTCTGGGGAGCTAGACTGCCTTGGGGTTTGCCCCCCTTCTTCAGAGCCTCGCCCTGAGCTCTGCAACAGCCAGGGAAGAAGCCAGCAGCTGCCTCACCAGCCATCCTAACCAAAGGGCAGTCAGGGCGCCCACAACCAACCCCCACAAGAACTAACTCCTTCCCTCCCACTGGAACAGGGCACTGTTGATGGACCCCAAAATTGTACCTGGGGCAAGAGAAGCAAAAAAGGCAAGGGGATCACCGCGGGCCTCTCCCCATCTTTTCAGGGCTCCAGAAGGGACTAACCGGGGGGGAAAGGCTTGTTCCCTTTAAAAGGCATCTAGGCTGGCAGAAGTGGGAGGGTTCCACTGCTGGCAGTGACTGCTGGTGACAAACAGAAATGATCATAAGAAGAGAGCAGGGCTGGAGATGCAGTCAGGGGTCCCGAGGAAGGGGAGCCTGAGGGAAAGGGCAAACACACTTCGACATCAACCCCTGAGAGCCCAGAAAAGCAAGACCAATACCCAGCCTTAGGCCAGGCCAGGGATGGTTTTGCGGGGAGGATGGTGACGAGGCGAAAGGAGCGGCAGGGAACCACCCCCTTCACCAGCCCCACATGAGGGACCGCAGAGGGGAGACACTATTTCCATTTCCCCCATCCTGACCATACAAAGGGGAGTTCAGCTGCATATTCGGCCCTCCTTGCTCGGCTCCCACCCTGCATAAAGTCACCTTGAAAGTAGACACCCTGCCTTCGAAGGCAGCCACCAGAGAACGGCAGAGCCACCGGCCCAGAGACTCTGGAGGTGGCAGCGACAACAGCAGTCCTGGCTACTCCAGCCATACCCACACCTAAGTGCCAGCCCCCAAGGCTCTGAGAAAATGCCCTGTGGCCACGTTTCAAACCCTCTGAGGAGAGAGGTGTGTAAAGCCAAGCAAACGTTAAATTGCTCCATTGAGAGAAGAGCCTGGGACAGAGACAGCTTGCAGGGCAGGGGTGCCTGGGGAGAGGAGGGTCAACCGGGCAAGATTAGGAGGGCATGGGTGGCGGGGAAAAGGGAGCAGGGGTCAAAGCAGTCTTCAGTCAGGTCTGAAAATCAATCCCACCTTTTCTTCCCAACAGAGATGACCCTGGGCCGTTATGCTCAAGGCTTTGTTGAACTTAAACCAGAAACAGCCATAACCTTTCAGGGCTGTTTTCCTAATTATTAAGGGCTAGCACCACTGTCAAACCAGACCTTTTTCATTTCCTGTTGGGTCCTAACTACATGGCACACATCTCGCTTAGATCGCAGTCCCTGCAGACTTCCCATAGCACCCCAAGACTGCCTTCATTCCAGCCAAGGTCTCCCCCAAACACACCGTGTGAGAAATACCAGCCCTCACCTGAAACACCTACTCATCCCCCAAGCCCCGGCGCAAAGGCCACTGCCTCTGGGAAGCCCTCCTGTATTCCCCCAAGAAGTTTTTCATTCTGGCCTCTAGACTCCCACGGGACCTGTACACGCCACTCAACAGCACTTACCACCAATATCCCATGACTACTGGTTTGCTCTGATTGAGTTTAATAAATGTTTGGTGAATGAAGGCATGAATGGGTACAAGAAAGGAAGCAGCAAGCAAGCAGAGGGATTTAGCTGGAGGCTTGTCTAGAGTCGGCCACCTGAGGCCAGCATAAAGCCCCTGTCCCCAGTTTCTACAGCCCTCAGCTACATCTGATGGTGCTAGGCAGGCTTCTCAAACGTAACTTTAAGAGTTAACCCCCAGATGCAGCTTTACACCCAAAATGTCGAAGTTCTACAGGTGGTCAAGGGCTAAGGAAGATGGTTTTTAAATAAGGTGAGATCACATTTTAGAAATCAGCTATAGCATGGCCTGGGCTGTAGCGGGAAGGTGACAGCAACGGGTAGATGAGATCAGGAGTGACAACACTTAAAAAAGGTCATCTTAACCACTTGGCATATTTGGTAATCTAACGTCCCAAGAAAGGTCCATAAGGAGGGAAAATCAGGTTCGGGCCCACTTCCTGGTCCTTTTTCAGAGGGGATTTAGAATAGACAGTAAACTAAGGTAACTTGTTCATTGATTTTTTGAAGGCTCTAGTCCAGATCTCTACATCAAAGTCTCAACTACTTATAACTAGCTGTCAATGAATACTCCCGCAAATCAATACCAGCACTCTGCCTTCCCCAGATCATCTCTTAGTTATTATCTAAGGACATACGTCATATGCAAAGGAAAATATCTTTCTCGTGCAGATCTGAGAATTTTGTCTTATTTTCCTTGATCTTGATTTTTATATTCTAAAATTAAATTCCTTTTAAGTCCATCTCTAACTTGTTCCTCAGTATAGACAGCGTTAAACCATCAGGAGCTAATGGCTTTAAAAAAATAATAAAAAGGTCTATTCTCCTAACCTGAACCTCACACAAGTACATACTTCTCCAGTTAAGAACAGAAGAAAGTAGATACACACAAAGATGCCCATTCCTTTTCCCTTCAATATTACCAACACTCTCCCACATGCACACACACCCATGCACACACTTCCAAGATTTCCCCAAGGAAATGTCAGATCTTGAGTCCCAGGAAAAGCCATATCGTTCTGTATTCTAGGTGACTGACTTGATGTATTTGGATTTCAACAGTCGATATATTGAAACCAGCAAGCATGGGGGAGTCATACCTTCTCTAAAAATGGGAGAGGCAATGCAACCATCACACACAGCTCTTTGGCCAAGGGTTATGAAAATCAAATGTAGAATCTGAAGGCCATTTTGAGTGCTCTTCACATGGGGCATGATCAGGAAATGGAACAGCCTGGTCAACCCAGTATTTTGGTGAACAGAAAACTGAAAACACACGCAGATCAGGCAAGCATCACCAACTCTCAATTTCATACGAAAACTACGTTAAGCAGTTTGATCCTCCTTTGATACTTCATAAGGATCTCACTGCGAATCATCATTAGCCTCGTGAGGCAGGAAAGTGCTGATCACCAGAATACCCACTAACAGTTTCCAGTATAAAGCTGAATGACAAAATCGCCTTTCTTCCAGGCTTAGATCAAGGACCAAAAATATCTTACACGTATCCTTGAGCACAGAACATGGATGCAGCAAATAAAACTTGCAATTGCCCAAGCTTCCCTTTAATCCACAATCTGACAGTTCTTAATGAGCAGACAAATACTAGTCGGCAAAAGGTCATCTGTTGGCCTCCTCACTTTCATCTGAACAGGGATGGCATGGCAGAGCAGGCCACTCACACAGCCCCAGCCCCAGCCCATCTCAGGAAAATTAGAAACAACCAGCAGCCTCCTCCCCAGGGTCCCCCCTCAGGCGCTGCTGCAGCTACCTCGCTAGGGAGCAGGCACCGCTCACTGGAAGCCGGCAACAGCCACCTTCCCAGCCTTCTCACCTCTCCTCGTTGATGCCACACATGCGAATCCGGTCAGAACTGGTCCAGTTGTGCACGCCGCTGTAGAGCGGTGCTGTAGAGATCATGACAGCCACTCACCACCAGCTAGGACCTGCTGTGGCCACTCCCCCTGGGGAAAAAGAACTCCCAAAAATCAAAACTTGTAACACGGACAGCTGCTTTAACCACCTTTTATGCGGAAACATTTAAATAAATAAAGGTAATTAGAGCACCAAAATGTTAAAGCAGTCTCTCACAAGCCAGCCTGCTATGGAAAATTAAGGTCCAAATGGGGATGAGGGGGCACCAGCTTTCCAGGAATCCATAGGTTTCAGGATGGAGACGAGGATGCTGTTAATCACCTAGAGTGATTAAATTATCTGAAAGACAGATATGCATGAGTGTTCGAGGAAATTCAATCTATTTCAGACAAGTGAGATGCCAGTATATTGTTCTACACACTTTTAGCCTAACCAACTACAATTAGGGGGTCATTCCCATATATGAACAGGGCATCGAAAGACTACTGGGGAATCTTTTTCTCGTCAACTCTCCAATCCATGAGTACTGAAGTATTTGAGTGACATAACCAATTTAAGCTCTCCAGAGGAAGCACATGCTTTCTTTATAAGCCCTTCAAAAATACTCATTCTAATTTCAAGTTAGGAGTTATATAGATATAATGCGTATACCTAACCTGGTTTAAAGTGCCCTTCAGATCAGATGCCATACTCCTTGTGCTCTGACCACAAACAAACAGAAAACAATGCTCCATCAAGAACCGCACATGTCTGCCCTTGGCCCTTCCTATCCGTCTGTCATCCCCACGACCTACCGCCCCCTTCACCAGCCAATGTCGGGTTCTCGCTGTTGACAACCACTGCACAGCCAATTCACCTTCCAGAGAAAATGAGGCATCAAGAGAAAGAGGTTTATCCAATGAGGTTGTCTTGAGACCCTCAAACTCGAATTAACTTATTAGCTAAAAGCCTTATTCATCAAAGCTCAACTGAACAAAACCCTACAGTGATCAGAATTTTATGCTGTTCTCCACTTTCCAAAGAAGTAAACCACAGTAAAATACAGTCACCTCAGGAATTTGTTTCATTTATCCTTTATACAATTTTCAGAGATTGTCCATATTCAACACAATATCACTTACTCATTCAACAAATACGTATTGACCACCTACTATGTGCTGGCACTCTCCTAGGTACTGGGGATTTAACAATTAACAAAAAAGACCAGAAATCTCTGCCTTCATGGAGCTTATATTCTAGTGGGACGAGATGGACAATAAACACGTTAAATGAGTCTGTGTTACAGTATGTTAGAAGGTGGTATAACACAGGCTAAGGGGCAAGGGTGATGGTTGGGGGTGGGGAGTGGAACGGGCTGCAACGTGTAAGTGCGTGAACCGAGTAGGCTTTGCTGAGAAGGAGACATTTAAACATCCTGAAGGAAGCAAAGAGGCGAGCCATGTGGATATCTGGGGAAGAGCATTCCAGGCAGAAGGAACAACCTTGTAAAGGTCCTTAAGGCACGAGGTGCCTGCTAAGATCAGAAAAGAGCCAGGAGGCCAGCGTGGCTGGCACAGAGGGAGCAGACAAGGGAGAGAGTCAGTGAGAGGACAGCAGGGCCACATCCCCCATTCTCTCCTTGGTCCTCATCCTACTCCTGTCCCTGTCGCATAGGATACCGCTGCCTTTGCCCCTTCCTTTGTACTTGCCCCTTTCCTGGCTTTTCAGACCCAGTGCCTGCTGGCCTATCTGGGGCCCTTCTCTCCTGCCACCCCAGAAACCTGGCCCTCGGTCTCTCCTTACCTCTGCCACCCTCTCCTATCCCCCTTCCCCTTCCCTCCCTCTTTCTCTTCCTACCCCACCCATCTCTCTGTCTCTTTCCCTTCCCCCTCCTCTCTCAATCTCTCTCTCCCATTTCTCTCTATTTCTCCTCATCATTCCCCTTCCCCCTATTATTCTCCCAGATTTCTCTGTCTTCCCCTCTCCTCTGCTTCTCTTCTCTCTCCTCCCCTGCCATGGTCCCCTCTCCTCCAATGTTCTTCCTGTTCCCACCCCTCCTGCCCCTGTCCTTTCCCTCCTTTATCTCACCTTTCTTATTTCCCCTCAGGCTCCACTCTCTCCTCCCTTTCCTCCTCCTTCCCTTCCTCCCTCCCCGCTGCCCCCCCCCACTCTTAGTCCTCGGGCCTCAGCCTTCAGTCTCCCTCTCTTGTCCTTCTGTCTTCCTCTGTCTCTCCTCTTCCTGTCTCTCTAGCTCAAGTCTGGCTCTCCCCAACCCCTCCGCTCCCCTCCCTCTGCCCTAAACCCCCACCCTCTGTGTGTGTGTGTGTGTGTGTGTGTGTGTGTGTGTGTCCTGCCCCTCCTTTTCGCTTAGCTCAAGAGCTCCCACAGTTTCAACTCACCCCTTTGTGCGCTGATGACTCCCAAATCTGCATCTCTAGCCCTGACCTCTCTCCTTAGGCCCAGACCAGAATTTCCAGCTGGCAGCAACTTGCTGTTAATTGGATGTCCACCGAGCCCCTCAAACTCAGTGTCTCAAACCGAACTCATTATCTGTTACCATAAACCTGCTCCCCACCCCCATACCCAGCGTGTTTCCTACCTTAGGTAATAGCGCCACTATCCCCTAGCCTGGAAATTTCAGCATTCAACTCCTTCTCTCCCCCACCACCCACATGCCATCAGGAGTCAAGCCTTAATAATGCCATCTCCATCCTCTCCTTCTACCCCTCTCACCACTGCCCTGATGCAGACCCTCATCATCTCTCGACCAGAATATTACAGTAGCCTCTTAACTGGTCCCTCTGCCTCCAATCTCTTAATTCTACAATCAATTCATCTTCTAAAGAACCAGTTCGATCACGTCACCCCCTCCCTCCTCCAAAGCTTTCAATAGCTTTCCTCTGTCTTCAGAATCAAGCCCACATTTCTTAGCACAGCATTCAGGGCCTTCCACAACCTGGTCTCAAACCTCCTGTCTAGCCTCCTCTTCAGCCACATCCTATTTCCCTGCAACCTTGCCACCCCAACTCCTGACCCGTCCCTGAAGTGGCCTCTCTTGTGTCCCCTCTTCCTTTCTGTCCTCTCTCAAAGCCTAGCTTAAATGTCATCATGTCATCTCCCCAGCCCCAGCCCCTGGTCGGTTAACTCCTCCCTCTCTGGTTCTCCTCAAACATTTCATTCCCACCCCTACCACAGCACAGATTCTTAGTCCCTCTGCTGTGTGGTTAGTTGGGGATGTGGCACATCTGTCTTGCCCCCACCCCCAGACAATCAGCTACTTACGGTAAGAAATACTGTCTTTTCTGTCTCTGGTTCTTCTGCGATATCTTACGTATAGTAAGTACTCAGTATATACGTGTTATATGGAAGTGAAACCTGGATGAGAATTGAGGTGGTGACCCTGAGAAATTACATGAAGCAAAAGAAACCTCCCTAAAAAGTATTCACCATGCTTACTGTTTAAAAAAAAAATGTATTTCAATGAAAACGTTATGCACTATCTATAGCACACCCTTCCAAGCTGCCTGATTCTAGCCCAGTTCATTGTCTTTGAGTTATTTTGCACCTTTGTAAATTGCAGGTAACTGATGGATATGCAAACTCTGTCTTGTCCCATGCAGTTTGGATTGACTTTCCTCCCCACTGTGGAAAAACCAGTTTTGCCTCCATTTGCAATTCAATTCCTTTACTCCATATAAATTTGTGCTTTTTGGACTTTTTCTTTGAACCGGCTATAACATCTGTCTGGTTCTCTTGCTGATTAACGAGTAAAATAAAATCTTTAATACGTGTTCATTTTTATATCTGTAAGAGACTCATGATTTTATCTTTTTCTGAAAGTTATCTTTAACATTCCTAAAACAGTTATGTGGGCTCACACATAATTTTAGAGAGATTTCCACAAGGGGTAAGACAAATGGGTTGACTGTCTGCGTCACATCAGGTCACCGGGATCCCACTCCCTAAACATCCCGGTTGATCAAGTTTTGACTGTTTCTTAGAGTATCTTGGAATATCCCAGTTTAGGAAACAACAGCTCAGCCTGTTGGCTGACCAGCCTGGGACAGAAATCAGAGGGGGGAATCCTGGCATTTGCAAACAGAATAATGTATAAAACATCATTACCTAGATAAGGGAGTTTTTAGACCCCCCAAATCCCCAAATAACAATAACAACAACAAGAAAAGCAAGTAAAAACCAAAATAATTACCATACAATGTGCATTTTATGACCACCTAGAGAGCAAACCTGACCCTAGGCAGCCCCACTTTCACAAGATCCTGAAGATAGAGCATCTGCTTAAATCTCAACCTCCCACTCTTCCACTATGATTTTGTCAGACCAACACCTCTTCTTACGTGAAGTCCTCTGCTGCTAATTAATAGTAGCCTTTGCAGAGGCAGGGAGGGGAGGAGAGGGGTAGAAAGCACAGTCAGGAGAGCACAGAGCTAAGTGGTCTACACAAGAAGCAAAGATCGGTTCTCCCGAGCCAGAGAGTAGGCAAAGGGAACTTCTAAAGAGGCACTGGTGGCGTCAATGCCCACATAGGGCAGGAGGAGTCAAGGACAATGCACACCAACATTTCCCAAGAGTCAGAATCACCGAGGTGCTGGTTCAAAATACAGATTCATAGGTCCCAGCCCTGGAGATTCTAATCCAGTAGGCCCAGGGTTTTGTTTTGTTATTATCATATCCAATCAAATTAATAACCACTCAGCTGTACACTACGCCTCAGGAGAGGTGAGCAGAAAGGAAAAATCCTACAGACACGCCACACTTGGTAGGTTTCACTGGTGTACACACTTGGGGCCCAGCTTGCTTTTGCTCGTAGTGCCTGCACTCATGTGTGGTGTACAACTCTCCATCTCTCTCTCACTCCCTCTCTGATGGGAACCATCACATCAAAGGCAAAAGGCGAAGTTCCTAAAAGGAACTTGGAAGAAACCTGGTAATCTCAAGTGACCCAGGAAGCACAGGGATACGAAATACCGCAAAGGATTTTCCCAGATGTCACAACCATGTAATTGCTAAGAAATGAACAGCTGCACGGCCCCAGAATCGAATGCTGGTCACTGCCTGGAAGGCAGCAGGACCACTGTGAGCTGTCCCCACTTTGGTGGGAAAAACTCAAAAGACACATCCAACTCGTGGTGAGAACAAAGGAGAACACATGCTCCACCAATCCAAAGTGATAAGTGTGGCTGAAAATATAAAGAAAGAAAACTTTTTGATTTAGAAGGCACATGTACACATAAGTAGAAGGACTGACCAAGACACAAGGGAATGAATCCAAGAAGCGGGCGGCAAGAAGCAGGTAGCCAGGCACAATCACCGCACTATGAAACGGGGGAGACCAAAGAGAAATGGACTAATAGGAGAGCAATAACCTTAAAATGGTGAAAAGCGCCGCTAAGCTGAGGGCGAGCAGGTAGCAGACGAAAAACCATGATGAGGTAGAACTCTTTCCCCAAAAAATCCAAACGGAAAAAAAAAAATGCTCGAAGACAAGTGCAGGTGTGAAAGGCATAAAAGAGAAGCCCATAGCATATAACAACCAAAAAAGAAAAAAATGAAATAGGGGAACCTGAAATATTTCACCATAGTGGGCCAAACTGAAACACTGGGGGGAAGCACTGAAGACAGACATTTTAGAAAAGTTTAGAGAGAATATGTTCTCAAAAGGGGAAGAACATCGAATTGTAGCCCAAGTTAGGGTTGAGAGAGCTGGTAGTAAGGGACAGTCAGCACTAAAATCTCAAAGGAGATTGTACAGATTGGGTAGACTTTTTTGGTTCTGTTTTGAAAGGAAGATGCCCAAACAAGCAGATTTCACAACAACGACAAGCAAAAGCATGTGAGGAAGAGGAGGGCATGACAGGAGGTAACAGAGCATCTATCTGACTTTTTTTTTTTTTTTTACGAAAGTAGACATTGTTAAAAACTTTTAGTTTTTACCCTTGAAAATGACCAGACAGGGGATTTCCCTGGTGGTACGGTGGCTGAGAATCCGCCTGCCACGCAGTGGTTGAGAATCCACCTGCCAGTGCAGGGGACATGGGTTCGATCCCTGGTCTGGGAAGATCCCGCATGCCGCGGAGCAGCTAAGCCCATGGGCCACAACTACTGAGCCTCCGCTCTAGAGCCCATTAGCCACAACTATTAAGCCCGCGTGCCGCAACTACTGAAGCCCACACACCTAGAGCCTGTGCTCCGCAACAAGAGAAGCCACCACAATGAGAAGCCCGTGAACCACAACGAACAGGAGCCCCCACTCGCCGCAACCAAAGAAAAGCCCACGCGCAGCAACAAAGATCCAATGCAGCCAGAAACGATAAATAAATAAAATAAAATAATAAAATTAATAAATTTATTTTTAAAAAAAAGAATCCACCTGCCAATGCAGGGGACACAGGTTCGATCCCTGGCCTGGGAAGATCCCACATGCCGCGGAGCAACTAAGCCCGTGCGCAACAACTACTGAGCCTGCACTCCAGAGTCCGTGAGCCACAACTACGAAGCCCGCGTGCCTAGAGCCCGTGCTCGCAACAAGAGAAGCCACCTCAATGAGAAGCCCGCGCACTGCAACAGAGTGGCCCCCGCTCGCCGTGGGGCTAGAGAAAGCTCACATGCAGGAACGAAGACCCAATGCAGCCAAAAATAAATAAATAAATTTATTAAAAAATAAAAGGAAAGAAAAGAAAATGACCAGACAGGGTGTTTGTTAGTCTAGTGGACCAGTTCCCCAGAATCACGTAGCTCCTTTTGTGGCCAAAGACCCCTTACGTGCAGAACAACTGGTGCTGGCAACGCATGGGATACAACTAGGACCCCTACACATAGCATGAAACCTGCCCATTTACTCCAGCTTGGACTCTGCCATCCAGACAGTAAATTAGAAACTCAAGATTAAGAAGGCCTCAGTTAAACTAAATCTGGTAGTACTCCCCCAGGGCTCTTTTGGTTCACACTGTCTTGTGACCTGGAAGCAATTATGACTCTAAAAAAATGAAAGAGCCGGAAAATATTCCTCTTGAAGCCTGGCCCTGAATCTGTCCTCAAGAGGATAGGCGTGGCCAGTAGACAGTTAAAGAAGGAGGGCTGGGTCAGTGATGACTAATAAGTAAAGAAAACCAACTTTGGGACCTACTGCTCCAAGAGAAGTCCAGAGCCCTGGGGAAAGCTCCCGTAAGACAGAGGTATTCGCATTCTGATTTCACAGAAGCAAAGGAAAGGCCACCCTACTACCCCACTTTGGGAGAAGCAGCATCTAAGACACCCCCAAGGAGATCCAAGTGATCACTGGCATTGAGATCCTAGGGAACATGAAAAGGCCACGGCTTCCACCCAGTCACTGGAGTGCCTTTAGAGAGATGTCAAAATGTCTCAAAATCATTGTTTTCAATAGGAAAGTTTACACATACCCAACAAGGATAACTTTACCTGACTTTAGATATAGAACCCTCACCACAGGTCTTACCCTCCTTGTCCCTCTGCCTTCTTCCACGTGTAGGACTAGCATTCCTATTTTTCCTACTTAATTACATATCCGAAACCTCACCCCCCAATGAGGAAGTTCTTCCAACTTAAATTGTCTAATTTAATGATTTCCCATATAAGGATATTCTAATATTCTCCTCTGGCTCTCCCCTCAATATCAATATGCCCTCTTCTTTCCCTACCATTAACCAAATACCATTCCTTGAAACTCAAGAGTCCTGTATACATGCCCCAATCACTCTGCTTCCCTTTATGCAAAACAGGTTCCTCTACCACCATACACCACCACACACAAACATACAAACACACAAAATCAACTGAAAATAATCTGCTGGGCAATTGAAAGGAGGAAGGGGCCCTTTGCACTGTTCATCCCCACCTTCTATTCTAGCACTTCCTGGTTACCCTGAGTTTTTTATTTTTTTTCATCCAAATAGTTCCACGAGTTCTACTCCAAGGGATAAGTCTTATAAGGCACACTGCATCCTGTTCCCAGATGCATTCATTCCTGTATTTACCGAGAAGGCTAAGGAGTTGTCTGCACACGGCTCTAGCAAAGACACCTTCACAGACTCCATGGGTACCTCCATGTTTGAAAACCCTGCCTTATAAACATTTATGAGACTTGGATACAAAGGAATGTTAACTATCTGCTAAACGCATGAGAGCTTATTCATTCAAATGAATAAATGTCGTTACCTCCAAAGTAGTCACTTTGGGAAGCTAGACATTCATCTCAAAGCAGTGACCAAGGCTTGTGATCTCTTTGGAGCTCTCCCGGTGAGCATTACCATCCAAACCTTTCTCAAGCCAACTCACAGCCTTTTCAGTCTCCTCACAAGCGCTGAATCCATCCAGAGTCATTTTGATGTTTTAAAACTGCCAACACCCATTCAGAATCATCTAATCACAAAACTGGCAATACCCTTGAAGAATGATATAAAGTTTACCGGCGGTAACCGTGGGTTTCACATCCGCGGTTGGCTGAATCGGGGATGCAAACCTCGCGCGCGAATGCGGAAGGCCGACTGTGTTCCTTCTACTCCGCTATTTTTTGTCAGGGACTTGAGCGTCCACGGATTTTTGTATCCATTTTGATATCCACGGGGGTTCCTGTAACCAATACCCCGCAGATACCAAGGGACGGCTGTACGATAGTACCCAAAGCCTAAACTGTGGGGGGCAAAACTTGGAGGGCATTTTCAGCCCCCACTTCTCAACCATCTGAGACATCTCACTATATGCAGTTACTATGTCATCTGCAAAAATTGAGAATAACACAAAAGCACTTGAACAGACCAAAGGTAATCGATTTCAGCAGTTTAGTAGGCAAAAACAAAAGTTTTAATCTCTCACGTATATTTTCATACCACCAGATCATTTTAGCTTTTCCACCCACTGCCAAGATACTTTTTTCCTATTATTCAAATAGTACTCACTTCCATTTCCTGCTGCAAGGAAATTATTTTACTCCATCTAAGGAAAATACCTCATCATAGCTTTAAACTGGACCTAGGCTCTAGGAACAAGATTTTGTGCAACTTCTAGATGTCACAGATATCTAGAAAACCTAAACATCATGAAATTAATCAGTCCTTTTCCAAATGCAAAGCCACCTCAAAATGTCACCCTAAGTAACTAGGGTCATCCTTTGAACACTTCTCATTTCTACTAGATCAAAAAAATGAGTTGGCTTTCCTCAATTTGGTCTTCAGCAGGACCATGTGAATATTTGGTGTGTCTTTCACACTCCAAAGTTGAATCATTGTAATCTGAGACTTCAATCCCTTTTGTGATGCTTCTGTGTCCTCCCTGCCATAAACTGTGACAGTGGCTCTCAGGTCCTCCATTTCAGTATACAGCATGCATGATATGGAATTTTTCACCTAAAGAGAATTCCTCCTCACCAAACTTTGGCCCTTTTTTTTTTTTTTTTTTTTTTGCGGTACGCGGGCCTCTCACTGTTGTGGCCTCTCCCGTTGCGGAGCACTGGCTCCGGACACGCAGGCTCAGCGGCCATGGCTCACTGGCCCAGCCACTACGTGGCATGTGGGATCTTCCCGGACCGGGGCACGACCCCGTGTCCCCTGCAACGGCAGGCGGACTCTCAACCACTGCGCCACCAGGGAAGCCCTGGCCTTTTTAAAAAAAAACTCTCCTGGACCTCTTACACAAATACTTGGAGAGGCCATTATCAGCCTATTTTTTTTCTATTCTCTCACCCCAGAATATGGGCTTAACTCATTTTGTACATTTACTCATTCAAAGGTACACACACACACACACACACAAATTAGCTCACAGAATTTCAAACTCTCAACATTGGCTCAACCTGCTACCAGTCTATAGGTTTCTCAAGGCCAGAAAAAATATTTTCTACTTCTTTTAATAGTTCCTCCCAATAGTGTCTAGCATGACACAAAGTATACAATATGCGCTAGATAATTACTTGCTAAACTACAGGGAAAAACTAAAATTCCCTCTACCCAATACAGAAACCAAGAACAACCCCAAGTAAAAAGCATTGTGTCGGGCTTCCCTGGTGGCGCAGTGTTTAAGAATCCACCTGCCAGTGCAGGGGACACGGATTCAAGCCCTGGTCTGGGAAGATCCCACATGCCATGGAGCAACTAAGCCCGTGAGCCGCAACTACTGAGGCTGTACTCTAGAGCCTGCAAGCCACAACTACTGAGCACCCGCACCTAGGGCCTGTGCTCCACAACGAGAAGCCACCACGAGAAGCCCGTGCACTGCAAGGAAGAGTAGCCCCTGCTCGCCGCAACTAGAGAAAGCCCGTGTGCAGCAATGAAGACCCAACGCAACCAAAAATAAATAATTAGTTAACTTTTTAAAAAAGGCATTGGGTCTTTGAATTCCTTTTACTTCCCATGATCTCTCATAAACTTTCTTTCTTCTCCTTACTTCCATGATAAAGAAACCACAGAAATAAAATAAAATTGGGCTGGGGCAAAACAATAAAGTCAACTTCCAATTATCTGTAGCTTAGCCGCAGCTAATTTTTAAACCCAGCCGACTTATGGACTGCCTTCTGCCACTTATAGTAGATGTGTGCTCAGGGAACAACTCACTTTAATATTTGCCTAAGCATAATATAAATAGGAAGGTAGATCTGCTGGGGAGGGGGACAGGTAGAGAATAATAATGCATTTCTGAAGTCAAACAGAAATTATTAATTTGTTCACTGATCTAGTTTTAAATTGGCCTGGTATCACACTCTCCCTATATTGGCATAGCTGATTGTTGGCATCAAAGTTCACTTTGGCTGCAGAGAGGGACTATATTTTACAGCCCATCGTTTTTCTCTGCCCAAAAGTTTGGTTTGGGGATACCCGAGCTATTTGAGACGTTAATCTCTCTCATCCAATCACTGATGAACATCCTTGTCATAGAGCCATACCAGACCTGGGCTCTATCTACCAGCTCTTGTAGAACTTCCAGATGTCAGAGACAGCTGGAAAGCCCAACCAGTCATAATTAAACACAGCAGCCCTTTTCAGAAAGCAATGGCTTTTTAAAATGTCACCCTGGTAAACTACGTTTGGGTCATTTCTAAAGGACGGACCAAAATGTGCCCTGAAGTTTCGACTGGATATACACCCTTCAGTTCCTGTTCTGAAATACTAAGCACGGTTACAGCACAGCTGTTAAAGAAGCTGCCACTTCCACCTCAAAGGTGGATGCAATAATGCAGTGATGAGCCAAGCTCTTTCTTCCTACCACGTCGTAAATGCTAAATATGTACTAATACAACAGGAATATGGAGAAAGAGCACAGAGAATCAAGATATAAGGGGAGCACTCAGGAGCTATTGATAGTTTTCTTTCTGCCACCATGTTTACCATAGTGTAATATAAAAAGGTAATGTCATAGGACACAGTTGAATAAGAAAAACTAGATTATACTATAATAATAGATGCCATTTATTGGGCACCTGCTATGGACCTGGCACTATAGATGCATCATCTTGTGTAATCCTCACAGCCCTGTGAGACTGGGATTATCATCTCCATTTTATAGATGAGAAAACTGAGGCTCAAGAAAGTTCCACACGACTAGGAAGTAGAAGAATGAGGACTGCAACCGAGGGCTGTTATGTCTCCAAAGGCCTCCAGATAATTCTGATGCAGGCTAAAGTCTGAGAACCACTGGACCACACTACCCCGTGCGTGGTACCACCAAGTCACGCTGAGTAAAGCCTCGTCATAGTAAGACACCTAATCACCTCTCAAGTCTAGGTATAGAGTGCCTCCCCTCACTCCGGGGCTCAGAGCCACATGTAGTGCACTTCTCTATAGAACTTGGAAAAATGAAAACCTGCTTGCTCTCCTTGTCCCCGGACACCAGCATTATAACAAAACTCGACTGTACCCTTAAATGGCACTAACACTAAGATTTCTAGGCATACCTTAGCAATGAGGTAACCAAATTTTGTTTCTTAGCAGACAGTCAAAGAAGCCTAAAACACAAAACTTTGCCTGCCCCTCAGTACTCTCGATTCTTCACGGATACTTAGCTTAAGGTCTTCTTAAAATCCAAATGAAGATGTATCCTGCGTCACATACTCTCATGAATAAGCTAAAAATTACCCCGTTTTACAAATAATAAATCATCTCTCTTCAAATTCATCACAATCCATTGGGCAGGGAGAATATGACCTTGACATGCAGCCTGCAGCCACTTTTTAAACAATGATTCACTTTTTAATGTTTTATGGGGAAAGGGTGGCTTCTGCTTTAAAAAAAAAAAAAAAAAAAAGAGGGAACCAGAACAGCATATTGGAATGATGGGGATAGAAAAAGAGTTAAATTTTACTCTTGACCAGAATTCAACTTTAGTTCACCAAAGAAAGTTTTCATCATAAAAGAGTGCTTTTAAGTTATGAACAGTAGGAAAGCATATGATTTAGAAGGAGAACAGTTTCTACGTTATTTTAAGGATGACCATTCAAAAACTGGCGTTAATAAAGCCTAGTTTGTATGTGAAATTATATAAAATACTGTATAGCATCCTAGTGGCCGAAAGGTAGATTACTTCTTATTACCTCCCTCTTTGGCCGGTCAGATGCTAAACCTTCTGGCAAGCAGAGACTCACACCCAACTGGAACTCCAGCATTAAGAAATTTCCTTTCTTTTGGAAAACTCAAAGGTCTAGGGCCTTCCTTCCTCCCTCATGTAATCATCAGTGGCTTCTCCTTTTCCCTGTCTATTTTATCCCAACAATTTCCACTTTCCCCAGCGCTCTCTCCTTTCCACTCTAGTGTTCACTTTCCCACCCAACTCAACCATGAACTCCTCCTCTCTCAATCCCAGATGCTGGTTGACACTGGAAAACAGCTCTCTACCCTCTGAGGCCATTCTAGTCCATCTCAAACTTAGCTCAGCCTAGAAGCAATGAACCACTCCAGCTGTCCAACCCCTGATTAGCGCCTCTCCTCTATGCCCCCACCCCACCCTCCAATTCTGGCCCAAGGCTCTCAGGCCACTGTTCTTTATCCTGTTTCTTTCTGGAATTTCCATCATCCATCTCCATATATCTAGGATTCCTCCCACTTGCAGACTGGAAAAACTGGTGTATTCCCACTTTCTCCTTCTTTCAAGGCCATTCTATTTAGGACGGTTAATTCCTTCCCCCATTCAATATCCTTACTTTAGTCTAGATTTTCTAATTAATGCTTAGACTTATAAGCCCTGGATCCCAGCTAACTTCTGCTTCCTGGGCCCTCCCAGGGCAGCGGCTATCAAAGGCAAGTTTTTACCTTCCCCACACCAGCTCCCAATGACATCTGAATAAACACCTTCCTTCTTTGGCTTGTTATCCCACCCTCTTTCTCTATTCTGCATTTTTCAGCCTGTACAGTATCCCTAAACTCCCTATTTCCTTATGTGTAAATATATTTCTATTTCTTCCTACATATCAGTTTCTCTGTAGCCCTATTTTTACCCAAGATCATCCTTCTCTCTTGCCCAAACCTTACTGATTCTAGCATGGAAGTGTAAAGAGCCTTAAAGATTCTTCAAACTTTACTTTGGAAAACATTATCCTGGAGATTTCAAGGTTCCACTTTTTCCTACTTAGCCCTAACATGGAACCAGTGTGATCACCTTTCTTCCCTCTTCACTGTCCAACCAACCCACTTCTGACTTCTCTTTCTGCCTTCCTTCTTTCTAGTATTCAAGTCCTTTTCTCCCATAATTCTGTTCCCCTAAAAGAATACCCTCTAAAACCCATAATCCAGACTCATCATGTTGAGATCCTCTGCCCCCTGTACTAACCTTTTTTTTCCTATGTAGTGAATTGTAGCATGAGTAAAGCAAAGAGACATCTGGAGGAACCCCCTGTGCTTCCCAAGAAAGTTTACATCACTGAGAAAGAAAGGGATCCTCCTTGCCTCCCTATCCTCTCCTGGTAAATCAAAACAACCAACTCTACAAGTGCCCTTGGTACAGCCACCATTGCTTGTGGAAATCCCCTCCCCCTCCACTCTGCCCAATCCAGACTCCAACTGCAGAGTTTCCCAGGGACTTAGCTTTCCTCTGCCCTGTCCCAACAATTTGCCACCTCTTCCTTGTGGCCTCAAGAACTAGTCCTCCTTAACCGAGACGTCAGAGTCCTCTCCCCTTCCTTCATCAGCAACTTCTCAGGGCCATAACAAAAAGAAACCTACCTACCTTTGCTGCAAAGCTAGCAACGGGGTCAACCCTCGTGACATCAATTTGAGTAAGGCTCTGTGCCCCATGGCCTGTGCCTCTTGTCCCCTACATCCACCCCAAGAGCAGCTGCCTCAGTTGCCGTATCAAAAGATGAGACTGCCTAGCAATATCCACATAGCTTGGTCAGATGGCCATGTCCCTCCTCAACTCCATCAGCCTTCAGATTCTCTTAACTTGCATCACCAAGCCTCCTGCTCCTCCTAGCTCCCCCAGTCTTTCCTACTAACTTTGCTTCTCCATCAAAATTTTACAGGTTCCTGCCTCTGCATTTTGCTTCTATTTGGAGCCTCTGGATGATTCTTGGGATTAGGTTACCCCATTTAATCCCCCGGTGGAATCCTCCAAATTTCTTTCCTACATACTGTCCTCTTCAGTACTACGTGGTGACATCCCCATCCAATCTAAGTACCCCTAAACTCTGCTCCACTGTGCTGCCTACCATCTCTCCCCAAATAAAGCTTCCTCTCTCCCAACATTCAAGGACAGGACAGGTAAACAGAAAATTAGATGACCTTTAAAGTCCCTTCCAACCTGGTAATTTTATTATCGACCTAATCTAATCCCAACCCCGAATACATACCCCATTCATTTCCCCCGAAAAACGTTTCAGCAGTGTGACTTTGAGAAATAGCCTAAGTTGAAAGAACCACGGGCTAACCAGGGCAATGCAAACCTACAGTTGCACCCCCAGAAGTCTCACCAAACATTTCTGCAATTGTACTCCACCTCTGTGCCACGGGGACTGTCTCCAAACTGCCTTGAGAGTATTCCGCTGCCGCAGAAGTTACAGGGTCCCCTTCCCACACTCGCATAAAGAGCCCCTAAACCGTGGGCTAGACCGTCCTCACCAAGGTACGCCTGTCCTTACTGTCTACTCTAGAAGACACCAAGAATAAATAAGTATCACCGCATCGACAGCTTCGTACAGCCAACACTGAAATTTTTCAAAACAATAAAACAAAACCAGAGTGCTTCCACTGGGGGGGGGGCGGAATAGAAGGGCACCCCCACCGGCCTCCCAGGTTTGCAGTGTGGTTCCCTCCCGCCTTTCCCCTCGACCACGTCTTTGCCTACAACAATCTCCCGCACCTCCATAACTCGAAATCCCCAGCCGAGGTGCGGCCGGCTCCTCCCAGCCTTGCCCCGGACGTCCCTCTGGCCCAGCCTCCCTCTCGGCGGGACCCCAGCAAGGAGGGCCCCCTCCATCGTCCAGCTCACCTCCCGGTCCCTTCCCGGGCCTCTGGGCACCCCCGCAGGGCTCTGTCCCGAAGCAGAACCTCGAGGAGCCAAGCCCACGAGGCCCGTCGCGGGACCCACCCCCCGCTTCCTTCTCCCAGCACCTCGTCCTCCATGCACCCGGCCCCCGGGGCTCTTCGTCGTCGTCGTCCCGGCTCGTACCGCCCCCCGTCGGGGGCTCCACCCCCCGCCTGCACCCGCCCCCAGGACGGCCCCCTCCCCACCGCGCGCCGCCGGCACCCTCTGCCCCGGCACGGGACTCCCTTTGGCCTCCGTTCCCCACCCAGAAGCGGCGGCGGCGGCGACGGCAACGGCTGCGGCGGCCCCAGCAGGAGCAGCAGCGGCGGCGGCGGCAGCGGCAGCAGCGCCGCCCCGGCCCCGCCCCGCCGCCCGCCGGAGCCCCACGCCCCGCCCGCCCGCCCCGCCGCGGGACTGCTCCCCCCAAAGCCCACCACTAAGCCCCCCCCCACCCCCAGTCCCCAGCCGCGATCCGTTCGAATCCAGCTCCGCCAGGCCTGCTGTCCGTTCCTCACGCCCCTTAGGACCCGGGGTGGGGGAGCCCTGGGGTTCGCGGCCATCCCTCTCCCTCCTTCTCCAAGGGCTGGGGGATTGCCCCCGATCCCGAAACCCGGCCCAGTAACCGGAGCCTCCCTCCTTGCAGCCCTCGGCTTCGCTCTCAGACCCCTTGCCTCCAGGCCTGGCGCGAAGCGGGTGGAGAGCTTGCACGCCGGATCTCCCCCCTGGCTTGCCGGGGCTAGTATGAATTGCCCCCGATCTCATCCTCCTTCAATTTAAGCCCCCTCCCCGCCGCGCCCGGCCCGGCGCCCCCGCCCCTAGAGCGAGGGCAGCGGAGCCAGGGCGCTCCGAAGTCATCCCCCGCCTTTTTTCCAGGGACTCGGATAATTGCCCCTGCCCCCATCATAGCACTCCCACTCCCGAACCCAGGCCCCGCCGCCACCTAGGGGTACCCCTTACCCTACGGTTCCTGCACCCCGACACCAGGGAGAAAGCAGCCCTTAAGAGCACCCGTCGCACCTCCCCTCTGAGGTTGGAGGGTATTTTCTCCTGGTCTCTTCAGGACTTCATCACGGACAGCCCCCCCCCCCAAAAAAAACAAGCCCTTTCTCGCCCTGCCCTGCTGGCCAGCCTCCCTTCGGATCGTCGGATCCTTGGATCAGGGGGTTGGGGCCAGGTAGTTAACAAGACCGTAGCCTCCACCTCCCTTTCCGAGGAGTGGGGTAATTCCAATGGTTCCCCCCCAGGATCAACCCGACCCCCGTTTCCATGGAGACCCCCGCCCAGCCGGGATGAAGACTCTCGGATCGTGGCGAACAAGTCTCACCTGGCTAAGGGAGAAGGGGTGAGGAGGGGGTAGGGTAGGGCAAGAATGGGGTACGAAGGTGGAAGTGGAGGGGAGCTGTCCCGAAGGGAGGGGCGAGGACAGAGCGAGCTCCAGGGAGCGCTACGTCCGGGGACACGAAGAGGACGGCGCCCCCGGGGGGCAAGCAGAGCGGCCGCGGGGCGAAGAAGGGACAGGGTTGGGGAAAGGCTTGAGGTAGAAAGGAGCGGGTGGAGGATACGAGAAAGCCGGGGAGTCAAAAGGGGTGGAGGGGTTGGAGGAGAGAAAAAAAAGACGCACCTGTTCCCGAGTCGGCTCGGCGGGGAGGCTCAGGCCGCCACCCGGACTCCCTCTTACCCCCTCTGAGCCACCACCCGCCTAATACTGCCCCGATCTGATGCCCCCTCCGCCCCTTATTGCCACCGACCTCCTTCTCCTCTCTCTCGGCGGCGGCGGCGGTCGGACTCTAGGAACTGAGAGGAAGAAGGGAGGGCTCAGCAAAGCGGAGGAGAGACAGAGCCACACACTGGCAGCAGCCGCGGCGAGCGAAAGAGTGAGGGGGAGAGCGGTGTGTGTGTGTGTGTGTCTGTGTGTGCGAGCGAAGCCTGGTGGAGTGGGTGCCGGTCGCAGGGCTCGACGGGAAGTGGAGTCCGGTCGGATTCGCGGGCGGCGCCAGCCACCGCTCCGCGGGACTACAACTCCCAGAATGCCGCCTGTCCGGGGGGAGGAATGGGGAGGAGGAGGCGAAGGGAGGGAGAGAGCAAGAGAGGGAGGGACGAAAGCAGGGAGCAAGCGGCGGCGAAGGGGGCAGAGCCAAGCAGCCCCGGTGACACTGGGAGGGGAGGGGAGGAGGAGGGGATCGCGGCGAGGACCGAGCGGATTCCGGAGAGGGAGGCAGCGGTAGCTGCAGCAAGCCGGGCAAAAAGCTAGACTCCCAGGAGAGGCGGAGGCGCTCAATTCGAGAGGCTGCAGGAGCTCCACGCCCCCCCCCGTACGCCCCACGAAGGGGGAGGTTGAGGAAGGGAAATGATCAGTGCACCACGGCCAGGGGTTTCTCTCTTTCTTCCAACGCTCTCCACCTTATGCCCCGACCTGACTTTCTCAGGCCACTGGTGCTGGATCCAGTGTGCAAATCCGGAGACCCCAGATCTCCCCTGCCCGGCAGCACAGAGCAGACACATTCAGTCCCCTTCTCCCAGGGGCCTGAGGGAGGCTCCCCTTGCTGGCAGGGCGTGACTCCCCCCTTCATCCCGCCCCCCTCATCGCCACCCCCCATCTCCCTCCCCGGAACCCCTCCCTTGAAGCCGGGGCTCGCGTCTCCCTCCCAGCCAAGAAAGGGACTCCCTCGGGGGCGACTACCCAGCCCCCTCCCTTATACTGGGCCCTTACCCACCAGTATCCCCTTCTTAGCGTTGCCCCCCTCACCGAAGTAATAGTGGGAGCGACCCGAGTTGGACTGGTGGCTACTTTCCCTCCGAGACTAGCCGTCCTTGGCCACGCCGACCCTGTGTAGAGATAGAGAAGCACATTAATTCTCCCGTTCCCCCCCCCCCCAAGTTCGGATCCCCGTGGAAATGGCTCACAAGGAAAGAGGGGTTGGTAGTGGAAGTGAGCTGGGGGTGAATCCCAATCCTCAAACCTCATCCCAGGCGTGGAAATCCAGGGATTCGTCCCCTTTCTTAAAAGCCATCAAATCGCTTGGGGGGGGGCGTTAGTTGGGGGTAGATTATCTAACCCCCAATGTCCATGCTACTCGAAGCAACGCTACATGTAGGAATAAGATAGGAACTAGGCTGCCGCCGCGAGAGGAAAAGTATTACCCCCCCTGCCGTCGTCCACCCCCAAACACACAACCCTAGGAGAGTCAGATGGCCGAGCAAGGGGCGGGGGGAGGCGGTGGGAGTGCTGGAGAGTGAAAGGGTTGCGGCGGGGAGGGTCCGCGGCCCCCTGAGAGCAGAATCCAGATGCTAAAGAGGTGGGTGGGGGGGGTGCGGCATAATTGCAGACAGTGTCTCTCCTAGCTTTTCCCGGAATCGCCACCGAACACCGTCTAACACTCGTAGTTGCTTAC
This sequence comes from Pseudorca crassidens, assembly GCF_039906515.1. Taxonomy (NCBI): domain Eukaryota; kingdom Metazoa; phylum Chordata; class Mammalia; order Artiodactyla; family Delphinidae; genus Pseudorca; species Pseudorca crassidens. Next base: position 21,278,947 of record NC_090317.1, read on the forward strand.
CAGTCAATCCCCTAGCCCCATTTGTGCGCTTGAGGCTGCCGGAGCCCGGGAAGCCCGGGCACAAACTCCGCGGAAGCTGGCCTTCGCCGCCGCCGCGCTGCCGCGGGCCTCCCTCTCTCCGCTGGCGGCCCCGCCGATCTACCTTCGCCCCCGGCCGAGGCCAGACCCCGCTCGCAACTCCACGCCCCTACTCCACCCCCGGCTCCCCCTCCCCTCGCCCTCTCCCCGCTGGTCCGGCCCAGCCCCTAGCGCCGCGCCGCCCCGCCCTACTGCTCGGTCCCGAGCCCAGCAAGTGCCCCGAACTCGCCCCCCGCCCCCACGCCCAGGCCAGTCCGGCCGGGCCTGGTTTCCCCCTCCCGCCGCGCCCCGCCCCCGAATCCACGTCCTACTTCGCCACCCAACTCGGCCCGATCCGGGTTCGGCCCGCGCCCAGGCCATCGGAGTCCCCGGTTCGGTCCGGTGTACGGCCACCCACCCCGCCCTTGCCTGGGTGCCGGCCTGGCCCGCTGCCTGCGCCCGCCGAGCCGACTCAGGCGCGCGGTCCTGGTCCCGGTCCCGGTGCCGGCCTCGGTCCCGGCGGCGTTGCCGCGTCTCGCCACGAGGGCTGGGTCCACGCAAGATCCGAACCCGCGCGGGGTGGGGGCCGAGGAAAGCAAGTTTCTTTATCTTCTCTCCGCCCCCGCCGCAGGGCCGCGCCGTCCCCCCCTTCCCCGCTCCCACGGAGCCCCCTTCACCTGGGCAGAGCCCCTCGGCCGCTGTCGCAACTTTGCTCTTCTCCACGCTGCCGGGGAAGCGGGCGAAGCGGGAGGAGGAGGGAGGTGGAGGGGGGTGCTGGGATCAGGCCGCTGGGCTCCGGGAGGACACGTGGGGGAGGAGGGGAAGGAGGAGGAGGAAGGGGGGGCAGGCCTGCAGTTCTCGGGGCTCCCCCTGCCAGCCCCGGGGAAGCCGGAACCTCGCCGGGCAGCCGCAGACCCCGCACTGGCCACGGGGGAAGAACGGAGCCACCTTCCCCGGCCAGCCCGTGGCTCCAGGAAGGAGGGGGGGCGAGCAACGCCGCTTGGGGTCGGAGAGCAAGCGTTTTCGCTCGAGCTTTATGTGTGGCTCTCTCTTTCTCCGTTTAGCCTCTGTGTATGCGGGGGGGTGGGGTCTTGCCTGCGGGGGGGTGCCCCCACCGGACGCCCCGCCCCTCCCCTCCCCCGGCCCCCCACTTCCCTAACCCGGGCGACCTCGGTGCGTGGCTCCGGCACGGGCACCGAGGCCGCCCGCGGGTGCAGCCCCAGCCCCGGCGCCGAAGTGGGACAGGTGCTGGGGAAGGGAAAATGCCGGGGCTCGCTGTCTCGCCTCGCGTCTCCGGGGCGGCCCACCCTTCGTGGCAACGGCCGGGTCTGCAGCCCCCGTGGGCAGAACTCAAAGGGCAGCCCCCGGCCTGGGCGTGGAGGCATCTGGGGGGGGCGGGTAGGAGTGAGAGGCCCGAGGGAGGAAGGAGGAGGGGGACGAAAGGTCTGCAAAGGGGGGAGCCTGCACGACTCGGGCCGAAAACCTGGCTCTCTTTCCAAGGCTCCTCAGTCACCAAACTGAACCCCTTGACCCTTACCCTTTACCCTAACGACTCCTCTCCTGGCCAAAGGAATAAATCCTCGTATGTGTTTACATCCCAGGCTATCCCCGGCACTGAAGGGCTGAGAAGCCTGCGGTCCACATTGGAACTCTGATGACTTTACATTAACTCTGAGGAGAGCAGCTTGCGATGGAGCTGAAGCTGCCGGGCGGACTTACTTTCAGTCTTAGGGTGTTTCTTAGCAGCTCCAACCCTGACTTGGTGGTGGGGACTTCAAAGGCATCGCCTCAACCTACAGGGTATTAGGGGAGGTGCCCTGCAGTTCCTGGAGGGTTCAGGGCTTTGTAAACGGAATGTGAAATGAATAGCAGGAATTTGAAAAAAAATCTTTAATGTGCAGATATATTGATATTATTTATTATATATTTATCTATACTAAGGAAGCCAGAGGGTGATGTGGACTGGAAGGAAGCCCTGCAGGATTAATGTCTTCCTCCTCCCCCTCCTCCCCGCCCCCCTCCTTTGTCCTAGGCCCAGAGGTTCCATCTCTAAGCTGTGGGGTGTCTTCTCTCCTCTCCTTTGGAAGGACTTTAGAGATGGCAGTTGAGACTTGCCTGGTATGTCTCCCTCACCTGGTTTGAAGGATGTGTGTGAGTATTGCGGAGGAGGGCAAGCCTCTAAGGCTGCAGTGGCTTTGCTGCTGGATGAGGCCTGGTGTTCTATGACCCCTCTTGCTTGTCCTCACCAGCGTCAAAATCTATTGCCAGCAGTGTGGACATACCGCTTGCCATTTTACTTTGCTTTGGGAACCTCTTCACTAGCTGTTTTACTTGACCACTCCTGCCCTGCCATGCACCCCACACACACCTTAAAAAGTGTTTGGCCTAAGTTGCACCAAGGGAAAGTGGAGATTGGGAAATGATTTGTTTAAGCTAATCAACATATGAACTCGAAATGCATTATTAAGGGGGGAAATTGCCTCTATCGGGCCTGATAATGCAGGCCCCACCACTTCTGCTTTGATTTAAATTGGCTGTCTTCACTGATTTTAATTAATCTGGTAATTACTAAATCTCCACGTCTCTTAAGGCCCTTAGGGCCTTAGGGCTACTTTGCTCCTTGGTTTGAGGCTGAAACAGATTCTGGACACCTCCGTTCCCACTCGTCTGTGTCTCACCATTTGGCTGCATCATTTATCTGGCGAAATAAAGGTTGGGGCAAGATGGCTATTTCCTGGCTGAAGCCCTAGCATTTCTGAGCCTTTTCCTGTTGGGGGGCCACACTTCCTGCCCTACAGGAGATGATGGGAAACCAAGGAGCAGGGTGGGGAGAGCTGTGGGAAACCTTGTAAAGAATGTAGAGTTTAATGATTCTTTTATTTGAGGCTAGAACCACAACATCATCATAATAATACCTTACCTTTGTACAACATCAGAGTGTTTACAAAGCCCTTTCGCTTGTGTTATTTCATTTGTTTCTCACTACAACTCTTGATGTTGTAATTGAGGAAACTGAGTCCATGAGCAGCTATGAGTGGCTTGCTCAAGGTCATATGGCTAGTGAGTGCCTGAGCCAGGATTCAACCCCAGTAGTCCTGTTTCCACATCCGGAGCTCTTTTTAATATGGAATAGCACCTCCATTTCATGTCAAAATATTCATTTTCAGGCAGGGTTGTTTTTCTAATTGTTTCTCCCATCGATAACAGCTGGACTCAGAGAGGCAGCTTGGTGTAATGGAAAGAGGATTGTTTGGAGAGTTCTAAGAATCAGATCCCAGTCCTGTCTTGTCGATAGCTAGCAGTGTGACCTCAAGCAAGCCCTAACATTTAAGTAGTGCCAGCCTGATGCCCGGTACTGTATTTTGGGTCTTCCCCCTGCTCTAAAATATGGAAATCAATGCACCTGTCATACCTCCCTTACAGGGACACCCCTGAGCATCAGATGAGATAATGGATGGGAAAGAATTTTGTACACTGTAAACCACTGGGCTCATGCAAGACTTATTATTATCAGCGTTGGCACCACCAGCCTCCCTAGGTGTAGCTCAGAGACCTAGGGGTGACACTGGCCTGGGGCCTACCTTCCTGAAGCTTACCAGACAAAACAGGGCATTTGGGGGGGGGTCCCAGGATAATTTAAGCTCCAAACCAACCTCTGGCTAAATTCATAGGATAATTGCTTTAATTCTCTGCTTTGTTCTGCAATCACAGGCCTTGTCTCTCTGGTAAAGCAGCCCAGCCCTATGACAACAATAACAACAGTAAAATCCCGGTGGTTTAGATCTTTAGAGTGTCAGAATGAAGCACGTTTGAAGCTTCTGGTCATCCCTTCATCCCCTGCACCCCAGTCAGTTGAAGGTGAAGTCACGTTTGGAACCCAGGGTCTCAAGACTGCTGAAGGGCTCATTCTAAGTCACCCCAGTTGAAAGCAGACCAGGGGAGATCGGGGTACAGAAAGAACCTTGCAAACGTGGGAAAAGAGTGGGGCTGGTACTAGGTCAGCAAGACTGACCACGAGTTACAAACACTATGTGCTCTCAAGTGTTTCACTTTATGCTCTAGGAGGGGCCACAGGGGAAAATTCATTGCCCCCTATTCACGTAAATCTCAAATGCACAAACCCTATTGCAGCAGGTTGTTGCTGGAGAAGCATGCCAGCGGCTCACTGCAGCTAAGGAAGGCCTGGTCTCTGCCCTCTCAGAGCCCGGGGTCTAGATGGGGAGACAGTATGTCTGGTTAAACTTAACTCTGTAAACAACCAACAACCTTTCTGGATTTTATAGCCAAAGGGGGGGAAATGAGGAAGGGGACTAAAATCACCCCAGAGGTCTCTCCGGGTCAAGCCTCCCCCCTTCCCTAAGACTCCTAGGCACTTAACAAGGTTCTTAATCAAACAGACAGTGTTAGAGGTGGAAGGAACTCTAAGAAATCATCTGCCCTCCTGAAAAACTGGCTGTGGCTGCACGCTGCCAACAAAATCAAGTCCATGAGCCTTCACCTAGCTTTCAGGGCCTTCCCCGATCCGATTCCAGCCTCCTTTCCTCCCATGTCGCTCACAGGGCCTCTGTTCTCACCAAACTGGCCCTCTTGCCATTCCTTGGATAAGAGGAGCGCTTCCTTGACTGCTCCCTCAGCTTTGTCTTATGCCCTTCTCAGCAATGTTGAAATGCCACTCAACCATTACTTAAGCCAGCTCTTTCCTGCCACCTTCCCTGATTCCCCACTCCCTGACCCCCACTACCTCCCTACTCCCTCCTTAGTGGTACCCCACAGTACTGAGCTTGTCCCTTTAGTTAGCACTTCTATGCTCTGCCTATTTAGCTCTCCAACCAGATTTTCCCTTTCTTGGATGAAGGAACCCAGTATTTCTCATCGGTGTGTCACAGCTCCGTCCTCTCCTCCAAACATCCCCCACCCTGGCACGGAGTAGGCGCTCTATGAGTATTTGTTAAGTGAATGAATGAATGGATCATCTAATCCAACCCTCTTATTTTATAGTGGGGAAACTGAGGCCCAGACCTGGCTTCCCTTCTAGCCAGTTATTAAAGACTCAGGGTTTTTTTAAAATTTATTATTATTATTATTTTAAATTTATTTTTGGTTGCGTTGGGCCTTTGTTGCTGCACGCGCACTTTCTCTAGTTGTGGCTTGCGGCAAGCAGGGGCTACTCTTCTTTGCGGTGCGCGGGCTTCTCATTGCGGTGGCTTCTCTTGTTACGGAGCACTGGGTCTAGGCGCACAGGCTTCAGTAGTTGTGGCTCGTGGGCTCTAGAGCGCAGGCTCAGTAGTTGTGGCGCACGGGCTTAGTTGCTCCGTGGCATGTGGGATCTTCCTGGACCAGGGCTTGAACCTGTGTCCCCTGCATTGGCAGGCAGATTCTTAACTGCTGTGCCACCAGGGAATTCCCAAAGACTCAGTTTTAAATCTTGGTCCTTTTTAGTCTTTCTCTTCCCATTTAATTCATGCAGTCTCTGAAGTTAGACAGATATGATTTGAATCCTGGCTCCGCCACTTCGTAGCAACATTACCTTGGACACTCGACTTCCTTCTGAGCTTCAGTTTCCTCATTTATAAAATGAGACCTAATAAATACCTCCTGAAAATGTTCTAAGGATCAGATGAGTTCTTGTATGTTAAGTGCTTAGAAAAGGGCCTGGCCCCTAGTAGACACCCCATAGTAGTTTGGTTTTTTTTAAACGTGAGGAGTTTTTAAAGAGTTCAGAACTTCGGAGCACCTGCTTAATTCAAGCCTGGGAATAAAAGCTACAACCTGAACATAAAGAAAAAGAGAGGTGTATTTTTGAAGAGGAGAATGGAATAAAATTTAGAAAGACCTTTGAGTCAGTCGAACTATTACCTCTTCCTCCAAAGAGGCTATAGAAGATTGAGAATAGCACTCAGTCCAGTGGCCCACATTCAGTGGGAGCTCACCAAATTCCAGTTCCTGGAGCGGTGCATTCCTCTGGCTGTGGTGGTGATTCAGGATGCTGGCACAGGATTGACGTGCCCTGCTGAAGCTACACGTACTATTCTCACCCCTATCTGTGTGCCTATACTTGAGCGCCCCTTCACCTGGCCAAATCCTTCAAGCCCCGCTGCCATGAAGCTTTCTCTGAATGCTTCTGCCTCTGAACTCTTGGCCCCATGGCAAGTACTACTTAGCACTTAGTTCTTTTCTGTGCTCTGTGCCTTAGTTCTACCTCCCCATCTGAGGGACTTGTCATAGTCATAGAAGGTGTATCGCCCACAGTTTCTGGGAGCATTCAAGGAGGCAGAACTCCAGGAATACTTTGGGATTGTTTGACAGTAGGTGTTCAGTGGGGGCATGGGACCCTTCAAGTCCGGGCCACACTATTGTCTCCCAACCCCCCGACCCCCCCCCCGCCACTCCTCAAATCAACCACTCGCAGGACACCCCACCCAGCCTTTTCAGTAGCCATCTTCTCTCTTAGAATTTGCAAGTATCTGGAGGGCAAGCGCCATGTTTTACTGTGTCCTCCACACAGCCCAGCATAGTACTTCCAACATTAACAGCCTAGAGTGAGCACATGGTTTTGCTGCTGTAGATAACTTGGTAAAGATACCGTGCTTATTCTGGGCCTGTGTGTTTATATGTGTTCTTGTGTGTCTGTTCTTGCTCATTAAACTTCAAGGGGCTCCAGAGGAAGAACTGTCCATTTTGGGAAGACAGTCGTCACAAGATGATTAAAAAAACAAGTTGAGACCTGGGATTTAGACTTTTTTTTAAAATCCAGGAAGCCAGCATTCTGCCGTCAGTACATACTCACTTTAAATGCTCACACCAGGGCTTCCCTGGTGGCGCAGTGGTTGAGAGTCCGCCTGCCGATGCAGGGGACACGGGTTCGTGCCCCGGTCCGGGAAGATCCCACATGCCGTGGAGCGGCTGCACCCGTGAGCCATGGCCGCTGAGCCTGCGCGTCCGGAGCCTGTGCTCCGCAGCGGGAGAGGCCACAACAGTGAGAGGCCCGCGTACCGTGAAAAAAAAAAATTGCTCACACCAAAATTTCTCAAATTTAATATACACAATAATCACTTGGGGGGAGTGGGGAGCTTGTCAGAATTCAGATTCCAAGACACCCTCCCAACCCAGGGTCTTATTGAATAGGTCTGGGGTGGTGCCTCATACTCTGAATTTCTAACAAGCGCTACCGGGAAGTTGGAACCAGAGGATTTTTAGATGACCCTTTGAAAGACATTGAGCACTTTTTCTATTTTTATCTTCACCAGGGACCCCCAAACTTTTCACTACCAAAGGTTTCATTATTTTCCCCCTCATAGACCCCATTTTAAACACACAGTTATATGTCACTTAGTGTGTGCTAAACACTGTTTTAGGATTTTACAGGGACTTCCCTGGTGGTCCAGTGGTTAAGAATCCGCCTTCCAATGCAGGGGATGCGGGTTTGATCCCTGGTCGGGGAACTAAGATCCCACATGCTGTGGGACAGCTAAGCCTGCGTGCCACAACTACTGAGCTGTGCGCCACAGCTAGAAAGAAGCCCACGCGCTGCAATGGAAGATCCCGCGTGCCACAACCAAGACCAAATGCAGCCAAATAAATAAAAATAAATAAATAAATATTTTTTAAAAGGATTTTACAAATAGTTACTCTTTAAATACTCCTAACAACTCCATAAGGTAAATACTATTCTTTTCCCCTTTTACAGATGAAGAAATTGAAGCCCACAAAGGTTCGGTGACTTGCCCAAAGTCGCCCAGCTAGTAGGTTTTTTTAACTGAGGTCAAATTCACATAAAATAAAGTAATAATTTTATTTTATTTCACTTTTTGGCCGCACCACACAGCATGCGGGATCTTAGTTCCCCAACCAGGGATGGAACCCACACCCTCTGCAGTGGGAGCACGGAGTCTTAACCACTGGACCACCAGGGAAGTCCCTAAATTAACAATTTTAAAGTGTGCAATTTGGGGTGGGGGGAGAGATAAGAGTTTGGGATTAACACATACACACTACTATATGTAAAATAGGTAAACAGCAAGGACCTACTGTATAGCACAGGGAACTATATACTCAATATCTTGTAATAACCTATAATGGAAAAGAATATATATATGTGTGTGTATAGAAGATACACTTGCTGTACACTTGAAACTGTCAAAACATTGTAAATTAACTATACTTCAGTAAAAAGAATAAGCAAGTGCTCTATAAAACTATTATGTACAAACTATTATGTATAAAATAAGCTACAAGGATATATTATACAATACAGAGAATATAGCCAATATTTTATTATAACTATAAATGTAGTATAACCTTTAAAAGTTGTGAATCACTATATTGCACACCTGTAACTTATATAATATTCTACATCGACTATACTTCAATTAAAAAATTTTTAAAGTGTTTTGAACTAACAAAATATTCTATAAAAACATTCCATTTCAAAAATTAGAAATCTAGAAAATATTTATCAATGTTTTCATTAAAAATAAATTCAACACTGAAAAAAAATAAAGTGTGCAATTCACTGGCATTTAGTACATTCACAACATTGTGCAACCACCACCTCTAACTAGTTCCAAAATGTTTTCATCACCCCAAAATGAAACTCTGTACCTGTTAAACAGTTGCTCCCCTTTCACTCTCCAGACTCTGGCAACCTCCTATCTGCTTTCTGTTTCTACAGATTTAACTATTCTGAATATTTCATTTAAGTGAAACCATATAATATGTGGCTTTTAGTTTCTGGTCAGTATCAAGTTTTCAAGGTTCCTCTGCATTGTAGCACGTATCTTCATTCCTTTTTATGGCCGAATAATACTCCGTTGTATGGATGTGCCGTAATTGTTTATCCATTCCCAGCTACTAAGTTTTGTTTTTGTTTTGGTTTTTTTGGGAGGGGTCTGCATTGGGTCTTCATTGCTGCGCGCGAGCTTTCTCTAGTTGTGGCGAGCAGGGGCTACTCTTCTTTGCGGTGCGTGGGCTTCTCATTGCAGTGGCTTCTCTTGTTGCAGAGCACAGGCTCTAGGCGCATGGGCTTCAGTAGTTGCAGCACGTGGGCTCTAGTACGCAGGCTCAGTAGTTGTGGCTCAGGGGCTTAGTTGCTCCGCGGCATGTGGGATCTTCCCGGACCAGGGCTCGAGCCCATGTCCCCTGCATTGGCAGGCGGATTCCCAACCACTCCACCACCAAGGAAGTCCCCCAGCTACTAAGTTTTGAACTCGGTATCTGAATCCAGGCAGTCTGGTTCCAGAGTCTGTGTTCTTAACCCTCTGTACTCAAAATATTTATCTACTTAAACAGGATATATTTTAAAGTAATAATTTTCCATTGAATAATGTATCAGATACATACAAAATTGGGCCAGAACTTCAGATCAGCCCAAGATAGTCACACTGAGGTCATTTACTTCCAGCCAAAGCCAAAAACACTTGCCCTTGTAGTTAACCTCTGCAACCTCATGCTGGTACGTTTCACTAGACTTTATGAAATACCAGCGCAATTCGTTGATTATCTCCCAGGCTTTTATGGGTTCAGGGACCCCAGTTTGGGATCCACTGGTTGCAAATCCCTGCAAGACACCCAGTCAACAGAGAGGTTCTATTGAGTTGCTCATTAAAGTCTACTGACAATCTAGAAAGTGGTCTCATGCACGTGAGAAAGGTTTTCCACACCAAGAAGCTAAACAAGAAAGGAGGTGGAAGTTAACCGTTACTAAACTGGAAAATTCCAAAATCCAGGAAGGCACTCTGTTTGAATGTTCTAGTTAACTAATTAGAGTTTCCCCACAAAGGATGCACATGGCCATGTACTGAGGACCAATAAGACAGCCCTTTAACTACCCCCACCAAAAGGCGACAGCCTAAGCTGTACTTACCAGAGAGGATTTCCAGACCCAGAGCAGAGCATCTGCTCTGACAAAACCCAAGGTGAGAATGCTATTCCAACACAATGCTAATCGCATGATTTTTCTCCTGGTTCTTCAAGGGTGTGGACAAAAAAAAGAAAAAAGAGTCAGGCTTGCATCTCCTCTGGAGGTTTGTGATACTTGCGCCCCATGTCTGAGAGCCCCATTTGATGTTCTGAGCACCGCCCTCTCCAAAGGGGCCCCTTGTTGCCCAATCAGAGACTGAACAACCAGGGCTGGATTCAAAACCATTAGCCCTGGCTTCACTCAGCAGAATAAAATGAACATCAAGGAGAGCCTTGAAGGGGAAAAGATGCTACAAAACATGTCGCTTGAGAGGCGAGAGGTGAATGGTGAGCAATGAAGCTTCTTCATTTTTGTAGCCCCAGGGTCTAGCAGAAGGCCTGGAACTGATGGGAAAGCACTCAAAACATGTTTGTTGATTGAATGACTGACTGAAAGAGAGCCTTCTTCTTGGTGTGGAGGTCGTTATGGAGGCATTGTAGAGCTGCTCTGTGGGGACAGAGAATGGAGGGAAGTTGGCATGGGTCTGGAGCGCCCTGCCAGGACCTACACAGACCATGTTTTTCTCTGCCTGAAAATTTCTCCCAGGCAAAGTTCTCAGAGCCTGCAAGTCTCAAAAGTAGATTCCTCGGAGCTCACTGTGTGCTTTATTCTACTGAACTCAAGTCACAGAGACTTAACAGTGGCATAGTGTTGTGGGGAGAATCTGATGAGAGCACCTATATAGAAGCATATTGAAAAAGATAGAAGGCCAGGGAATTCGAATTCTTGTTAACTTACCAGTATGGCTCTGCATGGTCTAAATGACTCTTTGTGTTACTTGGCCAAGTAGGTTTCTATCTGTGGGTCTTATCACTGAACATGCACTTGTGCAGACGCCCCCCCAACACACACACACACACACACACACACACATTTTATAATGTGGTAAACTCCTGTTTGCCAAAATCCAAATAACTACAACCCTCAAAGAGTCGGAATGCTCTTTTTGAGATGCAATGCAATAATCCCTTACATTTGTATGGGGCTTTGCTGGTCACAAAGTGCTTCCCCATCCATGACCCCATTTGTTTTTTGATTGATGTTCAGAATGGTCCCGAGGCTTTGCAAGAGACTGGAGGGTCTTGTGAAGCTTCAAAGAGCAATGACGTGTGGTGCAAGTGGCCTTGGCTGTGTGCAGGGCCTCCGAACACCAGGCACTTAGTTGTGGCAGAGACATCAGGGGTACAGTGACTGTCACAGACTTGCAGGGACATATCAGCTCTCGGGGGACTGGGCTGGTGCACATGGCTCCTACAGCTGAAGGGAGGAGCTGAGACTCATCTGCACACAGTCAGCACTAGGGCAGCAGAGGAGACAGAAGCGTGGGCACACCCATCGCTCTTTCCTTCCAGCAGCCTTTCCATCAGTCATTCAACGGGCAGACATTGAGCACTTGAGCTCAGAAGGAGCTTGTTCTGGGTGTTGAGGGTGCAGAGACGAACAAGACTTGTCTCCTAGTTCTCCCTGGCCATGTAATCTGTGAGGTCTTCTCCCCTTCAAATGGCTCCTTGTTCATTATAACCCTATCTTTCCAGGGGCAAATGTTGAGGGAAGGGGTTCCACCCAGTCGCTCCCTCCCATTTCCCTCCCTCTGTGTCTCTGGATCTCTTTCTCTCTCACACACTCACATACACACACAGACACACACAGACACACACAGACACACACACACACACACACACACACTGCTTCACTCAGGGCCTCAAAAGCCTCAAGGCTAACCTGGCTGTGTCATGCTCCTCTATTAAGGAGAGTATTGAATAAACCAGACCCATGGGAGCAAAATGAAAATTCATAATGCATAGCAATAATAATAGTAATCCCTCACATCTGTATAGAACTTACTAGTTTACAAAACACCTCCATCCTTATTTCTTTATTTGATCCTGTGTCCTGTCATCATCTTTCATATTCAGAGGCAATCTTCTGATTGTGATCTCCACGTATGAGTGAAGCAAGACTAAGCCAGGGCTAAGAGTCCGCTCCCCAGGTAATGAACCTGCCCCCCCCGTTTGTCTTTTTGTACCTTTTTCTTTTTTGTCTTCCCTCTTTCTCTTGCTGTGCTGTCTGTGGAGCCTGGAGTTGCCTATGACTCAGCTTCCCAGTCTCTTGGGAGCCTGGAAGCCCATGGGAAAAGGCTGTTGATCAGTAGCCCCTCAAACGGGGCCACAAAGCCTTTGGCTCCTGCCAGGATGGATGGGTGGGGTGAGCAGGGGAGACCCTCCTCTTTGGGTAGCCCCCAAATGAGCCCTCAACCACCTCAGCGGATTGGGCAGGCCTGGCCTGGGAGAAGAGGAGCACTTTCAGTTGAACAAGGAAAGGAGGGTGTGATGAAGCTTTTAGTAGGATGTGAAATGAGGCTTTGAAGCTGGGAAGGCAACGGCTGAGTGCGGGCTTTGCAGGGTGCAGACATACTGAAGGAGCCTGGGTCTTGCAGGAAAAGATGTTAGTGAAGGGCAAAGAGGAGCCCCCATTTGCATCCACCGGGTTTTTAGGCCGTTTTTTTAAAACCCTAACTAGTTCACTCATCCCCATTCCCTCCCGTACTCCCATATCCCCTTCATTTCTCCAGTCTCTTCACTGAGCCCTCTTCTCCCGCCGTTCCTCTAATGCAGCCCCAATTTCCTGAGCTAAAAATGCTCTCAGTGAAAGTCCACCCCAGATTGTTCTGAAGCCATCACAGCCAAACGTTCTCAAACTCCCCCATCCCTCTCTCTACGTGGTATTTAGCACATGGCTTGGGCCATACCAGCCACACCCTCCACCTGGCCCAGAGCTGGCCCCAGATGGGAATGCCCAAGCAACTAAAGAGGAGTAGGGGGTATAAAGCCACTGTGCTCTGGTGATTTGCAGCAGTAGAGGATCAAAGCTTGTCCTCCCCTGGTAGGAGGGGTCAGGGCCGTCAGTCCTGGCAGTCGCAAGCAGGGGGCCCAAACAGCAGGGAAAAGCTGCTTTTAGCTAGTGGCCAGGTTTAAAAGGGACGATTGTGCCTAGTGGCTGCCATGCTGGGATGGGGACGGAGACCCACGATCTCCTCCCTTCATCCTTGGATGTGACCAGCAGCCAACTGAGGCTTCCAGCGTTGCCCAGCCTTGGAAGCTCCCTTCCTTCAGGAAACGAGCTTCGCTCCAGCGCAGGAGCCCCCGGCCGAGCCCTCTTCCAGCTCCTACCCTGACGTTTGGGGCCGGCCGAGTTAGCACTGTCGCTCCAGCAGTGGCAGCCAGTGCGGAGCGGGAGTGTGTAATTGCAACCACTTCCTGCCCCAGCTTGCCCTAGGGCTGGCCCCGCCCCTGAGGACAGTCGGGGCGGGGCCCAGGTACAGTGAGGGAGTCCGATTGGTGAGGGGCGGGGCTGCCGAGGAGGGCGGCCCTCAAGGGAAATCAGCTGAGACTCATAAAAAGGCGGTGTGGAGCGGCGGGCGGGGGGCACGCCCTCGGTTTGAGCCAGCCGCAAGAAAGAGCTGGGGCCTGGGGCATTCTATTGGCACAATCTGTCCCTGCAAAGAACGATCCAGACAACAGTCCCTCTCGAACTAGTAGACGACTAGTTCCAATATTAGCTTTATTCATGAGCTCTGAGCACTCCGAAGCCCCAGTAGAGAGGGGGAGGGGAGACCCTAGAGATGCTCCCCTCTCTGGCCTTGGCACTGCTCTCCCTGAGCAAGTTAGGACTGAGACAAGCGGGGGGGGGGGGGGTGCTGCTGAAAAGACTCTGGTGGTACACAACACCCTTGGTCTGCAAGTGCCTCTCCCTTCCTGGAGCTTCCAGGATTCTCTGGCTGGTGGCATCATCGGTCTGTTGTCTACCCAGGCCTCGGAATGCCCATTGTGTGCAGAGCCCGTGCTACATCAGGTACCCTGGAGGTACAAAAGAAGCAGAAAGGCGTCTCCCTCGCTTTGGGGAGCTGGACATCAACTGGGCATTAGGGTGGCAGAGTGGGCAAAACATGCCCTTGATAGTCAAAAATGGAGGTTGTGGCCCTGCCCCATCCTCACGTATTAGCTGTGTGACTTTGGGCAGCTTGCTTATCTTCTCAGCTTCAGTCTCCTGGTGTGTAGGACGAAGCTGCTAATACTTGCCTTATAGGGTTGTGGTAAAGGTAAAATAAAACACGCTTTGAAAGCTATAGAGCACCCTACAAAGGCAAGGAAGGGATGCTCACGTTAAGTGGGGTAGAGGTGGGAGAGAGGACCCTGATGGCGGGAAATGAATGGGCACCAATGATTAGAGTGCAAGCTATCCACGGAAGTGTTAAAGGAGCATGCTGTAAGAGGGCTAGCGGGGCTGGCGGGGGTCGGGGCGTTTAAGTCTGCCTGGACTTCCACTTGGAGGTGGGTCTGAGAGAGGAGATTCCCCTAGGAAAAGGTGGGCAGGCGAGGTGGAGAAAAAGCCGTAATTTCTCTCCTTTTGAGAAGGGCTTGCAATGGTCCTGGTTGCCTTAATCATGCCCATGTGAAGAGAGGCCAGCGGTGGGTAAGGAGTTTTGTCTGGGGGGAGGGGGTTGCCTGTCAGCCCTCGAAGGCAGCAGCTGGAAGCCCGCCGCTTGCTCACATACCACGCCTGCAGCGTGCACACGGCTCGCTGGAATGAGCCCGGAATGTCTCCTCTCCTCGCCCTCTGCAGACCGAGGAGAGCCGAGGGGAGCTGGGCGAGCCAAGCACGTTAATGGCAGCTGCAAACCTGTAGGCTTCTCGGTCCCCTTCGAACTCTGGCAAGGGCTGCCTAGGCCCGGCTGACCCCTGCCCTCCCTTCCTTGCTCAGCAGCCACACGGGGGTGGGGGCGTCCTTGTTTGCTAGGTGGGTGTTGGGGGGAGGGTGTACCCAGGTGTAGTGGTGGCACATGTTTCAGGGATGCACCCACGTCTGTGCATGTCAGCAGCTGTGTCTGCATACTAGCGTGTCATACATGTTCACGCTCCAAGTGGCACGAATGCGGGATTGACATTTCTGCTCCTGTCTGACTTTGGACCTTCTCCTCTGTAAAATGAAGAGACTTGTACCAGAGCATCTCAGAGGGCCCTTTCAGCTCAAATGTTCACTGTTTCCACATGTAGGGCTATGGCTACTTAAAAAGTCAGAGCAGTGGAAAAAAAAATCAGCCAGGGCTTCCCTGGTGGTGCGGTGGTTAAGAATCCGCCTGCCAATGCAGGGGACACGGGTTCGAGTCCTGGTCCAGGAAGATCCCACATACCGC
The DNA here is from genome assembly GCF_039906515.1 of Pseudorca crassidens. Taxonomy (NCBI): domain Eukaryota; kingdom Metazoa; phylum Chordata; class Mammalia; order Artiodactyla; family Delphinidae; genus Pseudorca; species Pseudorca crassidens. The sequence goes on from NC_090317.1 coordinate 21,294,156, forward strand.
GGAGCAACTAAGCCCGTGCACCACAACCACTGAGCCTGCGCTCTAGAGCCCGTGAGCCACAACTACTGAAGCCTGCACGCCTAGAGCCCGTGCTCTGCAACAAGAGAAGCCACCGCAATGAGAAGCCTGCACGCTGCAACGAAGAGTAGCCCCCGCTCACCGCAACTAGAGAAAGCCCACGTGCAGCAATGAAGACCCAACGCAGCCAAAAATGAATAAATCAAATAAATAAATTTATTTTTTTTAAAAATGAGCCAAACCAGTTGTGACGTTGGTTGTCGACACTTCAGATGTTTAGGTTTGAAGATTCAACTTTCAAAAGGCCAGTTACTTGGCATCATGTAACATCTGTTCGCTTTCCACCCGGACTGTGGCATGATGGTGTTTGTCTATTTGCTGTGTGTTTACATGTATGTAAGTGCAACTATGGGTGCGTGTTTAAATTGCATCACAGAATATTAGAGCTGAACGAGATCCTGGAGGTCATCTAACTGAATCCCTTCCATTTCTGATTCATTTATTCAACAGCCCTTTTGTGAGCCCGGATCTGTGCGGGGGAGCTGCAGAGATAAATAAGACATAGTTTCTGCCCTCCAGGAACTCACCTCTAGCAGGGGGGAGAAACATGTAAACAAACAATTACAATACAATGTGATAATAGAGGTATAAATCCTATGCTATGGGAGCCCAGAGGAAAGGCCAATTAATTCCGCCTGGAGGTGTCTGGGACAGAAACTACAGTGACAGTCTCACAATCATTCTACAGCCAATGAGCTTTCACCTTCACTTTCCTACTTCCAAAATATTCATCCTTGTTCTCCTAACCAGCCTTCTTCTCAGGAAGTCTAGGAAGATGCACACTAGGTCTAGGTAACCAGGAGAACCTAGAAACTCCTAGTGAGCTGGGAGTGAGAAGTTCCCGGCTGGGAGTATAAGGCTATGAGAAGAGAACCAGCACCTCTACACAAAGGGCCTGTCTGCACAACCGTAAAAGGATTGGCCAAGTGGCATGCTAGGATCAGCACCACCCACTGGGATCCACCGTGACCCCCACCCCTCTCAGCTCTAGGCCAGGGAGAGCCATAGTTGCAGATAGTTGAGTGAGGTTGCCTGGTGTTGGAGGGATGGAGACTGAGAGGGAGGCCAAGGGAACTGAGACTCCAGTCCTTCTTGCCTGGCCAAAGGGGTGTGTGGATGGAGAGCGCCTTCAACAGGGCGTGCCCTTTGAGTTTTCTGCCCGAGGAACGTGGCTGCGTTAGGCATCCTGTCTCCCTTGCCCCGGCGGCCCTGGTTAACAGCAGTGCACGTTACTGCGATGGTTGCTGATGGGGTAGCCGTAGTCGGTGCGGAGGGCAGATTAGAGCGAAGCTAACTGGCGGAGGGGAGGGGACACAGTAACTCTGGACTCGACACCAGAGGTTCCAACCTCTGTCCTACCTGCCCAAGAGATAGCTGTGGGAGGCTAACTTTCAGCCCTCAACCTCCACCCCACCTAGCGTCCTTCTCCCTCTCCGCGGGCAGAAGACAAACCACCCTCGGGGCCTACCACCACCCACCCACCCGCAGGGCGGGAGCACTCCCTCCCCCTCCCACCCCTCGATCCCTAAAGCCAGGAGATGCTACGGCGAAGGGAACCCTGGGAGTGCGCCTTGAATGACCCCCCAAACACATCTGGATTTTTGGAGTTCGGGCCAGCCCCCGAAACGGACCCCAGGGAAGTCCGCCAGAGGGAGGGGGCGGGGGAAGGGAGCGGCAGAGCCGAGCGAAGGGCCTGCCGTTTAGGACTCCCGGCCCCACGACTAGGACCGTCCCAAACTTCCTGTTTCTTCCGGCCGCTCTGACCCTGGGGCTGCAGCTCCGAGATAGCTCGGGGCCTGGAAGTGCATGCTGGGTAAGCGCAGACGGACAGAGTAGGCGAGCTGCTCGCTGTCGCTGTCGCCGCGGCGCAGGGCCGGTGTGGGCGCGCGCTCGCCTTCCTTCCCCGGCGGTCACGCTTTGCATGTGGGATGGGCAGCGGGCAGGTGGCAGGGAGGCCCCCGCGCCCAGGGCTCTGGGAGGAGCTTAAGCCGGGGCGGGGGCGGAGGGGGAAGGGGAGGAGGTGGCCGAAGGGGCGGGGGTGTGGGCCGGGAGTTTCTGCATTTTAAAGGGAAGCCGAGTCGTCTGCTTCGGAGGCCGAAGTTCGAGCCGACCTCGCCGCGCCAAGTGCAGGAAATCCTGGAGGGGCAGCGCAGCCGGATCGGCCCCGGCCCGGCCCCCGGCTCTCGCGCCCCCCTGAAGCCCTAGGGGGGTCGTTTAGGGCGAGTAAAAGGAAGCCCTTCTTTACTCTGCGAGGAGGAAACTTAACGGAACGGGTGACCCCCTCCCTCCCCAAAGGTGGGCCAGATTTAGGATTAAAAAAAAAAAGTGTGGGCAAATACCCGACTCCAGAGAAAAACTAAGGTGATCCCAATCGCGGAGGGGGTGAAGGTAGGAAAGGACAGCCCTTCCCTCAGTGCTTCCGTCCTCAAGATAGACGGCATGGTGTGGGGGGCCTGAAGCAGACGACGCTCGACTGCTATCCTGAGGTGCCTTCTCCCCAGCAGCCCCACTCTCCTCCCCGATGCTGCTACTTAGTTCCCGCTTCAAGACGCCGGGGGAGAGAAGTCGCCGGGGAAAGATAGTTAACTGCGTAACGAGATTAACCACCCCCCGACCCGCACCTTCCTTTGGGGCCACACCCCCTGAACGCCACCGCATCTCCCACTCCCATCACCTCTCAATAGTCCCCACTCTCTGGCTTCGCCACGTGTTTGCGTGGCATCTCGATGAAACTGGTAGTTATGCTCTCGACCTGGGGTCGAGGTTGGATATAGGACCAAGCAGGGTGGGAGGTACGGCACACAGGGGCCCACTTCACAGATTATTGCTCCTATTTTGAAGATGAAGAAACTGAGGCAGCCCAGAGAGCTTGGACGTTTGCTGAGCTCACACAGGGAATTAGTAATAGAGGTTAAAACACACCTTGGAGATGGGGTAGGGGTTGATGTTTAAGACTCAGATTAAGCAATCACATCCCCCCACCAAGTCTCTCCAGACTCCATGCCTCCCACTAGCTGGGTGCTACCTTAGCAATCCTCTCTTATCCTCTCTCTGATGGCACAACGCACTTAGGGTTTGTTTTGTTTTTTTTAAAATCACGTTTCTGTCACCCATGCGCTGCTGGACTGTGAGTGCCTCAATGATGGAGACAGGGTCTTGATATTTATTATGTGATCTCAGTACCTAATAAAATGCCTGGCACATAGAAGTCATTCAATAAATGTTTCTTTTTTGAACAATGGAAATCAGGAGTCCAGACTCCCAGCCCTTTTCAAGTCAAAATGCTCTCTTATCCCATAACTAAGACCCGGCACAACCAAATAAATAAATAAATATTTTTCTTTTAAATGCTCTCTTATCTACCCATCCACCTACACACCCGGCTTAGAAGTACCCCTTTAGGCGCAAGATCTTTCTATTGCCACATATCCCTGGTGCTGGACTCTGCAGTTAGAGGGGCTTTCAAAAGTAGACACGGGGGGGGAGGGGCCGTCTTGGGCTGGCTGGCTAGCTCACCTAGCCAGGGGCAGGCTCAAGCTGCCCAGTTACAAATCTGTTATGTATGTTCTGTACTCTGGTGCCCTTCTCCCGAACCAAAATATAGCAGGCAGTGCAAACATTTATGCAAATGAGTCAAGAGCCCTGCTGCTTTCAAAAATAAATGATGGAGCCCGTATCAGTAGTTGCAGTGTGTCTTGGCAGGGTTTGGAAGGGGCCCTGCCCGCCCCTTGCTAGTTCTCTCGGGAAGCCAGGCACAGTGAGAAGCAGTGTCCCCTACCCCCGTAGTTTCCCCCTCCCTTCCAAAACTACAAACAGCCACAAACCACATGGCCCACAAGCAACCGAGATTTGTGGCCTTTGGAACCTCCCAGGGCAGGGGTCAGTAGGGAGGTCAAAGGGGGTGTAGGCATCACACAGTCCAGAGTCATTACTCTAATGCCCTCTGGGAGAGTTTCAAATCAATGGGCCTATTTGTCCTCCCTCCAGGGAGGACTGGGGGTAGGGCAGTGGGGGTCCATTATCATGCCCACCCCCACCCCCCATAACACTGCCTCCAAAAAGCTCACTGAAGGCCTGGTAGCCTGCAAATCTCCCCACTACCAGAAAAGCAGAAACCGGAAGTGGGATGATTTCTGTGGGGATGGGCAGACAGGACGCGTTCTTTGGATTCTAGGTTCGGAATCTAGGAGTCTGGACTTTCATTTGGGAGTCTGTGGCATTTACAATGCCAGTGGGGTAAGCCAGGGCCACTGTTGACCCCCCACATTTTGGTAGCCAGCCAATTTCCAGCAAGATTGTGCCCTGGCCCATGATTGTCCCTATTCCTTCTGGGAGAGTTTTAGAATCACTCGCTGTGGGAAAGAGGCGAGATAGTATAGTGAGTGGTTGAGGGCCTGGACTTGGGTGTTGGCCAGACCTGGATTCCAAACCCAGCTCTGCCACTAACCAGCTGTGTGACCTCTTCAAGTTACCTTCTCTGAGCCATAGTTTCCTTATCTGTTAAACCGGGAATAATAATAGTACCTACCACATGAGACTGTTATTGGATTAAATATGATGTGTACTATGCACTTGGCACTTGCTTACGTGCTCAATAAGTTGTAGCTGTGGTGACCATTCTTAATAAGTTTTATTTTTATACATCTTTATTGGAGTATAATTGCTTCACAACTGCAAGTTAAGTATTGTGTTACCTGTTACCTATCAAACCTGGGGCATTTCTCAGCTCAAGTCCCTCCCTAAGATCCTGGAGAGATGGAATTCCTTCCGGCACCCCTCCCCTCCCAGCATTTGGGTAATTGTTATCAGGATTGGCTCGGGATATGCCTAAGGTGCGGCAAGGGTGGCTTTGGCCACAGGCAGTATCCCTTGAGGGAATTTAGCTTTATTGACTAAAATGGTTTTAAGTTGTGGTCAGCGCGGGGGGGGGGGGGGGGGCGGGGGCGGGGCTCAGGGAAACTGTCCCTCCGTAAGCTCTAAAACACATGCCCATGGTATCTGGGGCCAGGCTAGTGCCATGGCTCTAGGCACCAGCTAAGCGTGCATTTACAGTGAGGCAGCTTTGAAAATGGTTTGCCTGATTTACTTGATAACTTCCATCTCTAAATGGCCTTTGTTTAAAAATTTACTCTGGTATGGAATGAGAGAGAGTTCACTTTTAATTCCAAATTTTGGAGGCGGGGGTTGGTAGGCCAGGGAGTGGCAGTTCGCTAAGTGCTGGCCAAGATGGGCAGGGAAACACAATCTGGTTCTGCCAGAAGTTCACGAATATGTAGGTCCAGCTCTGCTTTTGCAGGGCACTTTCGGATTCATCCTTTTTTTCATTGAGTTTGTACTGCAAAAGAGAGGGAGACTGAGTGTCTCTCATCAGACTCTGGCTCCCTGAGGTTGGAGTCCTTGTCATCCACCCTCACAGGACCAGGAGCCTTCCGACGGCGGGGTCCTAGTCTCCCAGTTAGGCTGGCGGTTCCCCAGCCTGGGAACCGAGAGCGTTGCCTCGGTCCTCGGAGCGTCTCCCCCCACCGGCGCCCGGTGCATTCCTTGATGTTCGAGGCGCCCGGAGGCTCAGCACCCGCGGCAGAGCGATTGGCGCGAACGGGGAAAGGATGATGCCTCGGGGGCCCTAACTCCCCAGACCTCTGGCTGGGGAGGGGACGGGGGAGCTGCAAGCCGCCCGCGGAGGGAGGGGCCACGTGGTGGGGAGCTGCAGAGGGGTGCCCCCGGAGTCCGTCCGAGCCCTTTTGTCTGTCCCCCGCGCAGAAGCCCCCTCCCCAAAGAGGGCTGGCATCGGGGAAGGAGGGAGGTCCGGGCAAGGGGTGGGGGGGAGAGGGGAGGGAGGGAGAGGAGAGGGAGCGAGCACTATGGGGGCTGGGAGAGGCTGGAGGGGTGGAGGGGCCGGAGGCCGAGCCGAGAGGAGCGGCCGGAGCTGCCCGAGAAGGCGAGGAGGAAAAAACGGAGGAAGGAAACCCATCCTGCCCCCAACACCCGAGTGTCTCCTGTTACCAACCGAAAGGTGCTGCCTCAGGAAGAGGTGATCGGAGCCGTTGAGAGCAGTCGGTCACGTGAACCGAGGGGGGGCGGAGAGAGAGCGAGAGAGAGCGAGAGCAAGAGAGCCAGTGCGAGAGAGAGCCGACAGACAGACCGACCGACAGACAAAGAGCCCAAGAGGGAGGCCGGCGGGGCCCGCGAGAGAAGGAGGAGCCGGAGGGAGGGCAGCGCGGCCCCGGGCCTCCCCCTCCCTTTCCCTCTCCTCCCCAGCCTCAACTCTCAGGTCTCCCACTTGGGGAGACCAGTGATCCAATGAGGGCCGGAGACCCGGTCCTCCCGCAGAAGGAGCCCTTTATTCCCCTCACTGTCTCACTCTGCCCATGCAGCTAGGCTTGACGCTTCCCCATTCCTGGAACGACAAAATCAGCTGTAATTGGGCCTGGTAAATACTCCTTTCTAGCTTGCAGAATAAGGGCAACTCCCTGTTATCCGCAGGGGGGCTTCCCCAGGGCCCTGGGAATCCGGAGTCTTCCAGACCTTAGAGCTACCCCCGTCCCTGCAAGTCCACTGGGAATTGGGACCCCGCGGGGTAGACACTGTTGTCCATTGCGCAACAAGAAATGAGGTTTGGGTGAGGAGTCCACTGTGCCAGGCACTGTGCTGAGTCCGGGGGCTGCTGAGATGGACAGCACAGCTGAAAGGCTGTGACCTCCCTTCTGGGAGCTTCCGCCCTAGGAGAGGCGGTCACAGTCGGACAGTCAGAGTTGACTGTGAAAGGGCTCTACCCAGCACTCGGAAAGAGCTAGAGGGAGTATGGAAGAAGGAGAAATGACCGAGGAACTAACTGCAAGGCTTCTTGGAGGAGCATGGCCTTGAAGGTTGAGGAGAGCTCTGGAGTCTGGGGGATGTAGGTGCAGGTGGAGGGATTAATCTGAGCAGAAGGTCTGGAGCACAGGCTAGCTCCTTCTAGCAGGAACCTGCACTGGTTCATAATTATAAAGATAAATTTGCTGTTTTAAAACAAATTGGATTGTAAACATTGATATTTTTCTTGATCTAATTGCAGGCCCTACTGCTGGCCCCTTGTTCATGCTGATTACTGGGAATTGGCTATAATTTTACAAAGTGCTACCAGTTCAATGAAAACTTTCCTCAGCCCACTTTTTCCACTTTTTCCATTGGGGAAGCACGGGCTAGAAGGAAATGAAGTCAGTATCCTGTCCCCTGTCCCCCCTGCCCCACAGGGCTAGGAGGTGACCACCCACTGATGAGTCTGGGCCAGGGGCACAGAGAGGTTTGCCTTGGTCCTGCCCTCCCCTCTCACTGCCTGCTTGGCCTCACCATTGGGGTCACTGGGCAGGGATTCCGAATCCAGATTCCAGGTCCCTGTGAGCAGGTCAGGTGTTCCTTGGCTATCCCAGGCCTTTCATATTGGCATATTAATCGTGTGAATTCCTTTATCTTTCATCTTTTTTAGTTTGCAAGATACCCGTCAACTCCCTGTTATCCTCAGGGCCTTCCAGGATGCTCTGAAATTCCAGCGTCTCCCTGACCTTAGTTAGACCCCCTCCCAGCTCCAGCCCGCGAGGAGCTGGGGCCTGACAAACACAGGGGTATTTTAGTGGAAGGAAGGACATGGTAGCTACAAGCCTTGGGTGGCAGGCCCAGTACATGGAGTCCCCAAGATTAGGGATATCACTTGAGATATGACTAGCTGGGTTGCTCAGGGCAAGGGGACCCAAGTCTCATAGGAAGGTGTATAGCCCTAAAGGTACCCTTCTCAACATTCTGGTGAAAGGGCCGTCTCTTCCCCAAACACCTTGTAGACACACGGTATCAACATCACCACAATGAACTTTTTACGACCGTTACTCATTTATTCCTTCATTCTTTCCGTTATTCCACAAACATTTATTCAGCATCACTGTGTGCCCGTCTGTGTTCAGGACTGGGGACTGAGTCCCTCCCCACCAGGAACTACTGCTCTACTGAGAAAGAGATCACAAATTCTGAGGAATGGGAGAGAATGCTTCCCTTTGTTCCTAATCCAAGAAGGATTAATTAGTTGAAGAAAGGGACAGTTGGGAAAAGGTAGAAAGCACATGTTCATTGTCAAAAATTTGGAAAATAGAAAAAAGTAGAAACATAATTTTTAATCAATAATTTTTAATTATGTCACTTCTGAGCTGTGTGGATTTTAGCTAGTTAGCCTCTGGGACACTCAATTTTCTCACCTGTAAAGTGGGAGTAATTGCCTCACAGGGTTGTTGTGCAAAGACATGTGATAATTTATCTAAGTAAAATGCCAAGCACAGACCTGATACTTAATAGGTCTTTGATAGTTTGCCTGTACCTAGTATTGTTAAATAACTACCATCCAAAGACAATCAACTGCGGTCAATATTTTGGTGCATTTCCTTCCAGTCTTTTCAAAAATGCATAGTTTTTCCATACAATTTGTGATATACCATCAATGTACCATTTTATAGCTTGCCTTTTTTATTTTTACTTAAAATTATAATAAGAATTTCCTCATGTTATTAAAAAGATCCTTGTAAACATCATTTTAGTGACCATGTAATAGCCCCTTGTGTCGATTCCTGTTGCTTTTTAAAAGCTCCCAGGTTATATGTCAATTATTTCTCAATAAAGCTGGGAAATAGAAAATAAACAAATAAAATAAATGAAAGCTCCCAGTCCTACTGTCTCCTTTATCCTTTACCCATGACCAGCCCGGCAATACCATGTCTTTGCTGAAGACAATTATGGAAGCACCTGTTTCCCACCCGCCACGTTCAGATCTAGTTATTTTCTGTGACATGGATTGGTCCTTTCACCTGGGCGTTTCCACAAGTGTCTGCCCTTCCATACACTCATTGGCAGCCAGACATTCTCAGGCCGTGTGGTACCATGTTGTAACTCAACACAGTGCCTGCCTCAGAGGACCCTCTCCTCCTCCCCCTCACCACCTTTGCCTCTCCCCACTCCCTAGCCTGCCCCTTAAGCTTGGGCTGCGAGTTCCTTAAGGACTCTCTGGATGCCAACTCCACTTCCACCCTTCCAGCCAGAGATGGCACCTCCACTGCTCTACAACCTCAGTTTCAATTTTTTTGTTTTCGTTTATGTTTTTTGTGGCCACACCTCACGGCTTGCAGGACCTCAGTTCCCTGACCAGGGATCGAACCCGGGCCACAGCAGTGAAAGCCCAGAATCCCAACCACTAGGCCACCAGGGAACTCCCAACAACCTGTTCTGATGTCACCAAGAAAATAGACCAGGAGGCAAGCACTGTAGCCTCTGGCAGGTCTCAGGAGGGCTATAGATCAAGCTCCTGTGTCTGGAGGAAGCTTAGTAGGTCCTCCTCTCTCCTGGGCGTTGCCACAGATGACAGTGAGAATTACACAGAATAAGGAACCAGTGAAGTGGGTGGAGTGGGAGTGGGTGCTTGCCTTGGGGCATTTCTTTTTTCATTAGGTAAGCACTTCTAACCCCTCTGAGTTTCTCCAAATGGGGGCTGGAATCGTCAAATAGATGTCTTGCTATGGGGAGACCTAAAGTCAGCAGACATGTTTCTTAATGCAGTCCTCCAGCTTAAAGAGAGAGAAGTCCTTAGATATCCAGAGTGTTCAGTGTGAAGCAGGTAGTCTGGGGTTCTAGAACAGGAGACTTCCCTTGGGGAGAGGAGAATGAAAAACCCTCTGGTGTTCTAGGAGAGACAAGGAATTCTAGTCAATGGGACAGTCCCAAGAGCGAAAGCTCATTCGGTGGACAATGTCACGCATTTCAAGTCGGTGGGAAGAGAATGGATTATTTAACAAATGGTTTGTGGATATCTGATTATTTTGGGAAAAAAGTTAGCACCTCATGCCATCTGCCAATGTAAATTCCATAGTTAAATCCTAGTAGCCTGATGAGTCAGGTTCTTGGTTGCAAACCACAGAATCTAATTCGAACTAACTGAAGCAGGAAAGGAGTTTGTTGGGAGGCTATTGGGGATCTCACTGTGACCGTGACTATGTTAAAGAACCAGCCTCAGGAAAAGGGTAGGAAGCAGGGGAGGCAGGCACAGTCAGGATCATGCCAAGGATGGGCTTGCCCGGGATGCTGTGACTGCATGGTCCCCTCCAGAGACTTAACTGCTGCTCTTCTGCATGTCTGGCTGCTGAGATCTCCAGGAATAATTGCTTTTCTCCCCTGCAGTGCTGTACCACTCAAGTTCCAAAGTCCAGAGGGAGAGAGGGCATCTGACTGGCACACCCTGGGCCATATCCCTGCTACCAAGCTGCTGGTGGATAGAGAAAGGGAATATCTGCCTTCGTGTGTCTTGGGATTTGCTTTAAATCATCAGAGTGCTTGAATACTGAGCAACTCAAAATAAAAAATGTCCAAATACAGTTGCTGATGCTTCCTGAGCACTATCAATTTGCTATACATATTCCCCTTGCCCCACTCCCTACCCTGCCCCCTAAGCCTGGGATGGGGGTTCCTTAAGGACTCTCTGGATGCCAGTCCCGTTTCCACCCTTCCAGCCAGAGATGGCATCCTCATTGCTCTACAAATTCTTTACATATATTATTTCATTTAATCCTGAAAACCACCCTGTAATTTGGAAACTATTATTATCCCCACTTTATAGTGGAGAAAGATGAATATGCCCTTGGTCACAGGGCTAGTAAGTAAGGGGTGGAGCTGATTTTGGTCCCAGCTCCATCTGACTCCAGAGCTAATGCTTGCACTTATACACTCTGCTCCAGAGTGGAAAAGAACAGCGAGCAATAAGACCATAAGCAACCTAGAAGAAAATAGGGGAATATTCCTCTGGTCCTGAGAATAGGGGAAGTCTTTCTAGACATAAAGGTAAACAAAGAAACAATAAAGGACATGAAAATACAGATTTGGCTATGTAAAACTTCTGTATTTAAAAAATAATAGCACCACAAGCAAAATAAGATGGCAAGGAGTATTTACAATATTTGACAAAGTTTAAGTATCTTTGATATATAAAGAAGTCTTACAAATCCACATGAAAAAGACAAACATCTCATTAGAAAACTAGGCAAAGGACATGAATTGGCAATTTGCAAAACAAGAAACACTAATGGCCATTAAAGTAGGAAAAATATTCAATATTGCTAAAGAAGTGCAAATACTGAGATATTGACATACAATTTTTTACCCATCAAGTTCACAAACATATATGTATACATTTTAATTTATTTTAATAATAGTTATTTAAATAATACTCTGTTGGTAAGAGTTTAGGGAAGCATGTTTAAAAAATCAGCTTGATTGATGGATACTTTAGCTACAATTAATGTCCATTTAAATGGTGCAATTTAATGAGTTTTGGTATATATATCTACCCGTAAAACCACGGCCACAATCAAGATACAGAACATATCCATCATCCCCAAAACTTTGCTTTTAATAGTCCATATCTTCCCCCATGTCTCTCCCCAGGTAACCATGGACCTGCTTTCTGTCACTATAGTTTTGTTTGTATTTTCTAGAATTTCATATAATGAGATTATACAGTATATAGTATTTTGGTCTAGTTTCTCTCACTCAGCATAAATGTTTTTGAGGTTCATCCACGTTGTTACCTGTATCGGAGTTTATTCCTTTGTATTTCTGAGTGGTATTTCATTGTAATAAATATACTATTAAAAAATTATTTAACCGGTGATAGTTATTTGGGTTGTTTCCAGGTTGCACTGACTGGGTTATTGTGAATAAAGCTGGTATGAACATTCTGGTAGGAGTGTAAACTAGTAAAATATTTGAATAGGTCAATTTGGTTCTGTGTGTCAAAATATTAAAAATACATCTATCAAAATTACATGATGTACACCTATCAAAATTACATGATGTACAAGGTTTGCTTCAAAATAATCCATTGGCAGGAAGAAACAGGTGAAGGTGTAGGTGAAAAAAGATCAGCCATCAGTTGATAATTATTGAAACTAGGAGATGGGTACATGGGGGTCTGTTAAACTATTTTACCTTTGCGTATGTTCCAATCATAACATTTTAATACTCATACCTCTTGATCCAGTTTTTCGTAAAATCACATATGCACAAAAGACGTCCATAAGAAATTATATTTATAATAATGGAAAAAGCTAAACGATCTAAATACCCAACAAAAGAGTGGGTAAATAAATTACAGCACATTCATTGAACAGAATACTATGAAGTCTTTAAAAATCATGTTTTCAAAAAATATTTAATGACCTTGAAAATTACAATATACATTTTATATAAGAAATGTAGGTTACAGACCAGTTATATACAGCATGATTCCACTTTATTTAAAATATATAGTAAAATACAAAGACTGGAATGTTAATGATGGTAAGCTATGTGGTAGGATTACAAATGTTTTTTATGATCTTCACAGTTTCCTGTATTTTCAAAATTTCTACAACGAGCATGTGATACTTTTATAATGTTTTTAATGAAAGAAAAATAGTATTTCTTTTTCCTCTGGTCTTTTGCATTCTTTTGAACTCTCTTCCCTTACAGTGTCTTATTTTTAACTCTACAAGATCAGTAGAACAGCTTTTTTTACATTCCCACAGACCCAAAGTAATACATTCTCAAAACTAGATGGAACCTTAGAGACTAAGACTGATCCCATTTTTCAGATGAAGAAACTGAAGATCAAAGAAGGGAAGTGACTTATTTAAGGCCAGCCACACAGAAAATGGGTGTCAGAGTCAAGACTAGAAGTCAAGCCCCCTGAGGCCAACTCTAGGGATGTTTCACTGCCTTCTGGAAGGGATCCCAGGTAACCCAGCTCCTGACAGGGAGCGTGACTGGACATTCTTGAATAGGAGGCCCCAAAGATAAGACACCTGCCCTGACTTCTAATCCTGGTCCTAACCCTGGCTGCAGACTGAACCCAACCCCATTAATCCAGGCCTCAATGGACCCCTCAACTCCACACGCAGACCAATCTCCCCAGCCCTGGCCAGAGGCTGAATTCAGATCTGTGTTGCACAGGGAGCCTTTTCTCCACCCTCACCCTCCATCATACAAATCTGTATGATGGAAAGGCTGACAGGGGCAGAATATAGGTGAATCGATACAACCTCCTCCCTTCAAGGGTCAAGGGCAGCACTTTCCCATAGGCAGGCAGGCAGGCAGGCAGGCACCTCTTAACTAGAAAGACAAAGGCAAGTCCAGGGCTCCAACGGAGGATACTAAGAGCCAGCGTTCTAACTTGGGGAGAGTCTGGCTCCTCTTGAGAACATCTCTCCTATCCGTCCATGTGGCTCTCTGGGGCCCTCAGCCTGCTGGATCAGAAAGATCAGGCCCGGAGGCCTTTCCCGGGGTCCCCGAGTTAGCTGAGGGAAGGGAGCGGCCCAGCGTAGGGCGGTTCTTGAAAGGCCTTTGGGAAACAGGGGCGGGGCGCAGGGGTGGGGAGTGTTGAGAGCTGCTGGAGGGGCGCCAGAAAAGATCGAGGGAAAAGATGCGACACGTGACGCCTGGTTAAAGGAATTGGAGCTACAGGAAGGAATGGACCATCCTCTCTTCACCTTCATTCCCAGAAACTCTGTCAGAACTCCGTCGTGTTGGGAACCCCAGCGGAGGTGACTGGGACTCCCTCAGGGATAAGGAGTTCGCCAAAGTTGAAAAGGAATTTCTCTTCCTGCGAGATAATTGGACCAGTGCCTCAGTTCCCCCTATCTGTACAATGGGGCAGCAATAGCCTTCCTGGCCCTTCTTCCTTGGGGAGATAAGTGAAAATGCATAAGAATCGGGTACAACGTTGTTGAAGCATCTCTGGTTTCAGGCTCAGCTGGGAGGGAGGTACACGGCACACTAAGAGAGTTATAATCCATTTTGGTGCCTTTATTGACAGGCACTGGAAGGCTGGGCATTTAGCTTAGGCCTTTTTAAGGGCTACGCCACAGCTCCTCGCCCCCCCCCTCCTTAAATTTCCAGGGGTGGTATTGGGAGGAAGGGAGGGGGCTCAACCCTTGCCTCTCCATCCTCCCTGGCCCAGCAGGGGAAACCTATTCCAACATCACTGCTCAAAGATTAAGGCGACCCCTCAACGTTCAGCATCTTGCCAAGTGGAAAGAATTCCTTTGGGGGCATAAGGTGGCCCCATCTCTGAGTCTGTGGAACACTGTCGTCCAAAACTTCGCTGTTTGGAGTTCCTGAAATCTGGAAAATGAGCTGTCTCTTTCTAGCTGTAATTGTGTGTGTGTGTGTGTGTGTGTGTGTGTGTGTGTGTGTGTGTGTGTTGGGGCGGTTTGTGGGGGAGAGGGAGGTGAAGTAGGTAAAGGGGAGGGAAATGACAGGTAGTATTGCAGGTATTAACCTGCCCAATAGATTTTGTTTCCCCTCCCACAAATGCTTAGAAAAAAAAAAAAAAAGATCCGCAAAGCCAGAGAGGAGCTTCAGGGTGAATCTTCTGTGGTTTAAGGCTTTTCAGACCCCAGTTAGCCCTCTGCCCACCTGAGCAAATTAAAGATAAGGATGAAAAAGTAAAAAGAAGAGACCAAGGTAAACATGTGACTCTCCTTTTTACCTACATCATGATCTTCATAGAAAAGATGCCAGTGGCAGCAAAGCTACAAACCCAGGTGACAACATGGAGGAAGCAAGGACCATGGGAAGAAAAAGGAAGCTGACCACGTGTCTTTCTTGAAAAACTTTCCTTTATTTCTCTATAGCCCAAACTGTGAGCTCAAGGGGCTTACAGTGTGGGCAAGGAAACAGATTATAAGAAACTAGAGAACAAGGCAAGAGAGCAGAGCATCAAGATTCAGGTTAAAAAAAAATCAGACAGGATGAAAAAGTTGAGAGGTGGTCAGAATCAGGGAAGGTTTCTGGGAGGAGGTGAATCTTGAACCTTGACTTGGAAAATTCAGGTATGGAAAGAGGTAGAGAGGGTATCAGACTAGAGGGACACCACGAATCTGAATCCATGTGCGGTGGGGGGTGGTGCCAAAGAACAAAGGCTGCAGAGAGCAAGGTTTGTTCAGGGAGGCAGCATGGCTGAAGAGGAGGGTGCTGTGTTGCAAGGTCATTGTGCAGATCTGAAGAGAATGTACTGTACTGTGGGGGGTCAAGGAAAGACATGTTGTTTCCTTTTGAGAACACTGGGAGCAGGGAGAGACTTTGTCTCCCTTTTGGGAACACTGGTCCCAGGCGATGTGGGAGAGGCTTCCACAATTTCCCCAGCCCTTGGGACACACACAGCGCTCAGCCCTCTGACCCCTTGCACCCCATCTTCCTTCCATGCTTACAGGGCTAAGGGGTGATTTATAAAATAAGAATACTGACCCCACAAAGATCAGTGTAATTATTTTACAATCCTACTGTGAACATGCAGGTTGCTGCATGGGTGTGCATGCGTGTGTGCGTGCACGTGTGTATGCACGCTACAGTGCAAGGACACACACAAAGCATGTCTTGCATTTTGTCAAACTGAAGCAGAGCAGGTGGCAACCTGCTTGGCACTCTTTGAGGCAGGCTGCACAGCATAGCAGAAGAGCACAGGACTTAGATTTGAATCTCAGCTCTGCCACTGTCCATCTGGGGGACCTAGGTAAGTCCCTTCACCTCTCTGAGTCTCGTTTTCTCATCTGCAAAATCAGGATAACAGTACCTCCCCCAATAAGGTGAAGGTGAAATGAGATCAACAGGAAACCACCTGGCTCATAATAGATACTCAAGCATGGACAACTTTTTATATTAATTACCCAACTCCCCCAGGCCCACATCACCCCCCCACCCCGGGAACCTGTTGTGCAAGCCTGAATTCCCACCGTTTCCCACCAAGCCTCAGCTCCTTTGTTGAAAGAGCTGTTCCAGGCAGTGCTAGGCACTGTTTGTGTGGGATGCAGGACACAAACATGAAGCAGAAACAAATGTGGCAAAATCTTGATATTTGTGGAATCTAGGTGATGGGTGTGCGTTGTGTTATCTAGTCCTTTGTGTGGGTTTGAAACCCAAAGTATAAAGTGAAGCAGAAGCCCTCCTCAGCTGCAAAAAAGGTTACATCTATCCCACAGGAGAGCAGCAAGCCAGCAACTAATTTTTATGCCAGGCAGAATGTGCAAGGAGGCCCTCAAAGAGGGACTACTGAGTGCTGCAAACCCAGGCGGGTGGGCGGGAAGATGACTTCACCTGGGGCACTGTGGGCAGCTTCCCAGAGGCAGGGGCAGTTCAGCTGGTCCTTTGAACAAGAGACTTTGATTTGCAGAGAACAGGGTTGGGGGCCTGGTTACAGTGGTCCAGGCTCAGAGAACAGTTGCCAACTGCATAGACTCTGGCACAGACCTGACTGGTGTGCTTTGAGAACTGCAGTCCAGTTGGGTG
The DNA here is from genome assembly GCF_039906515.1 of Pseudorca crassidens. Taxonomy (NCBI): domain Eukaryota; kingdom Metazoa; phylum Chordata; class Mammalia; order Artiodactyla; family Delphinidae; genus Pseudorca; species Pseudorca crassidens. Next base: position 21,310,560 of record NC_090317.1, read on the forward strand.
TGGCCGGAGGGAGAACACATTAACCCCTGAGTGCTCAATAAACAGTTGTGGAGAAGGCTGAATTGATCAGGTTAATCTGTTCTTTGCTAGTGAAGGGCAGAGCCAGGAGGGGGCCTATTTCAGAGCTCAGCTGGGACATGTGGATGAAGGAGCATGGAGCTTGAGCACTGAACTGGTTCCTGGGGTGTGGGGTTACTCCGGGTGTAGAACTGGAGGGGAGAGGGTGAGTGCCTGGGGGCGGGGTGTTGGCTGGGCCTGCTCAGGGCCCAGAGTACAAGGCAGAATTTTCAAGGAGGCAAAACAGAGCAGCATCACGGACAACGAAGGATGAAAGTTCTCTCCTGCCCGTGCCACCTCAGCCTGTTGAAGGCCCAGAAATCCCCTGCCATCTGTTTGCATTCTTTCCTAGGCACCTTGAGGATTTTTTTTCCAAGTTAAAGAGGCTCCTATGCAACCACAAGACCTGGGGAGGGGGTGGCATGTTAAGCCAGTACTAGCTTAACTCCTTACCTGTGCAGAGAGAATTTTCTAAACCAGTACTTACCAACCTTCCAGACTGAGAGCAACACTCTCTTGAAACAGGAAGGGACAAAGGGAGAGGGGGCATCAGTGGAGCTGGCGAGTGAAGAGGGACACTCCATTTGGCTGAGGACAGACCTCCTTGGCAGGTGACAGGGAGGAGAGCGGGCTTCAAAAGGAGAGGATGGGTCAAGAAGCAAAGGCCAACAACGTTGTCTAGGTCACAGTTATTTCTCCTGAGCGTCCTGTGGGCCCCTCCCTGCCCCTTTCCTCCTCACTTTGGCCCCTCTCAGTACTGTGGTCCCCACCCGTCTTCACACACAACAGGAAGAAGGCAACTGAGAACAACCCAGAATACTCTCTATAGGATGGGTCTGGTTAGCTGGGGAAGGATGCCCAGGCCACTACCAGGCTGGTCTCCACCTGGGAGAGCCAGCTTAACTCAAGCTTCTTAGGCAGGTGCCAGGACAGAAGGCCCTAGAATCCAGCAACCCTGGAACAGGACAGTGATCCTTATGGGCTAGAGCTAATCCCAGGTTAAAGGGATGGCCTTGAGAAGTTGGAATTAACCAACCAACAGCATCCCTTTGCCAGCTATATTTGGGAGGTTCTGGGGACACCAGGGGTCCATGTTCACCTTTTATGGCTAATATCTAGCAACCAAAGGTCATTTATTTTTCATCTTCATTGCTGCCATTTTTGGAGTGTATACCATGTGCTAGGTACTTTATTATCATCCATAATTGCTAAAAGGCGTGGAACACTTACAGCGTGGCAGGCTCAGAACTTGACTTGTATTATCTCAGTTCATCCCCACAACAGCCCCGTGATGGAGGTACTGTGCTGGTCCCCATGTTACAGAATGAAAACAGAAGTTCAGAGAAATGAAACAACTTGACTCATTGAAGGCCACATAGCGAACAACTGGTAGAGGCAGGATTCAAACTCAGTATGTGGGTCTCCAAAACCCACATACTATGTGCTTCAGCAGCCCGCTCCACAGTCTCCAGCGTGCTTTGCTGCCCTGCTCCTAACTAGCGATGCCTTCTCCCAATTAGTAGATTAGTCATGTGTTGACACTTCTAGTCTCAGTCTAATGGCTTGTTTATTTAACTGATGGATGCTGCTCCCCATTTGAGGCCATTAGCATTTAAACAAAACAAAACAAAACAAAACTGTTGAGGCTGGCATAGTGACACTGTGTTTACTGTTTTTCTCCCAGTGTTAATTGTATTTTCCAAATATGTATTTTGATGTGCTAACGGTCCCTAAAGAGAACATCGGAACAGTTTAGTAATCTCCTCATGTAGCTCCAGTCCCACTCCCCTTAATCTCCTTAGTGAGGGGGACAAATGGCTTGGGGACCAGCCTTGGCTAGGATGGGGAAGAGGGATGGTGACTGTCCCATTCTGAATAATTAGGGGGCAGAGAGACTGGGGCTGGGCTAGCAACTCTGTCCTTGGAGGCTAAGCCCTGGAGCATCCCCCCTCCACACTTGGGGAGGGAATTTCGTATTTCTTTCCAGGACAATAAGAACATCTGTGCCAAGGCAGAGGAGGAGGCCGGGCGCTCCGAGGCATCTCTGCCCGAGTCTCTTGACACTGTCCGATTGTTACTGTTTCAGTTTCTGCTTGGATCACTGACCGTGTCCATTTAGAGCAGGCTGGCTTGGGTAAAGACAGTGTAGGGCTGAGGAAGGACAGAGAGGACCTGTCCGACTGGGGGTGGGGGTGTGAGTTGGGCAGGGAGCTGGACTGACCCTAAAGTGACCAGGTTACAAATAAACCGCTGCAAAGTACGGGATCAATCTTGCATCCATAAATGGGAGGAAGGAGCACTTCCACTGTCCCTCTTTCCCTGGGGTTGATTGCTGTTGATCGGGTCCAGTTTGTTTGTAGCCTCCTTGCTCTGGCACAGTGGGGTTCAGCTTGACCTTGGGGTAAATGGATGACGAGCTTCAGGTTTGATCCTTATATGGGACAGTTTGCTTTACAGGGAGAAAAAAACTGGCTACTTCCTTCCTCCCAGCTCCAGTTGCAAACTGATGGGAGTTAAAGTGGGGAGTTTACGGCTCCCTGCAAACCCATTCCCAGTACTGGAAAGTCACACCACCCAGTGTGTTCTGATGAGTGCAGCCGGTTCTGGCCCTATGAAGTCGGCCTGGGACTGGGAATGAACTAAGGCAGCTCCTTATTTTCTTCCTTACTCAGGACATCCAGCTCTGGAACTGGGAGTTCTGAGGACCAGGAGGAGGTAGGCATCTGCCTCCTGCATAATTAGCTACATCAGACTCAAAAAACATTGACGGCCCATCCCTTTGGGCATCATGCTGTGCCTGGCACGAGCTAGTAATCCCGACCCGGTCCTGGCCCTCCCGAGTTTACAACCTTAAGTCACACGATAATGACACAGATCCCAAAGGCGGGCAGTTAACAAATAAATCCACTTGTCCGCCAATCACAAGGGATCCATTGAGGGAGCCACAGAGACAAACAGGGCCCCCTTCAAAGAGCTTCCAATCTGGTGGGTAAATAGGTAAGACTGAGTGAGGGCTTGGGGGAAGAGGTTCAGGCGAGGAAACGCGGTCAATTTGGGCATCACCGAACAGACTGTTTTAGAAAAAAGTGCCCATTGACCTGTGGCTGGGTTTTCTGTTCACTTGAGCCGCGCCTGCCACCCCGGACTGAGGTTTAATTCCAGTCCTCCACGCGCGTGGGGTGGATACAAAGGGCTAGAGGCAACGTAGCTCTGCGCCCGGGAGGTGGGCAGCCCGGGACTGGGAGGCGGGGGCCGAGGCGATCCGCGTGGGATCGCCCCTTCTCCTTGGGTGGTCGGGGCGTGTCAGTGGCCCTCACCTCTCTGGGCCTCATGGTCCGCAGCTAAGTTTCCTCAGGGTATTTTCGGGACAGTCCCCCTCCCACCCCATCCCGCTAGTCGCTAGTCCCTGCTGTGCACTGCGCGCTGGTGGCACAGGTTTGGGGCGGGAGCCGGGAGGAAGCTCTGGGTACAGTCATCCCATGCGGTAGGGTCGCAGCGTGTCCCCAGGGCGCGCCGGCCAGGCCCGGGTTGCGGGAGGCGCCGTGGCCCGCCCGTCCCCCAAACACTTCCGACGGGCGCCTGCGTCCCGGGCGGCCGTCGAGGGCCAGGCGGGGGAGGGGGCGACCCGGCCCAGGTTCGCGCTCCCGGGCCGTGCGCCCGCCCACGAGGTGCTGGTGGCCGGGGGACGCCGGGGCTCCCCCGAGGGCAGGCTGCGCGCCTCGCGGGGCCGGGCCGCCGCAGGGCCTGAGCGGGCGAGCGGGCGAGGCATGTGTGTGTGCGTTTGTGTCTGTGCGGCGGGACTGCGCGGGAGAGCGAGCCGCCGACCCGGGAAGGGGTGGGTCGGGGAGCGGCGGCGGCGGCGGCGGCGGCGGCGGCGGCGGCGGCGGGAGGAGCGAGCCGGGAACCAGGGAGGTCGGCCGGGCTGGCGGGCCCGGAGCCGCGGGGAGGGAGGGCGGAGCGCCGAGGGCGGAGATGGGGCCGCGGGAGGGAGGGGGCCGGCGGGGCGCGGCCAGGGGGCGGGGCGCCGGGACCTGGGGAAGATAAGAGCGTGCTCGCGGGGAGCGAGGGCGGGAGTGAGGGAGGGGCGGGGGACTTAGAGACCAAAGAGGAGACAAAAGGACGGGGTGGGTGGGAGGGGCGTAGACAAGCGGGGGTAGGGGAGGGGCGCCGGGGGACGCCTCGGAGGGAGGGTATGTGTGTACGGTGTGGGGGGGCTGGTGTGGGAGGGACTTAGAGAGGGACGTGAAGGGACAACATAAGAAGGGAGCGCGGGGGTACGGAGAAAGGGGGGTGGGCCGGGACCACGCTGGCCACGAAGGGGAGGGGAAGCCGCGAAGGGGAGGCCGTTGGGAGGAAGGGCCACACACAGGGAGGGGGATCCTGGGGATGGACAGTCCGCGAGGAAGGCGGGCCGGGGCTTCGGCGGGCTCGGGAGGGGAAGGGTGAGCAGACGCGGGGAGAGGGAGTGCTGCAAGAACCCGAGGGTGGAGGCGGATGGGCGTGTGTGGAGCGCTGAGGGCAGGGATTTAACGCTGCCGATCCGGATGACCGAAAGACCACGGTGGGGGCCGCACAGACGGGACGGGGCTACCAAGGCAGGACGAAAACTGCCCAGGGGAAAGTGGGACCTACGAGGGCTGCAGAAGGGTGGCGGGGGCGGCCTCGGGCTCGGCAGGAAGGCGCCACCACCGCCCTCTGCCCGTCCCCAGCGTGCCCCGCCCCGTCCGGGGGCCCTAAGGGCAGGGGCCTGGGCCGAGGGGGAGCCGAGCCAGGGCGGTACCATTCGGAACAGAGAGGGGGGCTGGGGGGAAGGGAGGAGCCAGGGGTCAGAACCCTGTTGGGGGCGGGGGGGCCACACCCTGGGAAAAAGGCTTGGGCACATCCAGAATGGACCAATCAGCGAGCAAGGCCAGGGTGGCGTCAAGGGGCAGCTCCGGCCAATGGGAAGGGAGAACACTTCGGAGGTTCGGAGGAAGAAAAGAAAAAAAAAAAAGCCCCACGAAACAACAATCGAATCCGTTTGGGGGCTTGGAAGGCTGGGAGTGGGCGTCGTTTATAGCACGTTCCAGCGCCTGCCCTCCCCTTTGAAGGATGGGGTCGTTTGCATCACTCCTGGGCCGCGGGGAGCACACGGAGCTGAAGAGGGTCCCGAGAAAGTAGACGGGGATTGGCCGTTTACAGGGGGCACTTGATTGGGTGCTTCGATTTGGGGGGGTGGGGTGGGTGGGACGGAGGTGGCAGCTTTGTGCTCAAAAGAGTGAAATAGAAGGTTATGGTCTCTTCGAGGGAGGCAGGAGTGGGCAGAGGTCCACCATTCCCCCTCACTGGCTACTGACTTAAAGTGACAACCAGCAAGTGGATCGCGGATAATCTCAAACCAATGGATAACTTAAAAATACCTCTTGAGCTCTGAACACTATCAACATATTCAGTTCCCTTCCCAGCACCGGGCAGGTTCTTGAGAGGATGAGCAGTGGTAGTCCGGGCCCACAGCTGCCACTGGGAATTTTATAGACATTTATGGCGTGGCTTTCGGCTTCGGAGTTAGTCTAGGGTCCCACTGCTTAGTCACTAACTGCAATCTTAAGCCTCTAAAATAAAGGCATTGGGACTAGTTACCTTTGAGGTGGAAGCACTTGGGAACTGATCTGGAGAGTGATGGGCTCAGAAAAGAGGGCCATATTGGTGGGGGCCATTGCAAAAGAATATTCGTGGAGTGGCAGAACTTTTGGCCCAGGGATTCCAAATGTCTGCAAAGCTCCTGAAACTGTATGTAAAATGGTGTAGGTGTTTGTGCATTTTTCTGGGGAGGGTTCATAACTTCAAATTCTCAGAGGGTTCTGTGACACACAAAAATTAACCCCCATCTTGGTCTAAAAAGAGTAGGGGGACCCATCTCCAAGGCAGGAGGTGAAGTGCAGTAGTGGCTATGTCCTTTCGGAATCAATGGAGGGGTTTCTCCAATTCCTTGTGAGGACTCTTGGCTGCAGGGGCCCTCTCGATACGTATTGTCATCCAGAGAAAGGCAGGTTCCTCAGAGCCGAGAAGCTGACGTAAACTGCCATGCAGCAAAGTAATGCTTGAATAAACTATAAACAATGGTGAGGAGTTGGCCCTGCTTAGGAAGTAAAGGGAATAGAGCTTTACTTCTGAAAGCTCATCTACCTCATCTGTAAAGTAAGGGTAAAAGTGCTAACTACTCTAGATAGCAACCTGTGTAAGCCGGGAGGCTCACACATGAAAAGAAAACCATAGTGGTTAGACTTAAAGCTGAACCCAGCTTCAGCACCATCCTAGGACCAGCCTCGAGCAGAATCCAATTGAATGATTTGTGCATAATGCTGCTAGGTTCAGAGGTTAAGAATATACAGTATTTAATTACTATCCCTGACTCTTTAAACTGGTTGTTTATGGTTATATCCGACGTGATGGATTTAAGGTTGTAGGCTAGGGTAACTTCCCTCCAGTCCAATTTAGGACAACATAGTCCTTGGTAAGAAAATAAGGTCCCCTGACAAGTGCGACTGGAGAAATGCAATGAGGAGCATCCAAAGGTGTCTTGTCTAACTTGAAGGAAATGGGAAACAACACAGAACACACTCCAGTTAAATAGATTAAAAGAACGCCTTTATTTCTAAAATGTGGCTTAACTACACCCACGGTGTGCTAAGCCAGTTTTGGAACTGATCCTGCAGCTCGGAGTAAAACCGGACCAATGGAGGAGCAGTCAGGGCTCCCAGTTACAGGCACCAAGGTGTCACTACTCCAGCAACTCAATCTACAGAGTTTTTCTTCAGCTGTTTTTTGTGACGTATGGAGAGTCGTTTTGGATTTCTCTGTACGACAGAGAGGTCCGACCTTGAGGAAGACCGGTAGCCCACATCCTCTGCTTTTATAGGCTTAATGATATGGCCTGGCTTGGTGACAACCTTGGGCATAGTCAGCTTTTGGAAGGACCTCTGGGTGTTCCATGTAGATCCTATAGGGGTCTGAATGGTCCTTTCAAATTGCTGATGGTGTGTGAATGGATATGGAAGCATCCGCACCTAGAAAGGAAGGCAGAGTGATGTGGCATGAGCCAGGCCTGTAAACTCTAATGGCACCTGGTCAGGTAGTTTTAGCACATAGGCCATAGTTCTACACAATGGTTGCAGTGAGTGAAGCTTCTGAGAGGCTAAGGTATCCCCATGCCCCCATCCAACCTTAGGAGTGCCAATCTGCTTGATGGCATATGGGAGTAGAGGGGCCTAATTTGGATTAGAACCTCCCTTCCCCCAGGCTTACACAACAATCTAGGGATTGAAAAACCATCCCAACAAGGCCCCTGCAGCTATAGGAACACTACAGGAGCTGCAGGTTGCTGGCCCCTAGTGGGTCTCCCTATACAACATTGTGACTGCAAGACACATCTGAGTATTGGTGTATCTCTGTGACTCTCCTACCCTCTTCATGCTCTTAATCCCTTCCTTTCCTCCCCTTGATTCACAGGATTGATGTTTTACGGAACCCAAAGATTTACTCCTGAATCCTGAACTCTACCAGGCTATTACACTTAGCTTCATGCTCTTCCCAAGTCTCATTTCCTTGCCCAGGATTCTTCTTCACTCCACCAAAGCGCTACCTTCAGACATATAAATAATCTTTAAACACCTCCCCAATGGCCAAAGAGGAGCAAAAAGATGTAAGCAGAAAAACGGGTAAGTTACAATCAGTAGTCTCTAGAGATACTCAATGGAAGACTCAAGAGAAGCTGAGTACTGCCGGGCAGTCCTGGTGGTGGTGAAGGACACAGATTCTTTAGGTTAAGGGAGGGTCTTAGTGGGGTTGACAGCTAGATCTGTGCATGTCACCCAGAGCAAAAGAATAGAAAAAAACACCTGCACAAAATATGCAGTCTTGGGAGGTTTTTCCCCCTTTGGCTCAAAGTGCTTTATTCTATTGCATGCTGGGACCTGAAGTATATATAGCTTATTAAAAAGATGAAGAAAATCAAGGGAGATTCTTGGAAAGTTATTTGTCAATGTACTGTGACTGTATTAAAAAACAAATAGTTAAGATTCCTGGAAGGGAAAGGTGATCTTTATTGAGGTCTGTACTCTGCCCTTCGCCTAGAATCCGGGCCCGGTGAAGCACCCCTTTTCTCTCCCTCTTATCCCATAACTGCTTGTTCATTGCCTATTTTCTGGTTATATATCCTCAATTGGGATTACAATTCAATTTATGCAGCAAAATAAGATCAACAGAGTATTACTGAAATGATATTTTCTCCTCTCTTCTGTACCTATTAAATAGACCTCCCCCACTTCAGAAGGAAAAATACAACTCATTTCAATATTAAACCGGCTGGGGACAGATCACAGGGCCACAGACTTTCAGAACTGAAGGGAACATAAAGGTCACCGAGTCCAGTCTCATTCCCAAGTCCCTTTTACACATGCTCACAACCCCAGAGCAACCCCTTCTCTCTTCTGACCGGCAGAAAGTTTTTCCTTGAACTCTGCCTTTCCTCTAACTTCTGCTTTATGTGACTTCCACACGACAGCCTTCATTATACTGGAAGACCATGATCATGCTCAAATCTGCTCCTGTCTTGGGTAAACATCCCTAGCTCATTATCACATGACACAATTTTAAATCTTTTCATTGTCCTGAACAAGTACTGGTTGATCTTCATTTTTCTTAAGATGCAGCTTAAACCTATAGCCTCTGAACATTACCTGGACTATAAACAAAAGCCTGCAGAATGGCAATTCTTAGTTTGCTGAGACCCATTTGCATCAGCATTATCTGGGGGTACTAGCTGAAAATGCAGATTTGGGGGCCTCACCATTGCTGCAAAGATTATCCTTTAAGTTTTAACTTTCCCAGCCAGTAATTAAAACAGCAGAGTCAGTTTGGAATTATTCATCTCAGAGCCAGTGAAAAGAAAAATAGATCCGATTCTGTGGCCAAGATCACACATCCCTCTTGACCACAGAGCACCAGAACGCTCCTCCCAAGCAGGAGAGCCAGGCAGCAAAGAGGAGGTTGCCAAAGGGCTCTCTATCCCTCACCTGATGAGCCACTGCATGGATGTTCCGCTTCTCATTGAGAATCACATTTGGCAAATTCTTGTCTTTCCTTGGAGGACCCTCAGGGGCTTTAACGAGAAACCTGGAAAGCAGAACGGCAGGACGTCTGACTAAGAGCATTAAGGACTTAGTCAAAAGGGCAGAGAGGACACATGAGGGTCAAGTGGGAGAACCTGGTGCCCTTCTAACAGGCTTTCTTCCTTGTTCTTACCGGCGTCTCTTCTTGGCACTGGGCTTCAGGCCCACACCACCCCACTCGCCCCAGCCAGGCAGAGTCAGGTCCACATCCTTCGGCTTACTCGCCTCCACGGCTTCCCTCTTCTCTTTCAAGAAGTCTCTGATGACATCATCCCCAGCAAAAGCTTCCTTTATCATCTGCCTTTGATCTCTCTCTTCATCTTCCTGGGAAGAAATGAACAACAGCTACAGCTTGTCTCCTGAGCCGAGGTTCGTGGCAAGACCGCTCAACTGCTGGGTCGTGACATTTTAGCGCCCCCTAGGGGGAAGTGCGGAACAATGATGGTCTTGCACTACAAACCCATCGGCAGCCAATCAAGCTCCAATCTTCTCTCTAGGGTAAATATCCCTAGCTCATTATCATATGACACAATTTTCAACTTTCAATAAGGACACTGCAGGGTAGAGGAAGGAACGGCCTGTGTTAGGAGGGGGAGCTCCAAGTGGGCCTGGCCAGAATGTGGGGGTCCTCCAGCTTATATCTCTGAAAAGACAGGCACCACGGCTCCTCACTTGAGCAGTTTCAGTGACTTAATCGGGGAGCCCCCCCGCCCTGGATCATTCGAGATCCCACCGAGTAGAGCAAAATATTGTCAACAGCTCACCGACTCACCTTTGAGTTGTCCTGCCTGGCATCTGGTCAGAGCTCTGAGTGACTCCCTCTTTCCTCTGAGGGCTTTAGAGTCACCCCAGGGAGGATTCGGTGGCTCAGAATTTAAGGCGAGGGAGTCTCAGCGGCACTCACAAATTTGCATCTACGAAACTGTCACTGGGACAAGCCGGGCCCATACTACTCCAGACCTCTTAACTGCCGCCATGTGCCCCCAGCACAGAACTTCACTGATTCTATTCCTCGCGGAGGAAGGACACTTTCCACACCAGCTCTGATACCCCCCAATGGCCCACGACCCTGGCTCTGCTCACCAACTCCTCTACTGTCGTGGGAACTGCCAAGGACTTCATGGAAGGAGATTTTGTGGTCAGGAGGTTCTGGAGATCAATCATTTGCTCCTTCCTTTTCTTCTCCTTGGGGACACCAAGATGATTACTTGGGTTCCTCTCCAACTGCTGCCCTTCTACCGCAACTCTGGGAAGCTCCTTGTTTTGAAAACATCCTTCTTTGCCCAGCTCCTCCAGTTCATCCAGAGTTCGTGCTCTCTCCGGCCTCTGCAGCAACAGAGGCTCCTCTTCCTCCCCGGCAGGTTCCTCTCTCTGGACCGCCAGAACTGTCCTCGTTGAACTCAGTTCTTGCTTCCTGGACTGATGGCTCTCCCTGTTGAGTTTCTGAGACAGTGCCCTCAATTCAGACAGCACCTCCTGGCTGCTAAGATCTGGGGGAAGAAATGAAAGCTGTCGGAAAAGTAGGGTGGGAGCTGCCTTGTCAACAAGCGTCTACTGACCTCTCGCTGGGCGCTGGGCACCATGGGAGACATGCTAACGGGGACAAATGGGTAAGAGAAGATGCCATTCGCTGGATCTCCTGGCAAGTTCACTAATCATTACCTGTCAAGTCGTGGACAATGGAGTTTAGGAGTTAAAAGCAGCATGTTGGGAAGCAGATGTCCGGGTCCTATTCCCAGCTTTGCCAATGACTCACTGTATAACTGGAGCTGTGGCTTATTTCCCCGTAAACTCTGCTTGGGAAGATCACCTCAAATTCCAAATTTGTATTAAAAGAGCTGTTTTAGCCAGTGGCCTCTAAATTCAACTTCATTGTCATTTATTATTTGTAATTGCTAAAAAACTGTGATTTCTAATTTGTAATTTACACTGTAATTTCCTACTTGTAAAAACTGTATCCAGCATTGTTTTACCTTAAAGCAGCATTTCACAATCTGCTGTGGCAGAGTCAAGTAGCTCACACTTTCCAGCCACGAGCATCATCTGAGCAAATACTGCTAGTCTCTGAGAGCCCCGAGGGAAACACAGCCGTGACATGCTTTTAAACTGTCCCTTGCGTTGACTCAAGTTGCCTCCATTCCCAAGTTCATCCTGCTCTCTAGCTCTGGCTTGAAGCCACTGGAAGAAGCTACTTAGATCTGGCCTGAGGACATGCATGTTTATTCTCAAGGACTAACTTTCCTTGCTCATTCTGTTTGGGGCCACGCCTTCCCACTATTTTAGGATACTATTTCCCCAAAGGTTTGGGATCATTCTATTTACCATCCAAGGAAGTCCAAGTCCACCTTTCATTCCGCAACCAACTGTTCTACACGTTTCACTAGATGGGCAGCTTTTGAGGGGGCTTGGGAGGAACCATCTCGGCCTGCGGTGCTGCTTTCTACAATCCTCTCGGAAGCGACTGCTTGCCAATTGTTAATCCCAGAAGTCTTTAGCTGAAAACCCTAAGTAAAGGTCCTCCAATACATTCTAAATGACAGCTCTAAAAACAAACTTTTTTTTTTTTGCCACTTGCTGTCGTGTAAATGCATTCATTATTCCTCTAGGAAATATAATCGGACCCAAGAATCTGTCCAGATTCAGGTGATTTCTGAAGGCAGTTAGTTTCCTAAGCAGGCTTATAAGGCTTTGTCCCCAGAATGGGAACTCTGACCTGCCTCAAGGGTGCTAAGGCTGCTAATTAATATATAACATGCAAATCGAGTCTGAGCATGGCGTAACAATTCTAATTTACCCTGTACCTTGTGAAGTCATTCATTCCTATCAAGAAAATCACACCCCATATCAACATATCGACAGACAACTGCAGCGATGATTTGAAGACACTTCATAATGTCTCAAACTACGCCTCTGTGTCTGTGGGTGTGAACAACTTTCAGATTTGCCAGTCCACCACATGTACTTCTCACTGGCTTGTGGGTACCAGTGATGTTAACTCCTGCCCTTCCTTCAAGGATGGTGTACTTCTGTCTTTCTGAAGACTGGACACACACTCTAGAGCCATGCAGATGCCTGCTTATTAAATGCCTTTGAAGGAGAATGGTCATGACAAATCTGTTTTCTCTTCAGGGACCCAGGGCACTCTCTTGAAAGTACCTAGAGCCTAATCACTCTGTGACACAGGTGGGTGGACCCGGCTTCCCTCTCAGTCTGCCAAGAGCACCAGCACTAGGCACTCCTCCCCTCTGGTCCACCACTGCTCACCTTTTGCTTCTTGACTGCCCACCGGCTTGGCGATCTGGTTGAGCCCAGACTTTTGTCTAAGTGATCGCCTTTCCTCAAATTCTTTCAACAGAATTTCTTCCGCCACCACTGGTCCTTCTTCCTCACTTTCAGGAGCCTCCTGGGCTGCAGGCTCTGCAAGTTCTTCAGGGTCCCCCTGGACCTCAGCCTCTTTTGTGTCACCTGAGTGATTCCTGAACATCCAGGGGTTCGGTCTGTCTGCCTTCACCTGCACCTCATTCACCTCGTCAGGGACAAAGGGTTCACCCTCTTCCTCCGCACCTCCCTCCTCTTCCGCACTCTCGGAGGCCACCTGGATCTTCTGCATCAGCTCTTTGTTCCTGGCCAATTGTTCCTGCATAGCCTGGCGAGCCTGGAGGAAAGGGTCACGGCACGAGCACCTTGTCATTAGTGACCACAGTAACACCTTTCTTGGTCCATTTCTTAGAGCTGCCTCCTCTCAATCTGACTTAAGTATTTCTTACTGGTACCTACTGTTCAAACTGCACATACACCACTGTGTTAACAGCTATGGAATAAAACAGAAGACAAATTCTTTGTCCTCAAGGAATCAACATGTGAAACAAGGTTTTAAAAAAAAAAACACACAACTCCTCTCCCCTTTAACTGGACTTGCCTTCAATGCTGCTTCCCTTTCATCTCTCCCTTTCCACCTTGTTCCCGGTCATTTTCCTCTCTGCCTTAGAGATTTTCTGATGCCTTTTTAGAGTCCTGGTTTTCCAAGCATCCTCATGGCTCTTTCCCAACTCTGCTTCTGCTAGCATCCTTATGGATTTTCCTTTCTTTCCTCCAATTCCATCTCTGATTCTTAAGAGAATGGTATTGTTTTACATATATCAGTAATGTGAACAGAGTGATCCCCCCGGTAATATTAGAGAGTAGCCTCAGAGTCCCCTTGCTGAAGTTGTCTTAAATCAGAATAAAAGTTAAGGCTTTACCTACACAGCTGAACAGCGAGCCTGGATGGTCTCTCACCCTGATGGTCTCTTACCTCCAGGTCGTATTTGGCCATAACTGCCTTTGACTTTGCCCATTTCCCACTGTTCTGGTGCTTAAGGCTCATTCGCTCCTGGAAAGAAAGGGCAGAGTGAGATCCTTATTGCTTTCCGGGGAAAGCTGGTTCAAGGGTTGGAGGCCAGAGGCAGCCTCACCATCATTCTGGCCTTTTCGAGTTTTTCCAGTTCTTCCAATGCTGCAGCAGGATTGACCTTCCGCAGCTTCTCGAACTCTTTTAGGGCTTGCTTGGCCTTTCCTTTCTTCAGAAGTTTGTGATACCTATAGGATGAGAGAGGGGTATGGGGGAAGAGATTTAGCTGAACCACTGGCGCCACACACGAGTGCCCCGCCACACAAGGGGTTTCCCTATGTGGGGGAATGGAAAGGACATCACAGAGCTAGCTGGCTGCAGAGAGCCGGCTCGAGACATGCGACGCCCCGCGGGACTCTCAGTCCCTGCAGCCCCCAAGGGCAGACCTCTGCAGAGCAAAGAGTCCCCTCTGCTTCTAGAACGCAAGGGAAGAGCAGAATAGGATCCAAAGAGGCAAAAAGGCAGGAAGGAAGCCCTACTGGCCTCCACAGCTGTAGAACTCAAGAGCTCATTCGGCAGAACCACTCTGTGATGCCCTGGAAGGGAGAGAAAGTAATTGAACAGTCCTCTTTTTAGCAAAACCAAGACGGAAAGCCAAAGCCACAGGAGCAGGTACTACTGAAGGAGGCAAAACTCTCTGAGGTTGGTTTGAAAAAGAAAGAGGCTAGTCACTACTCTTTGGGACCTCTCCTACATGACCCCAGCCGCCATGGGCAAGGTTCTCTCCTAAGGACTCGTGATTCTTCCTCGTCACTTTCTTCCATGGAACCCAAGGCCAGTACACAGGGGCCTCCTTACTTTTTGCTTTTGATTTTCTTCTCTCTTCGAGCCCTGGCCTCATAGTAGGACTGCAGGGCCCGGGCCCTTTGAAGCTCTGCTCGGCGCATCTTCACCTATAATGAATGACATTTACAGTGACCCCTGGGTTTGATGGCAAATGCTGGGAGAAAGAGAGCATGTCTGGGTGGATTAAAGGGCCTAGCACACTTACCTCTTCCAGGCTCATGGCTTTGAGAGAGGCCTTTTCTATGGGAGTCAGTAAAGGGTCCGTCACTGGCTGCTTGTTCTTATGGAGGAGATTAAAAATCTCCTGCTCCAGGGGAGTTCTTGCCTTAAGGAGGTAACAGAACACTCTAAGTCTTAAATCATGCTCCTAGAGTCTCCCTCTTTACAATCCTATGGCCATATACTCTATGACATTATAATTGGAATCACGAACTGGATAGGACTGACTGTTACAGCAAGAGAAGGGGGTTCCAGGCTCGCTGTTCAGCTGTGTAGGTAAAGCCTTAACTTTTATTCTGATTTAAGACAACTTCAGCAAGGGGACTCCGAGGCTACTCTCTAATATTACCGGGGGGGGGGGGATCACTCTGTGTTCAGATTACCAATGTATGTAAAACAATACCATCCTCTTAAGAATCAAAGCAGGATGCCCTTAAGGTCAATGCTGGCAGGAGAGAGGAACAGCAGTACCAAATTGTCAGTCTTAAGAGTTGCAAAACAAAACGGTCCCTGTATTGTTATGTATATTTGAAGCACAATACTCTTAACATAAAGTTAGGGACCTCAGATCCATATCAGCCTCCTTTTAAGAATAGTTCTAGAGAAAAGGGGAGGTTAGGTCTTAAGATGAGCACAAAAAGACACTGCCTTTAACAATAAGACCTTCAGGTAATTAGCCTGCTTCCTGACAGTTCAAATTTAACTCTCATCAATTTCTAACTTTGGCTCCAACTCCTCAGTTGCCAGTTAACTTTGCATACTAGGTGGTGTCTACGCTGATGAAATGAATGGACTGTGAACCAGTGACTTTACATGTCAACAAAAGACCCCATCTGCTGCTTGACTGATATTGTGAGGATGGCTAAAATAATCAGGCTGATCGTGTCATGGTCCACTTTGGCAAGGCACAAAGACAGCCTGGGGCAAGAGCCAGTTTCAAACCTCATGCACGTATTTTATGTGGTTTTCTTCAACGACCATATACATCACGGTCAGTGTTAAAACTTACAAGTATCTGGACAAATGCATAAACACACATCATCACACGTTACACGGCACTATTGATCTAACCATAAACCTACTGAATAGTAAAGGTGCATGTTCTTCCATTTTTAGTATTTGCAGTAGTAATCAATCACAGGCTACAAAGTGATTTATATTACAATGTTGTAATCTCCCTCCAATTCAATTCAATTTACAAACATTTATTGATTGCAGCTACATTCCAGGCACTTGTGCAGGGTGCTACGAATACACAATTAAGATAGTTCCTGTCCTCATAGAGCTCATAGCCTTTCAGAGGAAAGAGACATATGCACCACTAACAACATAATGGGTTAAATATTAGACCACAGGAGTAATCACAGAGGAAGGAACAATTAATTCTGATTAGGAGGTGGGGCAGCTCGGGGAATGAAGAGACTTTTTTTTTTGCGGTAGGTGGGCCTCTCACTGTTGCGGCCTCTCCGGTTGCGGAGCCACAGGCTCCGGACGCGCAGGCTCCGCGGCATGTGGGATCTTCCCGGACCGGGGCACAAACCCGTGTCCCCTGCATCGGCAGGTGGACTCTCAACCACTGCGCCACCAGGGAAGCCCCAGGAAGAGACTTTTTGAATTAGGCTTTGAGGCATAAGCACAATTCTACAAGGAGGTGGGAAAAGCCAAATGGAGAGATGAGTATAAGCAAAAACACAGACCTAGGGAAAGCAAAGGTATGTCAGGGAACAATGCACTGTCCAGTGTAGCTAAGATGCCGGCACTTCTGTCTCATTCGGTAAGTGGAGAGCCTTTTGAAGGATTTTAAGCAGGAAAGTGATAATCGGTTTTGTGTTTTGGAGACAAAATCCTGGTGATTGTGTAAGGGGTTCTATGGAAGGTGTCAAATGAAAATGAGGAGGAACCAGGGATGTGAGAGTTATTACAGAGACAGAACTACAGGACTAGACCCCCTGCATGGGCTGGGGGTGCTGGCAGTTGAGGGGAGAAGGAGTTATGCCATTGACTGAGTTATAGCATGAAGGTCGTGGTATAGAGCTTCAGGGTCTGGGGAAGGAAAATGCCAGGCTTTCTTTGTTGTTGAGAAGTTTAGGTGCACAGGGGAGAGCCAGGTGAGGCCTGCTAGTCATATGGAACATGGGTCTGGAACTCAGAAGGAGTTGAGAGTGATCTGTACCATGTTTACAGAGCAAGAATAAAAAGGACTAAGGAGAGTCAGATAAAAAGCAAAACAAACAGACAAGAAAACAACAGCAGGACTACGTCACAGAAGCCAAGGGAGAAGTTTTAACCACATGATGTGTTAATAGCGTCAAATAGGCTGAAGACGCAGAGGACTTGGGATCTGGCAACTGGGAGGCCCCTTGCTAACACCTTCTGAGAGAAGTTTCAGGAAGGCAGTAGGGGAAGAAGGTGAGAGAATGGAGACCAGCTCTTCCCAAAGCATGTTCCTCAGCAGCTGACAAGATTTACTTCATTTTTTAAAAGTTTAAAATTCAATGTGTTCGATTTTTAATAAAATCAGCCTGTCCTACCTGGGTTAGAGTAAATCATAGGGGTTTCTTTACTATCTTTTCATAGCCTTTAAAAGGCTAGCGTAGGGGCTTCCCTGGTGGCGCAGTGGTTATGAATCTACCAGCCAGTGCAGGGGACATGGGTTCGAGCCCTGGCCCAGGAAGATCCCACATGCCGCGGAGCAACTAAGCCCGTGTGCCACAACTACTGAGCATGTGCTCTAGAGTCCGTGAGCCACAACTACTGAGCCCGCATGACACAACTACTGAAGCCTGCGCGCCTAGAGCCCGTGCTCCACAACGAGAGGCCACCACAATGAGAAGCCCGTGCACTGCAACGAAGAGTAGCCCCTGCTTGCCACAACTAGAGAAAGCTCGTGCGCAGCAACGAAGACACACAACAGCCAAAAATAAAAATAAATAAATAAATTTATTTAAAAAAAAAGTCTAGCATACACCGTGGACCGCCAATCTCCAGTAGGGGCATGTGGCATTTTCTAGCAACGGAACCCTACCAAACACCCCACCCAGTCCCACTCCCAGGGCATACTGAGAAAAGAAGGTTTTGAGGAGAACACTTTGGGAAATGCTAGTGTCGGTTGCCAGTGGAGGGAAGGAGGGAGTGGTGGGAAGTTACCTCACATCATTTCTAGCACTTTACAGTTTACAAATGCTTTCTCACACATTATCCCCTTTAATTCTTCTCAGCTAGAGTCAAACGGAATTTTAGGAAACTGGACCAAAACTACAAGTGCAGACATTTTGGATTCTTAATTTCCAGAAATACTAGTATATTGCTAGTCCTTGGGCTTTGCCCTCTAAGGCACTGCCAGCCACAAAGGACCCCCTGACTTCTCTGTGCCATGTTGGTGTAATTTCTCAAAGATGAACCTTAGGGCTTCCCTGGTGGTGCAGTGGTTGAGAGCCCGCCTGCCGATGCAGGGGACACGGGTTCGTGCCCCGGTCCGGGAAGACCCCACATGCCGTGGAGCGGCTGGGCCCGTGAGCCATGGCCACTGAGCCATGGCCGCTGAGCCTGCGCGTCCGGAGACGTTGCTCCGCAACGGGAGAGGCCACAACAGTGAGAGGCCCGCGTACCGCAAAAAAAAAAAAAAAAAAAAAAAAAAGATGAACCTTAGAATGAATGGTACAGCAGGTTTGTGTACAGCATCTGGGCCCCACTCTGTCTCGCACAGGGAGTTCCTGGAGATCAGAGGCTACGCCATTCTCAGTGCAACCCGCCCCCCCCGCTTCTCATCTTTAATGACCAACTCGGCTTTGACCTGCCATCTCTAAGGTCATACCAGCATCTGGAAAAAGCAAGGTGCAGAACAGTGTGTAGCAGTACTACTACTTTTCTGATTAAAAAAATGAGGTAAACATAAATATATCCATAAAACTCTTAAGTTAACAACAACAAAAAACGTATAAAAAAGTGGTGATCTCTGGGTGAGTATGGAGGTAAAAATGAACAGATGGGGGGACAAGGGTGGGGTCAGACTTTTCTCTATGTATTTTCTATACTTATTTTTGAATCCTGCAAATTGTATTACCTCAATTTTTTTCCCCTAAAGTCTCCCTTCCATCCTGCAGCCACACTTTAAACCTGGTCTCTTTTTCATGTGGAAAAGGAAGCATCCTAGAAAGCAAATGGTGGTGACTTCAACAACAGTATCCGAAACAGAGCTTATCCCTGTAATGAGCAATGACTTGCTCAATTTCTAGCTATGGCGGCAAGCCATGTTTACTTTGATGATCTTTAATTACCTCAACTTCCTGACACATAGGACACCATTTTCGGATTTATAGAAAGCAGAGAAGCCATCTATCCATGGTTTGGGCACTGATGTTTTGGACTATTTTTCTACTAAAGACAGAACACCACATTATAGACTGCATAACCCATGGTGTATTGGAAAAGAAAGGCTAGCTGTTCTGAAGTTGTTCAGACTAAAAATTGAAACTTTAGGGACTGACACAGGATTACTAACTTTTAATTTTGCCAATGGCATAACTACCGTTCCACCCCCAACCCCATCATTTACTACCACCATCATTTTGTAAAGGAAAAGCTATTTCAACACCATTAAAGTGGAAAGAATAACCTCATAATAAAAAAGAGCTGGCAACCTTACACCAGCATACTCACAGTTGTCCTTTTACTTCAGACGGATGAAGCATCTGCCAGAGATCATTGTTTGGGAAACCCAGTGCTAAAATACCTTTTTTATTTTCTGCAGCTCAGTCATAATGAGTTACTTGCTAGACTTCTAGTCATTATCAGCAATCTGCTATATTTTAATATGGTATTCCTTTTCAAGCAAACTTTGGTTCTGCTGCTCATATATTCCTCCTAAGGCATCATTAATGCTGCCAGGTTCCTGATCGTCCCAAGGTCAGAATGTTGGCTTTAAAAGCTTTTTTAAAAAAATCCAGTGTGTGAAAAAGAAAACATCATTATGTTCCTTCTCTATTGGCAATCAGATGTGGTCACACAAACACATGCAAATAACCATGCAGTGGACAATCCAAGCTGAGGAAGCTGAGGAAGGGCGATGACAGAGCTATGGCAACTGGCTACGAATCTTGCTCCCCCGCCCCCTCCCATTTTGACCGCTCAACTAAAATGACTGCAGCTACCATTTCGGCTTAAGGTGTCCGACAAGACCAACTGCAGGCTCTGCAATGTCCACGCGGTGCAATCTCACCTTCCAAGGTGTGCTATCCTCGTGTTGCACTTACCTTCCAGCCACTGACCACATGTTCGATGGGAGCAAAGATGGACTGCTGCTTGCTCAGGGGAAAAACCAGCTGCTCTGCTTGCCGGTTCTTCTGCACGACGGGATCCCATTTGGAGAGGACTTGTGAGGTTTTATTGAATGCCACTTCTCTGTGGATCTGAAACAGGCAAAGCACACAGAAAGAAAGAGCCATGAAATTAAGCATCAAACTCAAAGGACCAGCAGGAAACTAAGAGGCCATGTTTCTTAGTTTAAGAAAGAAATCAGGATGCTAGAGATTAGCTCTTGCTTACTTCTCAGGACTAAGCTTCCCCTGAGATCAGTTTTAATCTTTTCCAGGGTGAGGCAACCACAACTTTCCTTCCTCCCATTTTTCAGGCCATCCCCCCTTCTCTTCTTACGCTATTTTTCCTTGTCAGTTCAATTTCTCCCCCTTAATGGACCACATTTTCTTTGACTCACCCGCTCAATCTCTTCTCTGTGAAGGGGTAACTCCACAGTCTTCTTCGATTTGACTCTATTCAGCTGCTTTTTCACAGCAGCCAATGAGGATGAAGTTTTAACAGGCTCAAGCAGATCTGAAAGGACCAGCTTTTCTCCTGATCCTGCAGAAAGGACAAACTTTCTGGTCAGACTGAGAAGTGAGGCAAAACCTCAACATCACATAGGGAGAGACCTCAGTAGAAAATGCTGGCGGACAGGCAGGTGTGCAGGGAAGCAGGAATAGTCCTCTTACTTCAGTCACTAGCCAGAGTGATGCCACTGCCTTCCTACATTCCCAAACGTGTTGGAAGGTGGAAGACAGAAAACTATTTAAAACAGTCATTTGCTTTTCTCCTGGTCTTTCTGCTTCCAGTCTTGCCCCACTTCAATTCATTCTTCACACAGCAGCCAGAGTGTTTTGAAAATGTAAATCGTAGCACGTCATGATCCTGCTGAAAATCCTCCAATGGCTCCCCATTATACTTTGGTCCCTGTCTGTCTCTCCAACCTCATGTCATCCACAGATGGAGAATGCTCCAGCCGCACTGGCCTTCTTCCTCTTCTTCAAACATGCTGAACGTATATCTTCCTTAGCGCATTTGCGCTAGCTGCCCCCTCGCCTGGAATACTGCTCCCTATCTTTGCATGGTGACTTTTCTTGTTATTCAGATCTCAGCTTAAATTTTGCCTCTTCAGAGGCTTTTCATGCCCAGCCAACCGAAAGCAGCCACTTACGTCACTTGACTGCATCATCCTGTTGTAATTCGCTTATTGTCTCCCTGCACTAGAATGTAAGCTCCACGAAGTTGCAACTTATTCCTAACTGTAGTCCCAGAAACTGATATATGGTAGAGGCACGGTAAGTATTTGCTGAATGGATAAGCTTGGAAGAATATATTGTTACCAGTTCTGGGAGGTTATGTTAATGGTTACTAGAAGCACATAAGTCATTCAAGCTGCATAAGCTGTGAATATGGTGGAAAAGATTTGGCATCTAGACTTGTTATCAAGATAAAATCAAGTTAAAACACTGCCACATACTAGATCATATATTCTCAATCGGGGTGATATCATTCCCCCACCCAGGGGTAAAAACTGGTTCTTCGGTGGGCAGGGGTAAAAAAAAAAAAAAAACACTTAGATACAGCCATCCCTTGGCATCCATGTACAGGGGACTGGTTCCAGGACCCACCAAGAATACAGAAATCCAAGGATGCTCAAGTCCTTTGTATAAAATGGCACAGCACTGATATTTGCACATAACCCATACACATCTTCCCGTATATTTTAAATCATCTCTAGATTACTTATAATACCTAATACAAAGTAAATTCGATATAAATAGTTGCTGGTATGCGGGATAAACTCAAGTTTTGCTTTTTGGAATATTTTGAAATTTAAAGTTTCAATCCACATTGGTTGAACCCACAGATGTAGAACCCACAGTTACAGAGGGCTGACTGTATTAGTTTTGTGTCCCTCCAAAGCTCAGCCTTACCTAAGAAAATCTTATTCCTGGTGGCAGAGTAGGCGAGGAGGGAGGGAGGAAGTGAGGAAAAGAAATGCCTTAAAAGGCTCCTCAGGGGAGCAATAAAGAAAAAAGTTTGAGAAACACTGTACTGGGTGAAGGTCCTTGAGTAGGTAACTTGACTTCTCTGAGCTCCAGCAGTAGAGGAGAGATTATCTGCCTGTCCGAACTCAATGCACTGTGAGAACTCAAATAAAAATGAAATCAGGGACATGACTAAGCTCGTGAGAGGCAGCTGTCTTCATTCACATCCCTCTATCCTAGAAGTAGCTCATCAAGCTCAGTGGGAGATCCTGACTGTGGCCTTTTGGCTTTCTTCTAGAAATGGAAGAAATTCAAGAGCATCTGACTACCCTTCTTCACCCCCTCGCACGGTAGTGTTTATGGTATGATTCATTAACCACATCAAAAACAGCTGGGGGCTTCCCTGGTGGCGCAGTGGTTGAGAGTCCACCTGCCGATGCAGGGGACACGGGTTCGTGCCCCCGGTCTGGGAGGGTCCCACATGCCGTGGAGCGGCTGGGCCCATGAGCCATGGCCGTTGAGCCTGTGCTCCGCAACGGGAGAGTCCACAACAGTGAGAGGCCCGCATACCACAAACACACAAAAAAAACAAACGCTGGGAAGTGACCATTATGCTTTTGGAACTCCACAAGTTCCATGCAGATAGTTTCCTTTGGTTAACTTACCTTCAGAACTGACACTGAACTCTGACACCTTCAGACTAGCCTCAGATCTCTCAGCCAATTTCCGCCTGAAATTAAGCAAAACAGAATACAGAAAGAATGGATACATTTTTCTGGGGAACAAACACTTCTCTCTTCAAACAATGCTTTGGTTTCATTTCTATTCTAGAATCAGGTTTTGTCATAAAGCAACCAGGAAATCTGTTCCTAAGCTGGACATGGTAGTCTAACCATCTCTTAATGTAGGCTCAGCCCCTCAAAAACACAAGGCAATGCAAGGTAGGCATAATGAAAAAGGTATTGGACTTGAATTCAAACATATCTGGATTTGAATACTAGATCTGTCACTTATGAGCTGAGTGACTTTGGGACATGTCAA
The DNA here is from genome assembly GCF_039906515.1 of Pseudorca crassidens. Classification (NCBI taxonomy): domain Eukaryota; kingdom Metazoa; phylum Chordata; class Mammalia; order Artiodactyla; family Delphinidae; genus Pseudorca; species Pseudorca crassidens. The sequence goes on from NC_090317.1 coordinate 21,333,488, forward strand.
TCTTATTTTCTAGTTGAAGAAACTGACATGCAGAGAGGATAAAAAACTTGCCTACAGTCTCCAAAGTACATGCTCTGACAATTGTATCTTCATTGTCTTAGGCACTCAATAAATGTTAGCTGCAGATAAGTCTCATGGAATCAGCTAGTTATAACCTGTCCAAATCGAAGGGAATGTTACCTATTCTTTCCATCAAGTGAACTGATTGCTTCCAGAAGCTTTTGATGCTTTCTTTCTCCATCACTGTCCCCCTGGAAACAGAAAAGGAAAAACCATCAGAATGATGAGGGGAGGGAAAAGACAGTATGGCAATTGAGGCCCATGTAAAATCTCTCATTCTTTTGGTCAGTGGAGAACTGGTGAATCAGATGAGGTCTGGCGTGCAGGCATTCCAGCTCAAATGGAAAGAAATGCTTCAATAAGCCAAACTCCCTCACTGTAAGGAACATAGAGCCTTAGTAACCAGGAGCTAATGCCATGCCTCTGTCTTAACTTGTTTTGAGAAGAAAAGTGCCATGAGAAAAATGTTTCTGTATAGAATATATAGTGTGATCTGACACAGAAACTGACATAATAAAACCAATTTAAGTAGTTTTGTCAAGAGAATAAAGAGCTGGAATTCCTATAGCAGCTGTTGGAGACCCAGCTTAATTATGCATATGTATATTTCAGTCGGATAATCAAATAACCCTCTATGGAAATCCAAACTTGGGAAATAGGGAAATCATATAATACCACGTGTTTTGGTCTTATATACTCAACTTAAGCAACCTGAGGACAGTGTATCTTATATACGATCTTGGAATTCCCATAGCACTTAATACAATATCATATACATGAAACACTAAATACAGGTATTCTCTGCTTTTTGAACGTTTGCTTTGCTTTACGCCGCTTCACTTTCACAAAAGACCTACATTAGTACCTGCTTTTGCTAACTGAACAAAATCTGAAGAGGATTTTTGCTTTTACAAAAACAAACAAAAAGCCTTAAAATGAAAATAGCGTCTAGCATTTGTTTTGCAGTGAGTTGTTATAGAGGCAGCACATACTCAGAGTGGCACCACCAAGCCCCTTCCCTGGAAACTACACTTAGCATCTCAGCATCAAGCTGCCATAGCTTTGAACTGTCTATGAGCATCTATGCTTTATCTTGATTTATTTTGTGTTTCCATTAGCAAGATGTGTCCTAAGGTAATAGCTTCTTTGCTTTATGCCATTTTAGCTCATGAAAAGTTTCGTAGGAACACTCTAATTTGGGTAGTGGTGGAAACCTGTAACTAATTTATTTGTGAGACCTGAGCAAGTATAAACAATGTTGTCACCCCTTTTCTTTCCAGGAAATGTGGCATCTACCCTAATTTTGAGGCAGAAGGGAAATTGGAGAAGGCGGTTTAGTGGGTGTCACCCACCTCATCTTCACTGGTGCTCAAGGGGTACTCTCTTGGCAAATCCTCTAGTTCTTCCTGTTGGTTTAAAGCCAGAAGGCTGCTAAAGGAGATAAAAGAGAAATATTATCACTTGAAACAATTTTTCTTATGTTGAAATGATCTCTAAAACATAACTGCAGTTCTTAGTACAGAACAGTCCTATCCCCTGGAAGAGGTGCAAACCAAGCAGTGTGAGCATCTTTGGAAATTTGTCAAGACGTAAAATTTAGACTGCATAAGGCAGGCATCACCTGCAAGAGGTGAGCACTGGTTAGTAATACCCATACAGAACTGCATGAAAATGAAAAAGATCTAACACTCTTCAGTGACTGATTGGCACTCCATTTCCCACTGACCTCTGGTAGGCTGTAAAAATGTCAGACCCTAGGTAAGGTGGCAGAAGACGCTGTTGCTAGCCCTTGAGGCAAGGCAATATCACAATCAACATTTCTAAATCCTCCACGTGGAAGATACCTGTAAAGGTGCAAGCTTACTTAAAAGTGACATCTTGATCATTTGTTCTCAGGAATAGGGAAACGGGGAATTGGAAGAAAGCAGCTGGAGCTTGCTTGGCAAAGTAGGTGCTTAATTTAGGAGACTGGTACCCAGAAACAAATTATAGAGTCTACCATTATCTAATGGTATATGTCAAACTCTGCTAGGTACCCATTACTAAACAGATTATATTTAGTTCCCCCGGCGGCAGGCATGAAACGCCACAGAAAATGTTGTGGATGACTCCAATGAGCAAAGGTTTCCAAGATAAGAGGACTTTATAACGCAGTCACTGTCTGCGCAGAGGGTTGAAATGCTCCCCAGCAGCTGCAGAAAAAGGAGTCACGTGATGAGGAAAGTGCAACACGTTAACTTAGCTGGAGAGGGACAGGCCGCATCAGGACCAACAGGGATGAGACTAAAAAGCCGGGGAGTGGAGGGAGCGAATTAAATTAAATTAAAAGGGCTTTAAAGGATGGATAATGGAAATAGTAACGAATGGCGAAGTCTTGGGAGGGGAACAACCGACGCCAGCTAAAAGGCGGACTCCATTTCTCAAAAGCCCGGGAACCCGACCCACAACGAAACCCAGACCCCTCTTCCCCTCCGCTACGCCTCACCTCTCCGCAGCCCGACTCGAGCTCATCTCACCAGCCTGGATCTCACATGGGCCCGGAGCGGAAGCCGAAAGGAAAGCAGTTTCCGTGCCGGCCGCAAAGCAATTTCTGCTTCCGCCAATCACGCGCGACAAGGTGCGTCACTTCCGGCCCGCCCCGAGGCGTGCGAGAAACTGGAGCCGCTTCGGGAGGGTTCCGCTGGGAAGCGGGAGACTGGAGATAAAAGCTTGTCAGCGGACGACGCTTTGCTTACCCCACCCGCCCCTCAGCCCTCTGGCGCGCCAGCGTCCGTCCTCCCGGCCCTCCGGGTTCCCTCGCGGCGCAGGTGGGTGAGCTTAGCGGGAGGGTGCTGCGCTGTTGGCAACCGGGCAGAGCTTCCTGCGTCTGTCCGTGATCGACAGCGTCCTGCGAGCCTGCTGCCAGCCAGCTCGAGGCTTTATTGACCGCCCGGGAAGTGGCCAGCATCGTGCTAGGTCCTTGCGATCCGCCCATGGAGAAAATCCCCTTTCACCCCGCGCCCTTTTGTAATTGCAGCTCTGGGTTCCTACTTCCCTACGTAACAGAGTTTCATCCAAGAATGGGCTGTGTCAGTGGCTGCAACTTCCTCATCTCCCATCAACTTTTAAGAATTTTTTACACAAATGCCCTTTAACTGTTGAGGTAAGATAATGATTTGCCAGCCTCCATTTAAACATTTGGTGGTAATAGCAAAACTATTTTATAGCTATATTTGAAAAATTACTAGTTGCAAAGGAAATTACTGGACAATCTAAAAGTCATAGCATTGATTTTTCAAATTCTGCAACAATAAACCATGTTTTATTTTCCTGCTTAAAAAGATGAATTTTCCTTTAATTAAAAAAATGTAGAAAAGTAACACACGAAAACATTCTTGGCATTTATTCTTCGAAGCCACTCCCATTTTACTTTCACCCCACCATTCCACTGAAACTACTCTGGACAAGATCATCAGTGACACCCAAGGTTGCTAAATAAAACGGACACTTCTCAGTCTTTTTCTTCTAAGAACTCTGTGGTATTCGATACTGTTGGTTTGTCTTCTTAGTCATATTCAGGGAATGTCTTTGACCATCTACTATGTGCCAGGCCTCTCGGCAGTGGGGATACATTGGTGAATGAAACAGACATGTTCCATGGCCTTATATAGTCTACTTTCTAGTGCGATTAAAGACAATTTTGTCGTGGTTGAAACTCCATCCTGGGCTTCCATGACACCACTCTCCTGGTATCTTAGCTTTATGACCATCTTCCGACGTCTTCACTGCTGGAGACTTTTGTGCTTACTCCCTAAATGATGATGTTCTTTAGGTTCTGTACTCAGTGCTCTTTGTTTATCCCATGTGCTCTTCCTAAGCCTTTAACACTTGTATCAGAATTCCAAAAATCTATATCTCTAGCCCAGATCTCTTTCTTGAACTCCAGACTAGTATCTCGGATTGCCTTCCGGTGTTCCTTTTTATCCCACTGGCACATCAACTGTGAAGTGGTCAGTGATTCCTATCTTTTCTATCAGAATTCTGTATTTCCCATTTCTGGAACTGGCACCATCAACTACCCAGTTAGTCAAGTCAGAAGTCTGAGTCATCTTAGATTCCTCTCTCCTTTATGCTTTACAGTGATTCCCTCACATTGTCGGTTCTACTTCCTAAATCTCTCTCACGTATCTCCCTACCTTTCTGTCATTATTGCTGTGGTATCAGACCCTTACAATTTCAAGCCCATGGCATTGCTGTAATCTATTATAGAAAAGGGGAGCATTAAAGCATATTGATGGGGCTTCCCTGGTGGTGCAGTGGTTAAGAATCTGCCTGCCGATGCAGGGGACATGGGTTCGAGCCCTGGTCCAGGAAGATCCCACATGCCGCAGAGCAACAAAGCCCGTGTGCCACAACTACTGAGCCTGCGCTCTAGAGCCCACGAGCCACAACTACTGAGCCCTCGTGCCACAACTACTGAAGCCCAGGCGCCTAGTGCCCGTGCTCTGCAACAAAGAGAAGCCACCTCAATGAGAAGCCCACGCACTGCAATGAAGAGTAGCAACTAGAGAAAGCCTGCGTGCAGCAATGAAGACCCAATGCAACCATAAATAAAATAAATATTTTTTTTAAAAAGCATATTGATGAAGAGCATGGGTTTTGAACTAGACTCTCTGGGTTTGAATCTTACCTCTGCTGCTTACTAGCTTTGTAATTCTTTTTTAAAAAAATTTATTTATTTTTATTTTTGGCTGTCTTGGGTCTTTATTGCTGCCCGCAGGCTTTTCTCTAGTTGTGGTGAGTGGGGGCTACTCTTCGTTGTGGTTCCAGAGCTTCTCATCGGGTGGCTTCTCTTGCTGCAGAGCACGGGTTCTAGGTGCGCGGACTTCAGTAGTTGTGGCACTCAGGCTCAGTAGTTGTGGTTTACGGCCTCTAGAGCGTAGGCTCAGTAGTTGTGGTGCATACGCTTAGTTCCTCCGTGGCATGTGGGATCTGCCTGTACCAGGGCTCGAACCCGTGTCCCCTGCACTGGCAGGTGGATTCTTAACCACTGCGCCACCAGGGAAGTTCCTAGCTTTGTAATTCTTTACTTAACCTCTCTATGCCTTTGTTTCCTCATCTTTAAAATGGGAATTATAATAATACATTGGATAGTTGTGAGGGCTAAATGAATTACTATACATAAAGCACTAGAATAAAGGACAAGCCCTTAGTATAATACCTGTCACATTAAAATGCTCACTCAATAGATATTAGCTCTACTAATTATTTTTTAGGGTTTTCAGTCTTTAGTCTTTCTTCATCCAATCACATAAGTTGGACCATGTCATTCCCCTACTTAATGAAGCAAATAGACCCTAATGACTTTCAAGAAAAAATGAAAAAACTCTTTTGTCCTGTCTACTTCTTCAACCTGTTGGAATTGCTTGCCCCTTCCCCCACGGCAATTCTAATTATATTTTAATGGGCAGATGATGCTCTCTTAATCTTATATAAAGTATGAATAAAAGCATTTTAAGAAAACATTGACGTGTTTTATTGATTTATACTTAATCTAAGTAAAGACAGTGTGTATGCTATGAAAATGCAGCTTTAAGACAAGTCCCCTAGGTACTCCCCCTTCCTAGCTCTAACCAGATTGCTGCCCCATTTCCCTCTTATGCAGAATTATGGAACAGCTGAGACCTAAAGGAGGAGAAGGAGCCAGCACTGGGGGGAACTGGGGATGAATGTTCTGGGCAAAGGACCACCATGCAGCTTGCGGGATCTCAGTTCCCCAACCAGGGATTGAACCCGGGCCATGGCAGTGAAAACACTGAACCCCAACCACCAGACCACCAGGGAACTCCCATAAGAACTCTTGATCTTGATTAGAGCTATTAGTGATTATCAGTAAAATAAAAATATATCCCCCCCACACACAAGTATGTTTATATTTCAACTGGCTTACATTTCACAAAAAGGACCTAGGCTCAAGCCAAAACTTGCAACATGGCAACAATTGTGATTTTATGATAAATTCATGATGTATGCCCTGCAGCATCTAACCTACTCCTTGAATATAGTAGGGGCCCAATAAGTGTTTTTTGAATTAGTGAATGAAGTCATGATAGTCCATGCTATTCATAATCATAAAACTGCATAATTATAATTATTTTACATAACTTTAGAATTTACAGAGTGCTTGCTATGGTCTGAATGCTTGTGTCCCCCCCAAATTCATATGTTGAAATCCTAATCCCCGATATTATGGTATTTGGAGATGGGACCTTTGGGAGGTGATTAGGTCATGAGGGTGGAGCCCTCATGAATGGGATTAATGCCCTTATAAAAGACACCCCAGAGAGCTCCCTTGCCCCCTTCCACAATGTGAAGACATAGCAATAAGGTGCTGGCCATGAACCAGGAAGAGGGCTCTCACCTAACCATGATGGTACCTTGACCTTGGACTACCAGCTTTCAGAACCACCAGAAATAGATTTCAGTTTTTAATAAGCCACCTAGTCTGTGATCTTTTGTTATAGCAGCCTGAGCAAATTAAGACGGTGCTTTTATATCCATTATGCCATTTTGTTCTTTTTTTTAATTAAACTTTTAATTTTGAGATAACTATAGATTCACATACAATTGTAAGAAATAATACAGAGATCCCGTGTATCCTTTACCCAGTTTACCCTAATGGTAACATCTTGCAAAACTCTAATACAATATTACAGCCAGGATATTGATATTGAGATAGTCAAGGTACAGAAAAATTTCATCACCACAAGGACCAGTCATGTTGACCTTTTACAGCGTACCCACCTTCCTCCCACCCCTGCCTCCTCCTTAATGCCTGTCAATCACTAATCTCCCCATTGGTATAATTTTGTCATTTCAAGGATGTTATATAAATAGAATCATACAGGATGCAACTTCTTGAGTTTATATTTTTTCGCTGCCTATTCACTCAGATTATTCTGTATATCAGTAATTCATTTCTTTTTGTTGTTGTTGTTTTTTAAGTGTATAATTCAATGGTTTTTAGTATATTTACACAGTTGTGCAGCCACCATGGCAATACATTTTAGAACATGTTCATCACCCCCAAAACAAACCTTGTACCCTTTAGCCACCATCCCATGGTTGTATAATAGGAACTATATTTGATCTTTGTCCCTGGATCCTGGCACAAAGCTCCCAAAGTCCTTGGAATTTTCTGAGTGATAGGAGTGCCTTTTGCCAATGATTTAATCAATTATACCTATGTAATGAAGTCTCCGTAAAACCCCAAAAGGTCGGGTTTCAGAGAGCTCCTGGGCTGGTGAACACATGGAGATGTGGGCAGAGAGGCACACCCAGAGAGCATGGAAGCTCTGTGCATCTTCTCACGTACCTGGCCCTTTGCATCTCTTCCAATCTGGCTCTTCCTGAGTTACATCCTTTTATAATAAACCAGTAATCTAGTAAGTAAGCCAGTTTTCTTAGTTCTGTGAGTCACTCTAGCAAATGAATCGAACCTGAGGAGGGGGTTGTGGGAACCTTCGCTTTATAGTCAGTGGTCAGAAGCACAGGTAACAATCTGGACTTGGGATTGGCATCTGAAGTGGGGTGGGAACAGTCCTGTGGGACTGAGCCCTTAACCTGTGGGATCTGACGCCCTCTCCATGTAGATAGTGTCAGAATGGAGCTAAATTTGCGGGACACCCTGTCAGTATCCACTGAGAAGTGGAAAATTGCTTGGTGGTGTGGAAAAGAACACACATTTTGGAGCCCCATCCCAATCCCTCTCAGCTGTAGGCATCCACTTAATCTATTTTCTGTCTCTATAGATTTGTCTATTCTGGACATTTCATATGGATGGAACCATACAACATGTGGTATTTTGTGACTGGCTTCTTAGAATAATTTTTCAATGCTCATCCCTGTTACGGCATGTCTCAGTACCTGTTTCCTTTTTAATTTTAGAATAATGTTCCATTGTATAGATATACCACATTTTACTTATCTATTATTTTTTTCTTTTTCTTTTACTTTCTTCTTTTTTTGTTTCTTTTTATTTGTTTCTTTTTTCACTTATCTATTATTAATCAGTTGATGGATATTTGGATTGTTTCCACTTTTGACTATCATGATGTATCATGATGGTATTATTTTTTATATTATATACATGGTGAACATTTGTGTACAGGTTTTTGTGTGGTATTTTCGTTTCTCTTGGATATATACCTAGGAATAAGATTCCTAGGTCATACAGTAGTGAACTGCCAACTTGTATTACAATGTGACTGCACAATTCTACATTCCCACCAGCAATGTATGAGTCTTCCAGATTTTCCACATCCTTGTCAAAACTTTGTTGTTGTTTGTCTTTTTTTTTTTTTTTTTTGCGCTACGCGGGCTCCGGACGCGCAGGCTCAGCGGCCATGGCTCACGGGCCCAGCCGCTCCGCGGCATGTGGGATCCTCCCAGACAGGGGCACGAACCCGTGTCCCCTGCATCAGCAGGCGGACTCTCAACCACTGCACCACCAGGGAAGCCCTGTTGTTTGTCTTTTTGATTATAGCTATTCTGGTGAGTGTGGAGTAGTAGTATCTCAATGTAGTTTTGATTTGCATTTCCCTAATGAATAATGATGTTGAGCATCTTTTCACATGCTTATTGGTCGCTTGCCTACCTTCTTTGGAGAAATGTCTATTCAGATCCTTTGTCTAATTTTCAGTTGGGTTAATTGTCTTTTTATTATTAAGTTGTAAATTTCTTTATATATTCTGGATACAAATTCCTTATCAGATACATGATTTGCAAATATTTTCTCCCATTCTGTGGGTTCTCTTTTCATTTTATTTGGTGGTGTCCTTTGAAGCACAAAAGTTTTAAATTTTAATGTAATCTGATTTATCTTTTTTTTTGGCACTTGTGTTTTTGGTGTTGTATTTAAGAAACCTTGCTGAACCAAGGCCACAAATCACCCCTCTGTTTTATTCTAGGAGTTTTACAGTGCTTGCATTTAGTTCTATGATCCATTCTGAGTTAAATTTGCATAAGGCATGAGAAGGGGTCCAAATACATTCTGCATGTGAATATCCAGTTGTCTCAGCACCATCTGTCGATTGTTTATCTTTTTTCATCTACTCATGAGGGATATTGGTCTGTGGTTTTCTTATCTTGTAATTTCTTTGTCTGGTTTTGATATCAGGATAATGCCTCATAGAATGAGTTGGGAAGTATTCCTTCCTCTTCAGTTTTTCTGGAAGAGATTGTGCAGAATTGGAATTAGTTCTTCATTAAATATTTAGTAGAATTTATCAGTGAAGCCATCTGAGTTTTCTTTGTGGGATGATTTTTAACTACAAATTCAATTTTCTTTAATAGATAGAGGGCTATTCAGGTTATTTTGTTTTTCTTGAGTGAGCTTTGGTAGTTTGTGTCTTTTAAGGGATTTGTCCATTTAATATAAAATTTCATTTTTATTGGCATGATGTTATTCATAAAAGTTACTTATTATTCTTTTAATATCTGTAAAATCTGAAATGATGTAAACTATCTCATTGGTAATATTGTTATTTGTGTCTTCTCTCCTTTTTTTCCTAATAAGACTGGCTAGAGTTTTATCAATTTTGTTGATTTCTGATTTATTTCATTTCTTGTGCTTATTTTGGGTTTAATTTTCTCTTACTTTTCTAGTTTCTTTAAGTTGAAGCTAAGGTCATTGATTGGAAAATTTTCTTCTTTTCTAATATAGGCATTTAGTACTATATATCCCCCTTCAAGTATTGCTTTCTCAACCTTTCACAAATTTTCATATACTGCTTAAAATTTTTTCAGTTCAAAATTCTTTGTAATTTTCCATTTGACGACTTTTTTTTTTGCGGTACGCGGGCCTCTCACTGTTGTGGCCTCTCCCGTTGCGGAGCACAGGCTCTGGATGCGCAGGCATGGGGCCTAGCTGCTCCGCGGCATGTGGGATCTTCCCGGACCGGGGCACGAACCTGTGTCCCCTGCATTGGCAGGCGGACTCTCAACCACTGCGCCACTAGGGAAGCCTTCATTTGACTTTTTATATTAATGATTCTCATCTGCCAAAAAAGCCACTTTTACTTCCTCCTTCCCAATCTAAATGCTTTTTATTTCTTTTTCCTTTATTGATTGTACTGGCTTAGAATCTCCAGTACAGTGTTTAATACAAGTGACAAGAGTGGATTCCTTGACTTGTTTCTAATCTTAGGGGGAGAGCATTCACTCTTTCACCATTGATGCTGTGATGATGTCATGATGTGAGCTATAGACTTTTCTTACGCCTTTTATCAGTTTGAGAAATTTACCTTCTATTCTGACTTTTTGAGAATTTTAAAGAATTGTGGTAAAATATACATAAGATAGAATTTACCATTTTAACCATTTTTAAGTGTATAGTTCACTGGCATTAAGTCCCTTCACATTGTTGTACAATCATCACCACCACCTAACTCTAGGACTTTTTCCTCTCCCCAAACTGAAACTCTGTACCCCTTAAACAATAACTCCCCACTTCCCCTCCCCCAGCCCCTGACAACCACTATTCTAGTTTCTGTCTCTATGACTTTGACTATTCTAGGTCCCTCATGTAAGTGGAATCATATATTTGTCCTTTTGTGACTGGCTTAGTTCACTTAGCATAATGTCTTCAAGGTTACTCCGTATTGTAGCATGTGTCAGGATTTCCTTCCTTTATAAGATTGAATCATATTCCATTGTGTGTATATACCACATTTTGTTTATCCATTCATCTGTTGATGTACACTTGGTTGCTTGCCCCCTGCCAGTCCGTTCAGGCTGCTATAAGAACATACCACAGACTAGGTAGCTTATAAACGACAGAAATTTATTTCTCATAAATTCTCTAAAATTATTTCTGGCCTCTTGGAGGCTAGAGGGCCAAGATCAAGGGGCCAGTATGTTCAGGTGAAGACCCTCTTCCTGGTTGATAGCCGACACCTTTTCTCTGGGTCCTCACATGGTGGAAGGGGCTAAGGGGCACTGTTGGATCTCTTTTATAAAAGCACTGATGCCATTCATGAGGGCTCCACCCTCATGAACTAATCAGCTCCCAAAGACCCACCTACTAATAAATTGGTGGGACCCATCACCTTTGGGAATTAGGATTTCAACATATGGATGTGATTGGTGGGGGCTGGGGGGGAACGGCACAGACATTCAGACCATAGCACCACCTTTTGGCTATTGTGAATAATGCTGTTATGAACATGGGTGTACAAATATCTGCTGGAGTCCCTGCTTTCATTTCATTTGGGTATATACACAGAGGTGGAATTGCTGGACTTTATGGTAATTCTATGTCTAATTTTTTGAGGAACTGCCATCATTTTCCACAGCAGCTGCACCAGTTTACATTCCCAGCAGCAATGCACACAGGTTCCAATTTCTCCACATCCTTGCCAACACTCTATTTTCTTTTCCTCCCTCCCTCCCTCCCTTCCTTCCTTCCCTTCTTCTCCCTCCCCTTCTCCTCCTTCTCCTTCTCCCTCCTCTTCCTCTTCCTCTCCTTCTCCTTCTCCCTCTCCTCCTTCTCCTTCTCCTTCTTCTTTTCTTCTTCTTCCTCTTCTTCCTCCTCCTCCTCTTCTTCTTCCTCCTCCTCCTCTTCTTCTTCTTCTTCTTCTTCCTCTTCTTCTTCTTCTTCTTCCTCCTCCTCCTCCTCCTCTTCTTCTTCTTCTTCTTCTTCCTCTTCTTCCTCTTCTTCTTCTTCTTCTTCTCCTTCTCCTCCTCCTCCTTCTTCTCTCCTTCCTTCCTTCCTTTCTTTCTTTCTTCCTTCCTTTCTTTCTTTTTCTTTTTTTCTTCCTTCCTTCCTTCCTTTCTTTCTCTTTCTTCCTTCCTCTTTCTTTCTTTCTTTCTTTCTTTCTTTCTTTCTTTCTTTCCTTTCTTTCCTTTCTTTCCTTTCTTTCCTTTCTTTCCTTCCCATCCCAATCAATATCACATTGTTCTGTGCCTGGGTCTTAATTTATAAAGGTGACTGAATGGCAACACGGAGAGAAAAATACCATTGAAGGAAAAGTTTAATATTACTTACAGTTCCCCTAGAAACAAGAGCGATATTCCTTGGCCTTAATCATGCCAGGGCCAGGTACCAGGCAACTAGAGACCACCCCTATAGTTTAGAACCTGCCGAAATTATTCAAACTAGCCAATCCGAAACTGTTTACCCTGCCCTGTCTTGCCTTTCCATTGGCAATCCCACTAAAGTCTCTGGCCTGAGTCTATCCCTCACTCATCACTCAGTCACCTTTATAAATTAAGACCTGGGCATAGAACAATAGGCGCAGTGTGCAAGGTGACTCAGCTTTTGATGGAGGGAGCTTGCCTCTAGACTGCTCTTGGCCTACTAACTGGACTTACTAAACAGCGAGTACTGCCCAGGAAGACATGGCTGACCATTGGCACACTGGCACTCTGGCTGCACTGCTTCATGCTGTATCTGCTATACACTGCCATGGTCCTCCAATTAAATCTAAGAGGCCCTCAAAGGCACTTGCGTCTATGGTACTCCTCATTTAGTTTCAGGTGCTAAAGTCTCCATTCATGGTTGCTGTAATTCCATAGTTGGCATCTTACCTTGGACAGCTGGGTCAACTGGGCCAAACCTGATTTTCCTGGTTTGATGCACCTAGGTTCCGGGCAGTGACCTCTAGATCCTGGGCAGTGACACTGGAGGTGATTAGGATCACTGGCTAATTCACAAGATAAAGCTCCCTGCCCAAGGGAGTGAAGAGAGGCTTCCTCTGATGAGAGCATTTTGGATGTGAGTCTGATCCATCGACCCAACAGGGCTGAAGTTAGCAGTGGACACTCAGGCTCCTGCTGGAGTTTCCCCTCCCAATAAGCAATTAAGACATGGCCTGCTCTTCTAGAGGGAGTCCCTGGGGAAGAGTCTTGGCGTTGGTCCCTGGTGAGCTCTACAGATCTGCTGGTGATGCAACTCAGGGTGCCTTTTCACAGCAAACCCAAACACTAAAGTTTGTTTCAAAGGCAAATCCTTTTGTTGCTTGCTTTACTGCTGTCACATTTTTCCTTTGATCAAGTGGGATGTAAGGGATCCATCCTTGGAGACCCGTGGCTCAATGTTTAAATAAAAAAAAGGATGTGGAGAAGAAGGGGAACTTTAATCCCACTCCCCCTAAAACACCTGAGTAGGTCTCTCAGCTCACTTGAGATTATAAATCTCCAGGTCCCTGTGCTTGGGCACTCTCAAATGCTGCTGCCTATGCATATGCTAAAGTCTCATGTTTAAAACAAAATTATCACAAAACAAAAAATGTAAAAGATAAAGCTGAGGCCACCATTGCTCTCCTAGATGTCACCCCTCTGAGGTTGATTGGGGTACCCTAGAAATAGAGGCCACTGCTCAGAGCAGAGGCTACTGGGGATCACCAGGAGCTTATCAGGTAAACACCCAAAAGAAAAAAAATGAGGGGGAGAAGTTTAGCCGCCTATAAATATTACAGACCATTCTAGAAACGTGTTTAATAGAGACAGCGTTGGTCCCAGGGAGAGGTTGCTTAGAGGCAAGAGGTCCCTTTTTTCTCCCCTCTTTCCCTCTTCTCATCTGGACACAAAAACTAGACTGTGGCTTTAGTTAGGTAGCTACAAGCCAAAAACAGAAGAAAAAGGAAAAAAAAGATAAAGATAAAAGACTGCCACTTTTGGTGGCTACAAGCCCAAGGGAAAATAAAGAGGAACTTTAAACCATATGTACTGAGCAAATGCCAGTTCTAACAAGCATAATGCTAGCCCTAGATTACTTATTGATTTTGAAACAAACCCTAGCTAGATACAGGAGGAGAAAATAGAAGGTAATTAAATTATGTAAACATGTATAATATTTTCATATAAATATATAATAGGTGAATTGTGAGTATATATAAAATATATAGCTAAATTAAAACAAAACCCCCCAATTTGATCCAATTGGAAATTTGGAATTTATATATTAAAGAATTTATATAACAAAATGATAAAAAAAATGCTGATTGGCTTTTGTGCCTCTACAGGCTTGGTTCTAAATTAACTTTAATACTTGCTAAAATACATCACTTGACAAGAACTTTATGGACTTAATCAAGATGGGGCTTAAATTGCAGTTGTGTCTGGGGATCCCAGTAAATTTAAACATCATGTCCCCTAAAATCTAAAGAAGGTAACTAAATATAAAATGAAGAAAAAATGGGTATACCTCACTCTAATTGTAGCCTTGCCTAAATATCCAAAGACATAATACCTATTGCCCTAAACTATTCTATATTGGGCATAGATGCTCTGACACAATATAATAAATTAAGACTAAAGTAAGTCTTTGAGACTTACAAATTGGCTTAATAAAATGGGACCCCATGGACCTGCAGTTAAAATAACCTGGTTCAGTATAAGTTAAAATATGGAGCTCAAGGATTAAAACTTATTACAGAAAACCTAATTAATAAAGGAGTGATTATCTGCATTTCTTCTCCATTTGATAGCCCAATGTTGCCTGTTCTTAAATCTAAAAAAAAAAAAAAAGGATGAAAAGAAAAATGGTGTGTGTGAGGGTACTCCTCATGATGGATTATTACTACCTTTATGCTGTGGTCCCATTCACCAAGGCCCCCATACCAGATATCCAATATTATCAAAATCAATGATTCTATTCAGTCAACAACTGGGAAATATTTTTCTTTTATAGATCTGGCTACTGTTTTCTGTCCAGTGCCCATTTCAACAGCCTCTCAGCTGCAATTTGCCTTTACCCCTGAAGGGACACAATACATCTTCTCCAGCCTACCCATGGGGCACCTCAGCAGCTTTGCCATCGCACTCAGTCCTTACAGACAAGATCTTAACTACATCCACCTTCCTCCAGGAGCACACGTATGACATTCCATTGATAACATCCTCCTCCAAGGAAATTCATTAGACACACTCATTAAGGACATACAAATCCAAACACAAATTTAGCTCTTCTTGGGTTCTAATGACAACATATTTCTCATTTACCAATTTGACTCCCAAATGAAAATCAACAGGCACTCTTGTTAATACCTGCTCCAAACTCCTTCACTAAAGAGACTTTGGCAACCTCTTCTCATACCTCCCAGCGTCTCTGGACCACTCCTGATGGCCGTAGGTTGCCCAAGGGTTTCTGGTGCAATAAACTGCCCTTACGAAAAATGCCTGGCTACCTACTTGACCTTCCTAAAGATAGAGGTTCTCACAGATCTTGAGCCTGTGACCCTTCATAGCCAGCTGCCCATTATGCTTTGAGTCATAGAAACAGCACCCCACCAACTTGGCACAGCTACTGAGGCCTTCTTTTTTTTTTTTTTTTTTTTGCGGTACGCAGGCCTCTCCCTGTTGTGGCCTCTCCCATTGCGGACGCGCAGGCTCAGCGGCCATGGCTCACAGGCCCAGCCGCTCCGCGCGCATGTGGGATCCTCCCGGACCGGGGCACGAATCTGCATCCCCTTCATCGGCAGGCAGACTCTCAACCAGTGCGCCACCAGGGAAGCCCAACTGAGGCCTTCTTAATCAGCACGCAACCAAACCTGGGCCTTCTGACATGTTCTACTTGCAGGAGGGGATGGCTTCCCCTGTCCTTAGTCCCTTGCCAGATTCCAGGGTGCTGGAGGAAGTTACCGCTCCCCCAGACCCTTGGCTACCTGGGAAACCCCCTGGGATTAACTGTGCTAACAGCAGTAGATTATGCAAATGGCCCTGCTAAACATCATACATGATGGAGCTCAGTGGAATGTTGCTGTTTTGCATCCCTTAGCTAGGATGTCCCTAATATAAACGACAGGACACCAAAAACCACACACTTGGCCAAACTTCAGGCAGTTATCTTAACACTGGATGCCCTGACCAACAAATGGTCACATCTTCACGTTTATTATAAACTGGTGGGCATTGCCTAAAAATCATCTCTGCCAGGTTAAAGAACTCTGGAAACTCTTGCCTCACAGATACCCAAAATATAAAATTACACGTCTTTCTATACATTAGGGTCACAATATAAGGCCTTGCCAAGGGTTCATTACTCATTATAAACACTATTAATAGTAACCAAGGCACACATTTCATTACTCAAAATACACAATGCTGGGCTCTTGGAAAAAACACTCAATAGAACTTTCATGTCACTAATAGGTCTCAAATAGCCCTTTTAACTAAGAGACACAATGGTCTCCTTAAACAATTCCTTTTCAAGTTCCAGTCTAAACAAATCCCTAAATGACTCTCTACCTTGCCCCAGGTGTTAACCTATCTTTATACATTTTCGATCTTGTCCCATTCCATAAGGGCTGGAGGCCAGATCGATGGTGCATATTCTCCTGGGACCTCTTAACCGTAGATTGTCCCATAGGCCAGGCAGCTGCTCATCTGATACAGGACCCATTTGAAACTAAACTTCCACCAAAAACCTGTCAAGTGCAACTGCACACTATTCTGGTGACCATGGTCTTACTACCACTGGTCTGGATGCTTTCATTGTTTACAATCTGGAGGCCCAACCCTTCAAGTAAGCCACTGTTTCAACCAAACATGGCAAATGCTAAGACCCACAGCAACTCGAGTGGGTATCCCCTTAGAAATGATACTCCTAGTCCCACATCCTAGATTACATCATCTTGACTCAGAAGCTTACCGCTGGAGATGGCATCGCCTCTGATGACATCACCCCAGCCCAAGACCTCACCATTGGAGATGACTTCATTCCCCGTGCTGGAAACAACTTTCTCCCAGACGCTAAGACCTTTCATAGTCTCATAATAAAAGGTTTCTATGCTGTTTGGATTAACTTAAGCCCTAATACTGAAGGTCTTTATTATCACCACCCCAAAGTTTCCTAATATGATGTCAAAAAATCAAAGGAGTAATTGTATTAATCATGCTTTCAATTTGTTTTTGTATATTATGATGCTTTGACATTCTAAAAAAAATCTTCCTGGCTGGGGAGAGACTACCCCTCCCAGAGCTAACCAATTCTTAGAGTAGCAAAGGACTCAGCCTTTGATATGCAAACTAACCAATCCAGAGCCATACCTCCTCCATCTGGCCAGTGTACCCCAAGAGGCAATATTCCTATGCCTTAGTCATCCCTGGGCCACGTACCAGGCAACTAAAGACCACCCTTAAGATATTTGAATGTTAAACCAACTGGGCATTCCTGGGAAAAATCCCATTTAGTCATGGTGTAAAATAGTCCTTCTATGTTGCTAGATTTGGTTTGATTAATTTTAAAAGGAGTTTTCATCTCTATTCACGAGGGATATTGATGTGTAGTTTTCTTTTCTGATGATGTCTTTGTCTGGCTTTGGTGTCACATAATATTGGCCTTGTAGAGAGAGTTGGGAAGTGTTCTTTCCTTCTTTACTTTCTGGAACATTGTTATCATTTATTCTTTAAATGTTTGATAGAATTCACTAGTGAACTCATCTGGGTCTGGGTTTTTTTGTGTGTGGAAAGAATTTAAATTATGAATTGAATTCCTTTACCTCTTATAATCTTTCAGATTTTCTATTTCTTCTAGAGTCAGTTTTGGTCAATTATGTCTTTCTAGAAATTTGTCCATTTCATCTAAGTTATCTAATTTGCAGGTATAAAGTAGTTAATAACATTCTCTTATAAACAGTTTAATTACTGTAGAGTCAGTTGTGTTGTCCCCTTTTTGGTAAATTAATTAATTAATTAATTAATTTTTGGCTGTGTTGGGTCTTCGTTGCTGCACACGGGCTTTCTCTAGTTGCGGCGAGTGGGGGCTACTCTTCATTGCGGTGCATGGGCTTCTCATCGCGGTGGCTTCTCTTGTTGCGGAGCACGGGCTCTAGGCGTGCGGGCTCAGTAGTTGTGGCCCACGGGCTCTAGAGTGCAGACTCAGTAGCTGTGGCACACGGGCTTAGTTGCTCCGTGGCATGTGGGAATCTTCCTGGGCCAGGGATGGAACCCATGTCCCCTGCATTGGCAGGTGGATTCTTAACCACTGCACCACCAGGGAAGCCTCCGTTTTCCACTCTTGATTTTAGTAATTTAAGTCCTTTTTTTTCATTGTCAGTCTAGATAAAGGTTTGTCAATTTTGTGGATCTTTTCAAAGAACTAACTTTTGTTTTCATTAATTTTTCTCTATTGTTTTTCTGTTTTCTATTTTATTAATTTCTGCTGTAATTTTATTATTTCTATCTTATGCTTGCCTTGTGTTTAGTTTGCTCTACTTTCTCTAGATTCTTAAGGTGAAAAATTAGATTATTTATTTGTGATCTTTCTTCTCTTCTCACATAGTCATTACAAGCTATAATTTTTTCCTTTAAGCACTGCTTTAGCTGAATCCTATACATTTTAACATGTTGTGTTTTAGTTTTCATCCAGTTCAAATTTCTTTCCAACTCCCCTTGTGATTTCTTTTACCTATAGGTTATTAGAAATAGATTGTTTAATTTGCAAATATTTCTGGATTTTCTAAATTTCTTCCTGTTGCTGATTTCTAATTCAATACCATTGTGGTCAGATATATACATTGTATAATTTCTATCTTTTAAAATTTACTGTGGCTTGTTTTATGACCTAGCATAAACCATAACCATGAACAATATAGAATGTTCCATGTGCACTTGAAAAGACTGTGTATTCTGCTGTTATTGGATGGAATGTCCTATAGAAATAATTTAGGTCAAATTGTATGATAGTGTTGTCCAGGTCTTCTTTATCCTTGCTGATTTTCTTCTCTAGTTGTTCGATTAATTGTTGAGAGTAAGATATTGGAGACTATTTTCCCTTCACTTCTGTCAGTTTTTGTATCACTTTTTTGGGGCCCCTTTGTTAGGTGTGTTTTTACAGTTGTTATGTCTTCCTGATGAATTGAAACTTTATCACTATAAAATGTCTTTTTTCCCTCTAATAACACTTTTTTTGTGTTAAAGTGTGTTTTAGCTGATATTAGTTGTGGTAGGCAGAATTCTAAAGATGGCTCCACAAGATTCTTGTTTCCTTCTTATTCAATCAAATACTATGTGATTAACACAAAGTGATTAATTTTCCAGATATGAAGTCCCAAGACAGATAACCTTACTATACAAAGATTATCTGGTAGGCCTGACCCAATCAGGTGAGCCCTTTAAATACAGAGAGTTTTCATCAGCTGGTGCTAGAAGAGGTGATCAGAAATTCAAAGCACAAGAAGGATTTGATGCTCTATTGTTTGCTTGAAGGTAGTTGGGACCATGTATCAAGGAAATGGGGACCTCAGTTTCACAGCTACAAGGAATAGCTGTTGAATTGCTGCCAACAACCCAAACTTGGAAGTAGATTCTTTGAATGTGGAAGCAGATGCTTTTTTTGTTGGAAGCAGACTTTTTCCTAGAGCTTCCATATAAGAGGCCAGCCTGTCCACACCTTGATTTTGGCTTCTTGAGACAAAGCAGAGAACGTGCCTTGTCTTATGACCTACTGAACTGTGGGCTAATAAATTGGTATTGTTTTTTTGTCTGTTTTTTTTTTTGTTAAAGAAAAATAACAAATAATCTACATTTTTATTAGATAGTATAAATTTCCTTAATAACAAGTAGATAAAATAATCCACAACGGGTTACATATTCCCAGATGTTAACATCTCTCTGTATACTTCATGTGTTTAATGAAAGGTTGTAAAATTTGAGGAAGACAAAAATAAAAGTTTTTAAAACTCAAGATACATAATAAATAAATTGGAACAACTAGAGATGACTAAAAACAAAATGTATTATATTGATCCACCCACAACATAACCTGATATCAGGGACTTTAAGATATTTATACAGTAAACTTCAAAAGTATTTGCATTTAATTTTTTTAATGTAATTTTACTTATTTTTTTTCCTTTTTTTAACATCTTTATTGGAGTATAATTGCTTTACAATGGTGTGTTAGTTTCTGCTTTATAACAAAGTGAATCAGCTATACATATACGTATATCCCCATATCTCTTCCCTCTTGCATGGTATTGTTTTAAGGTGCTAAATTTGTGGTCATTTGTTACAAAGCAGTAGTAGAAAACTAATGCATTGGTACAGCCACTCCAGCTCTCTTATGGTTGCTGATTGCATAGTATATCATTTTTTATCCTTTCAACTTATTTGCGTTGTAAATCTAAAGTGTGTCTCTTCCAGACAGCATGCAGTTGGATCCTGTTCTTTAATCTAGTCTGATAATGTATTTTTATTGTAGTGCTTATTTCATTTACATTTAATATAATTATTGATTATGATATAAATATAATTATTTATAACTGCCATTTTCCTATTTTCTATATGTCTCATGTATTTTTTCCCTCTATTTCTCCTTTACTGTCTTCTTTTTCATTAGATATTTTCTAGTGTGCCAGTTTAGTTCCCATTATTTACTCTATTTGTTGAATTATTCTTTTAGTCATTGCTCTGAGGATTAAAATATATATCTTAACTTAAAACAATATACTTCACATTAATGCTAATTTATTTATGATAGTGTATTGAAACTTTGCTCTCATATTGCTCCCTTTCCTCCTCCCTCCGTTGTGCTATTATTATCATATATACTACATCTTATATATTCTAAACTTAACAATATTTTAATAATATTGTTTTATGCAGATGTCCTTTAAATCAGTTGTGAGGATAGAAAAATATACTTATATTGTATTTTATGTTTTCCTATGTAATTAACATTATTGGTGCTCCCTTCCTTCCGCCCTCCCTCCCTCCCTCCCTCCCTCCATACCTACCTACTTTTTCTTTTTCTTTCTTTCTTTCTTTCTTTCTTTCTTTCTTTCTTTCTTTCTTTCTTTCTTTCTTTCTTTCTTTCTTTCTTTCTTTCTTTCTTTCTTTCTCTCTCTCTCTTCCTTCCTTCCTTCCTTCCTTTCTTTCTTTTCACCAGATCTTAGTTGTGGCTCGCAGGCTCCTTAGTTAAGGCTTGCCAGCTCCTTAGTTGTGGCTTGTGCGTTCCTTAGTTGCGGCTCGCCAACTCCTTAGTTGCAGCACACAGACTCCTTAGTTGTGGCATGTGAACTCTTAGTTGTGACATGTATGTGGAATCTAGTTCCCTGACCAGGGTTCAAACCCAGGCCCCCTGCATTGGGAGCATGGAGTCTTATCCACTGCACCACCAGGGAAGTCCCACTGGTGCTCTATTTCTTTGTGTGGATCTGAGTTACAATTTCTCTTCAGCCTGATGAACTTCCTTTTTAAAATTTCGTATAAAGCAGGTCTGATAGCAATTTGTTTTCTTAGGCTATTTTTTCTGAGACTGTCTTTGTTTGTGGGGCTTTCATTTTTTAAGGGTTATTTTTCTATATATAGAATTATTATTTATTTTTTTAGAATTTGTTTTTTAATAAAAGAATTAGAGATATAAATCATATAACATGATTAACCCATTTAAAGTATATAGTTCAATGGTTTTTAGTAGTATATACACAGAGTTGTGCAATCATCACTACAATCAATTTTAGAAATTTTCATCATCCAAATAAAAGCCCTGTACCCTTTGCAGTCACTCCCCATCCTCTACCTTTTTCCATCATCCCTAGGCCTCTACTAATCTCCTTTGTGTCTGTATAGATTTGCCTCTTCTGGACATTTTATATAAATGGAATTATGCAACGTGTGGTATTTTGTGACTGGCTTCTTTCACTTAGGGTATTACTGTCAAGGTTTGTCCATGTCATAGCATATACCAGTGCTTCATTTCCTTTTGTTGCTGAATACTATTCCATTGTTTGACTATACTACATTCTGTTTATCCATTCATTAGTCGGTAGACATTTGGTTGTTTCCACTTTTTGGCTATTATGCTGCTATAAACATTTGTGGACAAGTTTTTATGTGGTCACAGGTTTTTTCTTGGCTACATATATAGTAGTGGAATTTCTGGGTCATATGATGTTTCTCTGTCAGTTTTGAAGAACTGACAGACTGTTTTCCAAAAAGGCTGTACCATTTTCCATCCCCACCAGCAATGTATGAGGGCTCCCATTTCTCCACATCCTCACCAACACTCGCTATTATCTGTCTTTCTGATTATAGCAGCATTTGTTTTATAAATGGTATTTCTTGATATTTTGTAATACACTTAGACATTTTAAAATTTGAAATATGTTAAATATTGTTTACTGCTGTTTTGCTTTATGAATTCTCAACTTAAATACTAATGTTAATGCATAGTTCAGTATTAAACAAAAAAAGGACCCCAAATCTTCATTTTTTCCTCTGATTATTATTATTTATTTATATTTTTGGCTGTGCTGGGTCTTCATTGCTGTGCACGGGCTTTTCTCTAGTTGTGGTGGGCAGGGGTTACTTTTTGTTGTGGTGTGTGGGCTTCTCATTGCAGTGGCTTCTCTTGTTGCGGAGCACAGGTTCTAGGCGTGCAGGCTTCAGTAGTTGTGGCTCATGGGCTCTAGATCGCAAGCTCAGCAGTTGTGGCGCACGGGCTTAGTTGCTCTGTGGCATGTGGGATCTTCCTGGATCAGGGACTGAACCGGTGTCCCTTGCATTGGCAGGAGGATTCTTAACCATGTGCCACCAGGGAAGTCCCTCACTGCATTACATTTTAAAGTCATATAAAAGAATTATTTGGCTATATGAAATTTATGCATTCTTCCTTAAAGAAAGGAACGTCTATAGAGATACAGAAGTGCATTTGGTATTCATTACTGGTGATTCTGAATAAAAAGAATTTAGGTTTTGGGATATAAGGTGAGAACAACATTACCTAGAAACTATACTAACCAATGGATGGTTTCTGGAAATTTAAAGGCTAACAGTTTCACTTATTAAGTTGGGGAAATAAATTATATGTATATTGTAGACCAATGTGACAGTTGCAAAAACAGTCTAAACATGAATAAGAGAATTTGATACATTTTCTAAATGCCTTAAAAGAACCTTTCTCCTACCCTCATTCAATGTCCATTTCTAGACTTGACTTGAGTATTGTGAACACTTACAAAGTTTGCTCCAAAAAACTAGGCCATCACTGTGAATTAATAAACATCACAAAATGACTTAAATCACCATGTACTAAGTGGCAGGTCCTTGTAGTAGTTGAATGAGTATTGGTTTTCTAGAATGGTAAGAAGGCTGAGAAGTTGCATAGTTTGCCTCATTTATCTTACAGGTGTGGAAAATAAAGATGAGGTGAAGAGACTTTCTCAAGTTCTCATAAATTTACAGCAGAGAGGGACTATAACCAAGCTGATTCCTGATTGGAGGCTATTTCTGCAATACCATGATGCTTTAAGTCAAAGTTTAAAATGCATTTGATTTGCCCCTTTGTTTAAACCTTTAAAAAAAATGAGCATGATATAGCCTAAAATAGCAAGCAGTTTTGATGAACTCACATTTTTAGCTATCAGCCAACTAGAAACCAAATATAATAGCAATGTTAATATCAGAGTAGATAATGGATATATTATTAAAAGCAAGTGTAATGATGACAACCTTCCTGTTTCCTAGGCTATTTTAAGAATCATAAGTTCTCTAAGTGCCCATCATCGGATGAATGGATAAAGAAGATGTGGCACATATATACAATGGAATACTACTCAGCCATAAAAAGAAACGAAATTGAGCTATTTGTAATGAGGTGGATAGACCTAGAGTCTGTCATACAGAGTGAAGTAAGTCAGAAAGAGAAAGACAAATACCGTATGCTAACACATATATATGGAATTTAAGGAAAAAAATGTCATGAAGAACCTAGGGGTAAGACAGGAATAAAGACACAGACCTACTAGAGAACAGACTTGAGGATATGGGGAGGGGGAAGGGTGAGCTGTGACAAAGCGAGAGAGAGGCATGGACATATATACACTACCAAACGTAAGGTAGATAGCTAGTGGGAAGCAGCCGCATAGCACAGGGAGATCAGCTCGGTGCTTTGTGACCGCCTGGAGGGGTGGGATAGGGAGGGTGGGAGGGAGGGAGACGCAAGAGGGAAGAGATATGGGAACATATGTATATGTATAACTGATTCACTTTGTTATAAAGCAGAAACTAACACACCATTGTAAAGCAATTATACCCCAATAAAGATGTTAAAAAAAAGAATCATTAAGTTCTGCTAGTACATATTTTAGGGTCACTAAAATTACTTTCTAAAATAATTTTTGAAACTAGACTAAATTACTAAGAAAATTACTTTCAGGTGACAAAGGAACACACTTCTGGAAGAGGAGCTAAAGAGGTTTAATAGCTCTTTCCTATCTATCTCATCACCTGAAAAATGTGTTGAGCAGTAAGTTCACAATTTGAATATTACAAATGAAAAAGGAGAAGAAATAGAAATCCACCCAGTTCTGGAATTATGGATTGAGTTTTGGAAGATGATTTGATCTTGTAATCTTTTTTGCTGGTCCTCTCTTGGCATTTACCATTTTCTGATTAGCTGGATTATATCTTTCTGTTTTCACCGGATTCTCTTTCATTCTATGCAGTTGATTCATTGGTTGTCTTTTAGAAACTTGGTGTGAGCCAGAGACCTGAGACATTTTAGCTAGGTATATACGACGTTCATCATTGATCTTGTGGTAAGCCTTTGATTCTCCTTCCAGTCTAAGTACATAGTCTTTCACTTGATTTTCAAGGCTCCTTTTTTCTTTTGCTAGCTGTTTAAGTAATGTACTTAAAGATTCCACTGGCATCCGCTCATAGACACGAATAGAAGATAGTCTATGTGAAGGATTTCCACGGAATTTTTTCCATTTTCTCTCTGAGACTAACAATTTGCTTTTCTAGTTGATCATTCTGTTCAAGTTGTGTCTCATAACAGGTTTTCCACTCACTGTTTTTGTTGTCAGTACTTAGTTTGGCTTCCAGTTCCACTACCTTTTGTCTTATTTCAAGTATTGAGATTTGTACTAAGTCTTTCATATGGATTTCTTCCAATAACTCCAGTTTAAGGAGGTCAGTGCTCATGCCTTAGAAGGTGTCACTTCTTTCACCCCCCATAGTGTCAGGTCAGAGATCTCCCACACCCTTCCCCTCAGCACAGCTTAGAGCAGAAGACCTGAAGGGACATCCAGAAGCTGGGGGTGAGAAAGTGCTGTCATGAGCTGTTGGTATGGTGAACTGACTCAGAATTCCTGGTTGAGCTTCTTTCCCCAGCACTTTGAATATGTCATAATACTGACTTCTTGTCTCCACTGTTTCTGATGAGAAGTCAGATGTTAATTTTATTGTGGTTCCTTTGTATATGACACATAATTTTCTTCTCACTATTTTCAAGTTTCTCTCTTTGGCTTTGGCTTTCAACAGTTTGACTATGATCTCTCTAGCTGTGAATATCTTTGAGTTTGTGCTATTTAGAATTCATTGAGCTTCTTGGATGTGTAGATTAATCTTTTTTTAAATGAAATTTGAGAAGTTTTCACCCACTATTTCTTCAAATACTTTTTATGTCCCTTTTTTCTCCACTTCTCTTCTGGAACTCCCATTATGCATACGTGATGTGTTTGATGGTGTCTCACTGGCCTGTGAGGTTCTTCAGTTTTCTTCGTTCTTTTTACGTTCTGTTCCTTAGACTAGATAATCTCTATTGATCTACCTTTTTTTAAATTTTCATTTTTAATTGAAGTATAGTTGATTTACAATGTTTCAGATGATCTACTTTCTATTATCAACTCAAATCTGCTGTTGAGCCCCTTGAGTGAATTGTTCATTTCAGTTGTTGTACCTTTTAATTCCAGAATTTTCATTCATTTCTTTTTTATAATTTGTATGTCTTTATTTATATTCTCTATGTGAAGAGTCATTGTCATCATATATTCCTTTAATTCTTCAAACGTGGCTTCTTTTAGTTCTTTGAACATATTTATAATAGCTTATTTGAAGTCTTTATGTATTAAATCTATCACCTAGACCCTCCCAGAGACAATTTATATAAGCTGCTTTTTTTTTCTGTGTATGGGCTGCACCTTGTTTCTTTGTTTTTTAATTTTAATTTTTTATTTTTGTTTAGTGATGTGCTTGGACTAATTATGTAGTGTCTATTTCCCCTGTAGAGTGTGAGAACTGGAATCTCTGCTCAGTTGTTTTTTTAAAATTCTTTTTAAAAAACTTTTAATTTTATATTGGAGTATAGCTGATTAACAATGTTGTGATAGTTTTAGGAACACAGCAAAGGGACTCAGCCATACATATACATGTATCCATTCTCTCCCAAACTCCCCTCCCATCCAGGCTGCCACATAACATTGAGCAGAGTTCCCTGTAGGAAAAGGAACAGTAGGTCCTTGTTGGTTATCCATTTTATTTTTTTTTGACAAAATAATACATTTATTACCTATGATCGGCAGATATATTGCTCATTTATTCTCTCCATGTTTAAAAAGAAGTTCAAAATAACAAAATAATTATATACACCATACAATTCAGGGTAAGGTTGGGCTCAGGGGACCACTTCATGGTTTACAGGGTGGACAGAAACCACTGTCTCCAAACATTTTTTGAGCTAGTTTAACTTTCAGCTCTGACTCTGGTCCCAGTCTTATCACAGAAGGTTAGGGCCTAGAATTTTCTCAGCCATAGGGATGAGGTTCTAGTTCAGACAGGAGGAAAGGGCTTCCTGGAAGGGACCAATAAAGCCTCTGAGGCAGAAACATGAGGAGGCAAGAGCAGAGGGCACTGGGGCTGAACCAGAGGGACCTGGCATGGGGGGAGGGGGAGGAGCCCACTCCCGATCCAGCATTTCCTTGTGCTCACCCCTGCGTCTCCACTCAGTAGAACAGGGGCTGCCTTAGAGCACCAGCAACTGGTAAATCTGATGGAGGAACTTTCTCCTTGTAGCTTCCAGAACCTGAAGACAGGACCCAGTAGGAACTTTGACTGGATTCATGAGATCCCAGGATGCCAGGGAATTACATACCCTTGATTATTGAGATGGCCCTGCCAATGCGCCCAGTTCCTGGAAGGCACGGTCAGGTAGTTTTGAGAAATATTGTATGATATCCCTTATATGCGGAATCTAAAAAGAAATGATACATATGAACTTATTTGCAAAACAGAAACAGACTCACAGACTTAGAGAACGAACTTTCTCTTTCTCTGACTTACTTCACTTAGTATGACAATCTCTAGGTCCATCCATGTTGCTGCAAATGGCATTTTTTCATTCTTTTTTATGGCTGAGTAATATTCCATTGTATATAGGTACCACATCTTCTTTATTCATTCTTCTGTCAATGGACATTTAGGTTGCTTCCATGTCTTGGCTATTGTAAACAGTGCTGCAATGAACATTGGGGTGCATGTATCTTTTCAAATTATGTTTTTCTCCAGATATATGCCCAGGAGTGGGATTGTAGGGTCATATAGTAGCTCTATCTTTAGTTTTTAAAGGAACCTCCATACTGTTCTCCATAGTTACTGTACCAATTTACATTCCCACCAACAGTGTAGAAGGGTTCCCTTCTCTCCACACCCTCTCCAGCATTTATCGTTTGTGGATTTTTTTGATTATGGCCATTCTGACCGGTGTGAGGTGATACCTCATTGTAGTTTTGATTTGCATTTCTCTAATAATTAGCACTGTTGAACATCTTTTCATGTGCCTTTTGGCCATCTGTATGTCTTCTTTGGAGAAATGTCTATTTAGGTCTTCTTCCCATTCTTTGATTGGGTTGTTTGTTTTGATGATATTAAGCCTCATGAGCTGTTTGTAAGTTTTGGAGACTAACCCCTTGTCAGTCACATCATTTGCAAATATTTTCTCCCAATTTGTGGGTTGTCTTTTTGTTTTATTTATGGTTTCCTTTGCTGTGCAAAAGCTTTTGAGTTTAATTAGGTCCCATTTGTTTAATTTTGTTTTTATTTTCATTATTCTGGGAGACGGATCAAAAAAGATATTGCTGTGATTTATGTCAGAGAGTGTTCTGCCTATGTTTTCCTCTAGGAGTTTTATAGTGTCGGGTCTCACATTTAGGTCTTTAATCCATTTTGATCTTATTTTTGTGTATGGTGTTAAAGAATGATCTTGCCCTTATTTTTTCTTTCTTTTTTCCCTCATTCTCATTTTTAAGCCTAGCTACCTATAATTAACCCCTGGGTCATCATAGTTTAGTGGTCAGCCAGTTATTGGTCCAAGATTTTGCTTAAACACTTTAGCCAGTAAGGCTTTCCATCCTTTTTCCTAGGGAATCTATTTATGTGTTGGTACACTCATTCTAAGTTCAGGCAGTTAAAAAAATCTCTGATTTTCACTTTCTGCTTATACACGGCCTCAAAGTCAGCCATGAGTGAGTAGATAACTGGGGCCATCTCTGGTCTCCCCTGAGCATGTGTGCAGCCCTGTGTGTGTATTGATACATAACCTTCCAGATCCCCTGGAATAAATGAGGGCTTATCAAAGCACCTTATGGTTGGTCTCATTTTCCAGATCTCCTTTTAAAATTTCGGACTGGTCTGTTGCTTGCTCTAACCAGTATCATAGCCTTAGGCAGCTGTGACACTGACCTTCCCTGATTATTTTCTCCTAAGATCATTACTGGGCATGAGGCTTTTCTGTAGAGCTTCAGATTGGGTCAGCCCTTTCAGCTACCATGAGACTGCCAGTTCTCTGGTCCTCAAGGTCACTGCACCTTGGAAGTAGGGACATGGGAGCAGCCCCAAGTCAAAATA
Source organism: Pseudorca crassidens (assembly GCF_039906515.1). Classification (NCBI taxonomy): domain Eukaryota; kingdom Metazoa; phylum Chordata; class Mammalia; order Artiodactyla; family Delphinidae; genus Pseudorca; species Pseudorca crassidens. The sequence goes on from NC_090317.1 coordinate 21,362,156, forward strand.
CTACAGATCCTGCTGTTCTTGCTGCCGTTCAGCAGCTTTTCTTGTACAAACACTTTTCAATGTGTTGTATGCTTTTCGTTCATTTCCAGGGTTCTGAAATGGTTGATTTTGACAATTTGTCCAGTTTTATCATTATTTTGGGGCGAGAGGATTTGGAAAGGTCCTCACTGGGCCATTCTGGAAGTCCCACGATGTCTAGTCATTTTTTAAAACAACTTTTGGAGGTGTAATTCATAAACCATACATTCCACTCATTTAAACTGTACAATTCAATATTTTTAGTATATTCATAAGATTGTTCAATCATCACCACAATCTAATTTTAGAACACACCTAGTAATTTTTGATTGGATACCAAACATTGTGCATTTTACCTTGTTGAGTGCTATATATTTTTGTATTCTTATAAATATTCTTAAATTATGTTTTGGGATGCAGTTAAATTACTTGGACACAGGTTGATCCTTTTGGGTCTTGCATTTAGGATTTGTTATGTGGGACCAGAGTAGTGCTTAGTCTAGTGCTAATTATTCCCCACTATGAGGCAAGACCCTTCTGTGTACTCTACCCAATGATCCATGAATCTCGAGCTCTTCAATCTAGCTGGTGAGAACAGGCAACTTTCCTGGTCTTGTTAGAGTGCCAGCCACTGTTACCTCTAATCCTTTTGGATGGTTCTTTCCCCAGCCTTGGGTAGTTTCCTCATACACATGTGCTGGTCCATCTCGTCAGTACTCAGATGGATCCTTGAGGAGGACCCTCTGAAGATTTCTGAAATTCTCTTTCTATGCAGCTTTCTTCTCTCTGATCCTCTATTCTGACAACTTTAGCCACCATATTGTCTCTAGACTCTCAGCTCCATCTCAACTTTGGGAGTCTGCTGCCATCAACCTGGCTTCCTCCTTCGTGTGCCACAGCCTAGAATCTCTCTCCAGGCAGTAAGATGGACAAATTGTAAGGCTACCCTCATTTGTTCCCCACCTATCAGAGATCATTGTACTTTGTTATCTGATGTCCAGTGTCTTGACAACCATTTCATATATATTGTCTAGTTTCTTTGGTTGTTTCAGATGGGAGGGTAAATCCGGTATCTGTTAATCTTTCCTGTCTAGAAGCAGAAACAATCATTTGGGAGATTTTCTAGGTATCTTATTACTGATTTCTAATTTAATTACTTTGTTGTTAGAGAATATACACTCTGTAAGATTTTAAGTCTTTTAACTTTATTGACATATTTTATGGCCCAGCATATAGTCTATCTTGGTTAATGTTCCATGTGTTCTAGAGAAGAGTGTGCATTCTGCAGGTGCTGGGTATAGCATTCTAGAAATATAAATCAGTTAGGTCAAATTAGTTGATAATGTTCAAATCTTCCATAGCTTTACTGATTTTTTTGTATACTTGTATCAATACCCATGGAGGGATATTAAAATCTTTGCCTGTGATTATGGATTTGTCTATCTTCATAATTCTGTCCATTTTTGCTCATGTATTTTAAAGCTCTGTTATTAACTTCATTCATATTTTGGATTGTTATGTCTTCTTGATGAATTGACTCTTCTGTTATTATGAAATGATACTCATTATTTCTGATCTCTGGTAATACTCGTTGTCTCGAAGTGCATTGCGCCTTGCCTTATATTAATGGAGGTGTAGCATCTTTGTTTTTTTGTTTTTAATAAATTTATTTATTTATTTATTTTTGGCTGCGTTGGGTCTTCGTTGCTGCATTCCAGCTTTCTCTAGTTGCGGTGAGTGAGGGCTACTCTTCGTTGCGGTGCGCAAGCTTCTCATTGCAGTGGCTTCTCTTGTTGCAGAGCATGGGCTCTAGGCGCATGGGCTTCAGTAGTTGTGGTGTGTGGGCTCACTAGCTGTGGCACGCGGGATCTAGAGCTCAGGCTCAGTAGATGTGGCGCACGGGCTTAGTTGCCCCATGGCATGTGGGATCTTCCCGGACCAGGACTCGAACCCGTGTCCCCTGCATTGGCAGGTGGATTCTTAACCACTGCACCACCAGGGAAGTCCCGCATCTTTGTTATACATAGTGTTTGCATGGGGTATTTTTTTCCATCATTTTACTTTCAACCTATCTTCCTTTCTATTTAAAGTATATTTCTTGTAAGCGTCATATAGTTGAGTCATACTTTTTTCAGATACAGTCTGACAATCTTTGCCTTTTAATTGGTATTTATAGTTAATATAATTATTGATACAGTTGACTTTTAGACTAGCATCTTGTTCTTTGTTTTCTATTTATCCCCTCTGTTTTTATTTCTTTTTTCCTCCTTTCTTATCTTCTTTTGGATTGATTAATATATTTTAGTATTCCATTATACTTGGCTTTAGCTGTAACTAGTAATATAATATAATACATATAATATAAATATTTGGCTCTAGCTATAACTCTTTGTATAATTTTTTTAGTGGTTCCTGTAGGGATTATAATAGGTATCCTTAATTTATCACAGATTACCTGAATTAAACTTGTACAATTGCACATATTATATAACAATGTTACAACTACATAAGTCTATTTTCACTTCTTCTTGTCCTTTGTGTTACTGTTGTCATATATCTGACTTCTTCCTGTATTATAAACCTCACAATTCATGGGTTTTTTTTGCTTTAAACAATTAGTTGGCTTTTAAAGAATTAAGGAAAGAAAAATAGATTTTTAAAATATTTACTTTACGTATTTTCATTTTCAGTAGTCTTTCTTTCTGAATATCTAAATTTCTATCTGGTATTATTTCTTTTCCACCTGAAGAACTCACTTTAGCATTTCTCACAGTATGGGTCTCTTTCTGGTGAATTCTCTCACCTATCTTTAATCTGAAAATGTCTTTAACCTTTCTTTTCCTTCTATTGGACATATCTTGCACCTCTCTTCATATATGTCTGCCCACTTTTTTATTCCAGTTGTTGCTGAGGCATCCAGCTGTGTACAGGTGTAAAATGACAGTAGTTCACCTCATCTGGAGTACTTATTTTTTGCTTTTGGTTCTAGGGTTACTCTGGGGCCACATTTTGGGATGCTTGCTAGAATTCACTTAGCTGTTATGATGCATATGTAATTTGGAAGTGGAAGGGTATTAACTCCCCATAGGACAACTCTCTCCCTTGGAGGTGAGTCTGTGGATAAATTCTTCTCTCTTCTGTTCCTTCCATGGACAATTCTGTTATGTTCCACATGTTTCCTCACAGGTTCCCTGGTGAGATCGAACCCCACTTGGCCATGGTGGTGATCAGATTGGTAACCTCGTACCCTTGGGTTAGCTTTCCCTTCTTCCCTTTTCCACCCATCCAAGTCCCCCACTCCTATTCCTTGATATCACTTTCCAAAATAAACTATCTGCATTCAAAGTCTTAAGTGAGGTTCTTTCATGGGGAACTGTGGCTAAAACACTGCTTTTCTAGTATTTGCCTTTCATGTTTTAAATTTCCTCACTGTTTTAAGAGGATCCCATAAATTTTTGTATGACTTACCTTTTCATTATTGTTTATTTCTCCTTTGATCCCTGAGTTATTTGGAAATGTATTATATAATCTTCAAATAAAGATTTTCCTATATTTTTGTTATTGATTCCTAGCTTAATTCTACTGTGGTCAGACAAAATACTCTATATGATTTCAGTCCTTTGAAATTAAAAAAAATATATTTATTTTCTCTATTATTTTTTGGCTGCATCGGGTCTTAGTTGTGGCACGTGGGGTCTTCATCGAGGCGTGTGGGATCTTCCGTTGTGGTGCAGGCTCTTCATTGTGGCACGCAGGCTCTTCGTTTTGGCGCACAGGCTTCTCTCTAGCGGTGGCGTGCGGGTTTTCTCTCTTTAGTTGTGGTGCGCGGGCTCCAGAGCGCGTGGGCTCTGTAGTTTGCTGCATGCGCGCTCTCTCGTTGAGGCGCTCAAGCTTAGTTGCCCCATGGCATGTGGGATCTTAGTTCCCTGACCAGGGATTGAACCCACGTCCCCTAAATTGGAAGGCGAATTCTTTACCACTGGACCACCAGGGAAGTCCCTGAAATTTGTTAAGACTTGCTTTATGGCCCATAGTATGGTCAATTTTGATGAATGTTTCATTTACACTTGAATAGAATACGTATTCTTTAGTTGTTGGGTATAGTGTTTTGTATTTGTCAGGTCAAGTTGGTTGATCATGTTGTTCAACTCTTCTATATGCTTAATGGTTTTTTATCTGCATTTTTTGCCAATTACTGGGGGAGATGTGTATGAATCTCCTAATTTGATTGTGAATTTAAAAAATTTCTTCTCTTAGTTCTGTCACTTTTTATATATTTTCTGACTGTGTTATTAGGTATATACAAGTTTAAGATTGTTATCATTTCCTGTTGAATCAAATCTTTTGTCATTATGAAAAGACCCTCTGTATCTCTATAATGCCAGTTCCTTTAAAGTCTATTCTGTCTGATTTTCATATAGTTATCCTGATTCACTGCTTGCATGATATGTTGTTTTGCTATTTGTTTATTTTTGACCATTTTGTATCCTGACATTTAAAATGTGTTTCCTGGGACTTCCCTGGTGGTCCAGTGGTTAGACTCCGTGCTTCCAGGGAGATCAGCTCGGTGCTTTGTGACCACCTAGAGGAGTGGGATAGGGAGGGTGGGAGGGAGACGCAAGAGGGAGGGGATATGGGGATATATGTATATGTATTGCTGATTCACTTTGTTATACAGCAGCAACTAACACAACAATGTAAAGCAATTATACTCCAGTAAAGATGTTAAAAAAAAAAAACAACCTGATGCAGCCAAATAAATAAATATTAAAAAAAGAAGAAAAAGACTCCGTGCTTCCACTGCAGGGGACATGGATTCGATCCCTGGTAGAGGAACTAATATCCTGCATGCCACGTGGCCAAAAATACTTATATAACTAAAAAATAAAAAGTGTAAACTGTGAACATCCAAACATTAAAAAATGTGTTTCTTGCAAATAAAATAAAAATAAAATAAAATGTGTTTCTTGCAAGCAGCATGTGGTTGATTTTTTCATAGAATTGGACCGTATCTTTAATTGGAATATTAATCCAATTACTATATTTAATGTAATTTTTGACACATTTAAGTTTATGTCTGCCATCCTTCTGTTTGTTTCCTATCTGTCATATCTGTTGTTTCCTCTTTTCCCTTTCTTGTCTACTTTTGGATTTATGAAGTTTGTTTTAAATAAACTTTAAATTTTGGAATAATTTTAGATTTACAGAAAAGTGGCAAAGATAATACAGAAAGTTCCTATATACTCCTCACTCAGTTTCAGATTCCCCTAATGTTATCATTTGTTGAAATAAAAAAATATAGATTATTAACTAAACTTCAGATTTTGTTTGAATTTCACTAGTTTTTCTTTTGATGTTCTTCAGGATCCTGCTTCAGGATCCAATCATCACTACCACATTGCATCTACTTGTCATGTCTTCTTTTTTTTTTTTTTTTTTTGCGGTATGCGGGCCTCTCACTGCTATGGCCTCTCCCGTTGCAGAGCACAGGCTCCGGACGCGCAGGCTCAGCGGCCATGGCTCACGGGCCCAGCCGCTCCACGGCATGTGGGATCTTCCCGGACCAGGGCACGAACCCGTGTCCCCTGCATCGGCAGGCAGACTCTCAACCACTGTGCCACCAGGGGAGCCCCCCCATTGTATATTCTTGCCTCCTATGTTGTAGATTAGTTGCCCATATAAGTGTGGGTTCTTTTCTGGGTGCTCTATTCTGTTCCATTGATCTATGTGTCTGTTTTTGTGCCAGCACCAACCACACTGTTGTTTTTTTTGCCCTACATGTAGGCCCTTTATTTCTTTTTTTTAAATTTAATTTAATTAATTTTTTTATACAGCAGGTTCTTATTAGTCATCCATTTTATACACATCAGTGTATACACGTCAATCCCAATCTTCCAATTCATCACACACACCCCACCCACCGCTTTCCCCACTTGGTGTCCATACGTTTTTTCTCTACTTCTGTATCTCTATTTCTGCCTTGCACACTGGTTCATCTGTACCGTTTTCTATGTTCCACATATATGCATTAATATACAATATTTGTTTTTCTCTTTCTGACTTACTTGACTCTGTATGACAGTCTCTAGATGCATCCACGTCTCTACAAATGACCCAATTTCATTCCTTTTTATGGCTGAGTAATATTCCATTGTATATATATGTACCACATCTTCTTTATCCATTCGTCTCTCGATAGGCATTCAGGTTGCTTCCATGACCTGGCTATTGTAAATAGAGCTGCAATAAACATTGGGGTGCATGTGTCTTTTTGAATTATGGTTTTCTCTGGGTATATGCCCAGGAGTGGGATTGCTGGGTCATATGGTAATTCTATTTTTAGTTTTTTAAGGAACCTCCATACTGTTCTCCATAATGGCTGTATCAATTTATATTCCCACCAACAGTGCAAGAAGGTACCCTTTTCTCCACACTCTTTCTAGCACTTGTTGTTGGTAGATTTTCTGATGATGCCCATTCAAACTGGTGTGAGGTGATACCTCATTGTAGTCTTGATTTGCATTTCTCTAATAATTAGTGATGTTGAGCAGATTTTCATGTGCTTCTTCGTCATCTGTATTTCTTTGGAGAAATGTCTATTTAGGTCTTCAGCCCATTTTTGGATTGGGTTGTTTGTTTCTTTAATATTGAGCTGCATGAGCTGTTTATATATTTTGAAGATTAATCCTTTGTCCGATGCTTCGTTTGCAAATATTTCTCCCATTCTGAGGGTTGTATTTTCGTCTTGTTTATGGTTTCCTTTTCTGTGCAAAAGCTTTTAAGTTTCATTAGGTCCCATTTGTTTATTTTTGTTTTTATTTCCATTACTCTAGGAGGTGGATCAAAAAATATCTTGCTGTGATTTATGTCAAGAGTGTTCTTCCTATGTTTTCCTCTAAGAGTTTTATAGTGCCTGGTCTTACATTTAGGTTTTTAATCCATTTTGAGTTTATTTTTGCGTATGGTGTTAGGGAGTGTTCTAATTTCATTCTTTTACATGTAGCTGTCCAGTTTTCCCAGCACCACTTATAGAAGAGACTGTCTTTTCTCCATTGTATATCCTTGCCTCCTTTGTCATAGATTAGTTGACCATAGGTGCGTGGGTTTATCTCTGGGCTTTCTATCCTGTTCCATTGATCTATATTTCTGTTTTTGTGCCAGTACCATATTGTCTTGATTACTGTAGCTTTGTAGTACAGCCTGAAGTCAGGGAGTCTGATTCCTCCAGCTCCTTTTTTTTCCCTCAAGACTGCTTTGGCTATTCAGGGTCTTTTGTGTCTCCATACAAATTTTAAGATTTTTTGTTCTAGTTCTGTAAAAAATGTCATTGGTAATTTGATAGGGACTGCATTGAATCTGTAGATTGCTTTGGGTAGTATAGTCATTTTCACAGTATTGATTCTTCCAATCCAAGAACATGGTATATCTCTCCATCTGTTGGTATCATCTTTAATTTCTTTCATCAGTGTCTTATAGTTTTCTGCATACAGGTCTTTTGTCTCCCTAGGTAGGTTTATTCCTGGGTATTTTATTCTTTTTGTTGCAGTGGTAAATGGGAGTGTTTCCTTAATTTCTCTTTCAGATTTTTCATCATTAGTGTATAGGAATGCAAGTTAGTGTATTAGTGTATAGGAATGTGCATTAATTTTGTATCCTGCAACTTTACCAAATTCATTGATTAGCTCTAGTAGTTTTCTGGTGGCATCTTTAGGATTCTCTATGTATAGTATCATGTCATCTGCAAACAGTGACAGTTTTACTTCTTCTTTTCCAATTTGTATTCCTTTTATTTCTTTTTCTTCTCTGATTCCCATAGCTAGGACTTCCAAAACTATGTTGAATAATAGTGGTGAGAGTGGACATCCTTGTCTTGTTCCTGATCTTAGAGGAAATGCTTTCAGTTTTTCACCATTGAGAATAATGTTTGCTGTGGGTTTGTCATATAAGGCTTTTATTATGTTGAAGTAGTTTCCCTCTATGCCCTCTATATGACTATTGAGATGATCATATAGTTTTTATCCTTCAGTTGTTAATATGGTGTATCATATTGATTGATTTGTGTATATTGAAGAATCCTTGCATCTCTGGGATAAATCCCACTTGATCATGGTATATGATCCTTTTAGTGTGTTGTTGGATTCTGTTTGCTAGTATTTTGTTGAGGATTTTTGCATCTATATTCATCAGTGATATTGGTCTGTAATTTTCTTTTTTTGTAGGATCTTTGTCTGGTTTTGGTATCACAGTGATGGTGGCCTCATAGAATGAGTTTGGGAGTGTTCCTTCCTCTGCAATTTTTTGTAAGAGTTTGAGAAGGATGGGTGTTAGCTCTTCTCTAAATGTTTGATAGAATTCACCTTTGAAGCCATCTGGTCCTGGACTTTTGTTTGCTGGAAGATTTTTAATCACAGTTTCAATTTCGTTACTTGTGATTGGCCTGTTCATATTTTCTATTTCTTCCTGGATCAGTCTTGGAAGGTGATACCTTTCTAAGAATTTTTCCATTTCTTCCAGGTTGTCCATTTTATTGGCATAGAGTTGCTTGTAGTAGTCTCTTAGGATGCTTTGTATTTCTGCGATGTCTGTTGTAACTTCTCCTTTTTCATTTCTAATTTTATTGATTTGAGTCCTCTCCCTCTTTTTCTTGATGAGTCTGGCTAATGGTTTATCAATTTTGTTTATCTTCTCAGAGAACCAGCTTTTAGTTTTATTGATCTTTGCTATTGTTTTCTTTGTTTCTATTTCATTTATTTCTGCTCTGATCTTGATGATTTCTTTCCTTCTGCTAACTTTGTTCTTCTTTCTCTAGTTCCTTTAGGTGTAACGTTAGATTGCTTATTTGAGATTTTTCTTGTTTCTTGATGTAGGCTTGTATAGCTATAAACTTCCTTCTTAGAACTGTTTTGCTGCATCCCATAGGTTTTGGATCATCGTGTTTTCATTGTCATTTGTCTCTAGGTATTTTTTGATTTCCTCTGTGATTTCTTCAATGATCTCTTTGTTATTTAGTAACATGTTGTTTAGCCTCCATGTGTTTGTGTTTTTTACGTTTTTTCCCCTGAAATTGATTTCTAGTCTCATAGCATTGTCATCAGAAAAGATGTTTGATATTATTTCAATTTTCTTAATTTATCGAGGCTTGATTTGTGACCCAAGATATGATCTGTCCTGGAGAATGTTCCGTGCACACTTGAGAAGAAAGTATTATCTGCTGTTTTTGGATGGAATGTCCTATAAATATCAATTAAATCTCTCGGGTCTATTGTGTCATTTAAAGCTTGTGTTTCCTTATTAATTTTCTGTCTGGATGATCTATCCATTGGTGTAAGTGAGGTATTAAAGTCCCCCGCTATTATTGTGTTACTGTCGATTTCCTCTTTTGGAGCTGTTAGCAGTTGTCTTATGTATTGAGGGGCTCCTATCTTGGGTGTATATGTATTTATAATTGTTATATCTTCTTCTTGGATTGATCCCTTGATCATTATGTAGTGTCCTTCCTTGTCTCTTGTAACATTTTTTATTTTAAAGTCTATTTTATCTGATATGAGTATTGCTACTCCAGCTTTCTTTTGATTTCCATTTGCATGGGATATCTTTTTGCATCCCCTCACTTGCAGTCTGTATGTGTCCCTAGGTCTGAAGTGGGTCTCTTGTAGACAGCATATATATGGGTCTTGTTTTTGTATCCATCCAGAAAGCCTGTGTCTTTTGGTTGGAGCATTTCATCCATTCACGTTTAAGACAATTATCGATATGTATGTTCCTATTACCATTTTCTTAATTGTTTTGGGTTTGTTTTTGTAGGTCCTTTTCTTCTCTTGTGTTTCCCACTTAGAGAAGTTCCTTTAGCATTTGTTGTAGAGCTGGTTTGGTGGTGCTGAATTCTCTTAGCTTTTGCTTGTCTGTAAAGCTTTTGATTTCTCCATCGAATTTGAATGAGATCCTTCTGCATTCTTGACTAAAACCTACCTGCAATTAGTACTTGTATTACTGCCTAATGTAAGGACCTTTCAACACTTTAACTCACTTTATTCCCTTTTGAGTTGTTGTCATGTGCTGTTAACGTCATGAATTTTAATTCATCGTGGTTTTTTTTAACCCACAAGACATTTTTTTAAAAAAAACTTTGAAACAATCTCAAACCTACAGAAAATTTTAAGTACACTACAAAAAAGGTTTTTCTCCGAACCTTTTATGTGTAAGTCACTGACATGATGCTCTATCACTTCAAAATATTTCCACGTGGGGCTTCCCTGGTGGCGCAGTGGTTGAGAGTCTGGCTGCCGATTCAGGGGACACGGGTTCGTGCCCTGGTCCGGGAAGATCCGACATGCCGTGGAGCGGCTGGGCCCGTGAGCCATGGCCGCTGAGCCTGTGCATCCGGAGCCTGTGCTCCACAACGGGAGAGGCCACAACAGTGAGAGGCTTGCGTACAGAAAAAAAAAAAAAAAAAAAAAAAAATTTCCATGTGTATTTCCTAGAAAGCAAAGACCATTCTCTTACAAAACTAAATATAACCATCAAATAAGAAAATTAACACTGATACATCACTATTATCCAGTACTCAAATCCCATTCAAGTTTTGCCAATTTTGCCAATAATATCCTTTATAGCCAAAGAATCCAATTCAGAACCAAGCATTGCATTTGGTTGGCATGTCTATTTAGTGTTCTTCAATCTGCAACGGTTCCTCTCTCTTTCCTTGACTTCCATGACCTTGACACTTGAGGATTATTATTTTGTAAATGTCCCAGTTATTTCATAAAATGTCCCACAACTTGGGTTTATCTCATGTTTCCTCATGATCATATTCAGTTTATAATTTTTTGGCAGGAATATCACTGAAGTGATGCTTTGATCTTTTATTACATTAAGGTGGTATCTTCCAGGCTATATACATATATATCTCCCCAGTTCCTAATCAAACTACTTATTCATTCATTCATTCATATCAGTATGGACTCATGACTTCTTACTTTATTCAATGGGTTTTAATCTAATACTATCATTATTTACTGTGATTTTCAGATTAGCCTGTGGGAGCCCTTTTAGGCTGCCTCCTGTGTCCTTTTGACATTTCCCCATCATTCTCTGAGCACTTCTTTACTTTTAGGGACAAAAATAAGTTTCAAGCTGCTCATTCTTTCTGTGCCCCAGTTATAGAATTAGCTTTTTCTCCAAGAAGCCTGGTTCCTTTTTAACGGAGAATGGTATTTAGAAACCAAGATCTAGGAGCTAGGCCTTTTCATTCTTGTTAGGGTTGTTATGGACTGAATGTGTCCCTACAAAATTCATATGTTAAAGCCCTAATCCCCAATGTGATAGTATTTGGAGATGAGGCCTTTGAGAGATAATTAGGTTTAGATGAGGTCATGAGGATGGGGCCCCCATGGTGAGATTGGTCCCCTTACAAGAAGAGGAAGATACCAGAGCTCTCTCCACCATGTGAGGATACAGTGAGAAGGTGGGAACTAGGAAGAGGTCTGCAAACCAGGAAGAGGCCCATCACTAGAACCCAACCCTGCTGGCCTCCTGATCTCAGATTCACAGCCTTCAGACCTATAAGAAATTAATTTCTGTTGCTTAAGCCACTCAGTCTATGGCATTTTGTTATAGCAACCTGACTAAGATAAGGGTGTTGTTGCTCCCAGGCCCTCTCAGTGGATTAATAGTGAGAAATATGGTACCTATTTTCTTATTATAATCCTCCTATATGTAATCAATCTTCTGCAGCTATAATTCTCCATATGTCATTTAATTTCATGAGTATATTAATTATAATTATTTTCAAGCCTGTGTCTGAGAACTCTAATATCTGGATCTTCTGTGGGTCTGTATCTATTGCCTATTTTCTCTTGATTTTTCAGTCTCTTGATTTTTTAACATGCTTCATTATTAGTGATTAAATGTTGGACACAACATAAAAAGTTGAAGAGATAATTTGAGGTGATGGATGGCTGATGCTATCTTACTCCAGAGGGGATTTATTTAGTTTTATTAAAAAAATTTTGTTGTTGGTAAGACTCTATTTTTTAAGGGGACTTTTAGGTTCATAGCGATATTGAGGGGAACATACAGAGATTTCCCATATACTCCTGCTCCCACACATGCACTGCCTCCTGCATTATTAACCTCTCACACCAGAGTGGTCCATTTGTCACAGTTGATGAACCTACATTGACACATCATAATCACTGTTAGTCCATAGTTTACCCTGGGCTTCACTCTTGATGTTGTACACAGGGGATTTATTTTTTCACTCTGGCAAGCACTCAAGGTAGGGATAGATCATCTTAATCTGATCAGAGATTAAGACTGGGCTTCAGTCTTTATGAGTGCTGATCTGTTTCCCATTCCCTTTTACCCTAGGTAATGGCTGTTTGGTGGATTCAGCTGAAATTCTGTGGTGTTTATCAGGGCTCCTCCTCCTTCATGGGCACTCAACTCCATTTTACCACTTTCAGCTCCATGAGACTTCTGAAATCTCTGCTCAGCTTCTCAGACTCCCAGCCACTATTTTCTGCACTGTTTTCTCCTTGGGTTCTTAGCTTCTCAATTCACAGCTTTCAGACTGGCAAATGCCTTAAAAGCAAAAATTCAGCCAGATGTCTGGCTCATTTCTCTCTCTCTCTTTCTAGATTCTCTAGAATCTTGGCCTCTCAAGTCCTTGCTGCCTTGAGGACCCTTCAACGTGACCAAAATATGTCTTTTCATGTGTTGATCAGCGATTATAGTTGTTCTCAGTGGGATGGTTAGTCTGAAACAAGTTAGTCCACCACTGACAGAAGCAGAAATTGCTTTAGACTCACGAAAGATAACTCTGGCTATTGTGTGGAGAGTTAAGAGGGGGCAAGAATGGAAATAAGGGTACCAGGTAGGAGGCTTGATAAGATGATGGCTTGGACAAGTGTGAAAATAGAGGCGTATGGAAATGGACATAGGTTGAGAGATAGGGGCGAGAAGTAGAGAGAAATATAGGAGACTTATCTCTTCATCTTACAAAGAGGGGGGAAATACCTCTGGTTGGGTTGAACAGGAAACATAAGTTTAAGCATACTATTTAAAGTAAAAAAGATAACCATTAGAGGAAATAATGCTAATGTGAAAATTATATTGGAAGGGATGGATGGGAGGTGCGAGTGCTCGAAGTGAGCTTAATCCTCGTCTCTCATCACATTATTTAATAGGTAATGTCAAAGAAGAAAGAGGAGGGGACAAATTTGAAGAATTTTTAGGAGGTAAAATTTTCAGGGCTTGGTGACTGATTTAATTTAGTGAGTAAGGGAGAGGGGGAAGGCAAAGGTAATTTACAGATTTCTAGCTTGAGTGGTTGGATGCATGTGGCATTACAATGGAGATAAAGAAAATAGAGGAGTATCTAGTTCAAGAGAGAAAATGATAAACTCAGTTTTAGTCGTATGTGGTGCATTGTGGTTGAGAATGTATAGTAGGTAAACATACACACGTGGGCAAAAGTTCTTACCACAATAAAATTTAAAAAGATAAATTAACAATAAAACCATAGCAAAAAAATATCTGGCCACTTAGAAATTTTAAATGACTTTGTCTAAAAACTCTTGGGTTAAAGTGGAAAAGAAACAAATTACAAATTGTTTATAAATACATGATAAAGCAAAAAAGAGAAGAACCCATGCTACTGTTGTTATAGATAAATATCTTTGCTTTGTAGACCTCTGCTGTAGACTGAATGTTCGTGTCTGCCAAAAATGCATATGTTGAAACCGAACCCCCAAGGTGATGATATTAGGAGATGGGACCTTTGGGAGGTGCTTAGGTCATCAGGGTGGAGCCCTCATGAATAAGATTAGTGCCCTAGGGAATTCCCTGGCGGTCCAGTGGTTAGGACTTTGTGCTTTCGCTGTCATGGCCTGGGTTCCATCCCTGTTTGACTGCTGGTCAGGGAGCTAAGATCCCGCAAGCCGCACGGTGAGACCAAAAAAAACCACAGAAGTATTAGTGCCCTTATGAAAGACACCCCAGAAAGCTCCCTTGCCCCTTCCACCATGTGAGAACACAGTGAAAAGACATCAGCTGTCTAGGAAGCAGTTTCTCACCAGACACCAGATATGCTGCCTCCCTATCTTGGACTTCCCAGCCTCCAGAACTGTGAGAAATAAGTGTTTGTTGTTTATAAGCCCCTCAGTTTATGGTATTTTGTTATAGCAATACCAATGGACCAACACGACCTCACTGTTAACTACAGTCGGAATTCTGTACACAGAGTGGGCAGATGAGATGAGCCTCATCCCTTCTGTGATGCTAAGTGAAGCCCGTGTTTGCCTGGCAGTGCCATACATTTCATCTTGTCTTGCATTCATTTATAACCCTCAGCAGCAACTCCTCTCCTGAGGATAACCTTGATATAAATTGGCTTCATACTCTAATAGAACTTGGGAATGTTGATATGCTCAAACTATGGTATCCCAATGTTTCCATAGTAACTAATGCACACCCGGGGGAAAAGATGGAAAATAAATGAGAATAGCGTTTTAACAAAATAAGTGAGGGGCGAAGAGGCTTTAGACATGTGATTACTTCTTATTTAGGAATATGAAGATATTCATCTCCTTAATAATGGGGTTATAAAAGTTGTTACAATGAAACATGTCAGTAGCCATTTATATTCCATTTTTCTTATAATCATCACCATTGAAAACATTTAAATGTGTTTTTTTGCCCAATAATACTGTAGAAACTGAGTTAAAAGGACATAGTTGCTGTTCTCCTGTGAGCCTGCAATCAGGATGGGACAGGTTAGGCCAATGTTCATAGTCCAGCCTGCCAGACAGAGCTTTGCCCCAGTGAATATTGGGAGGAGTAAGGAATCAAAGCAGCTTATTCAATCCTGTGGAATTTGTTTGCTTTGATGCAAGACTTTGCTAGCAACTCAACACTCTCCTGGTTAAAGACTGCCAGTATAGGTTGCTGCTGCTCCTCCTTTCTTATTCCACCAGCTGATTTTTCCCATTCCTCCCTAACATCCTTATTCTTCCTTCCCCAAATGCATTCTATGCACCATCTCTACCAATTTCAAAACAATTTGTTCACTTTGCCTCTTGGCTGGTTCTAATGTTCTCTGTTTGTATATAGGTAGGTAGCTACATACTCCCTGTATATATCTCTGATAAACTGATAATTTACTAAAATATAAAACAATCTGTTTTAGTGTTAAACCAGTTGTTAAGGACTGAATTGTGTCCCTCCCCCTCAATTCACATATTGAAGCCTTAACCCCCAACGTGACTGTATTTGGAGATAGAGCTTATAAGGAAGCAATAAAGGTTAAGTGAGGTCATAAGGGTGGGGCCCTAATCTAATAAGACTGGTGTCCTTATAAGAAGAGGAAGAAAGACCAGATCTCTCTCCCTCACCCCCACCTCCATTTTTTTCTCTTTCTGCATGCCAGAGAGGAAAAGGCCACGTAAGGACACAGCAAGAAGACAGCCGTCTGCAAGTCAGGAAGAGAGCTCTCACGAGGAACCTAATCAAGCTGGTACCTTGATCTGGGACTTCTAGACTCTAGAATTGTGAGAAAATAAATTTCTGTGTTTAAACGACCCAGTCTATGTATTTTGTTATGGCAGAGCGAGCAGACGAACATATCAGAGTTACATGCACAACCAATTAAGCTGTTATCAGATAGGAGCAGACTTTGTAAGAGCGAAGAGATACCTTTTTTATTTTAGAATAACAGAGATCAAATTTCTACAGAGAAATATAATAACTAATGGGATATTATTTAACCCGGAACAGAAACACAGAGAGTAGAAGGGCAAAGATATACTGAATAGCTCCAGGTAGTTAGATAGCCCGGTTTAGCTGATTCAGCTTAGCCAGCTTCCTTCCGCATTTAGAAGAGAAGTTAAGAAGCACATTCTTTTTGTTTTAACATATTCATATCACCTTTTGAAAATTAGTCTTCAGCTTACCTTCTATGCAAATGAATTCAGAGATTAGAAGCAAGATGTGATGAGAGGTGCCAGTAGGGTGAGGTTCCTTAATGGGAATTAAAGTCAATTTCGTGGAGTTTCCAGGGAAAGATGCATCAGACTAGTGACCGTTTACCTTGGATGGCCAGAGATCTGGTAGACATTCTCAAGTTCATATAAAAAAGGAGTATATCTTCATAAGAGAGGCTTAGTTTGGACAAGGGACATTTCTATGTTGTTTTGTTTGTTTTTAACTTGTGACATTCGGTTTTACAGTCACTGGGTAACGTGGAAATTTTCAGGAAATGAAGGTCTCAATAAAGCATTCTCTCATGCCAAGGGATTTGGTCTCTATCATCATTACATCCAAATTAAAACAAGGCAGAGACTATTTATTCCTGGATAGAATGGTCTTCTTTTGTCACCTATAACACAGAGTGCTAAAAGCTCCTGGTCAATCAATTATATATCATATTAAAATGTAATTAAAATTTTGTCACTGCGTTTTCTCAGACCTCTAAATGTCCTTAAAATTAGTGCTTTAGTGAGGTAGATGGACATTATAGTTTACTATAGACAATTTTCTTCTGTCTATTTCAGCACAATTCAAAGAAAATCACATCAACAAGGAACATATCTTCACAAACATTAATTTCTCTTTAGTTTTTTCTCGGTGTGGGATTCAGTCTAACAGATTGTCTGAATATATATTTAATACTTTAGTTCTGAATATAAGAAATGGGATAATTTTGTATCCATTTGTAGCTGGGTAGAGGTTTGGCTTGAGATCCAAATACTGTAGTTTTGTACAGTACATTGATATAGAAATTAATTAAAATTTCTGTATAGCTAATATATGCACATGGAGCAAAATTCCAAAGCTATAAAAGAGTGTACACTGAAAATTAGCTTTCTCTCCCACCCTTATATCCAAGTTCTCCAGTTTCCACCTCTGAAGGCAAGCACTATTACCAGTCTCTTGTGTTTCCTTCTACAGATCTTCCACAGTGCGTTGATGGTGGAACTAGATCTTTCCCTTCCCTTGTTGGCACTCAGTACCTGGCAGCATGAAAATGCTGCTCTTTGAGGTGAAAACTAATGCTATAAGCAGTAGCAAGGAACAGTGACTGCCCTTGCTCGTTCTCACATCCCTCCTTGGAAACCATATACCCAAAGCAGATCACAAGACATTTGTCTAAACCACTTCTAACTGGACATAACACTAACACAGATTCATTTATCAGGAATACACAGCAACAGAAACACCTAACAGATCCATACATTAAATATTTACTTAGTTGTGTATGTGAAAAAGTAGATTCTTTTTCTGGTTGTTGAGCAGGAAGGGGTTCTGTTTTTACGCAGTATGGACTCAGTGAGCAATTGTTCACTCTTTTCCAAGGAGTTGGAGAAGGTTTCATCAGAAAGGTGTTGTGTAAATAACAGAAGGGAGAAACCTTGGCCTCGAAGGTGCGGAAGAGGCATTCCAGCATGCGTTGTGGTCTGGGGGAAATCTTCAATTTGGAGTTTGGGATAAAAGAAAGAAGGGAGTGTCGAATGTTGATTTGTGAAGAGCCAAGGGGATGAATTGGACTGGCAGGAACAGGCAGTGCAGTGAAAGTGAGGTAATATGGGATGAATGGCCATTTGCGTTTGTGTGTAGTGAAGTTTTGTATAAGGATCTATGGACAGAGGTCAGTCAGTCCCTCTATGCCTTCCATGTTCCTAGTACTTCCATCAGTCCAGAATTTTTCTCTAACAGAGGCACCAAAGAATGGATTGTAGGATAGTATGGTACTTCTCCTCCATGATGTTCTTCTCAGAGGTTAATTCTATTTACTCAACAGCCATAACTTTCCTTAGTAACTTGTTATGGAGCTATCATCCACACATTTATGTAAAACAGTTTCTCAGTCTGACCACTCTTGACATTCTGGGTCGAATAATTCTTTTGTGAGGCACTGTCTTGTGCATTGTAAGGTATTTAGCAATGTCCCAGGCCTCGGCCCACTTGATGTCAGTAGCACTCCACCCCCAGTTGTGACAACCAAAAAACGTCCAGACGTTGCCAATGTCCTCTGGTGCAAAATCGTCCCCAGGTGAACTTAGGTAGTTTTTTGTTGTTGTTCTGTAAAACCCCCTTTTAAAAATGAACACTTATAAATGTTTATCAAAGTGATACATTCATGTGATTAAAAATGAAATAGTGCCAAAGGGCTTCCTTACAATAAAAAGCAACTATCTCCTGCCCCACTCCTCCCCACCTGTGGTCCCATTCCCTGAGGGTTACCACTTTTAACTATTTCTGGTTTGGGTTTTTCTAATGTTCCTGTAGTATCTATCAACCTGTTTATCCATTCACTCAAACCACATATTTATTGAGCACTGTGTTAGTTTGCTAGGGCTGGCATAACAAAATACCACAGGTTGGGAGGCTTAAACAGCAGAAATTTATTCTCTCACAGCTGTGGAGCCTGGAGGTCCAGGATCAAGGTTCCAGAAAGCTTGGTTTCCTCTGAGGGCCATTTGGGAAGGATCCGTTCCAGTTCTCTCTCCTTGGCTTAAAAATGGCCACCCTCTTGCTGCGTATTCGCGTGATTGTTCCTCTGTGCATGTGCACCCCTGGTGTCTCTTCCTCTTCTTATAAGGATACCAGTCATCCTGGATTATGACCCCTTCCCAACGGCCTCATTTTAATTTAATCACGTCTTTAAAGACCTTATTTCCAAATACCGTTACATTCTGAAGTACTGGAGGTTGAGACTTCAACATATAAATTTTGGGAGCATGCAATTCAGCCCATAACAAGCACCTACTGTGTGCTAGTCACTGTTCTCAGCACTGGGGATAGAGCAGTGAACAAAACACAAAAATCCGTGCTCTTATTGAGTTTACATCCCGGTGGGGGAGAGCAACAATAAGTAAGATAAATAATTAAAATATATAGTATGTTAAAAGACAGTAAGTGCTATGGAGAAAAAGCAGAAGAAGGAGATAGGGAGTTCTTGGGGGCGGGGGCCTGCAATTTCAAATAGTGTAGCCAAGGAAAATCTCTCTGAGAAGGGGAGATTCTGAGTAAGGACCTGAAGGAGGTGATAGAGCAATCCATGCAAATACCTGGGGGAAAGAGAATTCTAGGCAGACAGAACAGCTGGTGCAAAATGGTCCTGTGATAGAACATGTTCAGTTTGCTCAAGGAACAGCAAGGAGGCCACTGGGGCTGACGCAGAGTGAGCAAGGGGGAGTAGCAGGAGATGCAGGGCTTGGGAGATGCTGAGGCAGATGACTGGCTGAGGTCTAGTAAGCCATTGTAATGACTTTGGCTTTTGTTCTGAATGAGATGGTGAATTAGAAACATCTTGTTTTTCCTTCCTGTGTTTCTCCTTTACTCTCACACAACTGCCATACTCACAGCACTTCTGACGCCAGTTGTGTATGTGGGTTTCCCTAAAACAGGCAATACTCGGTGCCACCAGCTGGGAGTCCTACACTTTAACTCAATTCTGATACTTTCTACCTGGAGAGAGCATCAGATTGCACAGGTTAAGGGCTCAGTCCCACAAGACTACTGCCTCCCCCCCAACTTCAGATGCCAATGGTGAGTTCAGGTTGTCACCTCTACTTCCGACTGATGGGCTGTAAATCTGAGGTTCCCATGACCCCCTCCTCGGGTTCAATTAATTTGCTGGAGCAGCTCACAGAACTCAGGGAAACACTTACTTATGTTTACCAGTTTATTATAAAAGGATACAGATGAACAGCCAGATGAAGAGATACATAGGACGAGGTCTGGGAGGGTCCTGAGCACAGGAGCTTCTGCCCCCTTGGAGTTGGGGTGCATCACCCTCCCAGTATATGGATGTGTTCACCAACCTGGAAGCTCTGAACCCAGACATTTGGGAGCTTTATGGAGGCCTCATCACGTAGGCATGATTGATTATTAACTCCATTTCCAGCCCTTCTCCTTTCTCAAGAGAATGGGGGGTGGGACCGAAAGCTCCAAGCTACTAATCATGGTTCTGTCTTTCTGGTGACCAGCCTTCATCCAGGAGCCAGCCAGGAGCCCACCCAGCACTGCCTCATTAGAACAAAAGACACTCCTATCACCCAGGAAATGACAAGGGTTTTAGGAGCTCTTTGCCAGAAACTGGGGGGCAGAGACCAATAAAAATTTTTTCTATAATTTCACAGATGGGAAGCCATTGGGTGGCAAGGTCTGAGTTAACTTTTAAAAGAATCTCTCTAGTTGCTGTGTTAATAATAGATCAAAAGTGGGCAAGCGTGGAAGCAGAGAGACCAGTGAGGGGAGTGTTGTAATAATCCATTTTCTCTAAATGATACGTCCTTCCTTGGTTGACCAGGTCTAGACATCGTCCATCTAGTGACTTCCTGCTCTAATAAATGGAGATTTAGCTCACTTACACTGCAGCAACCACTTCTCTCTTCCTCCTAATACATCACTCCTTTTAGTTCCTCTATTTAATTCCCTTCCCAACAGACAACCATTTTAATGTGTATCGTTTTGTTTGCATGTCTTTTTTGGTTATCTTCGTGCCTTTATATAAGACACATAAATCTCTATTTCTTGTTCCATCATCTATAGATCGAATCTCTTGAGTCTATACTTTCTAAAATTAGAATATTAGTGCCTCTACACATCCTTCCACCTCCCCTAACTTCATCTACCTTTCAATTTCTGTACCCTATGTTGCTTCATTGTTTGTTAACATTTACTTTATACTTTGTAATCATAATTAAGTTTCCGGTGATTGTCTCTAGGTTGGATTCCAAAGGTTAAAAACCAAAAAAGATAGTGTTTGTCTTATTACAGTTGTAGAGTTTTCAGTGTAAAGCCAAGAAATGGGCCTTGATTACATTTTCATGTTACAACTTCCATCAATTATTCTACATCACTCCATGTTCTAGTTGTCTTCATTATTGGAAAGTGACATTTTTGAACAGTTTTGTATTTTCCTTGAATTTTTTTTTAGCCTAGAACAAAACTTTATTTAAAATTTGACTTCCTATGTAGGTCCTTCCTTAACAATTATGATTCGTGATAAGTAGAATTTAATGAGTAAAATTATGGTTTTTAACATGTCAGACTTCAGATTTTTCAAATGCTGAATAGAACTTCCCAAATAAATAGAAGCTGTTTGTTTTCAGTCCCATCGAAAACTACCTTAATGATGAATTGTGTATGAATGTCTTTTTTGAGCTAAAAATGGAAAATAAAGTACCTCCAAATCATTAGGTAAAACTATAGAAGAAAAATGTTGTTGATTTGGGGTAGGAAAGGCCTTCTTAAATAAAGATTGCAAATATAAAGTAAGAAATTGCAAATATAAAAAAAATTTAGCAAACTTGACTAAAACAAAATTAAAAAATTTTACACAAGATATCTTAAAGATAAGTGATAAAATAGGAGAAAAAAATGCAATATGTGTCAAAGAACTGATTCAAAATTTACAGCAAACTCCAATAAGTCAGCAAAAATGACACCAAAAGGTAAAAAAAATTTTAAATGAGAAACAGATATATATAAGAAATTTTTAAAACAGGAAATAAAAATGGTCAAAAGACACATGAAAAGATGCTCTACCTCACCAATACCTGGAGCAATTAAAATGAGATACAATTTCTTAACCATCAGACTAACAAACAGCAAGTGTAGCTGCAGGGAGGAAATGCCTCTTGTGTCAGTTGCTGGCAGGTGAATATGCAGCAGGCTTTGTATTTTCCTTGAGTTTTTGATTGCCTTTTTTTTTTTTTTTGCTGTGGGTCGATTAAATATATGCTGTCTTTACCATATCTCTGCTATTTCCCAGCTTTCTCATTTTGTCTAGTGCTCAGAATAAATTCTATTTGTCTAGAAGCCCACTTCCTGTGTTAATTCTATCCAATTCTTTGCATTTTCACATTTGATCCATGGACTTCTTGTACAGATTTTGTTTTTCTTGACGTTTCTTCATTGCCTCTTTTTGGATTATTTCTTGCATTCTGTGCCTTTATTGTATCCTCAGTTTTCCTAGCTCTTAAGCATACTATCTCTTTTGCCAACTTCCCTTTTTCCTGGATGACTCTTTTTATGTTCTGTACGGTGTTTTTCTGGCCTGGTTGTTTCCAGAATCAGCCTTAGTTTTTGTGTGTTCAGTCAATACCGTTTCCTCCAATTTCTGTCTTCCAGACATTTGTGAAATATACTGTCATCTAATGCCCCTCTTCTCTTCTTTGTTATGAGCTTATGCCTTTTTAATCCCTTTACTATAATTCTAATGATGTCTTAGGAGAGAGTGGATATAAATGCATGTGGTCATTCTGCCATATTGAAAGAGAGGTATACAGCCTTATAATAATTTTTAAAATCTTTCTAAGTCCTAAAATTAATAATACTCCTTACAACTAATTCAGACATGAAAGAAGTGTATAAAGTAAAACTTAAAAGTTTGTTCATCACTCTCACTCCTCAGAGGAAACCACTGTTCAGTAAATATCCTTCCAGACTTCTAAAATAAAATATACGTACATAAAATCATACACTTAAACACACAAAATGTTTTTATAAATTTTATAAAGTTTGGATTTTATAAAAGTTTAGTTACTTGGTTTTTAAACTTAGTATATATTGGGCATACTTACATGTCAGCAGATAGATACTTAATTTTTTAACGTAAAATCTTTATTGAAATATATACACATACATACAGGAAGGTGATAGTCTACCCTTTCCTGTGTATACAGTTAAAGAACTTTTTGTTTGCTAACTTTTGCAATGACAAACAATGTTATACTGAACATCTTTGTACATATATCTTTGAACATATGTGCTAGTGTTTCTCAACAGAAGTAGGATTGTTGGGTCAATGGTTATATAATGTAAAAATATTAAGAGATACTACTGAACAGCCTTACTGAAAGATTTTTCCAATTTCCTCTTCTATCAACAGTATTTGAGAGGGTACACCCTTCTGAGGCAAGCTCTCCTTAAAAGGTTGGAGACTCTGCTGTGCATGGTTGAGAATTGGACTCAATTGCCCTGTTTCATGTTTATCTTTAATGACTTCACATGAGCTGGTCTTTTTTTGCTTAGAATATTTGAAGTTCCTTAGAGCCTGGGATCATGTCATTTACTTCTTTGGTATTTCCCATAGTGCCTAGTACAGGCTGGGCAAACTGTGGGTGCTTGACACATACTTAACTGACCGATAAACCAGCTTATAGTTTTGGGCTACACAATCCCTTGAGGTCAGCTCCTGGAATGAGAAGGCTGGGCAGAGTGGGAGGCTAGGGCTGTGCTGGGTCAGTATCAGATGCTCTCACTTAGACATCAAGTTTAGACCATAATCTAGGAACCTAAGCTTTGAGCACCTAGCACGATCCCTGGCTCGGAGGAGGTCCTTAATAAATGGTCTCTATTGATGTTATTATGACTCCTGTTTAGTGAGAGGGTAGTCTTAGGACTAGTGTTGAGGGGTCTGACACAGCATCTAAAATCATTCCTGGTGGAGTCAGAAATCCACAATCTAGAGATGAAATAAAATTCAGAACCAGCGAGAGCAGACAGGCATCAGAGGCAGAAGCAGAGGCTGGGTTTGAGCAATTTAGTTGCATTGTGATAGCACCTTCCCTGTCACCCCAGGCAGTTTTTATTGGACTTCTTGTATGTTTGGCTTTCACACGGTGGCGTCTTTAAGGTGCTTCTCAGTCTCTGACAGGAGCCAACAATCCCAGCACAGTGATGTGAACACAGAAGTTGTGTAATGAAAGAGATGCCGTTGATCTCTCACCTGTTGAAACAAATAATGTGGAGGCCGTATTGAGGATTCACTTGAGGTGATGGTGCTACGTAACAGCCATTCTACTAGACCAAGATTACAACCCAAGCTTTTCCCAAGCAGCAGTAGGGCTCCCCGGGGATTGAGAAACTAAGTGGCCAGTCAGATAAGGATTAATTTCAGTGACGGATTTAGAGGGTCTGTAAACATGCGGCACATGGATGACAAGGGTTCGACAGAGTGAAGAATGGGTCTCCTTCTTCTTACCTTTCTCCCCCAAGTCAGCAGTGCAGGTCAAGGAGGGAGGTGGGAAACGACAGTTACCACAGACGTCATTAGAACATACAACATTGATTGTGTTTCTCCTATATGCCAGACATTTAGCACACACACACTACCTTCAATCCCCTTTATCACTCTATGAAGTGGGCGTTAGCTGTATTTTACAGATGAGGAAATTGGCTCAGAAAGGAGAAATTACTTGCTGTAGTTTACATAAGCTACTAAGTAGCAGAGCCAGGATTTGAACCTGGGTCCTTCTGGCTGTAAAGCTTTGGAGCTTTCTACTATGCACACCATCCTGTCTCTTCTGCGTCAGTGATAGCAGCCCAGGCCTCAGGGAAACAGCTGTTGCTTAAGAACACTAGTTGGTCGTGTGTGGACAGGGTGTCCGTGGTTCTCTCCTTTGTTCATCAATTCATTCTACAAATATATGTTTATTTATAGCCAGAAAGTAAAGAGAGGAGAGCAGGCCAGGTAGGTGAGGTGGGAAGGGACACTTGTGTGGGTAGGAGAGCAAGGGGGCATGGAAGGGTTGAGGCTAAAGTAAACAGAGAGGAAGAAAAGGGCCAACAAGAGTTGACCGCAGGATGCGGACTAAGTTTTGGGGTCTGTTCTCGGATACAGTACTGAAGGGGTCTCTGGGTGTTTACAGAAGAGATGTCTGAAGCAACACTAACAGGCAAGCTGCAACCCAGTGGCGGCACTCAGGATCTGAGGTTGTTCAGACAGCACTTTACACTTACACACCATGAACACACACTCACGCAGGAACCATCAATATGGAGACAGGTGCTTTTAAACAAGCACACCAGAATATATGTGACCACACAGTGGAAGCCTGGACCTTTATTCCATGCTGTTTCGAGTGCTCACCATGTGACTGTAACTCCCCTTCAAAGAGGCCAAAACCGATTTGGACGCATGAAGTCTAGAGATTTGTGGAAGAGCAAACAGAAAAAAGAAAGAGAAAAGAAAAGAAAAGAAAAAAACGATCTTAGTTTATAGTCACAGTGTAGTTGGGTGTGTGTATTAAGACTTTCGGGATTATATAAAATGATGTAATGACATAGAAGGAATCGGTATGGAATGTTTGTCCATATACATTTTCCTTATTTTTCTTTTAGAGGTGAGCACAAATAATAATAGATTGTAATAAAGCAAGCCTGACCTACACAGCCACTTAATCCCAGAGGGAATGTGACCCAGAGGAGGGAGGGGCAGAGCTCAGGAATGCGTTGCCGTGACACATTGATTCCAGGACGCGCCAGGCTTCATCTGCACCTGAGATATGGACAAAGTATGTTTGGATGCTGTGGAGGTTTCTTTTTGTCCGCTCCCCAGTTAGGAGGATGGCTGCTGGGGTGACTGTGCCACTCCCAAGGGCACCTGGTGTACACAGGCTTGGGAATCCAGGGGCCTGATGGGGCTGAGGGACGTTCCTCTCCCTTCCATACCAAGTGTGTGCAATACCAGCAGCCTCCAGGATTTAAAGGGGAGAACTGGAGGCAATGATACTGATCATAAGGTTCATAAAGACTAAACCGATGATTATAATCAGCATGAGTGCTGGGGAACAATAGAACCTTTATAAAGACATACTTTCCCCTACATATTAATTATAACACATCTCTCTCATAAGAGAATTACCTAGTGATTTTTTAATCCTTTAAAATTTTTGATTGAAGGGTGCCATGAAAGTGTCAAATGTAACTATCATTAGGTAGCATTTTGCTTCATATCATGTGGGACCCAAATCCTGTAAAAGGAGAAATAGTTCTTGACCATGCACGTGGTCCTTCAACTAACACAAAAAACTGCTTTGGGAAGAGCGTTGGCAGTCTCTTTTGTATTCATTGCAAATACCTTCACCCTAGAGAAACTTTATTCAAGCTCAGGAAAATAGCTGACAATCTGGGCACTCTCCCTAACCGCGTGACAGGTAAGGAAAGGCCACCTTTAGCCCTCTCTCTTATTTCCCTTTATATTTGGAAGCCAAGAGCCATCCTAGTGGAAACAGACCTAGTGTCTTTTAAAGTCTACTGTATAATATTGATACTCTGGTTCTCAACTGTTTTCCCCACTCCAATCTTACTCTAAAGGATGCCACTCGCTCAGATCAGTAGCAGTGGCTCATCATGGTAATAACTGCCCTGCTGAGGAAGGCGACAGAAGGAAAGAATCAATGTGGTTGGTGGGTGGAGATTCTGCCTTGGATTCCCGCTCCCCGCTCTCCCCGCCCCGCCCGCCGCCTCATTTTCACAAGCTCTTCAAATCTAATACGAATTTACAAGCATTTTGGAGCAATCTTTACTTCATTATCTACCTGAAAGAATTTACGTCCTGTAAGTAGAGTTTCTCTAAACTCATCACTGTCAATTTTTTTGTTTACGATACTGCAAAATTATTCTATTCTTGGGGACAGTTATTCCTTTCAAGTTCCTTTTTACGTTTGTTTGTTTTGTTCTGAAAGCCTTAGAGCTGCAGGCCAGGGTGACTGGGACAGAGGTGGGGTCCCTACCTAGTGAATAGGACTTGGGAGGCAGAGGACTTGTTTTTACGCCGGTAAAGAGTAAAATCCCGAGTCGCAGTTGATTTCATGCAAGCAGGGCTGGAGAGGCCCAGGGAGGACCTAGTTTGGGGTGAGCACCGGGATCTGTGAGCCAGTGTTGCTTCAGCGTCTCACAGTACGTGTGGGGGGAGGCAGGTCCCCTGTCCCTCCTGGTCCCATTGGCACTACCCTTCACCCCAGTCTCTTTGGAACTATATTAATAGAAGGCGACACTTCACATTGGCGCTCAGACCCCAAAGGGAGTCTGGCAATGGCTTGGCAGGTGGGCAAGAAGCCGGGAGATGGGTGGGAGAGTGGGGCGGAGGCATCGTCGAGCGGCGTTTGGCTCAGCCAATGGTAGTTCGGGGCAGGGGTGGCAGAGGCGGAGGCACAGAGGAGGATCAGCCAATGGAGGGCGAGCAACTACTGGAACGACCTGGTGACGTGAGGAGCGTTCCATTCGCCCAGTGGTGGGCGGTTGCCACAGCTGGTTTAGGGCCCCGACCATTGGGGCCCCTTGTCAGGAGGAGGCAGCCTCCGGGCTGGGGAGAAGCCGCTGCCACCTCGGGCGGCCGACGCGGTCCCCTGGGACAGTGCACTTCCTGGCCTCGGTTCCCGGCCGAGTTCTGTCTCCGGGGTTCAGGTAACAAGGGGTGGGGGTGGGGGTCTCCGGGGTTCGGCCGCGTGGTCTACCGCTCCCGCGGCTGCTCCGGGACGCGCGGACCCTGGCTCTCCCCTTCTCGGCTAGGCAACTTCCGAGCCCCTGGCCGGGGGTGACTACACGTGGCGGGGCGTGTGTGAGTGTGTACGAGCGTGCGGAGGTGGCGCACGTCCCAACCTGCCCGGGGCGGTGGTCGGCGGCGTGGCCGAGGCAGGGCGGGCCTCCCGAGGCCGCACCCGCCGCCCGCCTGGGACTCCGGCCTCGGCCCCGTGCCGTTGGGCCGGTCGCTGGTTCTTGACGGATTTTGATCTTTGTTCTCCCAGGCCCGGCTCCCCTTCCTGGTCTCTCTTCTCTCGCTGGGCCGGTTTATCAGGAGAAGATTGTTTTCCAGGTTAGTTTTACACAAAGGAAGTGTTCTCTGTACCTCTGGTGCCCCCTCCCCTTTCCCAAGCCTTCCACCTTCTCCTTTTCCTGCTCAGTTCCTCGTCTCTCTTGGGACCCTTACCCTCTCCAGCCCAGGAATGATTTCGAGTTGGTTGTTTCTCATCAGTCAGTTGGGCTGCAGGCTTCCGCCTCATTCTTGCCAGCGCGGGGCATGTGGTATCAGTAAATAGAGGCCACAGCACCCGACCTGAGAGGAGGAGAAGGGTGGCAGTGGCAGAGAAAGGCTGGGCCTGGGGATTCAGGATGCTAAGTGGAGATGGTACTTCTGAAATGTCCCAGAAAGTACCTTTATGACTTTTCTTGACTGCTGCCGTCCCCCCCTCCCGCCCCTCCTCCCCCCAGCCATATCAGAACCTCTCCTGCTTAAGTCAGCCTTTCACCTACAGGTCTGTGATGTGGTTTCATTAAGATTCCCACCAATGTTAGGCTAGACCAGCAAGGTTGGTTCATTTCCCGGACTCAGGAAGTTAGGAGGGTTTGATTAGGGGAAATCTGTTTTGAGTAAATACAACCTGGGTTTGTGTACAGAGTGTCCACAACCTCCTAGCTCTGCCAGAGGATGACTTGTTCCCTGGTGTGATTCACATTTGAGTGGCTAATTGAAGAAAGAAGGCGAAGAACTGGAGGAGGGGTGGGAATGGCTCCTTAAGGGCAGAAACTCTACTATTATTTTTAGAGTCCTCTTTGTGATGATTATAGAAAAATATGGTATAGTGGAAAGTTCCCTGGACTGAAAGTCAGCAGACCTGTTTTCTTGGCTTCGCTTCATGGCTTTGTGACCCTGGAGAAGTTATCTCCCCTCTTCGGTCTTCACTTTACTCATTTCCAAAACAAAGTAATTGGGCCTATCAACTACAAAATCCCTTCTAGTTCCAAGGTTCTATGATAATCACATCATCAGTATTATATTGGAAGTAAAGGGGTATATTTAAGAAGATATGCTAGCCCCCTTCTCTTTTTGAGAACCTTTAACCTTTTCTTCTTTTAGGGGACAAAAACAGATTGGAAATAAACTCTCCCATTTCTTCACCCCCATCCCTTCAAGCAGTGCTCATCTTTCTGCCTCTGGGAAAGGAAGATTGAACTGCATTTTCTTGTTCCTGTCTCATTTGTGTGTGTGTGTGTGTGTGCTTTTTCTTAGGGCTAGAAATTGGACTTCTGATGATGTTTGACCCAGCGGCAGCAATAGCAGGCAACGTGATTTCAAAGCTGGGCTCAGCTTTTGTTTCTTCCCTCTTGTAATCACAAAACCCATTTTGGACCAGGAATTCCAATCATGTCTGTGATGGTGGTGAGAAAGAAGGTGACACGGAAATGGGAGAAACTCCCAGGCAGGAACACCTTCTGTTGTGATGGCCGCGTGATGATGGCCCGGCAAAAGGGCATCTTCTATTTGACCCTCTTCCTCATCCTGGGGACGTGTACACTCTTCTTCGCCTTCGAGTGAGTTTCCATTGAGTACAGTTGCCTGATTATGGTTACCTTGGGTCCAGGGGAAGAACCTTCTTTCTGGGGAGTTTGTGGCTAGTCCTTGGATGGCTGTCATTGTCCTCTTGGGCAATGTCTATAGATCATGCCAACTGAATTCATTGCTTTGAGCTTATAGCAGAGTATGTACCTCCTAGAAACACCAAGACCCTTGATACCAATTTTATAGCACTGATTTGGGGCCACCCTTGGAACACTTGGGAAATAAAAGAGTTTGTCTTTATTACTCACCTCCCCTTTTCAGTGGTCTCCTTAGGTGCTTAGTGACAGACTGCCTCTTCCCTACCCCTCCCGAGCCTAGGGGCACGCCCCGTGGTCATAACTCCACCCCATAATACTCACTTATTCTGTTATTCTGGGTCCTATTTCCTTAGGGCTCAGCTCTCAGCTGTTAAATTGAAAAGCCAACTGAATTGGGAACCTGCAGATTGGTTCCAGCCTCAGCTGTGCCACAATCTAGCTGTGTGTGTGGCACATATGTGCTTATTAAATGTGAGTTGCTCTTTCTTTCACTCAGAATCGCTCAACATAAACAACTCTCTATTCTGTGTGTGCCTGATACCAGCCTTGGAGTTATTTTTTCTGTGATGTAATAGCTAGTACTAGAGCCACTGTTTGAAGTCCGTGTAGGTCACTGCTCAAGGGAAGTGGCCAGTTGGATTCTAGGGTACTGTGGCATGACTCCTGGGTATGCTGAGAATGCTGTACACTCTAGGGCTGGGAGTAATGCTGATCGGTTTGGGATTACAGTATTATGAGGAAGGCCTTGAGGAGCCAAGAGGTGTGTTTGTGGACTGTGAACCACACCTAATAGGAGCCTGCTACAGTTCCTGTGCCCCGTGACCTGGAAATGGAGCTCCCATGAGGGGGTGTGGCCATGGGACGGAGGACAGGGCTTCTTGGCCAGACTTCGTGGGTAATTAAAATGAGCTCTGGTCTCTTGGGGCTCATTTTTGTCTTTCTTCTATAAGGGCTTCAGGCTTACCCAGTGCATCAAGAGTGATTTTTTTTTGGGCTGCTTTACCGGATTTTTTTTTTTTTTTTTTTTTTTTTTTTTGCGGTACGCGGGCCTCTCACTGCTGTGGCCTCTCCCGTTGCGGAGCACAGGCTCCAGACGCGCAGGCTCAGTGGCCATGGCTCACGGGCCCAGCTGCTCCGCGGCACGTGGGATCTTCCCGGACCAGGGCACGAACCCATGTCCCCTGCGTCGGCAGGCGGACTCTCAACCACTGCGCCACCAGGGAAGCCCTTTACCGGACTTTTTGATGTTTGCAGCTGGCTTGAGTAACAGCAGAGGAAGGAGGGGGACGTAGTTTATAACAGGGCTAGGAAAGTAAGGTCAAAGGACCTCTTTGTCAAAGGCACTTCTGTTGCTGCTATTGCTGCTGACTTTGTAAAGTATTTGGCAAAGTCAGACAGTTTGATGTTGGCTTCTTAGCTGCTTTCCAGTCTGAGTTTCATGGCTGAGTGTGTGTGTGTGTGTGTGTGTGTGTACTTGTGTGTGTGTGTACCTATGTGTGGTACAAGTGAGTGTGTGCAGGTGGGCAGGCATATGCATAACATTAAAAAAAATGTTTCCCCACTCGTCACCCTTCTCCAAGTTTTCTTTGTTTTATTCCTAACTTGCTTCTTTTTGGAAGTGCAGAGATGAACTCTGCTTTCTATCATTCTCACTCCTTCCTCTGCTGAATCACTAGCTCTTTTGCCACCCTCCCTGCCCCGCCCAGGGTTAAAGTTTTGTGGTTGGAACCATTCAAAACAGAGATGAGATTTATTTCTAGACCCTGAGTGAGCTGGTAATTCTGGGCCCAGGAAACCTCTGGTTTGACTGGCCAAGGGAACTTGAAATTTGGAGCTACTGGCATTTGACCCTTTTTGTATCTGGGAGCCAGACAGAGTCTGATACGGATCTGTTCCACTTCGGCCCTGAAGGCCTCTGAAGAAAACTGCCTGTGGGATGAAGCTTGTAATTAGCCAAGTTACTGTTTGACAGAGGCAGGTTGGGTTTTCTACCAAGATGACTTTTTCCCCCAAGTTATTTCTTGCGCTTTGCCCTCAGATATGAAGGGCGAGGTTGTTTGTAAACTGCCCTGGGTTCCAGCTGTCTGTGGGGTAAATATTTTTGAGGGTAGGGCTTGGGGGAGGGAGTAAGGAGGCCGGAGGGGAGAAGGAAGTAAACGTGTTAGCTGAGCAGTGGAGTGGGGAAGGCTACATCTGACCAAAGGGGAGAGGACCCTGGCAATGAATGCTTTTTTTACTGAGAATGGTAGAATCTGTGTTTGTGAGTGTGCATGCATCTGTCTGTCATATGCAGACACACAGGCACTCTAGGTGGCAGTTGCCTTGAGCCTAACCAATGACAGGCTGTACAGAGGATACCAGCATGCCTCTGAGGAATGACATTTCTTTCTGGTTGACCTTTTTCTTTGGGGTCTGTAATTTACTACCCACCACGTGGTGGTGGATAGGGTTTGGGGGCAGAATATGGGCTCCTTCACTAGTATGAGAACTTAGGGAGACCTCAAGAAATCAGCTGGGGGCTTCCCTGGTGGCGCAGTGGTTGAGAGTCCGCCTGCTGATGCAGGGGACACGGGTTCGTGCCCCGGTCCGGGGAAGATCCCACATGCCGCGGAGCGGCTGGGCCCGTGAGCCATGGCTGCTGAGCCTGCGCGTCCGGAGCCTGTGCTCCGCAATGGGAGAGGCCACAACAGTGAGAGGCCCCCGTACCGCGCATAAAAAAAAAAATCAGCTGATCTAGCCCCCTGCCTTCAGGCAGTTGAGGGTGTCTGAACCACCAGTGACAAAGGGCTGTCTCTTTTCATCTTTAAACTGTCTAGGAGCGTAGACTATATGTCCCCTGGCTGCTGCATTTTGGCCTTGAGGAAGAAAGTTCAGATCTTGAGGCACATCTGGACCTGCATTTAGTAACAGCGTCCTGCTTGCAGCAGGTGCATAGGAACGAGTGCGAGGTGATTTATAACCACCCGTGGCACAGCCCTGGGTCAGCCAGATGGCTTGAGAAATCTGGTCAGGCATGTGGGCGCCCCTTGATGAAAAACATGCAGTGTTAGTAGTGCCAGTGGACATCTTTTTATTTTTGGATTTTGCCTTTACACGTTTAGATTTCTCAAAGGAGGGACCTGTAATTTTCAGTGGACAGACAGTAGGTTGAATACGTAAAATGAACAAAGGTGGTCCATCCAGGAGCGAGTTAGCTCTGTATTGTTAGAAGTGTTTCCAAAGAAACTGGGTAGCCATCTCTCAGGGCTGCTGTCACAGAGTGGATTCCTGCCCAGGATGGGAAATTGGGCTAGATTATCACTAGGCCTCTTGCAACTCTGAGAGTCTGAAATTCTATATAACTCTTGTGTCTGTCTGGAAAATTCAAATACACACACAGAAAAGGAGGGGATAGAAGATTACCAGTAGGTAGCTGTATTTTAAATGTAATTGTATCTGTAGTAAAAATGTCTTTGAATTTTGAAGCAGAGTGTAAATTGTACAGTACTTAAAAAAAAAAATTTCCTTGCAAGTAGAGATTATCATACTAAGTGAAGTAAGTCAGAAAGAGAAAGATGAATACCATATGATATCACTTATATATGGACTCTAAAATGTGACACAAATGAACCTATCTATGAAACAGAAACAGACTCAGGGACGTAGAGAACAGACTTGTGGTTGCCGGCGGGGGTGGGGTGGGGTGGGGAAGGGATGGAGTGGGAGGTTTGGGTGAGCAGATGTAAGCTTTTATATATAGAATGGATAAACAACAAGGTCCTACTGTACAGCACAGAGAACTATATTCAGTATCTTATGATAAACCATAATGGAAAAGAATATAAAAAAAAGAATGTATATATAACTGAACCAGTTTGCTGTACACCAGAAATTAACACAACATTGTAAATCAACTATACTTCAAAAAAATACTTTAGTTAAAAAAAAAAAAAACTTCCTAATGTATTCTTAGGATGAGGTATTTAGGAAGTGTGAGCTTTGAGCACATGAACCATTCTCAGTCCTTTTTGCCCAAACCCTGTCCAGCTTGTGTGATGAACACATAGCAAACAGCTTGGCCGGGAATGTTAGGACACTATAGCAGAATGACACTGACAACCTGTGAGCTGTCCAGCTACTGAAAGGCTATTGTGGTATTTAGTCAAATTCAACTTCCTCATAAAGCTTGGGGAAAGGACCAAGTGCACTGTGTTCTGGAAGTGGCTTCCTAGCTGTCTCTTTTAACATTGTGACCAGATCACTAGTGGGGTCAAGGTCCTGAGACTTCTGTTGTGGCAAGAATGATTGTGTGACTCTTGACCCCTGAAGTAGAAGTAGTTTGCTGCTATGATCAGTGCTTATGCCTCACTGTGCTATATCTAGAGGAAACCGTATCAAGGCACTATCAAACCCTGTTGGACTGACCCTCCTGGGTGCTCCTGATGTACAGAGGAGTCGTTGAATTGGATGAACTGAAAGAAGTTTTGTAGCACTGCTTAGTAATTGTCCCACTTCTAGCCTATTCATATTCTACCTCTTTTTCAAGTCCCTTCTTGAGTCTTCCTTCCTTCATGAAATTTTTCTAGTAATTTCTGCATTCTCAGGACTAATTGTACATACCAGTCATTTAATATGTAATTGACATTTTTTATATTTCTGAATTCTGTGGTGATTACACTTCGAGCTCTTTCAATGTCAGGGACCATCTTCTGTGTCTGTGTGGCCCCCACAGTGCCCTCTGCCAGGCCTTTCATAGAGTAGGTGATCAATAAATGTTACTGAATTGATACATTCTGGATGCACTTAAAATGTAACAGTCTTGACTCACAGAATCACAGAGTGATAGAGCCGGAGGGGGCCTTGGAGACTATCCCTATCCTTTTGCAGGTGACAAAACCAAGTCTACAGAAATGGGGTTATTTCATCAAGATCGATCGGCCAGCCAGTGCCTTTATATGACACTACTTTTTTTTTTTTTTTTGCGGTACGCGGGCCTCTCACTGTCGTGGCCTCTCCCGTCGCAGAGCACAGGCTCCAGACACGCAGGCTCAGCGGCCATGGCTCACGGGCCCAGCCGCTCTGCGGCATGTGGGATCCTCCCGGACCGGGGTACGAACCCGTGTCCCCTGCATCGGCAGGCGGACTCTCAACCACTGTGCCACCAGGGAAGCCCTATATGACACTACTTTTCATCTCATTGTTACCTTTTGAATACGGAATCGTGAAGACGTGCAGATTACTGAAGATGTGCATGGTGCTGAGTGCTGGACACGCATATTCTGGGATCTTGCTAGCTAGTGTTTGTGTTACCTTAGTGGACTCCAGGTTATTTTGGCCTCCCTAGCCCATGCTCCTAGAAAACGAAGGCATCTTTGTGGAAAACTGACAGCGTTCCAGCATGGCATTCTGGTAGCCTTGCAGGGACAAGGGAGCCCATGTCTAAGTGTGAACTTAGCAAGTAAACTTTGTGTGTTACAAGAGGTTATCACTGCTGTCGCTGCCCCTAGTCCCTGCTGCCGGGATGAGGACAGCTCAGAGAAAAATTAAGCAGTGTGTGCTCCCTACCATGTTACCCTGTGGGTGATGGTGATGAAAGGGACACCGTGTCCCCATGGACAGGAGGAAGAGAAGAGGCAATCTGATAACAAACTTAGCAGGTTTGAGGAGACACAGGGCTGGGTAGACCAGAGCCAGACTCTGACATGGCAGAATATCTGTGCCTACAGTGACAAGGTCCAGGTTCCTGAATTCCTTAGGTGAGATTAGGAAGAGGAAAAAGTGACTTTATCATGATCTCTAACCAAGAGAGTATTCTCTGCAGAGCTGCTCTATGGAGATTCAGTCTTGTGCTTATCCTGCCCAAGATTCTGTCTGTGACTTGGTCAACCAAAGACAGTTTTAGAAAGGCATAGTTGCCTCTTTGATATCAATCTGTTAACAGTACTTAGCTAAACTCAACTTCCTGATAAAGCATGTCCCCTGAAGAAGGATTGGGTCATGTCTCCTGAACAGTGTGCTTTCCGTTAACAATTCTTTACGGTTCTGTCATTCAGAATTCATCTGTATATTTTCAGCCTCTACTACCTTTTGCGGTAATGAGTTTCACACTGTCAGTCTCCACTGAATGAGTCTCCCATCTTTTGAGAATGAGTCTTAATTGAGTATAGTGATCGTCTATTTTAGGAAAAGTGAGCACAAAGAACAGGGATGTCCCTAGCATGCCTACATCAGTTGAGATGTTTATTGAGGGAGAGGAGTCCTAAATCTTCCTCCTCAGAGATGCCAGAGGTGGTATTGTGTTTAAGAACAAAAAAAGGCATCTTATGCCTCTTGCAATAACAAGAGGCTAGTGAATTCAGGGTAATGAGGGAGATGTGTCTGGAATGGAGCAAGGAGGAGGCAAGAACCTTATGATAATGATTAGATAAGGCCAGTTCAAGGAGGGCCTCGGAATACTGGCCTGAGGAGTGGGGGGCTTAATATAATAGGCAGCAGGGAACTATTCTAAGTTCTTGATCAGGAGGATATTATAATTGAAATTTTTTATATTATAATTGAAATGTGAAATTTATTATTATAACTGAAATTTGGCAACTACTTAGCAGGTTTGCCTGGATAGAGATTTTGGCCTTCCTCAGTGAGAGGATGGCTCATTGCCTCACAATTGAAAAGGTCCCTGTTTGGTTAATTTTCCCCACTGCTCCTGGAGCAAAACAGGGTTATGCATTTTCCTTTGACCTTCACATAGCAGTAAATCTGGAGGGTGATATTAAATTATGTTTTTAGTGTCCAAGGAAACTTTTTCCCTCGTAGCAGACTCTGAGTGTCATCAGAAGAATGTTGAACCAGTCTTATGGGTGGTTGTACGTGTTTACTGTGCTCTAGAGGTAGGTCATATGTAAAAGGACAGACAGCCATCCATATCAGGGAGGACTTATAGCAAAGGCTTATTTCTATTATCTGGGATCAAGGGCCATTATGGGGCTCCAACCCTTGGGCCATTCCTGCCGTTCCAAGCACAGCTCTTCCTTAAAGCCAACCTTAATGGCTGCTATGGGAGCAGTTTCAAGCAGCCATCAGCTTCCCAAGAGAGCTCTTCTCTGACCACTTACAGTCCTTAGAGTCTGACTCACCATGTGAACACTTGATTATTGGTCTTATCTTATTTAGCTGTTTCATATGTTAGTTATGTTTTCCTCAACAAAATTAACTCCCATTTCTCTTGCTCTTCATTTGTTAGACCCATAAATACTTGTTGGCTGATTGATTGCATTGATAAAAGGACAACAACAAAAAGCATAGCAAGATAGCTATTAGGGAGACTTTGAAGCAGAGTATAGAACAGTAGTCCACACTGCCAGTCTGTGAGGCAGCCCTGCCATGGAATCTGTCTGGTTTCTTACCAGCTCCCCTCATGAATCTCTTTTGAGTTTTTTTGTGTGAATTGAAGTCTGTGTCATTATCATTGTCCCTCCAATGAACGCTAGTGTGCTAGGGATGGGGGATGGGACATGACACACCAGCTCAGCCTGGCACTGCTGGTTACTGCTGGTCAGTACCACCATGTGGGAGTCCTGTCGTCTAGTCCAGCTATGGAAGCCTGAGGCCAATCGAGAGGTTGGTAGAGGATGGCTTAAAATGATGATGTCTCTTCAGGTGGCAGAAATGAAGACTTAGTGGGCACATGGTTGCATTTATAAGATTCACAAGGGAGAAAAGCAACTTCTAACCCCGTGGTACTCTGAAGACAAAGGAGAGTTCTGTGTCAAGAAGTGTATGGATATCATTATTCGTATCGATATAGATGGAAACTACTACGGGGTTTCAAAAACAGCTTATATTTGTGGATGACAGATCCGTGTTTCACTAGGACAAATTAGTGATGTTTGAGGGTACTCCTGACTTTTGAGGTCGATACTGGGAATTACCCCCAAATCTTCACATAGCTTATTCCTATACAAGACAGATCTCTAGCTTACTGCAATTATGGGACTGACCTAGGTGGGTATTAAAGACAGACAGATGGGTTGTAGTTCACAGTGGTCTTGGCCGCTGGCTCTCTTATTTCTTCTTATTCGGGGTAGAAAGGCCTGCTGGTCCCACATCTGCCTTGCCAGCCACACCCACTCACTAGTGACAACTGGCTGCCAGTATCCTTGTCTCTGGAGAACAATACAATGGGCCTGTTGTGTACTTGTTGACATACAGAGTGGATTGTTTTAGCAGGTGCAGATGATAGTCTGTGTGGAGATTACAGAGACCTTTATCCTTAATGGCATAGTGTAATTGAAATCTAAGTTGTTCTTTGTCTGGTCAACAAGCAGGTGTTGAAATAGGACTTAGTTAAGCTTGAGTCTTCTGTGCATGGGGGCGACATTAGTATGTGTGTGTGTGGGGTGTGTGTGGGTGTGTGTGTGTTCTACCTTCTCTGTATCTTTTCCCTCTAATAAAACAGTTTAAACTCCCTTAGGTGGCCAATCAGATGGCTCTGATTTTTCTAAGGGTTTTCGTTGGAGACTATACACCCAGGGCAGTTTGAATCCTGGAGACGTCACTTCTTTGTTTTCAAGAGTGATTTTAGAGATGGGCAGTGATGAGGAAGATGGCTGTTTTCTGTCAGCATGGTAATTTCATTTGGCTTGTTTGTGAAACGGAGCCTCGTGATTCTCCTGTGTCCTTTTGGGTCCCTGATAAGTGGAGGTGACTTTTCTAAATTCACTTCTTAATAATCTGTACCAGTGAAGGGGAATAGTGGAAAAGAGGGTAATCCACAAGCGAGTGATATGGAAGGACCTTCATTACCCTGAACTCAGTTAGCCAGATCCTACCCTTGGCTTTTAGGAGAAGGAAAAAAATCTTACAAAAGCAAGCTAAGACCAAGGATTTTATTAAAAAACAAACGAGCAGGCAAGCAAACAAAAAGCCACAGAAATCATTTTGCAAGTTCACTCCGTATGTTCACCTTCATGGCAAACTGCTCAGTACAGTTGGTTTGAACTCCCCATGCAGTCGTGTGTGTGGCACGGAGGCAGGAGGAGGATCTCATGGGGATTGTTCCAAACCTGCAGCAAAGGTACAACCCAGGGTTAAACGTTTACTCTGAGTGGACAGCAGCTTGCTTAATCCCTGTGCAGATGAGATAAGCCTTTTTCCTTAGCTTACTTTCTTCACTCTGCCTCTGGTCCTTGCTCATCCACTTATAGTCTGCCTCCAAGAGAAGATGTCTATGTTGAAGGAGAAAATATGCCTCAGGAGGAGGAGAGTAAAAATAGGTCAGTGGTAACTCTAATTACGTATTCCCATTTATTTGGTTTGATACTCAGTTCAACTCGACAAGTATTTGTTGATAGCCTCTTTGTTCTCATACTTGTATTAGGCTCTGGGAGATAGAGAACCGTGATGATAATGTTAATAACTGACGTTTACTTAGCGTTTACTATGTGTCAAGGGCAGTTCTAAGCACTTTATTTCTATTCATGCATTTGAACCACACAACCACCCTATGAAATACTGTCATTATCATCCTCATTTCACAGATAAGGAGACTGAAGTTAACTCAGTTACCCAACTAGGAGCTGGTAGAGCCAGAATTCAAACCCAGGCATTCCCACTCCTAAAAGACAAGGTTCTTGCTCTTATGAAGTTCAGTTGGGGGAGATGAGGTCAACATAGTGAAAAACAGTGCAGTTTAGGATAGGCCTTTGGAAGAGCCAAGACCTCGCTAAATCCCAGATTCTTCAGCTATTATAGATGTAGTGTGAGAAGTGGATGCTGTAATGTGCCTAAAGAGCTTAGTGCATCTGGTGTGTTCTCAATAAATTGTGGCTGTGATGATGACAGTGACGGCATTGATGGCTTTGGATCTGAAAGAAGAGTAGAGCTGGGATATCCAGAGAGAAAGAGGAATGGCCTTCCAGGTGAATTATGGAAAGAGGGGAACAAACATGATGTTGAGAAGGGGTGCTAAGGAGATACAATTTTCTTATTCCCTTGCTTATGGTCACTAGTCATCTATTGGCTCAGCTCTTTGAGGAAGGAAGAGGAGTGAGTGGATGTTGCAGAGTCAGTCAGCAGCCCTGAAGCTTTTCACTGGCCTTCAAGCATGCTGGACATACCGTCTGTCTGACACTGGGACTCTGCTTCATGACTGGTCCTCATCTTTTCTTCCCCCTCCTTGAGCTCAGGCCTAACGCCAGATGAGTGGATATGAAAAGCTCTAGACATTCCCAGAGTGAGAGCAACCTATGGTGCTTACAATCCAGGTTCAGTTGGGTCCCTGACCTGAACAGGTATGAGCCTTTGCTGAGGTACAGAGGAAATGTGACCCCCAGCAGGCTGATGGGAGGGACTGGGCTTGAGGGTAACGGAGGTTCCTTAGGCTATCTTCTGTATGTTATAGGTGGCATCGATCAGTTAAGTATTTGTTGAGCGCCTAGTATGTGCAGAACCAAATGTTAGGACTTTTCAGTAATTCGAGAGAAGTAAAAAATATGGTCCCTGCCCTTGAGGTACTGTAATTTTGTTGTGGAGATCAGATTGACATACTGGTAACAATTCCAGGTCAGTATAGGGTAGGAATAACTAGATGTTCAATTGCTTGCTTTCTTCAGATGCCGCTACCTGGCTGTCCAGCTGTCACCTGCCATCCCTGTGTTTGCTGCCATGCTCTTCCTTTTCTCCATGGCTACACTGTTGAGGACCAGCTTCAGTGATCCTGGAGTGATCCCTCGGGCCCTACCAGATGAAGCAGCTTTCATAGAAATGGAGATAGGTGAGTTTTCTAACCAGCTGGCAAGATATTGTACAGTGGGTGGCTTTGATTAGTAAGAGAATGGAATCATAATTGTAGTTGCAGACTAATAATCACTTCTAGCCTTTTCCCTCTGAGATCCTGAATCTGAGATCATTACTACCCTGTGAAGAATATGAACTTCATTCTTCCCTGTTCTGTGTTGCATTTTAGGAGGGATATCTTGCCAAGGTCCTGCTGCACTGTTCCCAAGAGGATTTTTTAAAAAACTTTTTGGGGGTTGTCAACTCATTTGATTTTTTTTTGTATTTATTTAATTTATTTATTAATTTGGCTGTGTTGGGTGTTCGTTGCTGCTCTCAGGCTTTTCTCTAGTTGTGGTGAGCGGGGGCTACACTTCGTTGTGGTGCATAGACTTCTCATTGCGGTGGCTTCTCTTGTTGCGGAGCACAGGCTCTAGGCGTGTGGGCTTCAGTAGTGTGGCACGTGGGCTCAGTAGTTGTGGCTCACGGGCTCTAGAGTGCATGCTCAGTAGTTGTGGCACGCAGACTTAGTTGCTCTGCGGCATGTAGGATCTTCCCGGACCAGGGCTTGAACCCGTGTTCCCTGCATTGGCAGGCAGATTCTTAACCACTGTACCACCAGGGAAGCCCAATTCATTTGATTTTCTTCAAATTTATTTATTTATTTATTTATATTTTTGGCTGTGTCGGGTCTTAGTTGCAGCACGCGGGATCTTTCGTTGCAGTGTGTGGGCTTCTTTCTAGTTGTGGCTCGTAGGTTTCTCTCTGGTTGTGGCACGCGGGCTTCTCTCTAGTCGTGGCGTGTGGGCTCCAGAGCGTGTGGGCTCTGTAGTGTGGCACACAGGCTCCAGAGTGCACGGGCTCAGTAGTTGCAGCACGCGGGCTTAGTTGCCCCGCAGATGTGGGATCTTAGTTCCCCGACCAGGGATCAAACTTGCGTCCCCTTCATTGGACGGTGGATTCTTGACCACTGGACCACCAGGGAAGTCCCTCATTTGATTTTCTTGATGAAAACTATAAACCTCTTCATAAAAATATTCTTATATGCATCACATACATACAATTTTGGATATAATTTCAGGGATTCATAGATCTTTTGAAGCACATGAGTGGGTTTCTAACCAAGGATTCCTGCTTTAGGGGAACACACAAGATGAGAGGGGACAGGAACCATTGGGAATTATAGGAATGGTAAAGGAAGTAGTTACAGGCTAATCACAGTACAGTCTGCAGCTCAGGGTAGGGCTCTTTGGGACAGAAATGAAGAGCTACACTAACCAGGAGCCAGGGTGCCTTCATGAATTGAAGCAGAACTTCCCAGGAAGCTCCTGGGAGACTCCTGGGAGCTCACACTCCTGGGAGACTCCTGGAGCTCACACTGGGAAAGAAGGCTCTGATGCCAGTACTAGGAGGGACTGGAGCCCACCAGATCCAACAGTGGTGCCTACCTAAATTGTTCTCAAATCTGGTACCCAAGTAGCTAGAGTCAGCATCCAAGCCACGTAGAGTAGAAGAAAGGGACCCAGGACTTGTAAGACTAAAAGCTGTACCATTGGTGTACCAATCTGTGGTTAGCCTTTAGTTCTTTCAGGTGCTTTGTTGTTGTTGTTTGTTTGTTGGGATTTTAATATTTTATTGAATTAAAAAGACAGACACATTGGGGTTCTAATAGGTATTATATTTATATATTATTTTTGAGAGAATTTACACTTATATAATTATAAGTGTACACTTATATAATTATAATTATTTTCTTATCCCCAAGAAAATAGTACATCTTTCTGTATTTTTAGACTGAATTTTGTGCCCTTTAATAGAATTTTTATAGTTTTTTTTAACATAGTTTCTATACTTCTCATATTGAGTTTATTCCTGTTTATATGCATGCTATTGTCAAGGAAATATTTTCTCCCAGTTCTAGTTGGTTTCTTTTTTTTCCCCACAGTTTTATTGAGATATAATTGGCATATGACTTTGTGTAAGTTTAAGGTGTACAACGTTTTGATTTGATACTTTTTTAGGTTGCTTTGAAGGCTTCCAGCTTTTGTATTTCTTTTGTTTATTTAGCTGTGTTTATTTAGCTTCTTAGTGGATTTCTTTTTGAAAAATTTCAGCCTATTTTAGTTGCGGTAAGGGGACATAGATTTGTGCACATCTGAGCTCAAACTACTTAGGGGTGGGGAGAAGGTGGGAATTGTGGGAAGGAAACAGAGGCGAGGTGTGTTGGCGCAGCTGGAGTTGGGGGAGACCTGGACTAGTTAGGAGCAAGATAGGAAGGGACAGTTGTGAGTGTAGTCTTTTCTCTCTCTGGGTTAGTCTTTTGTCCTCCTCTTTCCATCACGTATAGAGAAACTGAAGGTCAAGGCAGTGCCTTGGCTTGATCTTGCCTCTCACAGCAGGCTGTTAGCAAGGTTAGCTCTGTTTTGCCAGATTGCTGGGCCCGGGGCCCAGGCTTAAGCTGTCAGGTTGTTACCTCTGCATTTAGCATGTTTCTCTCAATAGTAGAGTGCGTTCTTGAGTTCATACGTATGTTTATGTTAGCAAGTTTTTGTCAACTTACATTCAGCCCTGTACTGGGTATGCTGTGGGTAGGGTCTGGGTGGGGGAGAGAAGAAGACATGTGGTTGGTTCCCTTGCATCATAGCGCACCTCATGGGATGGGAGAGCCTTGAACTCTCTCCCAGGTGCCCTCATGTAAAGTACATGCAGAGGAATGTTAGGGTGGCATGCTGGTACTTATATCATCCTCTAATGAATAGCTATCCCCATTCTTTAAGACTTGTGTCACACTGTTATTGTTTGATTTCACAGCATCCACCCCACTCCGCTAAAAAAGGAAAAAAGTTCCATATGGCAGATATTTTTAAAATCAAAGTGAATTGAAAAAATATTCTGTTTTTAGAATTATCCTGCACAGCAAGGGTGCAATGAGACAGGCACTCTCATATGCTGCAGATGGGCGGGCATGCAAATTGATACAATCTGTCTGGGAAGCAGTTTCCCAATAAGTGATATGGGCTTTAAGGGTTCATACCCTTTGAGCCAGTAATTTCACTTCTCTCAGGATTAGCTAAAGGAAATAATCAGAGATTTACACAAATACTTGTAGAAGGATTTTTAATGCATCATTTTTTCTTTTTCCTAGCTATTTTAATGCCAGCAACTTCATATATTACTGCTCAGACTTCAACATGCTTTTCTTTTTTTCTTTATGTTTTAGAAATTAATTTTAACACATGAACATATTCTTGAGGAAGGGAGGAGGGGGTTGGGATTAGGGTGGAGATCAAAGGGGACTTAAGCTTTGTCTGTAATGTTTTAAGTTTTTGCATGCAGCATCATTTAAAAAGCAAAATACCAGAGGCAACTTAAATGCCCAATAACATGAATTGGTTAAATAAATTACAGTACATGCATATGATAGAAAATTGTATTGCCAATAATGATGTTTTCAGAAAAAAATTAACAACCATGGAAAAATGCTTACTGTATAACGTTAAGTGAAAAATACAGGGTATAAAATTGTATCTAAAATATAATCTCAAATTTAAAAAATCATGAATGTTTATTTATTTGTTAAGAGTAGAAGGAAAGGGACTTCTCTGGTGGCACAGTGGTTAAGAATCCGCCTGCCAATGCAGGGGACACGGGTTCGAGCCCTGGTCCGGGAAGATCCCACATGCCGTGGAGCAACAAAGCCCGTGCGCCACAACTACTGAGCCTGCGCTCTAGAGCCCGTGAGCCACAACTACTGAAGCCCACCCGACTAGAGCCTGTGCTCTGCAACGAGAGGCCACTGCAATGAGAAGCCCACACACTGCAACGAAGAGTAGCCCCTGCTCGCCGCAACTAGAGAAAGCCTGTGTGTAGCAATGAAGACCCAATGCAGCCAAAAATAAATAAATAAATAAGTTAAAATTTATTTAAAATAAAAAAGAGTAGAAGGAAATATACCAAAATGCATAAATATCCCTGAGTTGAGAGACCATCAGTGATTTTTTTGTCTTCTATTCATATTTTCTGTTTTTTCCAAATTTTTTACAATAAGCATGTATTACTCTTATTTTTAAATAATTGTTTTTCTGATTCTAAATATTACCAGTCTTTTTTCATGCATATATTTTACTTTTGCAAGGTAAAATGCTTCTTTTTAGTGTACAGTTTCATTTTTCAGTATGTTGTGAATATTTAAAATGTGTACATCATTTGAAATGGCTGCATAATATTCCATCCCATGCACGTATCATAATGTACTTAACCAACCTTCTATTATAATATTAAGGTTATTTTCAGTCTTTCACTATTAAAAGGGACTTCTGTGACAAATACCCTGTGTTACCATCTTTTGTACATCTCTTTGTAATTTTGATAAGTTCCTAGAAGTAGAATGGCTGGGTCAAAAGTATACACATTTAGGAGCTTCCCTGGTGGCGCAGTGGTTAAGGATCTGCCTGCCAATGCAGGGGACACGGGTTCGAGCCCTGGTCTGGGAAGATCCCACATGCTGCGGAGCAACTAAGCCCATGCGCCACAACTACTGAGCCTGTGCTCTAGAACCCGCGAGCCACAACTACTGAGCCCATGTGCCACAACTACTGAAACCTGCGCACCTAGCCCATGTTCCGCAACAAGAGAGGCCATCACAATGAGAAGCCCACACACTGCAATGAAGAGTGGCCTCCTCTTGCCGCCACTAGAGAAAGCCCGCGCGCAGCAACGAAGACCCAATTCAGCCAAAAATAAATAAATAAATAAATTTTTTTAAAAAGTAAGCACATTTAAAATTTTGGTAGTCACTGCCATATTGCTTACTGGTAATGTATAAAAATACCTTCTCCCTATCCTTGCCAACACTGGGTATTTTTATTCTTTTTTTAAACATCTTTATTGGAGTATAATTGCTTTACAATGATGTGTTAGTTTCTGCTTTATAACAAAGTGAATCAGCTATACATATACATCTATCCCCATATCTCCTCCCTCTTGCGTCTCCCTCCCTCCCACCCTCCCTATCCCACCCCTCTG
The DNA here is from genome assembly GCF_039906515.1 of Pseudorca crassidens. Taxonomy (NCBI): domain Eukaryota; kingdom Metazoa; phylum Chordata; class Mammalia; order Artiodactyla; family Delphinidae; genus Pseudorca; species Pseudorca crassidens. The sequence continues at coordinate 21,407,120 of NC_090317.1, forward strand.
GGTGGTCACAAAGCACCGAGCTGATCTCCCCGTGTTATGCGGCTGCTTCCCACTAGCTATCTATTTTACATTTGGTAGTGTATATATGTCCATGCCACTGTCTCACTTCGTCCCAGCTTACCCTTCCCCCTCCCCATGTCCTCAAGTCCATTCTCTATGTCTGCGTCTTTATTCCTGTCCTGCCCCTAGGTTCTTCTTTTTAATACTTGTTAATATAGAAGGTGGAAATGGTATCTTTATGTTAATTTCTTTGATTATCAGTAAAGTTATATGTTTTCATTTCATATGTTTTTTAGCCATTTTTATTTCTTCTATTATGAATGTTTTTCTTTGTAATCAGCCAAAAAGCTTGAAGAAACACTTTTTTACGTGTACACAAAATAATTGCATGGCACTCAGTGGAATTTGGGGAGGATACTCTGTGATGTTGAGAGTCTAGTCTGGAAATGCCAGCCTGGCGGGGACAGTGGGCCTAGGGAACATTTGATTACTCCCATTGCTCTTGGAGAGGTGGTAAGGCTTTTGGTCTCAAATAATGGCTAGCAGTGGTGTTAACTGTCTTTACTGATCTACAGAAGCTACCAATGGTGCAGTACCCCAAGGCCAGCGACCACCCCCTCGTATCAAGAATTTCCAGATAAACAACCAGATTGTGAAGCTGAAATACTGTTATACATGCAAGATCTTCCGGCCTCCCCGGGCCTCTCATTGCAGCATCTGTGACAACTGTGTGGGTGAGTAAAACCAAAGAGATGTTGCCTGGGGAAAGGCTGAGTTGAAGAAGAGGGTCAGGGTGATTTTTCTCAGGAAAAATCAGTGGGGGTGGGAGGATAGATTTAGATAGGAAACAAGCTAGATTTTTAGTTAAGAAACTTAAGATGGGAAACAAGCTTCCGAACAATTGCAAATCAGCTGTACTTCTGTAGATCAAATCATAATTTAAATATCCTCTAGTTTAAAAAAAAAACCTCTTTGGTAAATAAAGAAATAAACTTTACCTGTTTTTCAAATCTAGATTTTCTTCTACTGGATCTGTTTCAAGTGGAACCCACCTTACGTAGGGGGAGGAGAATCCTAGTCCACTGGAGGGCAGCATCGGGGAAGGAAGGGCTAAATAAGAAGTGGTGTTCCCAGGAAGAAAAAAATTGCTAGCATTTATTGAATTCCTAATATATACTAGGCACTTGCTAAGTGCTTTCCCTTTCTCTCATTTAAGACTCATAAGAACTCCATAAGATAGGTATTATCCTCATTTTACAGATGAAGAAATAGATGAAGCACCTTTGTGTAGGTTCATATAATTAAATTAGTATGAGATGAAGCTGGAACAGCTCTGATTCCAAAACCCTCATTTGTTCTTTCTCTGCTTCTGCTGCAAGGGTGGGGGGTGTATGTGTGCATAATACAGAGATCTGTGCTTCTAGCTACATATATGTGACTTAGTTGTAATCACTGCCTAGTGTATGCTGAGCCCTGGGAAAGATCAAAAACAGGCAGTAAATACGTCTGTTGATAGGCAGATATGTGCAATTCCTTATATTATCAATAGGCATACTTCCAGCATTCTTTATATATGCCATGGAGCATGCCTGAGTACATTGCTTTCCTCTCATTAGCCAATTCTTTTTAGGTTAAGGTTGGGAAGATATATCTTACTTTATATGGTAAAAGCTATATGTAGATAGGATTTTTATAAATTGAAACTCATTTTAAATGAGCCAGGAAACTTGATATTTCAAGGAAGTGTGATGTGAAGGTTTTCAAAAAGTATTCCCTCTCCTTATTAATATTCTTAAACATAAAGAACTCATGCAAATTGATTTTTTAAAAAAGAAGCAATAACATTTCAGTAGAAATATGGACAGCAGATAAAACAGGAAATGCAATTACTTAGTTCACATGAAAAAAAGGTTCATCTCTACTAAAAAGCAAAGAAATAAAAATTAAAACAAGATCTTAAACCTAGAAATTTAGCAAGGAAAACCTGATAACGCTTAACCCTACACTGGTAGGAGTGTAAATTGGAACAAACTTTTTGGAAGGCAACCTAATAAAATTCATGAAAACCTTAAAACATGTATACCCTTTGGTGCCAGTGACTTGCCTTCTAGGGATCTAACCCAAGAAAATAATTAGAGATGTGGTAAAGATTTAGGTATGGACATATTTACCTCCAGATTATTATAGTAATGAAAAATTGAAAAGAAACTAATTGTCCATCAGTAGATAAATGGTCAAATAAATTGTGGGACATAACATACAGTGGACTTCTATGGGTAAAGCTCATACCAGAAAGCTAAATGAAATAAAATAGAAGATAGGCTACATTTATAGTGTGATCTCAGTTACACATTTAAAAAAATATAAGTATGTATAAAGAATTATGCAAGGAAGTACTCTAGAACGTTTATTGTCTATTATCTATAGGTTGTGGGGTAATAAGGGATTTTGTTTCCTTCATTAGAAAAAAATTATTTTCAAGTTTTCTACAATGAGCATGTATTACTTGTATCAATATTATCAGAAAAAAGTGTGATTTATAATATATTGATGGTAAAAATATTGAATATATCTGTATAAATCTGCATTCTTCAGTGTTTTTTATGTGGCAGGTTTGCTTAAAGTAAGGCTATATCTTCCTTCCCTTTTCTGAAAAGATATAGCCCTTTAACTAGGAGATGCACCTGTTTTTACAGCCTTATTTTTTGACTGGTACACAGCTCACTGCGCTTTAAAAATGATATATTTTATTCTTTGTGCTTTTTTCATTCATTAAAATAATACATGTTGGGCTTCCCTGGTGGCGCAGTGGTTGGGAGTCCCCCTGCCGATGCAGGGGGCACGGGTTCGTGCCCCGGTTCGGGAGGATCCCACGTGCCGCGGAGCGGCTGGGCCCGTGAGCCATGGCCGCTGAGCCTGCGCGTCCGGAGCCTGTGCTCCGCAACGGGAGAGGCCACAACAGTGAGAGGCCCGCGTACCGCAAAAAAATAAAATAATAAAATAATAATAATACATGTTCATTGTAGAAAATATGGGAAGTACAGGTATTAATAAAACTTAATCCCAAACTCACTCTCCATTTTGCTGTATTTCCTTCTAGTCTTTCTCTTGTTTGTGAAATTGGATCATACTAGAGTTTTTAGTCCTGCCTTTGTCACTTACCATTATATCCTGAGCATTTTTCTACACCTTTAATAAATGTTTTTTGAATATATTATTTTAATGACTGCATAATCCATCATATGGCTATATTCTACTTTATTTAGGTGGTCTCATATCAGTAGATATTATTCACGATCCTGTTTTATTCATTATTATAAAACTGCAATCAAAATTATTAAATTTAAAAAAATTATTAAATTTAAGGATGTGGCGAAATTGGAACCTTCATACATTGCTGGTGGGAATGTAAAATGGTGCAGCTGCTGTGGAGAACATTTTGGCAGTTCTTCAGAAAGTTAACATAGAATTATATGACCCAGCAATTCCACTCTTGGGTATATACCTATATTACCCAGTGTGCTCGGGCTGCCAACAAAATACCACAGACTGAGTAGCTTAAATAACAGAAATTGAATTTCTCATAGTGCTGGAGGTTAGAAGTCCAAAATCACAGTGCCGACTGTGTTGATTTCTGGTGAGGCTTGCAGGTGGCCACCTTCTTGCCGTGTCCTCACATGGCCTTTTCTCTGTGCTCGTGCGCTTCTGGTATCTCTTCCTTTTCTTCTTATAAGGATACCAGTTGTATTGGATTAGGGCCCCACCCTTATGACCTTATTTAACTTTAGTTACCTCCTTAGAGGCCCTGTCTACAAATGCAGTCACACTGGGGTTAGGGCTTCAATGTATGAATTTTAGGGGGACACAGTTCTGTCCATAACAATACCAAAAAAGAACTGAAAACAGGAGCTCAAACGTGCTTGTACATCAGTGTTCACATCAGCACTGTTCATGAAAGCCAAAAGATGGAGACAATCCAAGCGGTGGTTTGGGGGTGATGAAAATTTTGGGAAATAGGTAGTTGTGATGGTTGTACAACATTGTGAATGTAATTAATGCCAGTGAATTTTACACTTAAAATTGGTTAAAATGGCAAATTGTATGTTTTATATATTTTACCACAATAAAAAAATTAATAAAAAAGTATTGAACTTAAATTTCTGTGCACATCTCTATTTCCTTATGAGAAATTATTAAAAATGGATTTATTCTGCCGAAGGGGTGTGAGCATTATTAAGGCTCTTGATACATACGGGCAAATTGCTTTCCAGAAAGGTTCTCTCAATTTGTACTTCCACAAACAGTATATTAGAGTGTATGTTTTCCCGTGTTCTCACTAGCACTGAATATTATTTTTTATATTCTTATTTTGATAGACAGAAAAGTATCTTATTGTTGTATTAGTATTGCGATGAGTTAGTGAATCTGAAAACGTTTAAATATATGTTTATATGGTATTTATTAACTGTTTTGCTTTTTGACTATTTTTGAAGGAGTATTTGTATTTTGTTATTGATTTGTAAGGACTTTTCATAGACTAAGTTACAAAATTCACATACTTTCTCGGGGTTTTTTTTCCTCTTTAATTTTCTTTATAGTATTTTTAACATCTATGAAATATTGTTTAAAGTGTATGGAGTCAAATCTATTTTTCTTTGTCATCTGTGGTTTTTTTCCATTACTTTTATGCTTAGAAAGTCCTTCTCCATACAGGAGACAAATGTTCACCTATTCTTTATGGTTATTTTAAGGTTTCACTTTGTTTTTACATTTAACTCTTTAATTCATCTGGAATTAATTTTGGTAAATAGTGTGAGGGAAAAAGATCTAACCTTATTTTCAACCAAGTAACCAATTGTCTCTGAGTTGTTGATGGAATGATACTTCCTTTCTCTACTGGTTTTGAAGCACTACCATTCTCAGACAGTAAATTTTTATATATTCTGTTTCTGGGTGATTTCCATTCCATTGAGCTATGCCACACCATTCCAGGTATGTAGGTTTATAATTTTTTACTAACTGGAGTTTAAGAAAAACCACGCTACTCATTTTTCAAAAGTCCCTTGGCTATTTACACCTATTTATTCTTCCTGTGCTTAGTAGACACACTTACTAAGACTTTTCTTTGGAAAAGCAAGGTCTCTGCTGTTAACTGACAGTGAGACAGATCACTTAACCCCTCAGTGTCTCAGTTTTCTCATCTGTAAAATGGAGAAAAGAATATCTTCTTTTGCCCAACTTCCAGGACGATTGTGGGGATCAAATGAGATGGCTGTGAAAACACTGTAAAAAATAAAAACCAGTGTTTTTTTTTTAATTTATTTTGGAAGGAAATAGGTGTTTTTGGTTTTATTTATTTATTTGAATTTTATTTATTTTTTTATACAGCAGGTTCTTATTAGTCATCCATTTTATACACATCAGTGTATACAAAACCAGTGTTTTTTTACAGTTGAAATAGGCAGCGATCCTAGGGGTCTTGGACTTAGGTATTAAGTGGATGGCAGGGTTGTGCTTAGTTTTGGAGGTTTTGGCACTGGACTCTCTCTTTCTCCCACAGAGCGCTTCGACCATCACTGCCCCTGGGTGGGGAATTGTGTTGGAAAGAGGAACTACCGCTACTTCTACCTCTTCATCCTTTCTCTGTCCCTCCTCACGATCTATGTCTTTGCCTTCAACATCGTCTACGTGGCCCTCAGTGAGTATACAGGGCAGTGTATGTTGCTGGAGGGGTGGGTGGTGGGAGAAGACTTGAGGACAGCTTAGGAGAGTGGTTCCGTATCCTGGCGGGACTTTACCATTGCAAAGCCACCTTAGGACCAGTTAGAAGTGTGCACTACTATCTCCTCCTGAACAGAGCTCCAAACCTCAGCTCACATCAATTAGGATTTACCGAGTGTGTTGGTCTTCTCAGTGGCCCTCTGCTGGAGACCAGCACCATAATTACTGGTCTGTACCTAGAGTACTGGGCATTTCTGAGGTGATCCCAAAGGTTGGGGATGTATTTTTGCCTGTATGTGTCACCTCTTTTGCCTCATAAGACCTGCCCTTGTGTCAGGTGGTAGAAGGGGTTACACCAGAGAAATGTCTTTTAGTGGCTCATGGTCTACTTTGGGAGATAGAAAATATACACCTGTGTGTGTGTGTGTGCGCGTGTGCACATGCACACATACACACACATAAAACAGCCCAAGGGCAGATGGGATGAGGAGTTAAAGGAGTGGTCTTAATCCAGGCAGCTTCCTGGGGAGAGATGAGTCCTGAGCTGGATTTTGAGCAGTGAAGAGATATGGATTGATGAAGAGAGAGGATTTTTCTTGGATATTTCTGATTTCTTTCATCTGTGAATGAATTTCCCGCTCCATGGCCATAGCTGGAGGCTAGGGAAAAGGGAGGGGAGCCAGATGCTTGGCTTGTGGCCGACTCTCTAGTCCAGTGTTGGGTCCTGTATTGAGAAGGTGGACCCTTTAGTCAAGAGAGTACCAGCTTGGAGGTGTGAGTCCCTTGCCTGAATGAGGGCTTATCTCTTGCCGGCTTGTAACAAGGGATAGGGAGGGAAGAAAGTGAGTAGGCACTAGGGTATGTGTGTATTTTTTACTAAAGTTACTAATCTTTCTCTCTACTCCTCCTCCCAATTTCACAGAATCCTTGAAAATTGGCTTCCTGGAGACATTGAAAGAAACTCCTGGAACATATCCTCCCCTGGCAGGATGTCCCCGTGAAGCCCTCTTAAACTACTTTTCAGCATGCTTTCTGTCTGCAGTTCTCCACCATCTCATTTTTCAGACATCAGAGAGTGCCAACGTCTAAAATTTTTAAATGTAGCCTTAGTGGTAGCAACTAGAATGGAGGATGGCCAGGGCTTAAAGGGAGGTCTTTCCTTCAACTTTGTCTCCACTGCCTCCCTCCCAAGTCCTTCTGATCCCAGGCTCAGCCCTGCATTCTCTAGTGGGCTATACTTTGCTCTCAATAGACCTCTTGCATCACTTACTAGAAGTCCCACCTTCCTGTTACAGCTAAGCTTATTTTGTACAGAAGTTACATTTCTGAAAAGGAGATTCAGATGGGATTTCTAGAAATCACATTCTGGTTTCTTTCCCACCAGTTGTTTCATCTATAAAGTTTATTTTTTGATGTGTTTTCCATTGGCAGTGATGGCCAACGTTGTTTAGCTTTGGACCCCTCCTAAATGTCCCCTTCGAAGAGCCAATGATGAATAAACAGACAAACACCTAAATAGACTAGATCTGTTAGAGAGCTACTTGTAGTGGATAAACAGGCATCCTTTACTTTTCATGAGGGATATAGCCAGCAAGTTTAGAATTCACCCGTTGTTATGTATGGATATATATTTGTGGTATATGTTCCAAGGGGTAAAGATGGTGTGACTGGTGTCATGAGTATGGGCTGCGGCATCAAGTTCCGTGGTGTGGCTTCTTCAATATTCCTTAACCAACACCTCACTGTTCTAGAAGTACTCATTTGCTTCTTCACACTCTGGTCCGTCGTGGGACTGACTGGATTCCACACTTTCCTTGTGGCTCTCAACCAGACAACCAATGAAGATGTGAGTCAACTTTTCCTCTCCTCATTACATATTCTTCTATCAAAAGCCTATTCTCTAATTACCTGCTGGAGAACTGAGTCTCCAGGGCCTGGGAGGTTGAGGCAGGCAGAAAGCCAGGTGTGGGAGATTGTTAAACCAGGTGTGTAGAAGAAAAAGCAGACTGCTTTGTTTGGAGCTGAATGCCTGTAGGGAATTAGGAAGAAGAGATTGAATATGGTTGGGTGAGCACAAGGTCTTTAGCTGTTCATAGGTCCTTAAAAGCTAACTGGTGCCTCTGGGTTTGGAATGGAGAGGGACAGTTGCATTGAATAAGTCCTTGCTTTTAAAAAGTTACCGATTGGGACGTCCCTGGTGGCGCAGTGGTTAAGAATCCACCTGCCAATGCAGGGGACACCGGTTCGAGCCCTGGTCTGGGAAGATCCCACATGCTGCGGAGCAACGAAGCCCGTGCGCCACAACAACTGAGCCTGCGCTCTAGAGCCCGTGAGCCACAACTACTGAGCCTGCGTGCCGCAGCTACTGAAGCCTGCACGCCTAGAGCCCGTGCTCCGCAACAAGAGAAGCCACTGCAATGAGAAGCCCGCGCACCGCAACAGAGTGGCCCCTGCTCGCCGCAACTAGAGAAAGCCCGCGTGCAGCAACGAAGACCCAGTGTAGCCTAAAATAAATAAATTAATGAATTAAAAACAAAAATTTACCGATTAATCCATATTCATTGTAGAAAATCAGGAAGTACAGATGAGTAAAAAATAGCAAATAAGTCCCTGTAATTTTACCTCCTAGGCATCACCATTGTCAATGGTATGATCTATAGTCTTCTAGACTTGTCTAGACTTGTTCTCACGTTTGTTTATGTGAATATATTATGTATTTTTAAATGGAAATAATACATAACGCTCAGGTATCTGCTTTTTTACTCTATTGTGAATATTTTTCCGTGGCTATGCATGTATTTCTCTTTTTTTTTTCTGTTGTGGTAAAAGACACATAAAATGCACCATCTTTTTTTTTTTTTTGGCTGCGCTGAGTCTTCGTTGCTGCGCACAGGCTTTCTCTAGTTGCGGTGAGCAGGGGCTGCTCTTCGTTGCAGTGCGTGGGCTTCTCATTGCGGTGGCTTCTCTTATTGCGGAGCACGGGCACTAGGCGCGTGGGCTCAGTATCTGTGGCACAGGGGCTTAGTTGCTTCGTGGCATGTGGGATCTTCCTGGACCAGGGCTCGAACCCGTGTCCCCTGCAGTGGCAGGCGGATTCTTAACCACTGGACCACCAGGGAAGTCCTTAAAATGTACCATCTTAAACCATTTTTTAAGTTTACAATTCAGTGGTATTAGTACATTCACATTGTTGTGCAACCATCACCACCATCCATCTCCAGAACTTTTTCATCTTCCTGTGCTGCATGTATTTCTTCAACATAATGTTTAAGCCTTGGCTTTTATCTTGCAGATCAAAGGCTCATGGACAGGGAAGAATCGTGTCCAGAATCCCTATAGCCATGGCAATATTGTGAAGAACTGCTGTGAAGTGCTGTGTGGCCCCTTGCCCCCCAGGTACTCAGAGGACTAGAAGATCCTGGAACTCTTGGGACAAGCAGTTTGACCTGATCCTGTCACCTGGTGTGATGCATTCTTCTGAACATGGCCTCTTCGTGTCAAAAGAGGTCTTCCCAGGGATTGTCCCTTGGTGCCATATCTACATGGACCATAGGCCATGGGCTGGTTGTTTTGAAGGGATGACCTTTCATTCTTATTTTATCTGTTTGTTCCCTTGTTAATGTGGTATTCCCTGGTTTGTGGAAGAAAAAGTGAATGGAAGGTAGGAGATGTGTGCTAGGATCAGACTAGACTGCCAAAGGGCAGGTTTATATTTTCCAGCACACACAGGAAGATTCAGTGGGGTGGGTGGGTGGAGAGGTGGATGCAAAGTGCTTTGTTAACTCTCCTGTCTCCTTCAGTGTGCTGGATCGAAGGGGTATTTTGCCACTGGAGGAAAGTGGAAGTCGACCTCCCAGTACTCAAGAGGCCAGTACCAGCCTCTTGCCTCAGAGCCCAGTAAGTGTTCCTGACTTTTTAAGGCTTTTAGACTTTAAGACTGAGTTGGGGGTAGAGGGTGTAGACTAAATTTACACCTTAGAGATATAATTAGGCAATTTTGTGTCCAGTCACTCCAGCTTCCGTCTCTGCTTCTGCCCTGACATTGCCTTAAGATCTTTGTGCCCTTGACATAGATTGAGATCTAGTCATTTCTTCAACATTCTGTGCCAGCCAGTGTGCTAGGTGCTAGGGATACACCAGTGAACAAGTCACATAATGCGTCTGCTCTTATGGAGCTCATTGTCTAGTGGGGATGAGAGAAAACAGGTTATTAGTCCGTGTAGTGAAAAGTGCCTTGATGAGGGAAGCATAAAATGCTATAGGAGCAATGACAGGGGTCAGGAGGGTGGGTTGGAGTTAGTGGTGTGGTTACCTTGGTAGAAGGAGGCTTCCTCACTGGAATATGCAGATGTGGAAACTCTCCGAGCTATACTGATCACATATGCTTTAATAAAGTATGTTCCTAAAATTATTAGTTGAACTTTCTTTTTTTTGTAATAGCTCTGTTGAGATATAATTCAGATACCATAAAATACCTGTTTAAAATGTAGGATTCACTGGTTTGTAATATGTTCACAGAACTGTGCTATCATCACAACAATCCATTTTAAAACATTTTCATTGCCCCCCCAAAAAACCCCTGTACCCATTAGCAGTCATTCTCCCTTTCCCCCCAGTTCCCTCAGCCCCATCCCTAGGGAACTATTAATCTACTTTCTTTTGCTGTAGGCTTCTTCTGTACATTTCATAAAAATAGAATCATATTATATGTGGTCTTTTGTGACTGGCTTCTTTGATTTAGCCTTGTATTTTCAAGGTTCATCTATGTTGTAGCATGTAGCAGTACTTCTTTCCTTTATACGGTTGAATAATATTCTGTTATATAGATAGACTACATTTTATTTATCCATTCATCAATTGGTAGACATTTAGGTTGTTTCCACCTTTTGGTTATTATGAATAATGCTGTAATGAACATGTGTATGCAAGTTTTTTTTTTTTTGACACAACTCAATTCAGATTTTTTTTAGCAGATATTCATTTTTAATTATTTATTTATTTTTGGCTGTGTTGGGTCTTCGTTTCTGTGCGAGGGCTTTCTCCAGTTGTGGCAAGCGGGGGCCACTCTTCATCGCGGTGCGCGGGCCTCTCACTATCGTGGCCACTCTTGTTGCGGAGCACAGGCTCCAGACGCACAGGCTCAGTGGCCATGGCTCACAGGCCCAGCCGCTCCGCGGCATGTGGGATCTTCCCGGACCGGGGCACGAACCCATGTCCCCTGCATCGGCAGGCGGACTCTCAACCATTGCGCCACCAGGGAAGCCGAGTTGGTTTTTTTGTATATTGATTCTGTATCCTGAAACCTTGCTAAACTTCTTTTATTAGTTCTAATAGATTTTTAGTAGACTTGAACGTTCTTTTAAAATCAAATTCTCCTGGAATTCCCTGGCGGTCCAGTGGTGAGGACTTAGCACTTTCACTGCCATGGGCCGGGGTTCAATCCCTGGTTGGGGAACTAAGATCCCACAAGCCACGCAGCGCGGCCAAAAAAAAGAAATCGAATCCTACTCTTAGATGAATGCTATTTGTAAGTTAGATAATTGTTCTCTACTTTGCCTTTCTTAAATTTTTAATTTTCTTTTTTGAAGTATAGCAAACTCATGTTTATATATCATTATCATCATTTTGAATATTGTTTTTCTGATGAGTCTGATCTTAAATCATTACAGTACAGGTTAGTGATTCTCAGTTGAATGTGGGGAAGGGTGGTATTTTAGAATCACTCAGGAGGCATTTTCAAACCAGATATACCATCTGAAGATTCTACCACCCCACCCTCTTTGGTTTAGAATCACTGTTCTAGGGAGGTATGTGTTAGGGCCGAAAGAAGATTGAGAACCACCATGTCAGGCCTTGTTAGACAAATATGTTATAACATTGTGTTGTGAAGGAGGGAAGGTGGTCTGTGTAATTATTTGTGATCCCTTTTATTATTATCATGCATAGTAATAGAAATATCTGTCCACAACAGACAGTTAAGAATAGAACTCAAATAAACTTCAATTGCCTTCTGCTGAGAAGACGACAGTCTAGTCTTGGTTCTGAGTTTGGTGTTGGTGGCGGCATATCTGTAGCGTCAGTGTGGTTGATGGGTTCAGAGGAAGAGTTCAGTGTCTATGGGTTATCTCCATTTGTATTTTGAGGGAGAGCTTTGTATTGAATTTGATATCTTTTCCTTCTCAGGCTCCAACAGACCATCTAAGCTCCGATGAGATGCCGGAGGACACCAGCACTCCTGAAGAGATGCCACCCCCAGAGCCCCCAGAGCCCTCACAGGAGGCCACTGAAGCTGAGAAGTAGCCTATCTATGAAAGAGACTTTTGTTGTGTCTGATTAGGGCTGTGAGAGATTTAATGGGAGAAGATAACCTGAGACAGAGAGCAAGTAAGCTGTTCCTATTACTGTTTTTCTTTGGTCTTTATTCACCCAGTTGTAAACTGGCATTTTCTTGCTGCAAGCTTTTTTAAATTTCTGGACTCCAAGCAGTTGCAGAAGATGTCAGTCACCTCTGGTAACTGGACAAATGGGTCCCTTGGGCCCTGGCACTGGTTTTCCATGGCCTCAGCCACAGAGGCCCCTTGGACTCCCCTCTCTTCCCAGATCCCAGCTCTCCTGCTTGGGGTCACTGGCCCAATTCTGGGGTAAAGGTTCCTGAGACTGACTCAGATCCTCTCAAGCTGCTGTGCATCATGAGTCCAGGGGCAGTCACAGAGAACTCTGGCCAGGGAATTCTAACTGGATTCTTGAGGCCTTCAGAATGGAGGGGGATGGAGAGTGGGCTTGGAAGATTCTCCTGGCTACAAAGTGCCAACATTGCCAGCAAATCCTTTCAGGAATGGGGTAGGCAGTTTCCACTTGTATTTATTCGTGCAGCTTCTCCTTTGTCCCCTGTCCACTCTCTAACACCCAAGCCCCACGCTTTTCCAGTGAGATATATGTAAGTAATTGCAGTATAGATAACAATTCACATTTCTCGTAGACTACCCAGAAACTTTTTAATACCTGTGCCGTTCTCAATAAGAACTTATGAGATGCCAACGGCACGGCCCCTCGCACTCTCTGTCTCATGTCTCTTCCTCTCTCATTAGCCCCTTTTAATTTGTTTTCCTTTTGACTCTTGTTCCCGTTGGGAGCAGGAACGGCAGTAATAAAAGTCTGCACTTTGGTGGTTCCTTTTCCTCAGAGGAAGCCCGAGTGCTCACTTAAACACTACCCCCTCAGACTCCCTGTGTGAGGCCTGCAGAGGCCCTGTATGCACAAATGGGGAAACTAAGGCACAGAGAGGCTCTCCTCTCCTCTCCCCCTATGTCCCCTCAAAAAAGAAAAAAAAAAGAAAAAAAAGGATAACCAGTACTTCCATTAGGCCTCGGCTGAGTGAGGAGGGAAAGCCCCGCACTGCTGCCCTCCTGGGGGACCCACTCCAAGGCCTTGGCCCACCGCGGGCTTGGTAACCACACCGGGGGCTTCCTCCAGGCCCCGCTCTTCCAGCACTTCCACCGGCAGAGTCCCAGAGCCGCTTCACCCTGGGGGTGGGCTGTGGCCCCCAGTCAGCTCTACTCAGGACCTGCTCTATTTCAGGGAAGAAGATTTATGTATTATATGTGGCTATATTTCCTAGAGCACCTGTGTTTTTCTAAGCCAGGGTCCTGTCTGGATGACTTCCGGGGAGGGGGGGAGTGTAAAGCAGAACTTTTAATCTATTTGAAGGCGATTAAACTGTGTCTAATGCAAGCTGCCTGCCTCCTCCTTCCCCCTTCCATTTCAAGAACCACCATGGGGGTGTGGATATCTTTGGGGGGTGGGGTGGGGGTGGGGGTTGAAGGGGGTGCTTGTTACTACACATACTTCCATTTTCCAGGGGGCCCTTGGGTTGGAGAGGTAGCTCCCAAACTCTCCATTGACCTATACTACATTCTGGGTTGAAGTTTACCGTATTCTTGACTATGAAAAGAGGCCTTTCAAGGCCATGAACAGTGTTAGAAAGATTGGGAGGGTCAGGGGTTATATTAAATTAAGAGAACAAGTTCTTTAATAGGATATTGTTTTTATGCAGATGGATGCTGTTAATTGCAGATGAGTCTTGGTTATTAAAGCAGGCTCCTCAGGGCCTCCCCTTGGAAATATTTTGTTAGTGATCTTTTACAAGTGATGGTATATATTTCTTTTTAAATGGTCTGTAATCAAGATCCCTTACCAGTTCTTGTCTCGCTCTTCCCAGTTAATCAGAAGTAATGAAAAAAAAAAAAAAGAAGTAATGAAATTCGGCCGCTCCTAGCTTTTTCTCTATGTCTTCCTATTTTCTTGTAGCAGGATTTGAGTTTAGCAATCCTTAGAGAGACAGAGAGACAGACTGGGACTCTGACTGACTCAGATTCCGGTCCTATCTGCCTCTACTTTCTCATTCTTTTTCTGGCTCTCTCAGTTTTGTCCTTGTAGTTAGATTTTAGTTAGTTCAAAATAAGGCCAAGCCTGGAGAGTTGGGAAGATACTAGGTTTTTCCAGTTAACCTGCCACTCAGATGAACCCATTTTTAGTCAGTTCTCAACCCATCCTGTCTTAGCCCATCTCCTCTCTCCTCCCTCAACTTACCTCAGCCACTCTTCTGTTGACCCTTGTGTGAGTTAGAGAAGCTTTCTTTTTCTGAGGTCAAGGGTCAGAATGGAAACCCCTTATCATTAGTGTGAAATGATCTTTTTTTTTAAAAGCTTCTGCTTTTCCCTACTCCCTACCCTTGTTCTTTTCCTATATAAATCTTCTGCATTGAAGACCTTGGCCTGAAGATCTGTCCCGTTCATACCATGCACCGGCTGGGACTGTTCCTAGTCTGAGTTCTGATCAGAGGGGAGATTGAAGAATTGGTCCCTCCCAGGGGAATAGGCTTTAAATTGTTTGCTCTTTTCAATGGCTGACATTCTTTCCACCTCTCCCCTTCCTCCCCATTCCTTAAGTTTCCTATGCACCCCACTTCCCCAGACCAGGGTGGTTGGCACGGATCCAAAACCTCTGGGGGTTGGTGGAATTTGGCTCTTTGAGGCCTCTTTTTTTTCTTTCATGTCCCTTTGGCCCTGGGGCCCTGCTTGCCACAGTGGAGAACACCATCTCCCCCTTTGCTTTTTTCACCAGTGGCGGCAGTGGGTTCTAATTCTATAGCAGCTAAACTCCATTCTTCCTGCCCTGCCCTTCCTGCGTTTACCCTTAAGGCCCCTTTTCCTACTGACCAAATCTCTTTACCTTGTTGGGGGAAAAAGAAGTATTTTGTTTTTAAATCTATTTTCTAACTTAAATGCAATTTAATATGTAAATCTCTGCACTTTTGTGTGAGCCTACAAATGTGTATGTGTGCTGGGTTTTTCACTCTGGTGTTTCGTAATAAAGAAATCCTTCTTTTCGGGGGGAAGCCAATTAATGAAGGAGATTTGAATGGTTTTAGAAATACAGGGATGTCTGTTTCTTTGTGCTTCTGCCTCATTTCTTTACTTGTGCCTAGCGTGCGTGATCAGACCCCTCCCCCACCTTTTGACCCCCTTCTTTTGAGAGGGCCTTCAGCCTAGTGGGGCAGAGAGAGGGACCTGAACTGTGTGTCTGGTGCCCCTCTGAGACCACTTGGATTGGCTCAAGTGGTAACCTAGCAACCTAGCCCTCCTCCCTCTCCCCATAGCCTAGGCCCGTTAGTCCTTTTCTTCTAGCTCAGTTCATTTTGTACCCCTTTAGGCTTGGGGCCAGGCTAGGGAAAATCACCAAGGGATCACAGTAAATTTTTTTTTAATGATAATTTGCTCTTGTGCCTTGGTGATACTAAAGAAGACCAGTACTTCCAATAATTCAAAGAGCATTTGTGTCAGTTTTGAGAATACATTCTAGGAATTGCTTGCTGTTCTTGAGCAGGGCGTTTTAGAAACTGTATCAAAGGCTAGAACTGCAAATATCGTTAGTTTTAAAGGATGCAAGCCCAACTCACAAAAAAGGGAGTCATTGTGGATTTCATGTTTTGGATAAATATGAAAGGGGAATGGGAACTAACATATTTTTATAGTTTTAATATCATACACTGAATTTCCAGTAATGCAACAATTGTGTAAATTGAGTGAAGATGGTACTTTATTTTACAGAAGTTTACCAAGAGTTGTGATCTTTGAAAATCATGTCGCCAGTAGCAATGCCATTCATGGATTTTTAAGTTGCCAATACTTAGTCTTCCTCTGTAGCAGCTGCATTCGCAGTGAATCTACATATATAAGTGGAAGCATCTGACTGTTAATCTTTTAGTGTAGTCTTGTGCAGGCATTTGTGTACTGAAATATCTATTATCTGATTATAAATGACTTTCCTTTTATTTCTCCTTTATACTATAGTTAGTGTATTATATTGCTATTCTGGAAATTACGTGTATAAGCAGTTTATATTAACTATGAGATTCATTTCAGGGTGGCGAAGGGTACGCTGCAAAATATTGTATATACCAACGGAGGGCTGGGGCTGATAGGGTTGAGAACTGTTGGACTAGATTATCTCAAAGGTCCCTTTCTACCTCTAAATATTTGGAAAATTTAGAAAATCAACAAACACCGCCCCATCCCCTTATACCTTTAACGTGCTTTTTAAATTTTAAAAGTAACACATGTTCATCAAATTTAAAAGTAGCACATGTTGAAAATTTTGAAAGTACAGGAAAGTAAGAAGATTGAAAAATCACTCATAAACACATCACCAAATATAATAATCACTGTTTATGTTTTGGTGTATTTCTTTGTGGTCTTTTTTCTGTACATATATATTTTTGAACATAACTGGAATTCAACTATAAATATAGTTTTGTAATCTTGCTTTTTTTACTTAGCGTTTTCCATATCATTAGAAATTATTTGAAAATACTTCTTAATGACTCCATAATACGTGCATAACCTTTTCCCTATTGTCAGACATTTAGGTGTCTCCAATTTTTCATTATTATGAATATTGCTGTGATGAACTTCCTGATATATGGGCATATCTTATTTCCTTAGGATAGATTCCTAGAGGTGGAATTACTGAGTCAAAGGGAGCGCTCTTTTAAAGGCTCTTGATAAATATGGCCAAATTGCTTTACAGAAAGGCTGTTCCAGTTTGTCCTACCAGCTTTGTATCAGGGAGCCTCCTTCAACACACCTCAGTTAAACATTTGGTAATTTAGTAGCTAGCTGTAAACTGGTATCTTGACGCCTTCATTTCTTAATTTCTATTTCTTCTGTTAATAATGAGGTTAAACATTTTCCACACCTCCCCCTGCTTTATGTTTCTTGCTTTTTGTATTCTGCGAATTGGCCTTCCAAGTCCTTTATCTTTCTTCTGGTATTAGGGGGTTTTCTACTCAATTAATAATGAAAGCTTGGAGCTCACCCTCCACCATGGGCCAGGAAGTGAAGGGGCCTTGATTTAGAAGTTGTTTTACAACTCTGGAGCATGGCATAGAATTACCTCCCTAAAGTTCCATGTCCCTTCGCTCTCTTCAAGCTCCCCTCCCACTGCCTTTTCTGCCAGCCACTGCCCATCTTCAGCTTCTGACTGTTCCAACTTGGCCAAGTGGGTGATAGTTTTGTGCCCCAAATTAGAGACATGATTGTCATAAAACCTGGCCTCTGTCCATGACACCCCTGAAAGGAAAACACTGATCATGTAGAGTCCACGTTGCTTGTGCTCACTCTTGCTGCCTCTCTCTCTCATCAGAAAATTAAGTACTGTGACTTATCTAAGGTCACATGGACAGTTACTGGTAAAGCAGAGACCAGAATCCAGATGTCCTCACTCCCAGTCCAGAGAGTTTTCTGGCATAACCCCCTGCCCCTCAGTCGAGCAGGTGTAGACAGAGAAAGGAGTTTGAATAATTCCAAGTGTCACTTGAATGAAATGAGCCTTTCCTTCATTTAACATTCAATAAATACTTGTTGAAAACTGACCATGTGCTAGGGTTAACTTTAGGAGAAATGGCATTGCTGACCCCATTCTCTTGTGAGTTGAGAAACAGCAATAATTTTAGGATTTTTTTGCCATTTTGGATGAATTTTACCAATGATCTCTCCCTTTTGGGCATGCAGAGGGCTGACTATATATAGTCAGACTGATATGGGGGTAGTTGTTGGGTTTTTGTTTTGGACTTAAATCTCTTAAATCTCTCTGCAGACCCCTGCACTTAGATTGAACTGGTGGTGGGGTTTCTTTAGCACAGAAAGTCAGGAAGTTGCCTTGCCGAGTTCCCACAGTCAAATCGCCTGTCCCTTTGTGAGGGCCATTGCCCTGGGCTCTCTCTGACGCTATCCCTGGCAGGTCCCAGAGGCAATGGTATACAAATGCTGTATTGGTAACTGTGAAGTTCTAGGAAAAGGTGAAGCCTACATATCAAGTGCTATAGAATTCCGTTTATTTAGGACCTTCCTGGAGGAGGAATGTTGGCTGGGTCTAGAGGAGAGGCAGTTCCTTCCCACTTGATTGTGTTGTTGGCTGAATAATATAGAATGTGGCCCACGTTGTATGAGAAGCCAAGGTAGCCTCTATTGTGAAGGAGAGGTGGGAGAGCCACTTCTTTTCCCCAGCTGGGAAACCTCATACCTCATCCTGAATTTCCTGACTTGGGAGGGGGGAAGGTGTTGAACCTCACTGAGACTACCGTGATCAGTGCCCATTTTCCCCTTACAAACCTCTTTTAGCTTTTGTTTTAATGCCCTTGGTCTCTAGTGGCCCCGCTGAGGCCTCCACTTCTGTGAGAAGCCTGGGCGGGGTTTCTATGAGTGAGAGGCAGACCATGCTGCCTGAGAGTCTGGGCGGGAGCAGGAGAGGGAATTTGTGGAGGCGATAGCCATTTTTGTTGGGGGGAGGGGGGAGCTGATCAGGACCTACCTGGGGAAATAAAGTCAAGGAGTGACAGGCAGGGGTGATGGTTTAGCTAGAATGTGCTGATACCCCCAGCTGCTTCCCCTGATGGGCTGGGGCGGTATCTCTAATCCTGAACTGGAGAGGAGCTGGCTGGACTCTATCTACACTTTTTCTTTTTGAATCTGGCCTTTATCCTCTTCTTTCTAGCAGCCCATGGATGTCCAGCGGAATTGCCTAAAATAAGTCTGATACCCAGGGCTGATCATCGTACTGTAGGCTGGGCAGAGCTAGGGCTGTCCCAGGCTCTCAGGTGGGCTTTCTCCCCATCACCGGCCTCTCGGGACACCAGAGCTGGCACCCTCTACCCTGAATCCTAGCACCCTCTGGGAGCTTTGATATAGCATGTCTCTGAGCTACAGCAGTTAGTCTGCAGACAAGCACATGTCAGAGTGGCCTTTGTGCCCATTCTTGAGCTCAGTACCTTGGAGGTTACAAAAAAGTTCAAAAATCCCCAGCATTTATTGTCACTATGTGCCAGAAACTTTATACGCTATCTCATTTATTTCTCTGATAACCCCAAGAGGTAGGTATTATTAGCTCATTATTCTTTTTTGTTTAATTTAATTTTTATTTATTTGAAATTATTTTTAAATTGAGATATAATTAACATATAACATTGTGTAAGTTTAAGGTGTGCAATGTGTTCACTTGATATATTTATATATCGCAATATAGATCATTGTTCTTATTTTACAGAAAAGAAATATATGTGTATGTAATTACCTCAAATTCTGTAACTAACTAGTAAGCAGTGGAGCCAGGATTTGAAGACACTTTAGAATGCCAAAGCCTTTGCTCTGGGTCACTACACTAGCTAGGGGTCCAAGGTGAGACTAGCCTTGAAGGGAATGAAATGGAGGTTGCAGGGTGGTGACTTGTTATCATTCATTGAGCGTGAATTTTGTGCTTGACACTGTGCTAAGTATTCTACATACACTAGTTCATTCAATCTGTGTAACAACCCCATGAGGCTAGTACTATTATCCCCACTGTACTGATGTGGAAAGTGAGGCTCAGGGAGGTTAAGCGGCTTGTCCGAAGTGACCCAGCTAGTGAGTGACAGGGCCAAGACTTGAACTCAGGTTGGCCAGAGCTCCTAACTGCTAGTCTTCACCTTCCTGCTCTAGAGGAGCCTCCACTTACTGGAAAGGCCCAAGGGCACAGGAAGAGCCCCATTGCCCTCTTGGACCAGCCCTCCCCCACCTTCCAAGGGGAGCTAGAGGCTACGGCTCCCTGGGCCTCTGACATCCGAGGCTGGGGTGGGGGTATAGTGTCTCCAGCTGTGAAGACTCAGCCTCATGGACACCAGCCCTTGGTTTGCTGGGCTCAGGGTGCCACTTGGCATCTTCTAGATGTCCGTGGGGCTGGATAGGAGCTTCCAGCAGCCCTGCCTGGATAAGGGGCTGCAGGCTTTGCACTGCAGACCTACAGAGGCACTGCTTTTCTCGCCCTCAGGCCCTGGCCTGTAGTCTACATTTCCTCATTGCCCCTCTTCACTGGCCCCTCCCTAAGTCTGGTGATCATTGGAGCCCTTGCACAACTACCTACTTTCAGCCTGTATTCAGCCTACAGACCAAACTGAAGCCCTGTAGCTCTGAGACACCCCCCCCCACACACACCCAGGGCAGGGGAGGATTTTAAAACATCATTTTCTCAGTCATTCCTCTTTTTCTGAAATTTTCCTTTCCCCAGCTTGGAGCTAATAGATAGGTATTACCCAGGGGGTTCAAAAGATTTAGGAATCTCCTCTGATAGGCTCCCCTTGGTGTATGTGGATTTTAAGCACTTTGGGTCTTATTCACCCCCACTCCCCATCTTTCCAAAAGCCTCCATCAAAAGGCAGCAGGATCATGACTTTGCTGCTACCGTAAATTGGAGGCTTAGGCCTATTTATTTATTTCGTTTCATTGTTTTCAAATTTTAAAATATTGTTCCTTTTTATAGATATAAAAATAATACTTTTGAAATTCAAATAAGACAAGAATGTATTAAGTGAACACTTCCCTTCCTCGCTCCCCTAATCCCACCCACCCCCTCACAAGATCACTGGTAACCACTTGGTGCAGATTTTTCTGGTCTTTATTCTTGTGTATGTTTCCTTTTCTTAAATAAAAATGGAATCACCCTATAAATAAAGTTTATTACTCACTTTTCCCCCATGATATTGCACAGACTTCTTTTACAAGAACGTTTGTACGTTATTTGTATAATTTTAAAATTTCAATTTAAACAATAAAAAAATCACAAAGATTTTCCCCGTGTCGTTAAATATTTTTCTACAACGTCATGTTTAATGGTACTGTATGAATGAACCATAAGGTATCTAACTAATTCCCCATTTGCGTTGTTTCCAATTTCTTACACAAAGCTGTCGTGAATATCTTTGTCCATATATTTGTGGCCACTCGTGTGGCTCTTTGTAGGGATGGAATGCTGGGAAGGGAATGGCTGGGTCAGAGGGTGTCAGAGGCACATCACAGGAGTGATAGTTTGCCCTCCGGAAGGCTGGCGGGGCTCTGAAAGCTCGTTGGGCTTCCCACTCAACATCTTCAACCTGTCTGAGCTTGTTTCCTCCTCTGTAAATTGGGAAGATGATGGTACTACCTCAGTGGGAGGGGGATAGCATGAGGATCACAGGAGAGATACATGCAAAGCGCGTGGAGCCCAGCACACATGTCGCTGCTTACGAAATGACAGCAACTATTCAGTACCACTACGGCGGTGAGGCCATTTGGGCTGCCCGAAGCCACTAAGGGTAGTGGGACGAGTGCAGCTGAGAACAAAGCTCACACTCCAGTTTGCCCTCCCTAGTGCAGTTAATGCCGGAGAACCAAAGGAAGCCAGGAGTCTCCAGCCCACCTCCCAGGAGATGGTGTAGCTTCAGTGGGCACGCGGTGGGACCCAGGAAGAGGTGACCTCAGAGGGAAGGTCCTGCTCACTGCAGATCTCCCTCTCTTGGACAGCCCTCGGAGCAGGCCCTTTGTCGTGGGGTGCGGGGGGCAGGGTGGGCAATGAATAGTTCTAGGAAGAGGGGAATAGCTACCCCCCACCCTCAGACCCCAGCAAGCTGGTGGCCACGGGAGCCAGTGCTCTGAGGAGGGCTGGTTAGTGGTCAGCAGGGTCAAGGGCACTGAGCATCTTTGGGGAAGGGACAGACGGCCCTGACAGTGGAGAACATTTTGCTGAGTCCAGCTTTGAAGGAGACTGGTCTGTTCCACCCGCCCGCCCGCCCAACGCTCTCTCCATAGGAAAGATAACCGGAGACGGTAATTTAGTTCTACCTGTTTATTGCTACCAACCCATCTCCCTTCACCCCCCTCATATTTACACCCAAACCGCTCCCCCAAGATGGCTTCTACCAGAGTTCCTGGGACTAGGTCCAAAAGTGTCCACTAAACAGGCAGTCCAAGACATGGCGGGCACTGTTTGCCCTCAGGCCAGTTGGGCCCCAGGAAAGGGTTACTCTGGGAATTCTGGGCATGGACTTGGCACTGGGGTCAAGTACCAGGATCCTTGACTCTCCCTCCCCTTCTGGAGCTCAAGGTCCATCAAAACCTTTAGCAGAGTAAAGGTGGGACAGTGGACTCCCCAGTATCAAGCTTTGTGCTTTCTTTGCTTGTAAGGACCCACAGGAGAGGCCAAGTCTTGCTTCTGAGGGGCCGGTCTGCCCTTGGAAGTCAGGTCGGGCCATCTGCCATTGGCCTTGGGAGAAGTGTCATTTAAGGGGCTGGGAGTGGAAGGGGAGGGCGCTTGTTGTCTGAGGTGTGGGCATTGTTTTAAGCTGGGGGAGTTGCAGCTTGGCTTGAGTTACGTGGGGAAGTATGGAACGGATGAGCAGGAGATGTTTCATTTGGGAGCCCAAGGCCCCTCCAGCCCCCTTAGTAAGCCCCACTGGTGTCCTGGGCCACAGGTAACAGGACAGCAGACGTTTAATATCACAGAATGTCAGAGTTGGCCCTCAGCAACTATCCATTCTTATTCTGACCTGTCCTAGACCCAGATTGAGGAAGGCACTCAGTTCAAGTGGCACAGTGATTTAGTGGCTAAGTAGGAAAGATACATGTACATGTGGCTTCAAACCTTATTTAGAGAATCTGGATTCACCTGTGATCAATTAGAGTCCTTTTCGATGACCAGGTTTCCCTAGGGTATTGAGATTGACCTGAACCACCGACTCGGCCCCCTTTTCAGGAGCAGCGCGACAGGGGAAGGTGGTGTGGAGGCAAGGAGGGTTTGGAGGCCTTGGTGGTGAGGGGCATGGGCCCGGTGCCCCCTCAGTGCCCCCCTGCTCTGGCCGCAGCTGGAAGGGCTGTGCTGTCAAGTAGCTGGTGGAGGGAGGCGGCCCGGCTTCGGCGGCTCAGCTTGTCGTGCACTCCAGCCGCGCCTGTAGGGCTCGGCTGGCCTCTGCTGACCTAGGCACCCCTGGGGGAGCGGGGCCGGGCTCGGTGCCAGTCCTCCGGCCCGGGGCCACCGCGGAAGGCTGGGTCCAGCCCCGCGGCCTGGGCTGCTCAGGCCCAGCCTCGGCCCACACTGCTGCCTCAAGGTGCCCCGGCCAGGGAGAGGCCGTGTAGCTGCTCCTCGGCACCCGCCAGCTCTGCTTCGTCGCGCCCGCTCTCTGAGCCCTCGAAGCAGCCCGAGTCACGCGGGATGTCCACCTTGGGCTCTGCCACCGTGTGCGCCACTGGCTCCTGGCCGCTCTCGGCGCCCTCTTCCGCCTCCTCGCTGCCGGCTGCCAGGGGCCAGGGAGGGAGAGGAATGTGGGGGGCTTGGCCCTTAGCTGGGAGGGGCTTCAGAAACCCTGGGGGCCCCATGTGGGTGGAGGGACCCTGGGAAGCCCGCTGGAGGCCGTCTCTTCTTCTGGTCACCCACCACCAAGCACCCCTGCCCTTTCTCGGCCCTTCTGGTGGGAGTGGTTTCCAGGCCAGCTCTCCCGCCCAGGAGCTCAAGCTTCTTCAGCACTGAGCTAGTAGCCAGGACACCTGCTCTTGAATCGTGGCTCTGTCATTACCCAACGTGAAGGCCTCGAGTCCATGCCGTATCTTCTCCGGCCCTAAGTCTCCCGTTTGATCCCAAAGGGGGTTGAGCCCGATCGTTCCTAAAACCCCTTCTCATCACAAGCTCTGCCCGAGACTGGAATTCAAGTGTGGAAAGTGCCTGCGCACTGCAGAGGGCTGCTGGGGCAGGACCCGGGCAGGCCTCTCCGCCTAACATGCCCAACTCCAGCGCTCACGCCCCCTCCCCCGCTCCTAAGGCCACTCACTGTCGTAGTCCAGCAGCAGCTCAGCAGCCGTGAGAAGCTTGGCCCGATGCTGTGGGTCCATGATATTCAGCTCATTGAGGTGTGTTTCCCGCAGCTCTTTGAAGTCCTCCAGCGTCTGGTAGCCATTGAGCAGCAGGGTGGACGTGTGCTCCTGTGGGCAGAAGCAGGCCACCAGCGCGGCCGCTTACAAGCTGCCCCCACCTACGACCTGTCTCTCCCCGCAGAGCTGACCTGCCCTGGCCCCCATCCCTTGCTCCTAGACACTAGACTAGGTCCCAGCTCAAACCTCAAGGCCGATGCGCTCCAGCAGCTCATGCAGAGTCTTGGGCTTGGGCCTCTTGCCCTTGCTCTGTCGGCGGCTGGGGCGGGCAGGTCCCACAGCCTCCTCGGGCAGCACGTCCACGTAGATGAACTTGAAAGAGCCCAGCCTGCCATTGAGCAGGCCCAGCCACGTGCCCACAGGCGGCTTTTCGATGATCTGGATCACATCTCCCTTCTGTGGGAGGAGAGCAGAGCAGAACAGAGTGGGGGCAAGGTGGCCCCTTGGCCTCCTGTACCCTCTACCTGTATGGGGTACAGCCTGCCAGTCTCAGCAGGGGCCTGGATGCCAACCTTACCTGCAGTTTCAGTGAGTCATGGTCATACGGGCTGGGAGTGAAGTCGGTGTGGACTCGTGCCCGGCCACAGAAGGGCCCTGTGTACTGGGGGGCAGGTGGTTCCTCCCCGAAGCTGCCAGAGCCTGGGCTGGGGCTGCAGAGCTCACTGCCTGCAGGAAATGGGGCAGGGAGGAAGGTCACCTTTGTCCCCGGACAGCTGCGGCAGTGCCCAGCAGGTACCTTCCACGGGGTCTGGCTAGAAATCCCAAGGATACATGCTGGGGAAGAAAACTGAGCTCTAGTAAGGCTCACACTGCAGAAGGGATTCTGACCCAACCCCTCTGCCACCCCGAAGGAGCATAGCTTCCCTCCTGGCATCCCAGGCATGAAAATAGTTGACCATAGAAGGAGGAATGGCTCACAGATCAAAGACTGGGCAAATGGGAAGGGTCTCTAGAGAACAACTGGGCCAACACCCCAATGAACAGATGAGGAAAACTGAGGCCAGACAGGCCAAGTGACCTGCCCAAGGCCTCTCACCTTATAATTGGCAGCACTGGGTCTGTTAGACTCCAGGCTTCCTGACTCCCACTCCAGTGCTCCTGGAAGCCACCTTCCACCCAGGAAGCCACATCGTGCATCAGTATTTTACTTTCTCTACTCAATAAGACTCTGTGTCGAGTTACAACATCACACGGAAACTCAAGACTTTCTCTCTGGGAAGGGCAGGATGAGGGCCTAAGTGGCTTTCAATGGGGATAGGGAGGTGTCTTTGGAGCCAGAGAAAGATCAGAGGACTTGGAACTAATCCGAAGGGAGAGAACGACAATGCCTCTGTAGGTCTGCAGCGCAAAGCCTGCAGCCCCTTGTCCAGGCAGGGCTGCTGGAAGCTCCTGTCCAGTCCCACGGACATCTAGAAGATGCCAAGTGGCACCCTGAGCCCAGCAAACCAAGGGCTGGTGTCCATGAGGCTGAGTCTTCACAGCTGGAGACCCTATTCCCTCACCCGAGCCTCGGATGTCAGAGGCCCAGGGAGCCGTAGCCTCTAGCTCCCCTTGGAAGGTGAGGGAGGGCTGGTCCAAGAGGGCAATGGGGTTCTTCCTGTGCCCTTGGGGCCCTCCAGCAAGTGGAGGCTCCTCTAAGGCAGAACTAAGTTCAAGCCTGGGTCACCTTGGGCAAGTCACTTAACCTCCCTGAGCCTCAGTTTTCACATCAATAAAGTGGGGATAATAATAGTACCGGCCCCATGAGATTGTTGTGAAGATTTAACGTGAAGAGGGCTGGGAAAGGTCCCAGCAGGCTGACAGTAAAGGTTCATTTCTCTTTACCACCCCCTCCCAGACCCCGCCCTTTCCTCTAGACTCAGCAGGTGTGCCCCTCCTCCCCTCCTCACCTGTGGATGCCTGGCGGCTGAGTGCTGGGAGCTGCGTCTCCTCTTGCTCAGAAAAGGCCAGCGCCATCTTCTCAGGGCCGGGGCTGTCCAGGCTGCAGTCCGGAGACGTCGGGGAGGCTGAGCCCTCCTCCAGAGTATCTCCCTGGAGGGGAGGAGAGGCAGCAAGCCCTGAGCAGCCCCGGGTGCAGAGGAAATGGGCCTGGGCTCCAGGGAGAACTGGGGCCTGGCTGGAGCCCCAGCTCTGCCTCTTGCGGGCTGCATGGCGCCCTCTGGGCCCTAGTTTCCTCTTTCGTGAAGTGGGACTGACAGTCCTTGCCCTGCCCACGTCATGGAATGAGGCTCAACGGGGGTGCTGTGTGAATGCACTTTGTCAGCTCAAAGTGCCAACTTACACACAGAAAAGGCCTCAGTGCCAGAACTGAGACTCAGAGCTGTTACTAGGGCGTAGCCAGGCAGACCACGGCGCTGGAGAGTCACTACTTTTGACTGTGCTCCTATGTGCCAGACAGAGGATTTCATTTAATCCTCACTTGAGGATATGTGCTCCATCGTCCCAAGTTTACAGATGAGCAGTAATGGAGGAACGTTCCCGAGGCCACGCAGGAGCCCACAGACAAGTCGGTCTGACACTAGGGCTCCTGGGCCTCCCCACACCTCAGTGCGGTGGTAACTTTCACAGATGACTCAGTGGCAATAAAAGCCCTGATCTGTAGAAGTTGCCAGCTCCTGTACTGTAAATATTCCCCACCGTGGCCAACAGAGAGCTACCACTCTGGTGTCACTGAATGAGTAGCATCATCGGCTATTTCCACCCCCCAAAGACTGTAGATGCCAGTAACCTCAAGGGCACAGAGGACAGTGAAAGGTAGTACAAGAATTAGGAAATAAGTTTTGAAGACTGACTTTAGTCTTTTTATTTTTAAAATATAGATTTAATTCTAAGTTGGTAGAAGTTAATTTTCAGTAATGGTTGTATCTCACACCTGGCTCACAAAATTCCCGAAAATTTGACCAACTGCTATCCAGAGCTGGCATGAGCCAGTTAGCACACTGCTGCCAGGGCACCTCCTCCAAGAACCAGGAGCAAACCAGACTCGCTGTGTCACTTTAGCAACTTGGACGTGCCTGCCCCACAGCTGTGTGTTCTGCCCTCCCTCCCTGGGCCAAAGCCAGCCTTCTCGATTTTCTTTCATAGGGCCTCTTTGAATCAAGCCTTCCCAATCACAGGGGCTGGTTCCAAGCAAAAGTTTGCGGTGGATGAATTTGCGCTATGTGATCTCATCTCCTCAGACCTGCCTGCCCAGGAAGCTCCTGTTACCCAGAACTTCATCCCTCCTCAGACCCCACTACTGCTCCCTCAGGACCATACCTTCCTGCCATGTCCATGGCTGAGGGAGCTCCCTTCCCAAGGTGACCTTCCTGCTTGTATGGGGCCAGGCATCATTACCGGAGCGTGGCTGTCACAGTGGCCGTGCTCAAAGCCTACCAGAGCGGTGCCTGTCCTCCCTGTCCCCTCTCCCATGGGTCCCAGGCCTCACCATCTCCTCCGACAGGGCCTTCACCATCATCTTGCCCATCTTCCTGTTCATGGTTCGGGAAATCACGGCCCTCCACTTCTTCCCCAGCTTTTTGCTGCTCTTTCCAGCATCCTCTGGGGGCGGAACACCTGAGTCATCTTCTGGAATCTGTGACAATAAATGTGCAGGTCCAGGAACCCTGGTGACCATGTCTGGGTCCACGACTTGGGAGCAGAAGGCGGCTTTTGGGTCCTGGCAGATGCTGGAGGGGTGGGAAAGAGAGCTCCCCATCCCTTCCCTTTTAGCCCCAGACCTGTCCTAGGCCCTATTCGTTTGTATTTAAATTGGCCCTATTCATTTGCATTTAAATTGACAATTAATTTGCAATCGAAAAGAATGCAGGTGAGGTTTTAGGGCCCAGAATTTTGCTGGGTGAGAGATGTGGGCCCATTGTATTTAAAAAGACTTTGCCTCAACAATCCTAAAAGGGTCTTCCCCCCACCTCCCCACCATTACCCCACCCAGGGCCGGCAACCAGATCCCCCCAAGGAGGCTCTGAAACTCACATTATCATCCAGATTAAATTCCTTCTCGCTCACCACTGGGGAGCTGGGTTTGGATTTGGCAAAATCTTTGAAGCTGCTGGAGCGCTGAAGCGAGAGCTGGAAGAAGCAGAGGTGTTGCCATCAGTGGCACTAAAAATGGTGGCCGAGTAAGGAGCAAAAAGCTGTCCCTGCTCCCAACACACCGCATGTACCCCAGGGCTGGACAGGGCCACGGGGCTAAGGAGGTGAAGCTACACGACGCCCTGCTGGCTACCGGGCTTCATCCTGTTCTTTAGCTGTGAGCGGCCCCTAAAGCAGGCCGCAGAGCAAGCTCCTCGCCTCAGGAGCCTCCACCCCGGTCAGGCCTCAGACTAAGCCCGGCTTTCCACCAGTACCTGAAGTCTGGTCCCCAGAACCCTGTGGTGAAAGACTAAATGAGTCTGAGTAAACGCGTATCTCCTACTGGAGACATATCTCAGCACGAACCGCAGCATCACCTTTATTTATATAACAGGGCAAACCCTCCCAAACCCCGCAGCCTGGCCTCCAGACTCTGTCTTCCCCAAGCATGGTTTCCTGTGATGGTGATCGTGGCAAACACACTGGGGCCTCCAGGCTGATGCATCTGTGTCCCAAGAAGAGGAAGACAATCCCCCCAGGGGCCAGTAAGACCTGGCATTACGCGTTCTGGAAAGCCACAGGACAGACTGATTCAGAGAAGGTTTCCCCGCAGATTTGAGACACAAATGATTGGGTTGAATATCGTAAAAGAAAGCTGCCATTTTCTCTGTCTTCATCTCTGCTTTTAACTTAACTTAGCTGCTAATGCGACGAGCTGGCTACACTAGACGTGTGCCAGTGTTCACAGACTTGTAGGCCCGACCTATTGTTTGTGCTGTGAATGAAAAATGCTGCCGGCCATATCAGCAAACAAAGGATGCTGCGGCCAGCGAGCCATCGACCACTACTGCTGCCCAGATGGTGAGCCCCGAGGGAACTCAGGATGGAGGCACACGGGCTGCCCTCTGTGAAGCCCCCAGTGGTGCACCCTGAGGAGACACAGGGTGGGAAAGATACTAGCCCTTATCTTCGCATAGCAAAGGAATGATTTCAATAAGCCCCGACTCTTGCATCTTCCCATACACAGAAAAGTGCTAAATTCAACTACTTGGGATATCTGGTTTCCTTGAACTAACAGTAAATCTTTTGATGTTCCCACTACCTGGTCTTTGCTGCAAAAACCCCTGTATATCCTGGCTTCTCCCTTACCTCTAGAGAGCAGTCCCTCAGAGCTCTCTGAGAGGCCGCCTCCGGGGCTTGAAGTCCTCAGAAAGTCTGCTGAATAAAGCATAATTCTCACCTTTTAGGTTATGCATTTTTTTTCAGTCGACAGTGCTGACAAGCCTGTTTTCAGGAAATGAGCTTTTCTTAACTGTACGTGCCACGCACATGGCAGAATACCAGGAGAAACCCGGGCCAGGTGAGGAGGGCCGACTTTAGACACAAGAGGTGGAGGCTGAGCCCGAATCAAGAGCAACAGTCAAGACCAGAGATACACACAGGAACCAGAGTTCACAGATGGCCAGACAGATAGAGCGGGTCGGCGGCAGACACCAGAGATAAGGGCTTGAGGAACCGAAGCCCCAAACCCGCTCAAAGCTGAAAGTTTCACATCCTCTTTCCTACAAAAGGGGGGTCCAGTGACAATCCCCCAGGGCAGGGGCAGTGTCACCTGCCCCCTCAGCATACACACAACTAGCCCCGGCTCCTGGGGACTGCAGCGGAACACTTCAGTTCTCTTGGTGGGTCTTGACCAAAAGCAAGTCGGCAGTCAGGGACAGCGGCCACACCTTCCTAGAGGTCACAGCAAGCTAGATGACCAGAAACTAGGTCAGTGGTCAGGCCAAGCAGACACCACCACCATGAAGGCCTCCTGGGTGAGGCACTTGCAGCCTCAGGGAGAAAGCCTCTTCCGCAGGATGCTGGGGAGCTGGGAAAGGGGGCTGAGGGGTTACAGGGAGGGGAAAGCACGGCGGTGGGGTGACTGCTCCTGTTCCCTGCCTCTCCTCCATCCTCCTTCCCTGGTTTTCCCTGCCCGCTATTCTTTCCTCTTTTTCTTCCTTGCTTTCCCCTTCTCTCCTCCACCTTCCATTCATTTCCTCCTCTTGTATGGCTAAGAGGCAGCTGCCTGGATAACTTCCTCCTTTTATTGCCTGGAAAAGAGGGAAGAGAGAGAGGATGGGCACCAGGCTGGCCTGGGCCCAAGGAGGGCAGGCTGGGGTGCTATTTTTAGGCCGATGGGGCCTATTGTGGCCTCCCCTCCACCCGTCCCAATCCCAGGAGTCTCCCCTGAAGCCCCAGGGACCAGTGATCCTGGAAAGCCAGCAGGAGGGCAGGCGTGGGGCTGGAGGTGGGCTTTGCTGAGGAAGAGTGGACTCACCGCCAGGCTGCCCTCTAATTGCAGTTCTTGCCTTTTTCTGTCATTAAGCTCAGTCGGGGTTGGGGGTGGCTGGGAAAGTGATTTTTGGCTCCTGGGACCTTGTGTCGGGGCCCCTCTGTCCCAGCTTTAGCTCAAAATGGGAGAAAACCACCTAAAAGGACCATGTGGGTGGCGCCGGGACATGGGCCTGGCAGGCCACTCCTCAGCCCAGGGACGGGGAAAGAACTAGACAAGTTCTTTGGGTGACTAAGGGTGAGGGCTGTTTGCCCTGGGGGGCCTCTTGCCCCGCCCACCTCTAAACTCAGGGGCGGCCTCAAATATCCTGAATGCCTTTCGGTGAACCTGAAGTGACCCCCCCCCCCCAGCCAGGTGTGAGTGGACATCCTTGGGCCCTTTTGGATTTTCTGCCTAGCCTCCCTTTAGGGTGAGACCTTCCTGGGGGTCCTGGGTGGGAGGTTGTACCGTACACGTCGGCCACTTTTTCATATCTAAGGGGAGGATATGGGCCTCTTGGAAAGAACTACTTTTTTGGCGTCACACATTGCTGAGTTCAGCTCTGGGATGTGTGGCCTTCGGTGAGTTATCTGACCTCCCCGAACATCAGTCTCTTCACCTGGTGTCGGCTAGCGAGAGTTCACATCTTGCTTCTGCCATTGACGAGCTGTGTAAAGCTGGGTCAATTCCTCAACTTCCCTGGGCTTCCGTTTCCTCATGGGTGAAATGAAGACCGGAGCACACACCTCACTGGGTTGTTGTGCGGATGACAGGGGTGAGCATGGGATGCAGCAGCCCCACGAGGCACGTTCAGGGAGGCTTACTTAGCCTTTCCAACAGCCCACCTCCAGGCTCTTAGCCCTTGCATTCCCCACCTGGAACACTCTGCCCTTCTCTGTGTCAACCATAGTTTTTCCCATCCTTCAGAATCCAGTTTAACTGGAAACAACTCAAATGCTCAGCAGCTGTAGAGTGGATTTGCAAATTGTGGCCGAGTCCCATGAGGGAAGAGCACATGGCAATGAGCTTCGTGCAACTCTCCCCAACAATACGGTGACTCTCACGGCTACACCGCTGGGCAGAAGGGACCCACCACCAGAGTATATTATATGGTTCCCCGTACAGAAAGTTCAAAACCCGGCAAAACTAATCCATGGAAGTCAGAAGAGTGGTGGCCTTTGGGCAGGGGCATGAGGGAAGCTTCTAGAGTGTTGGAAGTGTTCTGTTTGATCTGGGTGCTGCCTACATGGGGATGTTCACTGAATGGAACTCCACT
The DNA here is from genome assembly GCF_039906515.1 of Pseudorca crassidens. NCBI lineage: Eukaryota > Metazoa > Chordata > Mammalia > Artiodactyla > Delphinidae > Pseudorca > Pseudorca crassidens. Next base: position 21,438,768 of record NC_090317.1, read on the forward strand.
GAGTGCTACATTTATGATTTATGCACTTTTTCTATGGATATTATACTTCAATAAAAAAGGTTTTTCAAATCCGGTTTTAAAGGCACTGCCCCCTGCAGGAAGCCTTCCCTGATCACCCCCTCAGAGCCTCACCCTGCCCCCACTGGCATCTTCTTCCCCTGCTTCCTAAGACCGAGCGCCCTCTGGGCACTGGGCACAGGCCTGTGCATGTGTGGGAATCCGGTAACGAGGGGTCAAACACCGCCCCTGTTCCCAGTGCCCTGCCAAGCACTTTGTGTGTGTCCGCTCACTTCAGCTTCACTGCAGCCCTGTCTTTACATCACGCTTCCCATCTGGGCACACAGAATCGGAGAAATGACGCATCCTAGGTGGAGTGGCACAGCTGACAGTGGGAGGAACAGGGCTTTGAACCCATGTCTGTGACTCTGGAAGCCCGTGCTTGTTCCTGTGCTCAGAGCTCAAGAAGTTGCCCCCTAGTATAGAAGTGGATTAAGGGCAATGGCGACTGCAAGCGTTGTTTGGAGGAAGCTACCAGGAGAGCAGGTGGGGGCATGGAGGAAGAAGGGCTCCGGAGGGCTTCGCGGAGAAGGAGGCACATTTGAGCTGGGCTGTAGCAGGGGAGCCAGGATTTCTCCAGGTGGAGTTGAGAAGGGTTTGTCAAGAGTGGGAGTTTGGGATGTTCCAAGCGTGGCGATGGAATGGTGGGTACGCCAGTGCTTGGGGTGGGCAGAGGAGCATAAAAGGCCACAGAAGGCCCTTGCCAGCCATGGCATCAGCCTGTGGGCAATGAGGAGCCACTGGAAATATGAATTGCATGCTGGTGTGGAGGGGGATGCCAGATGTGTGCTGTAGGAAGGGAGCCTGGGGGAAGTAGTGTGCTGGGATTGGGGAACAGAGGAGCAGGGAGAGACTGGAAGGACGGGACAGCTGCACACTCGAATGGGAGCCTTGATTCCTCTCCATTTCTCCTGGTGAGAGGTCTGGGATGTAGCGAAAAGTAGGGGTGTGATGGGGTAGGACCATCCTTAGGGGAGGTAGGTCCCAGGACAAACCCCTGTCGACTACCTACACTCCAACAGACCAAAGAGAGTGCAGAGAGACACTTGATGGAGGCAAAAGTCTCCAAAAGGCAGCCAAGGGGTATTGCTCCCCCCATCCCGGGCGTCTCCCCAATCCTTCATGATGCACAGCAGGTGACACATCCTGACCCCACCATCCTAGAGGGCCTGTTCCGACTCTGCTCTGCTGCTTTGAAGGTCACTCATCCCCTGGCCATCTGGACCTGCCCTGCAGAGCTCTCCTGCCGATAGGCTGAGTCTTTTATGCTCATCAGACTCTACCAGTGCTTTTGAGATCAGTAGGGAGACAAGAGAGTAGAGGGAGAAGGGGTCAAGACCCTGGACACCAACAAATCTTGGCTTAGATCCCTGCTCTGCAGTTTACTAGCTGTGTGACCTCGGGTAAGTCACTTCACCTCCCTGAGCCTCAGGCATAAAATGAAGACAATGCCTGCCCTACTTCACAAGGTTGTCGTGAAGAGCCAACGGGCTAAGGGATGGGTGGAGTGCACAGCACAGCACCTGGCACCTGCTGAGCTGTTAGGTGTTGTTTTCTCCACTTCAGGGCTGGGACCGAAGCTCGGTCCTTGCAGCGGGTTCCCCACCCCCACCCACGCCTGTAGCGTACACCCTCTCGTGGACACATGTACACATGTGACACAGTGCACTCACACGTATTGTTCCAGGCAATCCACACCCTCCTGAGGTGGGCAGATCAGGAACTATCTCCCTTTTCCGAGGTGACGAAACTTAGGCCCAAGAAAGGTCAGTGAACTGTCCAGGGTCCTACAGCTGGAACCTGGTAGATTCCAACTCTGCTTTCTTGTCCTCTGCCCAGCACATTCTCCACTTGGTAGGCCCGAAAGGAGGAGAGGGACAGGAAAGGGAGGCCTCTCTTGCCTTTGTGCTTTCCCTCCACCACGTCACCTTGGCCTCTGAGGGAAAGGGACTTGCCCGAGTCACAGTGCTGGAGCCACGCCGCTGCCTCCGGGCCTGGGGAAGATGCCGTCTCCACCTTCTGGAAAGTCGGCTTTTCTAAGGGCACTCCCATGGGATGGGCCTTGGAGAGTGGCTCTGGAGGCTGGCCCAGGCTCTGCAGGGGCGAGGTAGGCTTTGCCTGGACGATGCTGCCCTAGAGGACATGGTCCACAGAGTGCCACAATGGCCTTGACTCTCCGGGGAGAGGCCTGTGGGAAATCCCAGAGGCCCAGTCACCAAATACAGAATCTGGATAATGGAAGTGGGGAAAGAAGACGGGACTTCTGGCTTCTGTGAGCCTCTGGGCACTTCCACCTGAGGCGGCACAGCGTGCCAGCGTTGCAGTGTTAGCTCTTTCTCAGACTCTTTCCTCCAGCTCAGCTCCCCTGTGGTTTGGGGCCCAGCAGTGTGTAGGGCGGTCTCTGCTTCCCAGCCCCATCAGCCGGACAGCAAGGGGAAGTGGACCCACTCACTGAGCAGTGACAGCCAGTGGTAAGTCTGCCGGGGGCTGGCGCCGTGTGGGGCTTGGACAGGGGTGACAGAGCCTGTGAGAAGATTCATGAATCTCTTTCCCACCCGCCCACCTCCACTGCAACCTTAGAGAAGCAGTTGGAGTGGGGAGAGTACAGCTGGAAGTGGCAGCCACCCCAGGACCTGAGATGGGGCAGGATGTACACCCCAGTGCCCTGATGCTCGGCTTCTCAGCTGGTTCAGTCTCCGTCTGGAAGCTACTCCCCTGACAAAGGGGCTCCCCCACGGAGCACCTGAGCTGGGCTCCAGGGGAAACCAGTGGGGTGCAGTGAGGGCCTGGAGGCCCTGGACCTTGGCCTGTGGCTACGCCTGGCCTCTTGGACCTGGTTCAGGCCTGCTTTGGGATGGTCCTAGGCTCCTGCTGGATGTGCGGAACGTACTTGCTGATTGCCCGGGAGGATCTGACGATCGAGTCAAAAAATTAAGTCTAGAAATCCTCAGATCCAACTAGAGAAACCTAAATGTGGCAGAGCCTTCAAGGAATCTTCTAGTCTGGCCTCAAGACTCCAGGAAGATGAGCACCTCAGAATTTTTTCCTCCTCAGCCCTCCCTCCTACTCATCGTCTCAGCACCTTCATTTCTCATTCTTCACAAATAATTTCTCTCCACCTGGGAAGAACCTGTATGCCCCCAGCATCCCACTGCAGGTTTGGAGGCCCTTTCCTTAAATCTGGAAATCACGCTGGGCCCCATCTTCAGGTGGGCCCCCTCTCCTTTGGGCCCCGGGATCTACAACAGAGCTGAACCAAGTGAGCAGAGCCTGGGCTCTGGCCAAAGGGCGGGGGCCCTGGGAGCATCATGGCTCCTGGCTGGGCAGCCCAGTGGGGCCCTCTGAGTGAGATGGCTCCCAGTGGCGGGCCCGGTGTAGGGAACAGAGAATTAAGTACGGTCTTAGGGTTCAACGTGAGAATTGTATTTTATAATTCTCGAATTCTAGTCTAGGATTCTAGTCCCCAATTTTAAGTCTCTATCTTACCATCGTAGGGTTGAATCCTACAACTTTTAGACTTCTAAGAATGCATTCTGTAACTCCGTTTCTCTAGAATCTGTCTCTTCTGTACTTCTGTTACTCTAGTTACCTTTGGGCCCACGTCCCATGCCCTTGGGAGTATGGCCCTCACCTACAGACTCAACAGAAGGCCTTCAGCTCTTCCCACTTCCGTGAGTCCCGGAGAGGCTGGGTTGAGAGAGGGAAGGAAGCAGTGAGCTCCCAAAGATGCTCCTCACCTTTTTCTTCTGCGTGGGCTCCTTCTCGCTGGCGTTGGAGGGCTTACGGCGCAACATGGTCCTCTACCCTGGTGATGCTCCGCCCCTGCGCTCGTAGGTATCGAGATGCGGAGGCCTCTTGCTCAGCCTCGCCGGCACCGTCCAGGGGGCACGGCATGGACTGAGCCTCCGGCTGCCACTCTGACTGCTGCACTGGCAGCTTGGGGGTGCGGGCCATGGACACCCGGCGGCAGCAGCATACAGGAAGCCCCGTCACGTGACCTGCTCTTACAGCAATCGCAGCCCCTGCCGGCCCCTAGGGAGGAAGGAAGTCCCAGCTTCAGTCTCCAGAGATTCTGATGCAGACGGCTCTTGGGTTGAACAAGCAGAGAAAAGTCCCTACCCTGCCATCTCATGGCAACCATTGCCAGTCCTTCAGCCAGTCAACCTGACATACGGCCTACTCAAGCCCTTTATCTCACTGACCAGAGTCCCGAAACCGGAAGTGGGACCATCTCTCTGCCTGTGGGGCCAATGCTCCCAGTCACCTTGCATCGCCAAGGTCATCACTGCTATCAGTCCCTCTCCTATCACCCATAGCCATCACTCCTATCTACAGCCATCAGCCCTGAAGTCATCTCCACTGCTACTGGCACACCTACAGCCACCACTGCTAGAAAAACCATCCCTACAGCCATCACCCCTATAGTCATCACTGCTGCTATCACTGTCACAACCATCATCCTCTCGGCTGTTATCCTTACGGACATTACAGCCAGTCACTCCCATGACACTCTTACCCCACGACCATCATCCCTACAGCCATCACCCCTACAACCATCACCACACCCCTGCAGCCAACACCTTTCAGCTATCATCCCTGCAGTCATTCCCACTGCCATTAGCACCACTACAGCCATCACTGCTAAAACAACCACCCCTGTAGTCAACACCCCTCGGCCATCTGTCTCTATCTGCCTCACCACTGCCACTATCACCGGTACGGTGATCATCCTCATAGCTATCACCCTTACAGACACTATCACTATAGCCAGTCATGCCCACTGATGCCCTCACCCCTACAACCATAACTCCTAGAGCCATCTCTCCTCCACCATCACCCTGCAGCAGTCATCTCCACTGTCACCGGCACACCTGCAGCCGTTCTCACCAGAGCACTCACACCTAGAGTCAACATCCCTTGGCCATCACCACTTATATTTATCACCACCACAGCCATCAACATGAATAAAAAAGCAATTGCAACTCCACACCACCAGCAAATGTCCCTTTCAGCAGGCATTTCTCGAATGTCTATGTGCTAAGTTTAGAATGTTCGCTTTGTGGGTTATCTGTGGCAGATATTTTAATAACCTTAATTACTTTTTCTTATTACAAAAGCAATTCATATGCGTCATATACGATTTAGAAAACAAGGATAAACAAAATTCAAAAATTCTCCGAAATTATCTTCCATACTATTTGCATGAATATTTTTCTGTTTTTGAGCATTTAACCTCTCTCTCCCCCCCTCGTGTGTGTGTGTGTGTGTGTGTGTGTGTGTGTGTGTGTCTCTCTCTCTCTCTCTCTCTCTCTCTCTCTGCAGCATGATTTGCACAGAGAGCAGATCAGTGGTTTGGGGGATGGGGAGGGGAGGGAGAGATCAGGAGGGGCACAAGGACCCTTTTGGGGGTGATGGGTAGTTCACAATCTTGGTTGTGGTGATGGTTTCATCGGTGTATACATATGTAAAAACTCAACAAATCGTATACTTTTAAAATGTGCAGCTTATTGTAGTTAAATTATACCTAAATAAAGCTGTTTTTAAATTTTTAAAAATTAAAGTCCCACTTCACACACTGCATCTGCTTGTCAAACTGAGCACAGGCTCAAGATTTTCTCCTGCCATGAAATGTTCTTCTACGACGTGATTTGTAATGGCCGCCGAGCAGCCCATTGTACGAATGCACCACGATTATTTCACCAGGCCCCTACAGATGAACTTACGTTGCCTTGATATTTTTACTCTTAATTGTACATCCTTAAAGTAAATATTCGTGTATAGCCACGAATTTGTTCTTAGGATAGATTTCCAGAAGGGGAATCCTTGGGTTAAAAGAAAGGTGTGCATCTTTTTAAGGCTTCCCATTCTGGGACGCCTGTGAAATCTGAGCTGTTCCCAAGATGTTCTGGCGACTTCCTCGCCCCTACTCTCCAGCCTGCTCTACGCCCTCCCAGCAGCCATCCGTGGGGATGAGCTCAGGAAAGACGAGGTCCTTCTCCCCCAAGCTGAAACCATACTTCTTTGGCTGCGTCCTACTCAGCCTGCCGGGTAGACTCGCGAAAAGCCCACGCTCTCCCGTCCCCTCCCCCCACGCCGGGCCTGCGCTTTCCAGACTGAAAGTCCCTCCCCTGCCGCCCCAGGCGCGGGCGCGGGAACTGCTGAGGCTGCGCGGCGCGGTGTCGGGGACCCGGCGGGCCTTGGGTGGCGGGCGCGATCGGGGGCGCCGGGTGGGGGACGTGGCTGCAGGGCTCGGGGCTCCTGGGGGTCCGGCGGCCGGAGCGGCCGGCGAGGGAGCCTTCAGGCAGAACCTTCCCGGCCTGCGCCGCGACGGCGCGTCCCGGCCCCGCGCAGGATGTGCCGGCTTCCTGTTTGCTCAGTCCCGGCAGCGAGCCGAGCTCACACACTAACCGCAGAGCCTTCAAAGGCAGCCAGCCACCTAACCCCAGCGCTGGGCGGCCCCGACCGCCTCGCCGAGGCCTGGGAAAAGGCGGCGGGGTGGGGGCGGGGTGAGGGGCACCTCGAGAGAAGTACAGAGAGGCGACCAGCCCCCGGGACAGAAGGGAACGGGTGTTTTCAGCCTTTCCCTTCTGGCTTCTTTTCAGATCTGTCGCTTCTGGTAAGAAGTCTCCACTCCGGGGGTCCTGGGCTCCCTCATCCGGACTTGCCTTCCCGGAATTTTCTCTCCCAGCAGATTGCCTTGGCCCCAGTTCCGTTAGGTCAGGCCCCAGCTGGCTAATGGGCCCTAAACACTTTTTTAATAGGTTTCCCTTCCAGGCAACACATTTGCATTTTATAGGTTCTGATCCAGGTACATAAAGCCCTCAACTAAAGAAGCGATCCGGGTCAGTAGTTCAGTGAACAAGGCCACCTCAAACTTGATAATGGGCTGGCAAACAGGACCTAGGAGCTAGCTCTGGGTCCTCGTGCCAGGTACTCAGAGGAGATGCAAGATAAATAGCTGTCGAGGTCCCTTGCACCCGGGAGCTTACATCCTAGGTGGGGCGGCAAGCTTACATTGCCCAGCACTTGTTCTTTGACAAGCACTGCATCAGGCACTTCAAAAACGTTATTTAATCCCGGCACAGGCTCCCCACCCCACCCGGGTAAGTAGTTTAAATTGGGATTATTATGACAAAGATGTGTCCAGTATAAACGTGGGGCAGGAGAGCCTTGATTTAACGGCAATATTGCGGGTGTGTGTGTGTGTGTGTGTGTGTGGTGGGGTAGGGAGGTGTTCCACCAATAGTGAGACTCGTCTGAACCTTCAGAGGGTGGATACCGGGCTTCCAGAGATACAAAGGTCATTGTAGGCATTGACATAGAGCAGCCCCCCACCTGCACCTCCCTGCAAGAGATTCTAATTTGGTAGACGATCATGAGTGGAATATTTGGGCAGATGGGACCCAGACATGTATGAAAGCATCCCTCACTCTGCGAATGGGTACAATCCTGCGTTGAGAGACTAAGAGTTCGGATAAGCGATATCTACGTTTGGAAAACTTGCTGAATAATTCTTATTCTCACCTCCCCCTGCCACCCACACATATCCAGTCGAAAGTAAGAACACTAAGTGGCAGGCGGTGGGCTTTACAACAACCCTATGAAGCAGGCACTGCTGTCATCCTCATTTTCCAGGGAGGAAGCCGAGAATCAGAGGGGTTCAGCAAACTGTGTAAGACCACACAGCTAGGAAGTGACGGGAGCTGAGTTTTGAGCACAGGCTTGGTCTAGGTTCAGGGCCCGTGCTATTAACCACTAGGCTCAAGTGCCTCTGATGCAGAGTTCCTGAACAAGGACGTGAGAGAATCGACACCCTACGCTGATTGGGGTGCCACAGGGCCACCTTGAAGCAGAGGGGAGTGAAGAGGATGGGGGGAGCATCTGGAAGCGGCATCATATACACAACAGATGGAGAGTTAGGGTTGATCAAGTGGGGGCGATCTGCAGGGGAGCCCTTGTCAGCCTGGGGAGTACTCAACATCTGTACTATCTGGCTTAGAGGGTTGGCGTTGGGAAGCAAGTTGACTTCAAACAGCTGTCGTGTAGAGGAGGGGGATGTATTCTGGGTGGCCAGGAATGACGGGGAAGAGGTAAATGGAGTTTGGGTTCATTTCAAGGAAGACATTTTTGATATTCAGATGGTACTAGCTCAGCCCTGGTAAGTAGTGATCTCCCCGTCTCTAGAAATGTTCAAACAGAGACCACATAGTCCCTTGGAAATACCTGGGCATTTCCAAGGTGAAGTCCATCGTGGTAGCCTGAGCCCTTATCAGACTTCATGGTGGTCATTTTAGGCAGGGAGGGCAAGGAGAGCAGAAGTGCAGGTGGGAGGAGGGCAGAGGAGAGCAAGGGGCCTGGGCAGGAGGCAGCCATTCCCACGCACACAGACAGTACACAGGAGCTGGCAGCTCTGGGAACACTAGGGAGTCCCCGGCAGCAGGGGCTCATGGGAGGGAAAGACAGTCATCTCTGAATCTCTGAATTCATGATAAGGTCTTGGTTTAAAAACAAATAAAAACTAACACCTGCAGGCAGCTGTGGCAATTAGCATCAGAAGAGGAGGCTGGGCTTTGGTGCTTGATTAAAAACACACTCGGGACTCACCGGAGGGCCTATCTATGGGAGACTGGGAGGGACTGGAGACAGCTGTCTAGGACTCTAGGAGAGGAGGAGCAGGATAACATCTCCAATAAATGGAGTCAGGTAGAACTGGATTCAAATTCATCACCACACATCACCTACTGACTGCATGACCTTGGGCAAGTGACTTTGGGCAATGAGCTCTAGATAATGACAATGATAATGTGGGCCTTGCTTCGGGGGGGAGGGGGGAGGAGTGGTGTGTGTGTGTGTGTGTGTGTGTGTGTAAGTGTAACCAGCATTACCCAGATGGCACGTATGGAGAGAGTGCTCTTGGCCCGGTGCCCAGTGCATGGAAAGTTTGGTCCCTGGTGGGGGACTCCACTGATGTTCACTCCAGCCTCCAGTCCTGCCTTGGCACCTGCTTCTACATCTCATCTGGGCCCCAGCTGAATCTCTGCTCCGTGACCTGGTGGCCCATATCCTGTGTGTCTCCACCTTATCGGGGCAGGGTCCCTCAGCCCAAGCTATTCTAGAACACAGGAGGTGTGACAAGCAAGAGGGCCTAGGACTACGCAGGACCACTGGGAGGGAAATTAGCGTTTCAGCTTCAGGGCCTTGCCATGGACCACTGGGGCTTTCTCACCCTCCCAGCCTACCTCACTTGAGCTGCTTGCTCAGTTCCTGTTTCACAAAGAAACTAGGAAGTGAGGAGACGGGCCAGCCTTAGGGCAAGGGTTGGCTGGGCAGGGCTGGCGCTGGGGAGTGCCTCCCACTCCCAGCTGAGAGAACCCTGGAGGACAGAGATGGACAGAGAGGAAACAGTTGCTCCTGACTCTTTCATATTCCTATTTTTTGGCACCAAGAGTGCCCACCCACTGAGGAAGTGCCCAGTGAGTTGGTAAACTTCACTGCTGACGTGCTTTAGCTGGTGAAGGGTAGCGAGCCCCGCCCCTTCTGTGGTCCTAGCCCGTGAACAGCTGGAGCAGCTGGCGGGCAAATGAGAGACAACTGACAGTTATCATTTTTTTTTTTTGCGGTACGCGGGCCTCTCACTGTTGTGGCCTCTCCCGTCGCGGAGCACAGGCTCCGGACGCGCAGGCTCAGCGGCCATGGCTCACGGGCCCAGCCGCTCCGCGGCATGTGGGATCTTCCCGGACCGGGGCACGAACCCGTGTCCCCCGCATCGGCAGGCGGACTCTCAACCACTGCGCCACCAGGGAAGCCCTGAGAGTTACCATTTTGAAAGTGAACCATTTAGACTCTTTGTGTGCGTATGCAGGTATGTATGTATGTGTCATCTTACCCACGCTCTTTCCTATTCCAAAAAGGATTAAAAGGGTCAAAAGTGCAGCTCAATCCCATCATCACCACTGCTGTCACAGCTGTGTGACATCAAACTGGTCTCCATGGGCCTCACTTTGCTCATCAGCGCCAGTAAGGGAGTGACAGAGGCGCACACTGAGAGGCACGGGGGAGCCAGCACAGAGCTGAGTCAGGAATGCTGGGGACTTCATCCCAGCTCCTGGGCAAAGGGCAGTGTCACCTTGGGCAAGTCCCTTCCTTTCTCTGGGCTGCTGTTGCAGTTTCCCCGTCTGGACACTGAAGGGACCAAACCTGGTTTTTGTTTGTTTATTTGGTCCTGGAGCTCCTAGTCAGGACGGCCTATGGCATTTGTGGGGCCTGGTGCAAAATGAAAGTGCGGGAGCCCTTGTTAAAAAAATTCTTAAAGATTTCAAGATGGTGACAGCAGAGCATCACATCAAGAGTGGGGCCCTTCTAAGAACAAGGCCTTGCGCAACTGCACAGGTCAGTCACCCAGGAGGTGGCCCTGCAATTGCTTCCAGTACAACTTTATGGGAAGTCCATCCAGCTGCTTATTTTTTTTAATTGAAGTATAGTTAACTGACAACATTGCATCATTTTCAGGTGTACTGGGGCTCTGCTTTGCCTTGTGGCATTTCTGAGGAGGCTTGAGCTCTGGGAAGCATAGCTGGGAAAACAGATTAGATACTTGCTCAAAAACCTGTCTGGTTTTGACAATTTGTATGTAAAATTTTGGTCCCAAACGTTTTCCTTACCTCCCTCCAAAGGTGGGCAGATAATAGCATTTTCATCTCTTGTCTGTGCGGCTTCCTGGCTTACAGAGCGCTGTCATATCTGGATCTTACGGGCTTCTCACCTCATGAGGAAGGCGGTCCAGGTAGTTTACAGAAGGGATAACTGAACACCAGAGAGGTGCAGTGACTTGAGCAAGGCCACACAGCTGGTACAAGGACCCTAGAATCCTAACGCCTAGGAAAAGGGAGTTTTCCACGTGGCCTGCTCCACAGCGGGAATCAGCAGGCGAGGAGGGGTTCGGTAAGCTCTATTCTCCAGCAGAAAAAGCAAGGACCGGAGCCCAAGGGGACATTTATTTATCTTCGGTTCCTAATGATGTCTCAAGTGCCCTGCACGTGTTAGGAGCCCCGCTGTGTGTGCCCTGAACGTTTCCCTGCCTGATCCGGAGGGAAGCCCTTGAAGCAGGATGCTCCGTGTGCTGGGCACCTGAGGCCCTGGAGGGGAGGCGCTCGGGTGGCTGTGGCCCCCTCTGCAGCCAGGCTTCTGAATCCAAAAATGGTGGATTAGAAGAGGCAGTTTAACTGTGGGGAGGAGATGAGGTGCAGCCCTGGGTCTTGCACTAAAGGGAGGAAAGGGGGGCATGTGAGCTGCCCTGGGCTGAACGGCCTGCGAGTGGGTCTTGGCCAGGCACCCAGGCCCTCCTGCTGCCCAGGAACCCCAGGATCAAGTGTCAGGGGTCAAAGGTAAAGGCCTGGGCGGGAAGGCTCTGGGGAAGCAGGATCGTGTGGAGAACATGAGCTAAGTCCTACTCACCAGCCATGTGATCCTGGTTGAGTCTGTTTTCTCATCTGTAAAATAGTGAAATCCAGATCCCTTGCCCTTTTTTGAGAGAATGGGTCCTGGAGTCATTTGCCTGGTTTGATTCCTGCTTTTTTCATATCCTTGACGAGTGACCTTGAGCGACTTGGATAATCTCTATGAGCCTCGCTCTGTTCTCTCACTTGTAAAATGGGAACAATAAAAGTACTTTCTCAGAGGTTGTGGGGATGAAATGGGAAAATGCGATAACGTATGGTACGCTTAAAAATTTCAGAGGGTAGATCTCATGTTTAATGTTCTTACCACAATAAAAATAAAAACATGTAAAAGAGTGCATGTAAAGCACAGTGCCTGGAACATAGTAAACACTCAGTGGATGGTACCTCTGATGATGATGATGATGATGGTGGCGACGATGGCCACTAATTTTATTATGAGCAGCTGTCTTTGTGGGGTGAGCCTGTGGGGGAACAAATGACTCAGCAAACAGAGGCCCGCTGTTGGGTGTTACAGGCTCTCAGTGAGGATGGCTCAGAGCTGTGGCCTTTGGGTGCAAGTATCGGTGGTGATAACTGTCACAGGTCACCCTCACGCTCGGCAAGCTAGGCCTGGTGGTCCCGTCTGGGGGACTCCTCGGCCTGGTGCCTTCGCCCAGCACTCTGCCCCAGAGACTTGCTTCTCTCCTCCCTTGACTCTGCTCCACTTCTGCTGGCCCCAACTTTCTGTGACCACCTTTGCCAAGTCCTCCAGCATGGGGCTCCCCTCATCCGGTCCACGAGGCTACCCGTCCTTTAGCACAGGAGGTGGTTGGCTGGGCGTGGCATTCATGCGAATCCACGTACGCGCACGCATGCTCACTTGCACATTCTCAAACACATGTGCTCCCCAACTGAGCTTCTGGGAGCCTCACATCCCCGCCGCCACCGCAACTCCTCCCCTTCCTCTCCCACCACAAAAGCCACAGGTAACAGCAGTCCCCGGCTGCAGAGCAGACAATGCAAAACCCAGAGGCAGGCTTCCTTGCCAGGCTGTTTTAAGCATTCAGCAGGATGTGAGCCCAGGTGGCTAACGGCTGGGCTGGCCAGAGACAGCTCTCCCCCACCCTCCCCCTGCCCCAGCTTGGCGAACTTGGAAGGGGCTGGGAGGTAGGCTAAGGGATTCTGCATGGTGCCAAAGAGCAAAAGAGCTGGACTGCTGACCCACTCTGGCCCCGCCACGTTCCCACCAAACACGGTGTGTCGCTGGGCAGGTCCCACCCCATCTGGAGTTCAGTTCTCTTATCTGTAAAATGGGGAAACCAGATTCTGCCCACACAGGTTAAAGGTCATCCAAGAGTGTGGAGGATTTAACAGCCTTGTCCCAGTGGCTGCACTTTGGAAAGCTCAAAGGGTGACACACGTGCCGGGAAGTCTGGGAGAGTGATTGGGCACTGTGCCTTAGGTTGTTCTCCGCGTCCTCTCCTACCCCATGGCCAGATTGCTACGGCTTAACTCCCTATGCTGTCAACTGGCATGGAGTCTGCCTAGGGTTTAGGAGTGATGGGCTCACACATGGGTGGGTGGGGCGCTGGTGTATGTGCCCCTCACCTGGCTGGTCTCCCTGACCCTGGGGTGGCGGTAACACAGCCAGAGGACTCAGCCACCACCCCCTCCTCTCCCTCTACAGGCACAGTAGGGAGCCTGGAGGCAGCAATTGTTCCTTCAGCCTGTGGCTGCAGCCAGGAGGCCACTGCAGGGCCAGGGACAGTGGGGGTGACCAGAGGTGGCCTCAAGGATGCGGGAAGACCAACAAGTCAGGAGCCGGTGTGCGTCTGGCTCTCTCCAGCGGGTGCTGGCAAGGTGGGGTTCTCCTAGGGCCACGGAGCCCCTGCGGGCTAGGGCAGTGTCCTATATTGGTCTTTTGGGGGTGGAGCCGACAACAGCCTCTGCCAGGTTACAGCCTAGGCCTACCGGGTTCATGGGAGGAAAGGGACTAGCTGGCTCCTGTATCCTGGGGCTGGGGGTTTGGGGGTGGGGAGCTGAGGGTGAAATGTCGAAGCCCAGGTGTGGGGGGGAGCTGGGGGTGGCGAAGGTGTGACCCAGAAGCCCTGCACCCCTAGGGCTTGGCCCTGCAGAAGGAGGCTAAGGGCAATGGGTCAGCAGGGGCTCTTGGGGCACGGGTGGGGGGGGGAGGGGAGCTGAGTGAGAGGGTCAGGAGGGGAGTCTCGAGCTGCTAGACACTCCAGCTGAGGATGGTGAGAGCAGAGACTGTCATCAGAGGGGCCAAGGAGGCGGTGGGCGCTGCCCTGGAGGCCAGGGGCTCCGTGTGCCGCTGTAGCCAGGAGAACTCCTTCAGCAGCTGGCGCCGCTGGAGCTCGGGGCCCACCTTTTCGCGGATGGTCTGGTAGTAGCGGTTCAGGTACTGGAGCTGCAAAAGGTAGGAGGGGTAAGGGCCTCCCCAGGCCAAGCTGTCAAGGTGTGGGAGCTTGGTACCATCCAGGTCCCCACAGGTCCCCAGCCATCATCAGGTGAGCAGGGGAGGGATGCCCCAGTGCGTGCCTGTACGTGCCATCAGTGTGGACCCTCCCAAGGGAGAGGAAGGGGCAGAGGGTCTTCGCTTAGGGGAAGCAGGGGTGAGAGAGGCCCAGGGCTGGGGAGAAGGCACTTAGTGGCTCGAGGGCTGAAGGGGAAACAGCGCCGAGGGGCGCTCGCTCACCTGCTCGGGGGACAGCAGGCTGACGTCGATGAGGTTCCGGTCATAGGGCACCAACGACACCACTTCAAATGTCAGGTAGGTCCCTGGGTACTGGGGCGGGGGCACAGGTAAGGTAGGAAGGCAGGAAGTGAGCGAGGGGGAGGAGCTAGGCTGAAGGGGTGGAGGGAACACTCCACCCAGAAGCCCTGGGCATGGGGAACTGACCTTGTCAAGCCTGAACCCTCCACAGTGCCCTTGGCCACCCCCGTGTCTACCACTTAGGCACCCGCCTTTGGTGCTTCCCTCATGATTCCTGAAGTTTAGACTTAGGCCTGTGTTTTTCAAAGTGTGTGCCTCCAGAGCGCCAAGGGAGCCTGTTAAACATGTAGATAGATTCTGCGGTCCACACCCCAGATCACTGGAGTGAGAATCTCTAGAGCAGAGCTGGGAACCTACATTTAAATACTTTTAAGGTAAGTATTAGTTTTTTATATCTTTCTATCTGATTTCCATCTCTATCTACAGCTCTCTTTCTATCCATATCTCTGTTTCTATCCATTGAGGTATCTATGGAGATAAATATAAAGAAGAAGAAATAGCCCATAATTCCCATCTCCCAGAGAGCTCTTGCATATATGTGCTTAGAAAATTCAAACTACAAAAAGATACTCAATAAAAATGGAAAGTCTCCTCCCTGCCTGGTTTCCTTCCTGAAAACATTTTTGGCACATATAGTATATATATGTGTATATTCTAAAAATTCACGCAAAATGGATCCTACTATACACTTTTCTGCACCTCCCCGCCCCCCTGCCATAGTAAACCTAGGAGAGTGCTCCATATTGGCACAGGGAGGTCTACCTCACTCTTTTTTTTTTTTTTTGCGGTACGCGGGCCTCTCACTGTTGTGGCCTCTGCCGTTGCGGAGCACAGGCTCCGGACGTGCAGGCTCAGCGGCCATGGCTCACGGGCCCAGCCGCTCCGCGGCACGTGGGATCTTCCCGGACCGGGACACGAACCCGTGTCCCCTGCATCGGCAGGCGGACTCTGAACCACTGCGTCACCAGGGAAGCCCTACCTCACTCATTTTAAGGGTCCATAGTGTGCAGATGATAATTTATTTAACCAATGAAGGATATTTAGTCTGCTTCCATTTTTTTAAACTATTACCATCACTGCTACAATCAACATCATCGTATAAACATCTTTATACGAAGTGACGTTTTGCGACTATATCCAGAAGGGATACATCTGGCAGTGGGAATGCTGAGACAAAAGGTATAGGCATTTTCAATATGTATTTTGATAGATATTACCAAACTGCCCTCCCAAAAGGTTGTACCAATTTGTACTTCCCCCAGCAGTGTATGAGAGTGTTCTTTCCCCCACAAAC
This sequence comes from Pseudorca crassidens, assembly GCF_039906515.1. Lineage (NCBI taxonomy): Eukaryota > Metazoa > Chordata > Mammalia > Artiodactyla > Delphinidae > Pseudorca > Pseudorca crassidens. Next base: position 21,454,351 of record NC_090317.1, read on the forward strand.
TCACAAGCACTGGGTGTCATCAAAGTCTTTCGCTTTTGTCAATCAAATGGTATTCTACTGTCACTTTGATTTGTATTTCTTTAAGAATAAAGTTGAGCATCTTTTCACATTTATGGACCATTTGTGTTGATCTTAGTGAATTGTCTCTTTACGTCTTTTGCCCATTTTTTCCCTTTTCCTTATTTCTGTCTTACTCGATTTTTAAAAGCTTGTGGTAAAAGAAGGACATTCCCCCTTTCTCTGACACACGTGCTATACTCATCATACATCTTTTGAGTTTGTATGTGGTATTGTTCCCATATAGATGTTTTTTATTTAATTGGGTCAGAGTTATCAATCTCTTTCTTCATGACTTCTGAGTCTTACATCGAAAGGCCCCTTTCCTCCCTGGGATTATAAATGAATTCAGATAGGTTTCCTTCTAGATCTTTTATGGTTTCACCTTTAAACCTCGATCCATTTGGAATTTTATTTTAGTGTAACAGTGAGGTTCTTCAGTTTAATTCCCCCCATTTATTAAACAATCTTCCTCTTCTTTACTGTTTTGAAGCACCAGCTTTATAGTAAACTAAATTCCCATCTTGTTTATGGAAATTAGAGGGTCCATTTCTGGACTATTCTGTTCCACTGTTCCGTCTTTCCCATCTCTGGTGTCTTACTGTTTTAGTGATGGCTGCTTCGTAGTGTGGGCTAATATCTGCAAAGGCTAGTTTCCCTTATTGTTCTTTTCCAGAATCCTCCTAGCTATCTAGCTATCTTTGCATGTTTATTTTTACAAATAAACTCTACTATCATTTTGTGAAGTGTTGAAATTGAGGTTGCCTTGAATTTATAGATTAACTTAGGGAGAAATGACATCTTCATAATATTGAGGCTTATTTCCAGAGACCGCCATTTACTTAAATCTTTTTTATGTCCCTCAGTAGAGATTTTCTCCGTGTAAGTCTTTTAAAGTTTATATCTAGGTATTTTATCTTGTTGGTTGTTATTATACAGAATCTTTATACCTAACAGGCTCCCCTGGTGATTATTATGTGCATTGAGAACCAATGATTTAGGGCAAGGATACTGATTCATTTGGTTTGGAGTGGGACCTGGGCATTAGCATTAAAAAAATCTCCACGGGCTTCCCTGGTGGCGCAGTGGTTGGGAGTCCCCCTGCCGATGCGGGGGACACGGGTTCATGCCCCGGTCCAGGAGGATCCCACATGCCGCGGAGCGGCTGGGCCCGTGGGCCATGGCTGCTGGGCCTGCACGTCCGGAGCCTGTGCTCCGCAACGGGAGAGGCCACAACAGTGAGAGGCCCGCGTACAGCAAAAAAAAAAAAAAAAAAAAAAAAATCTCCAGGTGATTCTAATATTCTAATGTGCAAACAGGTTTGAGAAACTGATTTATGGAGTTATTCTGACACTAAGGAAGACTCCAAATAAATTCATGACCCTACATTAAATTCTCCTTTGACCTTCCTTACCCCCCATGCAGCCCAGAGTCACTGCCACGCTGTCCACACCTCCAGCCCGCCCCAGTGGCACTTTACCTTGGTCTTTGCTTCTACCACAAGGGCCACATCTTCAAGACGGATCCCAAATTCTCCATCCTGATAGTAACCAGGTTCTGGGAGGCACAAGAGATGCTGGTGACATTAAGTAGGGGAGGGGACCCAAGCCCAGGTTTCCTATGCTGACTGAGGAGTGGCTGGAGGGCCCGGCTGCCCCCCGCTGTTGGCTTGGGCAGACCCAGCACCTGTTAGATGCTCCGTGGCTACTCGGAGGCCACTGCCAGACTTCAGATTCCCCACCCTCCCTTGTGACCCAGCGGGGAAGACTTAAGAGCCCACTTGGGTCCTGGAGGCGCTCCCCTCTCCCTGTGTGCCACTGTCCTGTTACCCCGGCACTTGAATGGAGACTCTGGAGTTTGGATGTACAGCTGGAAACCAACTCCCATGGGCAAAGTGAGGGTACGGGCTGAAGGGGCTTGGGGTTAGAGTGGGACAACCCATTCGGGGCTGGGAGTGGGGAGGTGAGGGAGTGCAGCGGTGGAGCCGGGGCGGGCCTGTGTGGGGCTGTGCTCCTTGAAGGCTGGCGTTCCCTAGACTGCGGTCCTGGAGGAGCCCCGAGAGCCGTACCGATGGAAGTGAACATGCCCTTGGCCATGGCAATGTTGCCAGACTGGAATCCCACTGGCCCTGGAAAGGGAGAGTCAGGGACAGTGTCAGCCCTCCTGCACTCACCAGCTTGGAAACTAGCAGGTTCCGGGGAAGAGCAGGTAGCTGGGATCCCTAGCAGCGTGTGTCCACCGCATCACCGTCTACCTGCGACTGGTACAGACCAGACTGGCTCTGGCTTATATTTCTCTGGGGTCTATGCCAGTCAGCCACTGGACCTTGACCTGCCTCTTCTCTCTCTGAGGCCGTCCTAAATGCCAGCGGAGCGGCCAGCTGCCAGCATTTCTCACTTACCCTGTGGAGCACCAACTCCCCACCAGCTGGGTAACCTTGCATGGGTCACTGCACCTCTGTGGGTCCTGGTCATTTCCACACCTGTGAAACGCTCCACCTCTTTCATAAGAGGGGGAACTCCAGGGGAGTGCTGAGGAGATACCTACATTCGTGCACACACAGGAAGTTGCCAATGCCGTGGCCTGTCCCATGACCATAATTGAGGCCAACATCCCACAGGGCTCTGCGGGCAAAGGCCTCCACCATTCGCCCTGGAAGAGAGATGACCTCTGGTCAGCTGGCTGGACCCCAGACTATTGGCTTTGCCCCTTCCTGCTCTCTTTTTCCAGACCAACCACCAGGATGGTGCCTGAGGAGAGGGCCCCCTGAGAGGCAGGTAACCATGCCCTATCTCCAGTATACTGTACGTTGTACCCACTACCTGGACCTCCCCATCTGTGAAGACACCCGCTTCCTCCAGGAATCCTCCCATGACCGCTGCAGCCCACACTGACCGCCCCCACCTCTGAGCTCCGGCTCCAGCTCCTGAGTTGGACTAGGAGACAGGAGGCCTGGGCTCAAGGCCTGGCTCTCCCACTAACCCTCTGTGTGACCTTGGGCAAGTCACTTTCTCTCTCTGGGCTGGATTTTATCTATACAGTGGATGGGATGATGATATAATCCCTGCCCCACTAGCCTCCCAGGGTCTGAGTGCAGTGAAATCAGGGCCTGAGGTTCTGGGTCCAGCCTGGTTTGCAAAACCCACCTGATGTAGCAGCTGGGAAGACGAGTCTGGAGAGATCAATATTTCCTATCAACACGCGGGTGTACGCCTCCTGATGGGGAGAGGGCGAGGGAATGCGGTGTGTGGGCCCAGGCCTGGGTTGGGGGATGTTTGGGGGAAGTACATGCTCATGTGTGGTCACCCAGGTTCTGGAGGATGGCCGGAGGAGACCGAGGGGGACCTGCTCAAAGCTGGGGCTTGGTCCATGCGGTTCCCTTTGGCTGGTCCACAGGGATGCTTGTAGGTGGGGGTGAGCTGAGGCCACAACAGTAGGGATTGGGGAGGCAAACTCCCTGGGCTGGAATCCTGACGTGGCCACTCACAAATTTGACCTTGGGCAAGTGATTTTAACCGCTCTGTGCCTCAGTTTCCTGGTCTGTAATGGAACGGTCATAGTACCAGCTCATAAGGTTGCTGGGAGGACTAGGTAGACTCGTGCATGTTGGGTGCTCCCAACAGACTAGATGCTCAAATAGAGGTCAGCACCCTTCATTGCCATGATCACGATCACCATTTAGTTTTCTTAAGGCCTTATGGTTGGGTTGAGGCCTGATAATTGGCAGGTCGGCCTTGCTCTGTCAGGGCTGTTACCTTGTGGTAAGAGGGAGGGAGGTGGGCTGACAGTGGCCTCTTCTCCTGGTCACTCCCTGTGGCGACCTGGTGAGTCCCCTTCACCGCCCCCCCCCCCACAGGCTTGTCATCTTGAGCATGATAGCCTGGGGCATTGGATCTAACAGCTAAACTGAGCTCCTTGAGGCCTGACCAGTGTTTGTTTTCTCTCTCTCTCTGTCTCTGGCACAATGTCTGAGCCACAGTCCACTTGCTGAATGCACAAATGTGGCCCCCTGCTCTCCAGCCCCCCAGAGGCCCCCAGAGGCACACAGACCATGTCCCTGCCTCGACCCCAAGTGGACCAGCCCTCGCTGCTTTCTGAAAACCTCCAGCTCCTTTCCACCTCTGAGACTTTGCTGGTGCCTTTCTCTCCCCCTGGAATGGAATGCCTGTCTTCCTCTTTTCTGTTCAGCACAGTGCTAGGCTCACAGACAGCACTAAGAAAATATTTGTTCATTGAGTTACTGAAATGGGATGATGATAAGCTTGGGGCCCTGTTGGGGGCCTGAAATATCTCTGGGGAAGTAGTTGGGGGCACTGGGTTTTCTGGTACTAATTTGCTGTGTGACCTTGGGCAAACTACTTAACCTCCCTGGGCTTCAGTTTCAGCCTCTGTACAATCAAATGGCTCTTGGCGGAGTGGTTGCTTGGGTGTCCGTTGGGTGAGTGTGGGTAGGGAAATGTGGTCCAATGCCTACCTTTTGGAAAGCAGAGGGGGTGCCCCAGTGGACTGTTCTGGTGATGTCTGTTGTCCCGTCCCTGTGGAGAAGGACAATCAACATGTCCAACTCTTCTGAACACCTTGGGGTAGGGATCGTGGCCACGTGCTTCCCGAGTGCTTTCCACTGGGGTTTGAGTGGCAGGGCTGGGATGGGGGTGGGGAGGGAGGTGAAAGGAAGAGGATGGCTGCCATCATGCCATTCCCAAACTCAGCATCTATGCATGAAGGGGCTCTACAAAGCTATCACATTCAAAATCACTATGTTTTCTGAGAGTCCCAATTCCCCACACACATCTTCTACCCCCATACCAGCCATTTTGGTTGTTTTGTAAATCTGGGTTTCCTCGGGCCAGGCTGGCTCTAAAAGCAAGGCTTCCTCCAGGCTTCCTAGGAGGTAGGAAGGGATGGTCCCATTCTTACAGATGGGGAAACTGAGGTCCAGAGAGATCATAGCACTCTCACACATTCATATACTTATTTGCCATTTATAGAAGGGAGGGAGGCAGAGCAGACGTCATTATCTCCATTTCACAGGTGAGGCAATTGAGGCCATGAGGCTATCTCCCTCCCTGAGCCTCAGTGAGGCCAGGTCTGGCGCAAGCACTGACTCCACACAGTTCTCTCCATTGTAAACATGGATCTGCCCCAGGGATTTGCTCAGAGTCCCAGTGAACCAAAGCTGCCAGAAGCCAAATAGTCTGACTCCCAACCACCAGCTGCAGCTGTTCCCTCAGGATGCCTGCTGTGGCCACCCCCCGGGGGTGGGGGCAGTGAGGAATGATCCCAGGGCCCTAGGGACTCCTCCATGGGAGCAGGTCACAGGGCGTGGCCGACTTCTTCAGAAGGAGAGAAGAGGAAGTGAGATGGCCATTTACCCGGCCTCACCCTGCTGAAGCATGCCCCAATCCAGCAACGCCCCAAGAATTCACTTCCCCTTCGCACACTGGCCATCTCAAGTATACACAGCGCCACACCGGTGACTGCAAAGGCTGCTAGGCTGAGCGCCTGCCAGGCTGGCTTCCAGAGCCCCGTTAAGGCTAAGTGTAGGGCTTTTATCATTAGCACATTCACCGCAGGATAGAGGATGGGAAACTATTCCTTGCTCCTCCATCAGTTCAGCGTGCCCCTTTCTATCCCCCACTCTAAGTTTCCCACAGTCCACCTGCTTCCTAGATGAGAAGGGAAAATCTTCCAGCCCACCTCAGCTCAGCTCCCATGTGAATGAATGGGCCTAGTCTATTCTGCATGGCTGTCATGTCCAGGTGTTCAGGTTGTGCACTGCACAAAGGTACCACATCTAAAGAAATGCCATTCACTGAATGGGTATATACTAATTTCAATGAGAGCACACAAGTGGACACACAGATTGTGGGGTCCTGGAGCACGGGACAGTGCCCCCCCACCGCATAACCCTATCTGTGGTTGTGCTCACACTCAGAAGAACACGCACATGTCTACTCGCAGACACATCCGCATGCTGATGGGTGTGCCCTGTCCCAACTGTGCTGCAGGTGTCCCCTGAGGTTGCTTCACTCACCTGCCTACTGCTCTTGAAGGCCTGATCCTGCCCCCACTCCCCATGACATGGTCACCTCACCGTACAATGAGGGAAGAGGTGGTGAGGACAATGCATCATGCTGGTGGCGTGCGGGACGTGTCCAGGGTGTGCATGAGTCGGTGAGAATATGGGCGCTGTGTTTGTGCAGCCAGGCGGGGCTGCTGAGCATGGCTGTTCAGACTGTGTAATAATGTTCGGGCTTAAAAAACATTTAACTTTCACAAGGGGAGTCTTCCTGATTCTCACAGGGCAGCACCTGTGGGCATCCCCACTGTTTTGGCCTCTGTCTGTTGCCCACCGGGCAGGGACCCCCACGTGTGAAAATGGGAAGGATACTCAGGCACATTCAGTCCAGGCCTCTCCTTTCTCAGATGAAGGATCCATGCCCAGGAAGGGAAAGCTTTGGCTGGCTCTTGGCTGAGCTGAGACGGCCGGGCCAGGGCTGGGTGAGGAGTACATACCAGTATTGTCCCCCGGAATCCAGCAGGTACATCTCATCTGAGGACAGCTTGCGGTGCAGCTCCTTGGTGGGGCTGGGAAGGGGAGAGACGCTGAGAAAGGAGCAGCCTAACCCTGAGCTGGGTGAGGTGGGGGCCCTGAGTTAAAGCAGAGGAACCTCCTCCCCCCTGGGGGCCGGCCTTCTAGCTAACTCCTTTGGGGAAGCCATCATCCCCCAAAGGGCCCTGGGAGACTACTGAGCTTCTGCTGCTAATGTCCTCAGCGCACATCTGTTCATCCTGCACCTCCCCGAGCAAGGCCCTGGTCCCCAGGGAGGGGAGAAAGGAAAGAGCCCCAAGTGTGGGAGACGGGAGAACTTTAATGAGCACCCAGCTGAGCTATCTCTTTTTACATCAGGAGAAACAGGTTTGCAGAGCAAGGGCTTACAGAAGGCCCCGAGGGAAAGCTGTGAGGGAGCTGGGCCTGAACCCAGATGCTGAGTCTAGGGCTTTCTCTAACTTCTTGCCACCTCTGGGAGCAGAGGGCCCCAAGAAGCCAGGGCACAGGAAGGGAGGGTACCTGAGGCTGGAGCTGGAGAGCAGGAGTTGGTAGGGCTGAGGAGTTCCTACCCTGTTACTCTCTAGTAGGGAGAAGGGGCTGGGCTAAGGCAGCTGAAGTCTTGGGGACACTGGAGGAGGGAATTCTGGGATGGGTCAGGCCAGCCACTGGAGGGTGTCTGCCCTTTCCCTGCTTTGTCCTTGCCAGGCTGAGGCCTCTGGTTGGCTCGACTCCCCACCCCCAAATTGCATCAGGCAGGCCTGCAGGTGTTTGTTTTGTACAGAGCCAAACATCTGGCCAGCCTACATCTTGGGCCCACCTTGGTTGGTTCAGGCAGAGTGAATGGGCCCTTCTCCCCATGTGCTTGTGAGCTTTAAGAATTAAATAACTCACAGGAAGCCAAGGAAACACATCCAGCAGCAGCCCCACCATCTCCCTTCCAGATCCTTCTGCCCAGAGTGCTCACAAAGTCCCAGCCTCTCGAGCAGGGAGATTATCAAGTCTTTTAATTCAAAGGAGACTCTCAACGCCTGACTGGGCTCCATTCCGCACCTCCAGCCTCCACAATGCTAAAGGCCTCAGAGCTTAAATGTGGACTCAGGTCCTCCACAGAGCCCCAGAAAATTCTTTCTTCTGAAGTACCTGTAGTGGGCCAGGGCAGCATTCAGGCCACTAGCAGAGATGGTTTCAAAACTGGATCCGGAGAAGAACTCTTCTTCTCTGGAAAGGACAAGGCAGGAATGATCAATGAGTGGGCTCAGGGACTAGGCTGGGCCCAGGATGTCCAACAAGGGCAAGTGAAGGTGACGGCTGCCTCTACCTCAGCCAGGCTCCATTTGGCCTTCCCAGTCCCACCTCCTGTCACTTCCCAAGCCCTGACCTGTCACTCATAGACCACTCAAGGTCAGAGAAGCAGAGATTGTAGAGGCCAATTTTTCCTCCTCTACCTCCATTTTATAGATGGGGAAACCAAGGCCTGTGTCCCAAAGTGAGTTCCTAGTAAAGCAAGAGTGAAGAAACCTAGCTCCCTGTATCTGAAAACTCCCTCAACTCCGGAGCAGCATCCTGGGCTAAGTGTGCCCTCAGGGAACCTCCCTCCCCAACCTTGATATTCTCAAGTGGTCCAAGGTCCTACCTGGCCTGAGCTGGCCTGAAGCAGACACTAGGGGGCGCTGTTGGGTTGTGGCCCTTCAAGTTGTCCCACTTTCTGCAGAGCTGGGGAATGTCATCCAACACCTCTGCCCCGCTTCCCGACCACGACCACCCAAGAACCTGTCACTCCTTGTTCCAGTGGGGCCCTCAGATACTAGGAGGGTCTTCCTTCCCCCATAAGGAGACCAATCCCCCCTCCCTGCCCCCACCCCCACGTTAAGACAGTCAGCCGAAAAGGATGGCTGTGGTCCTTCACCCTCGGAACTTCTCCAGCAGCTCTGCCCCTGAGAACTCATCCACGGTGCCTTTGGGCACGTTCTCCTCCAGCCAGACCAAGTAACGGATCACAGCCACAGCGTCCCGCACCTGGAGCAGGGCAGGCAGAGAGGTGGGCCGAGGAATGGTCTCAGCCGGGGCTCAGGGATGAAGGAGATGGGGGGACTGCTCTGGGAGCTGAGCTTTAAAAACACGAGGGTCTTCCTCGCTATTCGATGATATTAAGGGATTCTTATTAATGTTTATATATATGATCAGAGTGTGGTCATGTTTTGAAAAGAGTTCTTGTCAGAGATACTGAAATGTTGATAGAAGAAACGATATGATAGATGGGATTTGCTTTAAAATCGTCCAGCAGCCGAGGACACGGGGGAGTGGAGATAATGAATGTAGGGTTGTAGAGGAAATGAGATTGGCCTTGAGTTGATGATTATTGAAGCTGGGTGATGGTGATGGAGATCATTATGCTACTTCCTCTACTTTTGTATATGCTTAAAATTTTCCACAAGAAAAGTTTTCAAAAATGAGGCAATGTATCCTAATTTTAACAGGAATATCCAAAGGGGCAAGCCATCCTCTCCCTGGGGTGAAGGAATTATTATAAGTAACACTTATTTAAGACTTGGAATGTGCCAGGCAGTGCTCAAAGCAATATATTAAAAATATATAATTACATAATTATACATATAGAACTATATAATCATTATATAAGTATCATATATTTATGTAATTATTATATATTTATATGTACATATTAGATATATAAATGCACATATGTACACTATATATATTTATATTATGTATTACAATGAATATATTTAAACATGCATTATTTATTATATATTATTTATACTATACAATGTAGATATATATCTTTAATCCTCACAACAACCCTCTGCTATGGGTTACAGTTATGATCCTCATTTTACAGAGGAGGTAACTGAGGCCCAGAGAGGTGAAGTGACTTACCTAAGGTCACCCAGCTAGGAGGTGGGTAGAGGAACTAGGATTTGAACTCAGATACCATAGCTCCGGGGCCCAGGCTCTAAACCACTAAACCACCCTGGGAACAACAGGGTGGAGCACAAGTGGGTGCCCAGGAGTTTGGCGTCCACGTCTCTGATTCACTGAGGGCCTTCTTCAGGCTCCTCCAGCAGGGTCTCCTTTCTAACCCATCAGACCGGGAGCTCCCCAGAGGCTGGTGTGTCTGCCTGCCCATGGACTTACATGGCTGGCCCTGAGGAGGGTCTGCTCCTTGCTGTTTTTCACCGCCTTGGTTACCATCACTGGGGAGTAGGTGTCTGCTATGAGTTTCTCCTGTGAGGGGCAGAGAGGAAGCGGTCTGGGAGCCCTCTCTAGGGCACGGTGGTGTTTGAAAAGGATTGGCAGGAAATTCCAGCTCAGATGAGACTTGCCGTCTCCTGGAGTGGCAATGCCCTTCCCGCGTGTGCTTTCTGACTACGCAGGGCTTTCCTAGTCTTCCCTTCCAGCCTAACCTTCCCTCTCTCCCTCCCTCCCTCCCTCCCTTCCTCCTCCCTCCCTGGTCCTGGATCCCAGCAGCACTCTGGGATGGATCCGAGCCTGGCCCCTGCCAGCCACGGGCTGTTCTGACACTGTGTTTCCTGCACATCTCATATCACGACAGCTACCACTTATTGAGCGCCTGCCACGCGTTAGGCACCAGGCTTTACATGCACTTTCTCCTTTAAATCTCCTCAGAGTGACTCTTTTGAGGTTGTGACTCTTAGTGCCATTTTACAGGTGAGGAAACGGAGGCCGGATTGACTAAGTCACTTGTCCAGGGTCACGGCACAGCCAGTTCTCAGTCTCAGGTTTGGTGACCTCAAAGCCTCTGCTCTACCAGCCTGTACTCCCCCAGCCTCCTTGACAATCTCTGAGCTCTCTATGGACAGATGTTCCGTCTCTTCCCGGGAAACCCTAGAAAGGGGACTCAGTGCACCACTGCTGACTGGCCAACTGCCAGAATGGCCCAGGGGCTGCCCACCCCACCCCCCCGTTTGGTTGAGACTTATCAGGGCTGTTGGGGGGTGGGGAGGACGGTGCATGGCAAACCCACCTTGGGTATCACTTCATAGAGCCCATACGAGGTGTAGCTGGTCCCGATCCAGATCTTCACGGCTCCTGAGGTGTAAGCCTGGACGCTGTCACGGACTTGGCCGTAATCTTCGAGTTGCACACACATGGAATCCGTGCAGCCAGAGTTCAGGTACTGCAGGGTCTTGGAGCTAAAGCGACTCTTGTTTGCAAATAACCTAGGTGGAGAGGGCACACCAGGAGGGTCCAGACAGAATCTAAGGACAGTGCAAAAGACCAGCGGCCCTTTGTTCCTGGAGGTCAGAGGGCGCCTGCGCCAGGCAGCTGAGCAGACCAGATTTGGAGTACGTGGGAACAGAGGTCAAGGGGGTCAGGAAAAGCTGATTGGAGGCTTCCTCGAGGGTCCTGCTGGGGCAGGCACCCCGCTTCTGGGAAGACTGCATGTTGGGGCAGTGAGGAGTTAGAGGAAGTCCGTTACCGCAAGCCAAGGACAAGCCCTACCTGATGGAGGAGTCAGTGAGCAGCGTGTAGGAATAGAAGAAGGGGTTATAAGGGATGTCACTGCTGCGCAGGTTGAAGAGCCCTGGGGAAGAGAATTGATGGGGACTATTTGAGGCTGACCTGCCCGACGCAAGTACATATGACACCTTTGCTCTACTGTTGGCTTTGGCCGCACGCCGGCATCCTCTGCCCCTGAATGTTTCTCAGTCTTTCCGGAGTGGGGGAGGGCCTTTGAAGCACTAATGAGCGCTAGGGGCACTTTCTCCCAGAGAAAGGCAGATACCCAGCCAGTAGTCTGCACACGGTGTCGGTGGGCTCCCAGAATACCTGAAGCCCAGAGCTGGGGTCAGGTGAGAAGCGCTGAGCCACGATGGGATAGAACAGGGCTGCACGGGGTGCTAAAGCCGGGAAGCTGAGTGCCCTGGGCTCGTGCCCAGGAGGTTGGGAGGTGTTTGCTGGGCCTCCTCCCCTTCATGAGACAGAAGCCTTTGCTGCTGTGGTTTCCTGGTCCTCTGATGGCCCGGGGGCTGGCCCCAGATTGCATGGGGCTTCCTGGTTTCCTTAGTGAGCAGACGTGAGCTCCTGCCCTCACCTTAGTTCCCGCAGGCCATGACCACGGAGCTCTCAGAACCCATGGGTCAGTGGTCGTTGGGGGAGGAGTCCTGTGCTGCAGAGCCCAGGAGGCTTGGGGGTTGGGGGGAACCCAGGCACCCCCCTGCATCCACAAATCTCTACTCACAGGCCGTCTCATCAAGTGCGGACAGAAGCACGGCAGTTGGGGCCTCACGATGCTTCTTCATCTGGCTTCGGATACCAGATACTTTCTCCTGCCAGCTGCTTCCTAGAAGCAAAAGAGCCAGAAGAAAGCAGAAGTGATCTACCTTCTCTTTGGCACTCCGTTCCTGAGAAGGGCTCCCTTAGGGCAATGGTTTTCCATTCCTTTAGAAGCAGTAGAACCCTTTCTTTAACCAAACTCTTACTTGTGTAATCATTAAGGACATGGGCTCTTGACCCAGACTGTCTGGGTTTAAATCCTACCTCTGTCATTACTTGCTGGCTGACCTTGTGAAAATTAGCCCCTCTGTGTCCTATCTTGCACATCTGTAAAATGGGGATGGATTATAATAATAGTGTCTACCTCAATAGAGTTGTTATGAGGTCCGAATTAACTAATATTTGTAATGTATGTAGAATTGTGTCTTGGTGTATAGAAAATCTGGCATAACTTTCTGATTAACAAATAAGCATGCAAAACAGAGATCAGGAGAGCAGCCCTACTTGAAAGGCAAAGGGATAGGGCTGGGCCATGTTTAATCCTCTTCCTCGCAGTAACCCCAGCACTTACTAAAGCCACTTGGGTCTGGGCTAAGCACTTTGTGTACATTGTTTTAATCCTTACTTGACCCATTTTACAGATAAGGAAATTGAGCCTTTGGAGAGGTAAAGTGACTTATCTATGGTTTTCATAGCTGGCAAGGGGCGGAACTGAGACTTGAACGCAGGTCTGTTTGACTACATGGCTCACACTCTTAATCGGTATAGACATTGGACTATCTTGCTAACCTTGTTAGTCTCCAACCTTGTCCTTAAACTCTGTGTCACAGAGCTGTCCTTTCTGGGATGCTTGTATCCTGGTTCTAGGACTTTGGTTTTCATCCCCCCCCCCCCCACCGGCTCCCTGTAATCACTCTAAAGAGTCTGCCCCTAGGCAGGGCTAGGGATTTGCTCGCAGAAGATCATAAGCATTAAGGGTCCTAGTTGGGCTGAGAGATTAGCATAAACAACATAATTCAATTTAAAAAATCTTTATGCAAACAGGTGAAACTGCTCATCAAGAACCAAAGCTTTGGGTGCGATACTTCTTCTAGGTTTATTTTATTGTGGTAAAATACACATACCATAAAGTGTTATCATTTTAACCATTTTAAAGTGCACAATTCAGTGCCTTTAAGAACATTCACAGGGCTTCCCTGGTGGCACAGTGGTTAAGAATCCGCCCGCCAATGCAGTGGACACGGGTTCGAGCCCTGGTCTGGGAAGATCCCACATGCCGCGGAGCAACTAAGCCCGTGCGCCACAACTACTGAGCCTGCGCTCTAGAGCCCGCGAGCCACAACTACTGAAGCCCATGCGCCTAGAGCCCGTGCTCTGCAACAAGAGAAGCCACCGCAATGAGAAGCCTGTGCACCACAATGAAAAGTAGCCCCTGGGCTTCCCTGGTGGCCCAGTGGTTGGGAGTTCGCCTGCCGATGCCGGGGACGTGGGTTCGTGACCCGGTTCGGGAAGATCCCACATGCCGCGGAGCGGCTGGGCCCATGAGCCATGGCCGCTGGGCCTGCGCGTCTGGAGCCTGTGCTCCGTGGCGGGAGGGGCCGCGGCAGTGAGAGGCCCGCGTACCGCAGAAAAAAAAAAAAAAAAGAGTAGCCCCTGCTCGCCGCATCCAGAGGAAAAGCTCGCGTGCAGCAACGAAGACACAACACAGCCAAAAATAAAATAAATTAAACAAAATAAATAAATTTTTTTTAAAAAAGAGCATTCACAAAATTGTGCAACTACCACCACTATCTAATTCCAGAAACATTTCCATCATCCCGAAAGGAAACCCTGTAGCAATTAGGCAGTCTCTCCCCATTTGCCTCTCTCCCCAGCCCCCCGCCCCCGGCCACCACTAATCCTCTTTCTGTCTCCATGGATTTGCCTACGCTGGATGTTTCACACAAATGGAATTCTACAATATGGGGCCTTCACTGACTTCTTTCACTTAGAATTATGTTTTCAAGGTTCATGGATGTGATACATTTTTGAGACAACAAACGAAAGCCAATTTAAATTGTCTGATACACACAGGTGTCTTTGAACTTTTCACGTTCTTCCCTTTGCTCTTTGCCCCCTTTAAAACCTGTGAGTGGCTGGAGAGAAAGTCTCTCTTGTCTCTGTGAGCTTAGAGACTCTGTTCTTGGGCTTCCAGGCCCAGTTCTGGCTCTGGATGGCTTTTCCTTGAAGACTAGCAGCCTGTGATGGCTTGGCTTCCTCTCACTTGTGGGAAGTGATAAAACCCACGTGAATTCTCTCCCAGTCCCTGGAAGGTTTTCCCCTTTATCCACTCCTCTTCCTGACATAACTGCACCCTTCTTTAACTGAATGGAATGAGTTTTATTTATGATGGAAATGTCTTGGATAGCAAGTTTCTTTAAAAACTGCGTCAAGATGCAGAAAGTTTCTGCAAGTTACATCAGAATGGATAAAGAAAATTGGACACAATTTTGACTTGTTTCATCAGACTCGCTATTTTGAAATTTCTCTCCTGTTTTTGGGATTCCTTTCCAAACAAGAAGTGTGCATAGACCTGTGTGTGGAAAGGGACCTCTCAGATTGCCCAATATTTCTAGGAATCCAAGTCTATGGGCTTGTTCAGAATTCCTAGGGAGGTAGAAGCTGGTGGTGGCCAAGACATTGATTCATACTCAGTAGCCTGGGTCCAGTCAGTTTAGTTACCACTTACAAGAATTACAGAGCACACTGTTCTTTTATGACATATTTAGATGGTGTCAACGGGGTCAAGATTATCGATGTTAGAATTCTGAGGGCCAGTTAATTTTCCTTTGCGGTCCGGCCAACACTTGAACCCTAATCTGTGCCACAGACTGAGCTTGACTTAGTTTTTGCTTCCTTTGTCCATGCCAGCCCATCTGACCCCAGCCATCTTACATCTAAATTCCTCATCACTGCAGGACCCAAAGTCAAGGTCTGAATGATTCAATACAAACCAGTCTTCACTACCAGACAAGCAGCCCATATCATGTTTTTTTCTCTCTTCAAAGGGGTAGGGTTTTTTCATCTTTTTCTGACTCCCTTGTTTCCCCCCTTCCTGTTCCCTCTTGCTTCAAATCCTGACACTCTTTATTCCAGCATTTTCTAAATATGCTTCGAGGAACTTCCGATTCAGACTCTCTGAGGGGATGGGGCCTAGAAACCTGTGTTTTAAGAAAGCATCCCAATCTATTCAGGTACACATGGAACCATTGCTTTGGGACCTCTTAGGATGAATTTTTCAGCCAAAGGAGCAGCAGCGGGGGCCTGTGTTGCTCCAAGGTGGGAAAGAGAACGGGCGTAGGAATCACCTGTGAATGCCTCCTGCAGGGCATAGATGGGCTCACTTGGCACCGGAGGCCTCTCTGACCCCCACAGCAGGTCCACAAGGTTGACGGTGATGGACACCAGCTCTCTGTCAGAGTCTCGGAGGGCCACGTTATAACTCTCCCAGGAATCTGCAGAGGCAGGAAGGAGTCACTTGTCCCTTGCCTGTGTATGCCTCCGGGAAAATTGTGACGCAGGCAAAGCTCGTTCTTGTCCCCTCTGCCTCCTGTTCCGCTCAAGCAGCCTGGGCTGTGCACTCTCACCTTCCTCCTTCAGCTTGCCCTGAGCCCGCCCCAGTACTGCCCACGGTCAATTAGCTAAGCTCGCCCTTTTAAGTGCCAAGGGTTGCGGGGCCCTCATTTTGGTCCTGTCTGTTCGACTGAACTTCAATGCCACAGCCCAAAGGAATGGTGAGGTTCAGGCCACTGGAAAGGCTGGCAAAGAAGCCAGATCTGAAGTGGGAGCCTTTCAGTGCATATTCACGAGGACGGCACCCTTGGGGGCAGGCTGGCCAGCTGGCGGGGGCACTGGGAGCTCAGGGAGCTGTGTTCCTGGATGGGAGGGGAGGGGACTGTGCTTATTTTTGTAAAAAAAATTGTTTGGCCACACCATGTGTGCCATGAGGGATCTTAGTTCCCTGACCAGGGATCAAACCCACGCCCCCTGCAGTGGGAGTGCAGAGTCTCAACCACTGGACCACCAGGGAAGTCCCAGGGACTGTGCTTCTTTATTCAGAAACCCTCTCGACTCCTTCGACCCTTCCAAGCTGCCCTATAGAAGAGGGCTACCAAGTGATTCTACTGCCGATTGTTAGAGTTCCAGGGCACAGAGGATGGTTCTAGGTTTAAGAACATCCCGGCCTACCCACTGGCTCGGTCTTAACGATTCCCTGAGTCTTCTAGGTTGGGTCTCTGCACTCCTGACTTAAAAAGATAATCTATGTTTATTCTTTTAAATGTATTTTCATTACACAATCCAGGAATACACCCTTGTTGCAAAATATTTTGCAACTACAAGTTCAAACACTCTATCTTTAGAGTCACCCTGCACCTCCTTCTACCAAGATGTGCTTCTTTACATCCTGAGGGCCTGAATCTCCCTCGTTGGTGTGGACAAACACGGGGACTGAGGGCAGAACATACTGATGGAGAAGAGGAAGGGGTCGAAGCCCACACGCCCTCCAACAGGAATCTCGGTGAGGAGCCAGGTGACAACAGGAGTAGTGCCAACTGCGAGAAAGACAGGAAGGGACACCGAGGTTACCCCAGGCCTTCCAGCCGGGCTTCTGTCTGTGACAGTCCTTCCACATCTGTCCTCCTTGATATCCGCCTCAAAGATTAGGGATGGCTCCAAATTTCTTGAGCTTCCCACAGGGGCCCAGCATGGCCTTCCATGCACCCCCCTCACCTGTACCTTCCCAAACCCAGTCTGGGTTCCAGGGCTTGGGGAACAAACCCGTGCCGTCCTCTTACCTTCCTTATGGAGCTCCCAGTTGCAGTCCATCTGCCGCTCAGCCTGGGTCCAGTAGCGGCTGTCGGTCCAGAGAGCGGCTTTCCCCATGGTCACCACGGCGATTCCTGGGGCAGAACAGAGAAACTTGGAAGGGGGGGTGAAGGTGTAGAGCGTGGCTTTGGTTAGCACTTTAGCAATGCGGTGCTGGCTCTGACATTGTCACAAGGGGTCTCTGGAAAGAGTTGCTCTCCTCGCTTGGAAGGGAGTGAGGCAGGAGATGTTAAAGAGAGTGTTGGGGGGAAGGTAGCTGGAAGTGTGTCCTGAGTTGGGCACCTCTGCTTTGCCTTGAGGCCCTTCCCTAAGGGGGCATTTAGCAGGACAAGTGGGGTCTGCTTTTGGCCATCCCCAAAAGTCGATGCTACATGTAGGTGCTCTCAGCAAAGACGGTGTGGCAGTCAGTATGAAGATGCAGTGGCTGATGGGAACACTAAGCCAGGGGCTTAGCTGAGGACAGGCAGAGAGGCCAAACCCAGCGACTTCTGCAAAGAGAAGAAGGGCCCGTGATGGGCAAGCCAGGCAGCTTGAAGCCCAGGGGAGGGATGTTTAAGGATCAGCAAGGGAAGCTTAGGTTTCATTCAAGGGGCCAGGATCAAGGTGGGAGGCCGATTCCAAAACTGGGACCCCATAAATGGCCTCTATGTTTGTGTCTCATTTGGCCACGTGAGGTGATGCTATCCATAAAAGGACCAGCAAAGTAAAACTTTGTCCCCAAATGAGCCATTGTGTGAAGGGAATCAGTGGGCTCCTAGTGGCTAGATATAGAGGTAGCAACTGTCCCAGAAATGGAGCCCAGGGAGCGCCGTCTGGGCCTGGCTGTGGCCGAGGCAGCGAGCACAGGAAAGAAGTCAGGAGGGCCATCTGCCTCACGCAGAAGCGTGGCTGCTGGGCTATGAGATGTGTGCCCTGGTGACCCCTTTCGGAGTGGTGAAGGGGGAGGCAGAGAGAGGAGCAGGGGCCTCTGGACACTCGCTCCTGGGCTCCTGGCTGCTGAGAACTAGCCACACCAGGGCCTCTCTGACCACTCTGGGTCTCCCACCAGAAACAATGAGGGCCGGGTAATGGCTGTCACCTGCAGACCCTGTAAAGCCTGTAATCCACGCACGCCTCTTGTCATAGTCGCCGATGTACTCGCTCTAGGAAATCAACAATGCCGTCATTAGCCTTCTTCATGGAGTCACACCCCACATGGAAGGGCCCCAACCACATCCCGGTTCTTTCTGTCTAGTCAGTTTCAACCAGTCCTACAAGCCCAATGGGTACATCATAAATAACTTGTGCAGAGAGCTTTACACATTATTGGGTTTGGGTTCTCATAATCCTTGGAGACAGATCTCATTATTCCCACTTTGCAGTAGAGGAAACTGAGGCTCAGAGAAGTTCAGACACTTACCTACCCAAGCTTCTTAGCCCTTTTCGGCAGGTGGGGAAATGAATTCAAGTAATCGTATTGACACTGAAAATGCCTTCTCTTCCAACTGGGCTGTTGCTGGGAAGGTGGATGCGGTGGAGGTGGAGCCAGGGTGGGAAAGGGTGGGATGGGTGGGCAGGGGTGCTGCTTTGGGAAAAGCAGTTCTGGCTCAGACCATCTTCTTTCCTGTCTGTTCCCCTCTCCCAGCCTACACCCCAAACTTGTGGAATCTTGGATGCTGGATCGTTTCAGCGCTCCATCCATCAGCTGACGGGAAGGGCTGAGCCAGAAGGGAGCTCAGGGTTCTTCTAATTCAGTTCCCATCCCACATTCTAACCTCCTAGGGCAGGGGTATCCTAAACATTCATTCTGGATCCACCATCTAGGAATTGATCAAAATCGTTCTGAAGCTGTTTATAGTTTTATTGCCTGAGGTCAAGGAGATTTGGCAATGTCTTCTCTCCTCTGTAGAGGAATACATTCTTTCAGTTGCCCTAAAACGCCTGTGTCCAAGCTCCCCACTTCCTTCCCTTTGCCTGTCAAATCCTTTTTCTGTCTTCCATCTTCCGATTCTTAACAGCATCCTGTTTGTGGCCTGTTCTCTTAGGCCAGACCCAGCCCGGGGCGGGGAGGGGGGGGGTTGGTGGGAGGAGCCATCCCTCACCATGTGAGCATCCGTGTCCGGGACGATGTAGGCAGAGACATTCTGGGTGTGCATCTGCTGGCGGAGGGCTGTGAGCTGCGCTGTGGTATTGACCACAGTAACTGGAAGGTACTGACAGGTGACAGGAAGACACCAAGACACACACACAGACACAGACACACATTGCTTAGAGAAAATGTCGCCGGGGCCCCCATCCTCTCCTTAGGCAGGGATTGATTGGGGTTGGGTAGGCTGGGCCAGCCTGGAGAGGGATGGTGCAGAAGCTGATGTTATGGATTAGTCTAGATTACGGTGCCTGGGCTGAGTGGAGATGGAGGTGTTTAAGAGCTTGGAGAGAGACTTTTTGTGACAGTAATGGGACCTGAGTCTGGGATGGGGTAGGGGGTGGGTAAGAACTGCAGGGTTCTGAGCCCTGCCACTGGGCCAGGCCAGGGGATGGCCCCTCTTTGGATACCTTGGGGTAGAGTTGCCAGTTTAGCAAATCAAAATACAGCATGCTCACCCAGTCACATTTGAATTTCAGGTAAACAATGAATAATGTTTTAGTGTAAGTGCGTCCCAAGTACTATTTGGGGCATACTTATATTAAACACATTATTCATTATCTGAAATTCAGATGTAACTGGGCGTCCTGTGTTTCACCTGGCAGTCCTACCTTGGGGACTTTTTTCAAGTTTCCACTCACTGGTCCCAAATGGCAGAGGAGAGTGAATGAGTACCCCCAGCAGTTTGGGACATTGTCCAGAAAGATCGTCTCCAAGCCAGACATTTTGTTAAAGGTTATTTTATCTTAAAAATAAAAAGTGTGGGCTCTTTGTTTTGTTTTGCCTTCTACTCCAGGATACATCCATGTTTATTTTAACATAAAAATAATGTGGTTTGCCCACCTACCTGCCTGCCCCAGTGGTCTCATAAAGTGGACGAGGCAAGCGGATGTATCCCATTTGTCCCAAGACTTTAGTGACCTGCTGGCAGGCCCATGAGCCCTCACCTTCCCATGAGCCCTCACCTTCCCATGAGCCCTCACCTTCTGGCCTGCTCCTGTCTGGAGAAGCTCTTTCACACTCTCATCTAGTTGTGGAAAGAACCCCTCTGGTCTCCATAGGGAGCTGATGACCTTCCAGCTCCAATATGCTGGGCCTTCTCACAGTCTTCACACCCGAGGCCTCTCCCTCTTGACCTTGCGCTGGCTCTTCTAGCCCTCTGTCTTCCGCCCTCCTCCCGGTTCCTCTAGAATTGTTGTTTTCTTTCCTCCCATCCTCTTCCTGGCCTCTGCCTAGCTATCCTCAGCGAAAGGCTGGCTAGGGGCCTCCTCCCTCCTTGTTGCCCCTCCTCCCTCCGGCTCGCAGGGGCTGCCTGGGCTCAGGCCTGGAGGGAAGGAGATGACCTGCCGTGGGAATGGCTGGGAGGGAGGGATGGGGGCGGATGTCAGACACCTGAGAATGCGCCGCCCGCCCTGAGGGAGGTTAATCAGAAACAGTGGCCCCAGAGTCCGGAAATCAGGAGGAAGGCTGGTAGAGGGTGAGGCTAGCAGCTGGGCCCATGGGGGATGGGGAGGAAGGTGGGAGCTGTGGGTCCGGGCGGGGCGGGGGCGGGGCGGAGGCAGGGCCTCACCGGAGGGCTGATTGAACAGTTTCTCACATCCTCTCTCAGGTCCAGTGACTTTGGGCGGCCCCAGGCACAAGCTAGAAACCGGAGAAAAGTCCAGGGTTACTTGGAGACTGGATAGGTCCTAGAGAGCACGGGAACATGTTCCCCCAACCCCCCTCCTGGTCCTCGCAGGGCCTCCATCCTTTGAAGCAGGAGATGCTGTCCAACTCTACTTGAGGATAAAAATAATTACATTTCATAGGAAATCAGGCTGAATTGGTTGGCACCCTGGGTCACAATCAAAGAAACCTATTTCATCGACAAGTGATTGCCACTTTTGGATGGGTTTTAGTGCTCATTAAATCATTTTTTTCCTTCCAATCTAATTGGGTCTTTTCAGGATCTACCGAACTGGAAAAGTTGTGTGTAAGTTAAATTTTTGTAATCAGATCTTCTCTTAAATGCTCTAGAGGATCTCGCTAAATAATAACCCCACCTTCGTTTTACCCTTCTATAAATCTAATTTTATATATATTGGGTTTACTTAAATTCAAGGCCCACTTCTACCATTTCTTACAGTCCAAGTATCTGCCTCTCATTCCAGGCTACAGAAGCCAGCAATCCCAGGCTGACATCGTCCCCTGGTGGGGAAAGGTGGGTTAGCATCTAAAGAGCTCCTACTATGTGCTAGACACCGAACCCTGCAATTTACCTATAGTATCTCTTTTGATACTTGCAACAACCCTGGGAGATGGGGATTATTGTCTGCTTTCTACAGAAGAGGAAGCTGAGGCCCAGGTACGTTTAGTTACTCGCCCAAGTTTTACCACAGTGAGTCCGTGGCAGAGCAGGAATTTGAACCCAGGCCATCTGAGTACAAAAAAGCCAACCATGGAAGGGTGGTGCCCCAGAAGGGACAGAATGTATAGAGACAGTTTCCAGTTGGGACTCTGCCCCAAATTTGGTGTATCCCAAGAAGAGTCGCCCAGTATTCATTGAGCAAACATTTCCTAAGCCCCTGCTCTGCGCCGCGCACTGGGCTAAGTCCTGCAGGCTCTGGGTCTTCACACCCTGAAAGTCCAGGGGTCTCTGATAGGCCTTCCTTCCAGCACCCCACCTTTTGGGGGGGAATCTCCCCAGAGGTAATGGGGGTCTGAGTTTGGGGAGACACTCTACTTTTCCTTTCTGAGTGGGTTGAGCTACAGATGGAAGGAGTACCGCTGGGTTCTAACACCGTGAATGCCCTGCCTCACTATCTCTCCCGGTCACATAAACTCAAGGGAGAGATGAGACCCACCCTGTTGATTTAAGAAAATGAACACTCATTTCTGTAGGAACAGATATCTGGCAAAATGGTGGCGCTAAAACAACAACATAAGAAGCAAGACACAGCCAACCCATGTCCCTCTAGACACCCCAATTGCTGTTTTCTGAGGTCAGGGCTGTGGCTCCCAAGGGCAGGCTCTGCAGCCGAACCACTCTGTGGTCCCTGGCATGGGGCCTGTCACTGAGAAGGTGTCAGGAACTGGGTACTGAATGAATGAGTAGGGTCCTGCTGCCACAGAGCAAAGGGAAGGAGGCCTCCCTAGGGCCAGGGTGGAGTGGATGTGGAAGATGCTGAGCTGGGCACTTAGCTGTGACTAAAGAGTACAAACAGGACACCATAGGGTGACAAAGACCAAACTTTAGCTAGACTCCACCAAGCCCTCTTCTCCATTAGGCCTTGACTTCCAAGTCCATCCTGTCCTTACTGGGCCTGCATCGCCCAGTCTTAGCAAGAATCCTGCTAAGTCAGTTTAGAGAGAATTCCCCACCCTTAGTATCTCATCAACCTTGATATCTGATCAAATTCCTCATCTCCCATCCTTGATATTTGATCACCCTGCCTTCAGCAAGATCCTATTAAGTCAGTTTAGCAAGAATCTCCTCACCCTTGATGTCTCCTCTTGGCAATTTTCCATCCACTGACCCCCTCACTCTGCTCATGGACAAGAAGTCCTCAGCCATCTTTGCTGTATTCGGAGTTGAGCCTGATCGTTCTCCCCTACTGCAGCGCCCCTATTACAATAGTCTTGAATAAAATCTTCCTTCCTCTTTTAACAAGAGCCAGAATCATTTTTTCTTTAACAGGTGGGAATGGAAACAGGCCAAATCAGACTTGAGGTGAGCCTTGAGGGTCCCCAGGACTGGCCCTGGGGTTCCTCTTCCTTAAGACAGAGAGAGGGACCAAGAAAAAAAGAGACAACCTAGGCCCAGACTTCACTCCAACCCTTTCTGAGCCCACAGGGGAGAGGCCAGAACTGCTCTCCAGCTGGACCTGCCCTCCCAGCGTGGGAGGGAGAGACGGGTGATGCACATACCACAGAGGAGGACAAGCCAGGGGCAGCATCCCCAGGGAGCCCGGGCCATGGGGTCTTCAGATGCCAGTGCTGGGTGGATGGAGGGTCAAGGGAGAGTGGGCAGGGCTGTTTCCTTGGCCTCTTCCTCCAGGCCTTTCCGGGGCAGGAGCAGCCGGGGGGTGGGGGGGCTGGCAATGGGGAGAAGGTGTCCAGCTGGTGGATGGAGAGTCTTCTGGTCTTTGGTTTCTGAGGGTTCCAGGAGTCAGGCTGGGTGGAGAAGGCTCGACTGCCCCAGGCAACATCTGCTGGCTCCCTGTTACCCAGAATAGGGTGTGAGCCTGCCCCGGGCAGAGTCCAAAGATCTCTGAGACAGAGGAGGAGCAGCTGGTCTCAATCAGCCTGCTTCTCCCAGCCCCCTCTCCAGCAGCCAGCCTTGGCCATTCCCGAATTCTGTCCCCCTCCCTCCAGCAAGCTGTTTCCTATTAGCTGCCTCACCCCAGGCTCTGGCTACAGCCTCACTTTTGCTTTGAGATGGATGTTTATCCTTCCGTCTCTTCTGAGCTGGCCTGACTCAGAAAAAGCCAGTGTCCTCTCTGCCCAGTGCCTGTGAAGCCCCACTGCACCCCTCGGAGAAGTTAATTACAGCCGGAGACTGACTTTCCTGAACTGAGGGCTGGGTCCCCTCAGGAGAGTCCCTTCTGTAAAAGTGGCGGCAGTCACTGGCAGAGGGCAAGACTGCCCTTCTCTTGGGATGGTGGGGATGGTGGAGTCCATGCAGCTGTTAGTGCCATACACACCTGAGGGAATGAAAGCCCAAAGGCCCATCTGGAGGGATCGGGGGATGACATTGAAGAGGGAAGAAGACCCAGAAAGGAGGTTTGGGGGCTCCCAGAAGACAAATTTGGTTAACTGGACATGCCCTTTCTACCATAGCTTCTAGAAGAGGCCTTTGTCCCCCTGTGGTGTGGGTCACTCCCAAAGGGCATGACTCCCTCTGGGGGAAGTGGGCAAACTGAGGCCGGCCCTGTGTCCACCCACTACATCAGAGGGCAGCTCACTGCACCAGCGCCAAAGCAGCCCCCAGTCAGAGCCATCTACACCCCTAGACCAGAAAGGAGTACTTCCCAGAGACAAACAGACCCAATGGACAGGTGCTCCACCTAGCCTGGAGGGCCCCAGAGGCAAACCACCCATTCCTTTTGATCTGATTTTTAACGTATTTACACTCGGGTTACATCCATAGCAAGTTTAAGGCAGCTTTCAAGTAATCCATCCAAGGATCATAAAATAGATCATTTTGAAGAGGGAAGGGGGGCCTTCGTGGGACTCCCTGAAGGAAGGGTGTCTAAATGAGCGAGGAGGTTCAGGGAGCTCCACCTCCAGGAATAAAAGTAGAGGCAGAGCCCAGAGCCTCAGAGGACAGCCCAGGACTGGGGATGAAGTTATGCCCAGAGACCAAAGGACTGGGGAAATGTTCCCTCAAAGGCCTTTCCCTCCCCTGTGCACTGTATTAGCCATCCGCAACCGCAAGCAGGTAGACTTGATGGGGTCATGCAGGGGAGGGACCCGGAAGACAGCCTTCTAGGACAAACAGCCCTGCCTTGACCAGTGACCTGGGAGCCAGACTGCCAGGGCTTCAATCCCAGCTCTGTCACCCACTAAACTCACAGTCTTGGGCACATTGAAACAGGAGGGAAGGGGGCAGGACACAACCTTTAAAAGAATGACATAGCCATAGGACATGACAAAAACTGGTTAGAGCCAGCTAGGTTCAAGATGGACCTTGAGCCTCATTATAAGCTCATTGTTATACATTAGCATAAGCGAAGTGACACACCCACAGGTGCCATGACAGTTCCGAGGCTGACCATCAAAGATCAAAAAGTGGGCGATAGCCCAGTTCCTGGAAATCTCTGCCCCTTCCCCAAAATACTTGGAATAATCCTCTCGCTCATTAGTCTATGAAGTTACCCAGCCGGTAAAAACTAACCACGCCATATTTCAAGGCCTCTCGCCTTCTGAGAGGGCCCACACTCTTTCTGGGGAGTGTGTTTCTCTCTAAATAAATCCACTTCTTACCTATCATTTTGTCTCTCACTGAATTCTTTCTGCGATGAGACATCAAGAACCTGAGCTTCATTAAGTCCTGAGACCAGGTGTGTGAGCTCAGTTAAAAGACCATGGGTTCAAGTCCCGATCTGAGTTGCACAGTTTCAAAATGATGTCACTTCTCTGAGCCCACAATTTCCTCACCTGTGAAATGGGTAATAATTGTAGTAACTTCTTAGGAATGTGATGAGGGTTAAATGCATTCATGTTTGTGAAGCTCTCAGAACGTGCTTGCCACAAGGAGTAAAGGCTGCGTGAGTTTGTTAAATCAAATGCATAACTAGAACTCAAGCCATTCTCATCTGTACCTGGTTCTTTCTGCCCCGGCATCCAACACTGCTGAAATGACAGTTAATGTTTTAGCAAAGATCAGCTGGGCTGAAGTGTGCCAACCTTGGAAAAAAATAACCAGAGCAGGCATCCCTCCCCTATCTGCTGGACTCTGCCCTGGGATGGTCTCGGAGGCTGCACACAGGACTCAGCCCTCTGGTTCTGTCCCCAGGGTCCCTGTCTTGGCCCTGGTGGCGATGATGACCTCACCTCCCTTCACCCTCAGCTCCTCTCTTATCTCAAAACCAATGTCTTTACTCATCACTCTGGGGGACTTGAACCCAGGTTGGTAACAGGCCTGATGTGGAAAGGAGTGATTCAGTGCGGGAAGGGTGGATGGCCAAGAGTCCTTGTGTCAACGTTGTTTCGATGAACTGTCGCTCACTGGAGTCTGGCCATGGTGGTGCAGGCAGCCCCTGTCTCCAAGGCCAGCCAAAAGGCCAAATTCTGAAACTGGAGAATTTGTTCTTCAGGGCCACTGCTGTTCCTGCCTCTTTTTTGGCACCCTGATCCCATCTTAGGCTTGCCATCCTGCCTTCTAACCTAGGTCTGCCCACTCTGGGTACCCAGGACTGCCCGACTTCATCAGAATGCACCTACCTAACTTGCATTTTCTCCCACTTGGTGACAACGGATGTCCTGAGTCACCGTGCCGATCACAATCACAGCCCATCTCGTGTGTATGAGAGAAAATGCATGTAAAGCGACCAGCATGCCAGGAGCTCTAGCACCAGGGCCACAGGCAGCCCTGCTGTGGGACCCTCTGGAAGAGTAGAAGCCAAGGATGGCCTGAGAGCGAAGTGGGAGCCAGCAGGCCAGAGCCGCAGAGGGCATCCTGACAGCCTCGGGGAGTAGCATTGGGGCGAACATTGGCAGGAGAGGCACAGAAGTGGCACTGCAGGCAGTGGTCATGGGGTGGGTTGGGGGCAGATTGGTGGCGTTGACATAAACAGAAGCCTGAGAGAGCACGGGCAGGTGGCACCGTGGCCTGGAGCAGTGTGTGGCAGCAGGAAATTTGGATACCCAAGCGTGCTCCGAGCGTTGTGAAATACCCCACTGGGGATGTCCCAAGATACTAAGGATGAAACCTCAAAAGGGAGCCTGTGGTCCTGCTGTTCTGCAGGTGGGAGGGGACTTCGGATCTAGCTGTTGATGTGACCTCAAAGGCTGAGAGACCAGCTCCCCCTTGCCATGTGGGCAGAGCACATGTCTGCTGCTTCCAAAGCCCCTTTCTACCCTTCCATCAGGTTAGTCAACCACCCTGGGAGACAGGCGGTCCTCACCTGCAGAAGAGGAGGCAGGCTGGAGAAGAATAGTGGCGTGGCCCAGGTCCAAGCTGATCAGTGGCAGAACTGGGACTCAAACCTGGTTTTGGGGGCTTCAAAGCCCCTGCTCCCTCCATTGGGCCTCACTGTCGCCCCACCTGAAGTTCCTCCACGGCTCCCATTGTCCTCAGGATAGAATTCAATCTCTATAGCTCAGCGGTCAAGGCCTTCCTCCCTGATATTTCCCATCACCCATCTCTTCCTGTCCACATTCTCTCCAACCATCAGAGTCTAGTTCAAAAGTGACCTTGTCCACCAAGCCCTGACCCCCATCTCAAATTCGTCCCTCCACTTTGGAGGCTTCCATAGCATTTTGTTTGAGCTTCTATATTAAAAGCTTGCCTTGACCCTTTGCTTTCCTGGCTCTCCCCTCCTAGGTCACCCATCCCTGAGAGCAGGAGTTTGCTATTATAAATGGCTGTATGCACCACAAAATCCAAGACAGAGCCCAGCAAAGAGTGGGCTCAATACAAGCTTGGTGAATTGACACTAAACCCCAACAATGTGGGGACTAGCCCCCCATCCCTAATCCAGAAGGAATGCCCTTGATGGGGGGGGCAATTGTCTAGTCCCCAGACGGCTGCTGTGGTGCTTTTGGGTGCTCCTTCTATCACATCTGCCCCACTTTGACAAAAAGCCAGCCCTGCCTCATTTGTGTGTGTGTGTGTGCGCATGCATGCATGTGTAGGGTTGGCCACAGGGCTGGAGGTAAGAGTTTGTTTCATAGAAGCTGGTCTTTAGGGCTTCCCTGGTGGTGCAGTGGTTGAGAATCCACCTGCCAGTGCAGGGAACACGGGTTCAATCCTTGGTCCAGGAAGATCCCACATGCCACAGAACAACTAAGCCCGTGCGCCACAACTACTGAGTCTGTGTTCTAAAGCCTGCGAGCCACACCTACTGAGTGTTTATTCCTGGGTATTTTATTCTTTTTGTTGCAATGGTAAATGGGAGCGTTTCCTTAATTTCTCTTTCAGATTTTTCATCATTAGTGTATAGGAATGCAAGAGATTTCTGTGCATTAATTTTGTATCCTGCTACTTTACCAAGTTCATTGATTAGCTCTAGCAGTTTTCTGGTAGCATCCTTAGGATTCTCTATGTATAGTATCATGTCACTTGCAAACAGTGACAGTCTTACTTCTTTTCAGATTTGGATTCCTTTTATTTCTTTTTCTTCTCTGATTGCTGTGGCTAAAACTTCCAAAACTACGTTGAATAATAGTGGTGAGAGCAGCAACCTTGTCTTGTTCCTGACCTTAGTGGAAACGGTTTCAGTTTTTCACCATTGAAAACGATGTTGGGACTTCCCTCATGGCCCAGTGTTTAAGAATCCACCTGCCAATGCAGGGGACATGGGTTCGAGCCCTGGTCTGGGAAGAACCCACATGCTGTGGAGTAACTAAGCTCATGCGTCACAACTACTGAGCCTTCGCTCTAGAGCCTGCGAGCCACAACTACTGAAGCCCATGCACCGCAACAAGAGAAGCCACCACAATAAGAAGCCCGTGCACCACAATGAAGAGTAGCCCCCGCTCAACACAACTAGAGAAAGCCTGTGCGCAGCAATGAAGACCCAATGCAGCCATAAATAAATAAATAAATAAAATGATGTTGGCTGTGGGTTTGTCATATATGGCCTTTATTATGTTGAGGTAAGTTCACTCTGTGCCTACTTTCTGGAGGGTTTTTATCATAAATGGGTGTTGAATTCTGTCAAAAGCATTTTCTGCATCTATTGAGA
Organism: Pseudorca crassidens; assembly: GCF_039906515.1. Classification (NCBI taxonomy): domain Eukaryota; kingdom Metazoa; phylum Chordata; class Mammalia; order Artiodactyla; family Delphinidae; genus Pseudorca; species Pseudorca crassidens. The sequence goes on from NC_090317.1 coordinate 21,482,597, forward strand.
TGATCATATGGTTTTCCTCCTTCCAATTGTTAATATGGTGTATCACATTGATTGTTTTGTGTATACTGAAGAATCCTTGCATTCCTGGGATAAACCCCACTTGATCATGGTGTATGATCCTTTTAATGTGCTGTTGGATTCTGTTTGCTAGTATTTTGTTGAGGATTTTGGTGTCTATGTTCATCAGTGATATTGGCCTGTAGTTTTCTTTTTTTGTGACATCTTTGTCTGGTTTTGGTGTCAGGGTGATGGTGGCCTCGTAGAATGAGTTTGGGAGGGTTCCTCCCTCTGCTATGTTTTGGAAGAGTTTGAGAAGGATAGGTCTTAGCTCTTCTCTAAATGTTTGATAGAATTCGCCTGTGAATCCATCTAGTCCTGGGCTTTTGTTTGTTGGAAGATTTTTAGTCACAGTTTCAATTTCAGTGCTTGTGATTGGTCTGTTTATATTTTCTATTTCTTCCTGGTTCAGTCTCGGAAGGTTGTGCTTTCCTAAGAATTTGTCCATTTCTTCCAGGTTGTCCATTTTATCGGCATAGAGTTGCTTGTAGTAATCTGTCATGATCCTTTGTATTTCTGCAGTGTCAGTTGTTATTTCTCCTTTTTCAATTCTATTCTATTGATTTGAGTCTTCTCCCTTTTTTTCTTGATGAGTCTGGCTAGTGGTTTATCAATTTTGTTTATCTTCTCAAAGAACCAGCTTTTAGTTTTACTGATCTTTGCTATCATTTCCTTCATTTCTTTTTATTTATTTCTGATCTGATCTTTATGATTTCTTTCCTTCTGCTAACTTTGGGGTTTTTCATTCGTCTTTCTCTAATTGCTTTAGGTGTAAAGTTAGGTTGTTTATTTGAGATGTTTCTTGTTTCTTGAAGTAGGATTGTATTGCTATAAACTTCCCTCTTAGTACTGCTTTTGCTGCATCCCATAGGTTTTGGATCGTCGTGTTTTCATTGTCATTTGTCTCTAGGTATTTTTTGATTTCCTCTTTGATTTCTTCAGTGATCTCTTGGTTATTTAGTAGCGTGTTGTTTAGCCTCCATGTGTTTGTATTTTTTACAGACTTTTTCCTGTAATTGATATCTAGTCTCATAGCATTGCGGTTGGAAAAGGTACTTGATACAATTTCAATGTTCTTAAATTTACCAAGGCTTGATTTGTGACCAGAGTGACTTCTTTTAAGCATAGCAATAGATAACCAGAACAGCCTTCTAATGACAAAATTTAAAGGACCATTTTAAGGGTAATGACCTCTTTGTGGTAGTTGATCTAGTAGAACCATTCCCTCCTCTTGAAACTTTCCCTTTCTTTGACATCCTTGACAATTTTTCCTAGTTTTCCATGGTTGCTTTTTAGTCCTCTACCTACACTCCTTTATATTCTTTGCCTTAAATTTTGATGCTCTGGCCTCAGCCTTCTTCTTTTTCTCTTGCAGCTCACTCTCCCTGGAATATCTCAGCCATCTACCAAGTTGATGCTAGTCCAGACTTCTTTCCTGAGCTTGAGGTTCATAAAACAAATTGCTCACTGACAATCTCCACTTGGATCTCTCACACTCACCATTTCCAAAATGGACCTCTGCATTTCTCCTGTACCCCAACATGTTCCTCATACAATGATCTCCAAAGTTCCCAACTCCATGATTGGCATCCCTAGCCACCCAGTTGTCCCAGCCACGATGCTGACAGTCATTTCAGACCATTCCCTCCTCACTGCCCTCACATTCAATCGGTCACCATATTTTGTCAAACCCACCTCCTAAATACATCTAAAGATCTTTGTGGTTGTCTTCTGCAACATCTCCACTCTCCCCTAATCAAAACCGGTGCTCATACAGTCTTCTGTATTCAGACCTGACATACCCAAGCTACAGCTGCTGTGGTCCATGAGCTTGGAGCTGTTTCCTTCAGTGATGAAGGTGAACTGCTAGAGCAGCTCCAAAGTCTGTGTTCTCAACCACTGGCCGTGGTGTGGAGGCTAGTTTGGAGGGAAGAGAGTAGAGGCAGACAAACCAGTTAGGGTCTATGGCAATTTTCACGTCTCTGCCACTCCCTGGCTCTGTGACCTTAGGCAAGACATTCACTTCTCTGAGTCTCAAGTTTCTTCATCTATAAAATGGAGACAATAATAATTTTACCTACTTACAAGGTCGTTGCCAGGATTCATTAAGATAATGCACGTGCAACATTTAGCACAGTGCCCTGCACACAGCAAATGCTCATGCTCAATAAATGATTGTGGAGTGTTCAAGAAGGAGGAGCAGATGGGAACTTGGCTGGCTCTAGCTGCTTGCCTTCTTTGCTGAAGACAACAGCTCCAAACTCATGGACCACACCAGCTGTGCCTTGGGATCATCTTCGGGTCTGCATAGGAAAGACTATGTGTGCATTTGTGTTGATTAGGGTTGAGTGCAAATGTTGCAGAATACATCTGCGTTGTGTTCCTGAAGTCAGGGTGGCAGCTAGGGGCTGGAGAAACTGACTTAACCTGCCCAACTGTAGCCAGCATGTCTGGAGCCAGACAGCAGAGGGCAGCAGAGGTTGATTCTATTGCAGTTCCCCGAATTGGAGTGGGGGTGGGGAAGAGAAACCTAAAGGAAGGACTTGTGGTCCTAATTCCAGATTCCAGTGGACTGGGGAAGCTGTTCAGAGAAGAGACATGCTCTTGGGATCGCTCTCCCTTAGGGTCTGGGGTGAAGATGATTAAGGAAGTAAGACAGCTTGCGAGGGGCCAAAAGGGCTAGAATTTAAGGGTGGGATCTGAGTGAGTGAGTTGGGATGTTTACAAAGTATATTAAAGAAATGTATATATCCTAGTCGTGTCTCTATTTGGGCCTTCTAACTTTTCTTGGAGTCCCAGTGGTCCTTCTAAGGGCAGAATTATCAACTGGGGACCCTAGAGGGTGGAGATACCCTTATGTGTGTTCAATGATGAATTCGTAGTACAGGTAGGGACGCCATTCCTAAAGTATAGATGAAAAGAAGCCTCAGGCTCACAAGAGGGAAAACCAAAGCCCAGAGAGGGGAAATGACTTGCCTACGGTCATATAGCTAAGATTCAATGTCAGAGTCAACACTCACTGAGACTCTAGAGGTACTGCTGAACACACTACACACGTTACCTCACTTCACCCTCACGGTAACCTTATGAGGCAGAATCAGATGTTTTATTATCACATTTTACAGATCAAGAAACTGAAGCTCAGAAAGGCTAAGCCATTTGCCCAAGGTACAGCCAGGATGTAAACCCAGGCCGCCTGATTCTAGGGCCTGTGCTATTAACCACCTCATTCTACTACTTGCCTAGACCAAAGGTTAGGTCTCCAGACTCCTAAGTCAGGGCTTTTACCATTATTCGACATTGTCTTGGATGGAAATCCCATTTTAGTAAGTCAGATCCTGGTCTTAAGTATAATAACAAGGCAGTTTGCTTCTTTAAGTGGATTTTCAGTTAGTTCTTTTGTAAGGTAAATACCCCATTAAAAAAAATCTCTCATCTATAATTTACCTGCTCTGTGGTGTTCATATGTTGTGCGAACTGTCTGGGGAATGTGCTATTTGGTACGCTTCCTACGGAGCATTAACGCCAATATGTGTTCTGCTTTAAATGTCTTCTTTCTCAGCCTGCTCTGGCTCTCTCCTGGGATACCTTCCTACATCAGACTGTCAGTGTAGGTCCAGGGACAGTGAAAGCTAGTTAAAGCAATGGAATTTTTTGGATGATCGTCTATTTTGTTTTCCTTGTAGTATTGCTTATTGTTGGCCAAGCAAACATTCTTATGCTTATTCAGTATTTGTGTGGAGGCATGCATGAATGCATTCATTCAATACTTGCTGAGCACCTACTATGTGCCAAACACTATGCTAGATCCTGGGGGTACAGTGATGAGTAAGGTGAGCACGGTCCCCACCCTTATGGAATTTTGTGTCTAGATGGGCAGCACGTGCCCCTCACTGGATTTGGGCATCGCCCGTCTTCTCCACCCTCACTGCCTCAGTTTGAGCTCTCGCCATCTGTCTCTTCCTTGGGTCACTGCATCTATCTGGTCTACCATCTCTGCTTCCTCCCAACCCCCCACCCCAGCCTGCACAGAGCAGACAGCAGCAGACAGACTCCACCTTGGAAAACATCCCTTTCAACATGTCACATCCTTCCCCTGCTCAACCTGCTCAAAATCTTTCAGTGACTCCCCATTTCCTGTCAAATGGGATCCAAATTCCTTCACCATCTGGCCAGAGTCAAGCAATTCCATGAGCCCATCCTGCCCTATCCCCCACTCCTTATTTTCTACCTGTTCCTCTGTGAGTAGGGAGGGTCTTCTCACCGTCCCTATGCACTGCCATCTCATTCCTCAGCCGTACTGCACTTCCATCTCTGAGAATCCCACCCGTCCTTCAGAGGTACCACTGCCCGCAGGAAGCTTTCCCCAAAGCACCCCCCCCCCATTTTCTGCTCTCCCTTCTCTGTGATTTCTGGGTCCAAGTCCTGGCTGGTGTGAGAATCAGATGAGAACCATTGTGGGCAAATGCTTTGTATTGCCTAATGTTAGGCAGTCTTCATATTGGTTCTCATAGCTAGCATTTATTGAGCATGTGTTCTCTGCCAGATAGTGGGGCTCAGTGGTTTACAGACTTCATCTCACTAAATTCTCTATGAAATAGATAATATTTATTAAACCCATCATTTAGATGAGGAAACTGAGGCTCAGAGAAGTTAGAGATCTGGCCCAAGATCACACTTAGAGATTGGTCCATCTGGGGATCCTGTGCTCTTTCAGGAGATGGCCCATTGGACTGAGCTGGGTTGAATCTCAACTTTGCTCTTTTTAGCTCCCTTAGTTGAACACCATATGGCCTTGAGGGTTTTTTACACTTCGTTTTTTAAAAATTCTATTGATATTTCCCCTGGTCCTGACTCTCTGTTTCTATTTTATCATTATTTTATTGTTGTAAGTCATCTAAAGTCTTTGGGAAACAAGGCGTAAGTAATCGAATTCGAAGCAAATAAAATGCATTTCTCCCGTCTCCACTCCCAGTGTCCAGGAGAGAGGTGGGTGCCGGTGTTATGGGTGAGCACTGTCTCGCTCTGTGCTCTGTGGGCCCTTGAGGAAAAGGCAATACAAGTCAGAAGCCAAAGGTCAGTTCCTTCTGTGAAATAAAAGGGCACACGGTCTGTGCCAGGTCCTCTAGCAAAATGCCAAACTGTGGCATGAACTCTATTTCCTTCCATGGTTTTATTTTTAAGGAGCCATCAGGTGGTGATGGATGATTCATGCTTTACTTACTCTTCTTGTTTATTTCCCTTCCTCGACCTTCAGATTTTTTTCGCCTTAATGTTTGTTCCGGGTTTTGACAAAGCACTGAGGTACTTGACTTGCGTTGGTAACTTTTTTTCCCTAATGTCTTCTCAGGAAAAAAAAATGAAAGGAAGTGACAGTATTCCAAAACTATCTTTTATTCCATCAGTGGATGGATTGCACCTGCTACTCCTAAGGTCACTCTCCTCTTGTTTCCTTTTACAGTAAAACCTCATTAGAAGACACTCCATGAGTACCAGATGGGGATGGCTTGGGCCCTACCTGACCTTACTTTGCCCACTCTCAGCAGAAAGAGTCATCTGAATAAATGGGCTCCATGCACTGAGTTTCCCTACTTCAAGGCAGCAAACTTTGTCACTCCTTTGGCAGCACTATTTGTGTACAAATGACTGATGCTGGGGAATCTTTTCATGCAGGCAAGTCTCCTAAGACCTCGATTAGGCTACAATTTGTTAGCCTACTTGGAGTTACTGTGAATTATTCAAAGCTATAAAGCTTCGTTTCTTTACAAGTAACCTACAATACAAATGGTTCACTAATTTGAAGGGCTACCTCCAATTAGTGTAAGTGAAGTTGGACTGCATTCAGGAGCAATTTATTGATTTCTCTCATCGTAGAAATCACCCTCTCTAAGCAAGAACACTTTCTAACAGTCCCAGCACTGTGGGAAGTCTGGAAGAGTGGGTTCCCCCTAGAGACAAAGATGTGCTGGCCACTCACTTGTCCTTGAGCTGGAACCTTAGTAATAGGGATCCCTTTGAACTGATACATCCATATACTTGTAATCTTATACTTTATAGCTAAAAACATGGTCTGAAATTCACGGTCAGTATATGGCTGGGATGGAGAACTGGTTGTGTGTGATATTGGCCAAGTTCCTCTACCTCTTTAGGTTCGAGTTACCTCATTCTGTGACTGTATACTTAGCCTGTGAGTATGATTAAGGACCGTCAGTGGCCAGGGTTAGGGCTCAGCCTGTGGATGAAGAACGAAGCAAAGGGGCCTTCCTTTCCCAATTCTTACAGCCTGCTCATAGGTAGCCCAGTGCTCTACCCCACTGAGCTAAGATACAAGACACTAGACAGCTAGAGGAGACTGGAATTGCAGGACAAAGACATTTAGGAAGGTGGGGAAAGATAGTGGATAATTTATATTCCCTGTAAAGAAGGCAAGAAGAAGAGGGTCACTTCTGCAGTCACTGGTGTAGCAAGGCATTCTCAGATTCCAAATAAGTATTTGAAATGGGTGATTTTGCTTTGAATTTCTCCCTGGGAGACTTTGGCCATGGGATGCTGCTGGAGTATGTTTCAGCGAAGCTGTCTTTTCTCTGTCTGTAGTAAGGGTGGGGAGGAAAGGAGATGGGCTGGGCCACCTTGGCCATATTTGAGCTACCAGATGACAATAGAATTCCTGCTCAGAATGCTAGGGAAATGGGTTTCTCTGATCTCCTGGGAGGAATTGTAATCACCAAGTGTTGAAAAGCCTAGGGAATCTGTAACTGAAGGCTGACTTTCATTTGGGACAGGAAGAGACAGACACGGAGGGTGAGACTGATAAGTGCAAGGGCGTGAAGCACCGTTTCCCTGGCAGGATGCTGGGGCTGGCCTGGAGAAGAGGAGGTGGTGGTGGTGATGGGGGAACCTACCCTCTTTGACCTAAATGCTCACAACCACCTTATGAGGTCATTACCATTATTATCCCCACTTTACAGATCAGGAAACTGAGGCACAGAGAGAAACAGAGGTCACACAGCTGGTGAGTTACAGAGCTGTAACTTGAATGGAGGGCTGACTCCAGAGCCTCCAGTTGTGGTTATTGGGAAGAGCAAGTTCTCCTGGGACAACAGGGTGACATGGAGAAGAAAGGATGGTGAGGGTTATGGTAACATGGCGCCTCAAAGGCCCTGAGGTGGCCTCCATGCCAAGAGGTAGTATAGTGTAGCGGGGAAGAACGCACATCAGTGATCCAACAGTCTCCGTCAACAGTCTGGGTTCAAAGCCCAGATCTACTGCTTCCTGGCTTGTGACCTTGGGCAAGTTTACTTGACCTCTCCATACCTCAGCTGCTTCATCTGTGAGATAGGGATGTCAGGGTAATCATAGTACCCGCTTCCTGGGATTGAATGAATCAATACAGGATTGAATGAATCAATGCCTGACACCCCTTGAGGACCACCTAGCTATTTAGCAACTTGTGCAGCAATGAAGTGCACAAGGGCTAGGGCTGTGGTTGGCTGGGAGCCCTTTGAGCCCCAGTTCCTCCATGCAGCCCACTTTAGGGTTCCTGTGAGAGGCAAATGAGGCAGCGCAGAAAGAGAACTGCACACAGTGATCCCCGCAGCTGTTTTGCATGATTACATCAGCCTCTTGCAACTAACGCTAGAGTCCACATTCTCCTGCTGGCCTGGATCTGGGAGTTCACACATTAAATGAGTGGGTCACTGGCAAGGGATGGGGAACAGCTTTTGCTGTGCAAAGAATTTCATTTTTTTAAATGAATTTTTATTGGGCTATAGTTGATTTACAGTGTTGTGTGAGTTTCAGGTGTACAGCAAAGTGAATCAGTTATACATATACATATACCCACTCTTTTTTAGATTCTTTTCCCATATAGACCATGACAGAGTATTGAGTAGAGTTCCCTGTGCTATACAGTAGGTCCTTGTTAGTTATCTATTTTATGTATAGCAGTGTGTATATGTCAGTCCCAATCTCCCAATTTATCCCTCCTCCCCCCTTTACCCCCTGGTAACTATAAGTTTGTTAAGAATTTCGTTTTTAATGCAAGCGACTTTAGGTCCTGCTGACAGACAGTGAAGAAGGAAAGAGGCCACGGCCTCAGGTACCTCTGGGCTCAGATCCAGAGCCCCAAGAATCCAAAACCTGCAAGGCGGTAGAAGAAGAACTCAGCTTCCAGAGCCAGACCCACTCTAGCGCAGACTGAGTGGCCTGGGGCAAGTAACTTCACCTCTCTGCCTCAGTTTCCCCATCTGGAAAATGGAGATAGGATTTATACCTCACAGGGCTGTTGTAAGGGTTTACTGCGTGAACACGTGTAGAGAGCTTAGAGCAGTGCCTGGCACGTAGTATAATTATTGTTGATTTATTTCCTGAGAAACCAGGGAGATGAGTGAGAAATGAAGGAAGACGGGCACTCCCCCCCACCCTTTCCCCTTCCCCCCGGCTGGAAGGTGCTCCTGGCCAAGTGCGACATTGACGCCTAAATAGCACAATAAAGGAAAGGAAGCCTCTCAGGGAGCAGATGGGCTCCCACTGCTGCCTCCCAAGGAATGTGCTGACTCTTCAGAACAGGCCTTGGGCTGTCACTTAACACAATCACGGAGCAAAGGGAAATGATCAGGTTTGTCACCAGGGTCAGTGCCAATTTATTTAAGGAAGTGGTGAGCCTGAAAAGGAGGATGTGGGTAACGGGAGGTCCCATACATTCCTGGAGCCAGTTTGCAAAACCTTCGGGGTAGCAATCCCAGGTGAATGGGGAACCACCCCTCCACACATGCCATTCCAAAGTTCCCAAGTGAGCAACCTTGACCAGAGGCTGGGATTGGAGATTCTGAGCCAAGCCTGAGAGGGGGGTTGGTGGCCTGTGTGGGCTGCGTCCAGCTGAGGCTCTCATGCTTTTTTTATTCTATTCAGCAAACTTGTATCAGGTGTCCAGTCTGTGCCGGGCACTGGACCAGGAGCCACAGGAGATGCTGGGAAGAATGATGCAGGTAAGGTCCTTGCCCTGGAAGAATTCACAGAGGGTAGAGCCTATGCTCATTACACCCCGGGAAAGCGTCTGAGAAACACTGAGGGGTCAGGGACCAAATGGCCACCCCTTTTCCAGGGAGTTTACCTGGAAAAAAAAGAATGTCTGGCAAGGATAATGCTTAACACGGAATAACCTCTCTTGGTGGAATGAGCGGGAGAGTTATTTTCCGGGGGGGGTGAAGGGGCTACAGCAGACTATAAACTCATTCAAGGAAAGGCTTATGCCTTTGTCACTCCCTTCACCAGTGACTAGCATGGCTTTAAACCTATAGAGACTCATAGGCAGAGCATTTAGAATTCGATGCCACCAGCTTTGAGTGCCTGCTATGTGCCAGGCACAAGGCCAGGTGCTCTCCCATGCTTGGATATTCTACAACATCTGAGTTGGATTAATGTAAATACTGAATGATTGGGCATGAATCATAGAAAGGTGCATGGGTATAATATAGCCCAGTGGTTCTCAAAGTGTGGCCCCTGGACCAGTAACATCAGCATCATCTGAGAACTTGTTCGAAAGGCAAATTCTCGGCCCCACCCCATAGGTACTGAATCAGAAACTCAGGTGTCGGGCCCAACAAGCTGTATTTTAACAAACCTCCCAGGGGTGCTGACACATACTCCAGTCTGGAGACCACTGCTCTAACCCAGTGATCTTTAAAAGGGGATTCCGGCTGCCATGGAGGTTCTGGGGGAAACTCTGGGGAGGGGAGGGGGGCTGGAGCAGCCCTATTTTCTTCTTCTTCTTCTTCTTCTTTTTCTTTGACCTCACCACGCGGCTTGTGGGATCTTAGTTCCCTGACAAGGGATCAAACTCGTGCCACTGCTGTGGAAGTGCGGAGTCTTAACCACTGGACCGCCAGGGAAGTCCTGGAGTGGCCCTATTTTCATCTGCTTTACATGTTGAGCTGCTACATCAGACTTTGCTTAAAGAAAGTGTTTTAAACTGAAGAAGTTTGAAAGCTGTGACTCTATCCTGCCTCATCATCTGTACAGATGGAAACACTGAAGCCCAGAAAGGGAAGGCTCTGGGAAGCAGGGATGTACTAGCAGCCAGGCCTCCCAACTTTCAGCCCAGGGTGCTTACCAGCATCTCAGGCAACCCCCTCATGAGAGAGGAAAGAGGAAGACTAGCTTTTGGGGCTGTCTATTAGTAAGATCCTGGGGCCTGTCTGCTTCTCTTTCTGGTTATGCCAGGAAAGGCCAGGGGCTTCCAGGGTTCTTGCAGGAAGCCCTCTGGTTTCGTCTTTCTTCCTGTGGCCCAGGGTCTGTAGCCCCAGACTCCCTCCCAGCCAGCCTGACTCTCCCGCCCCCCACCCCAACATTCATCTCAAGGCAGAACATCATGGAGGTCTGCCTGAGCTTCCAGCCTCTCCCTCTATTCCCCATCCCGCCCTCTTAGGCCCACCTGACGTCTGAGACCCTGCCCAAGTCTGCATTTCCCTGCCCTCCATTCCTTGCCCACCCCAATCCAGGCAATGCTCCATCATTGGCATCATACTATGAACTGGGGTCACTGCGAGCTCCTCCTGGGAGGTCACTGCATTCTGTACCATGGCTCCTCCCTCCCCAGCCCCCAACACTGCCAGGCCTATGGTCCCAGCAGGCAGCTCACAGGGCTTGGTAAATGGGCAGGGGAGGGCTTCCCTGGTGGCGCAGTGGTTGAGAGTCCGCCTGCCGATGCAAGGGACACGGGTTCGTGCCCCGGTCCGGGAAGATCCCACATGCCGCGGAGCGGCTGGGCCTGCGCGTCCAGAGCCTGTGCTCCGCAACGGGAGAGGCCACAACGGTGAGAGGCCCGCGTACCGCAAAAAAAAAAAAAAGGGCAGGGGAGATGCTGGTGGGGTTGGGGTCTGCACCACCAGCTGCTGGCTCCTCCCAAGGCCCAAAGACCCAGCTGGCAGGACCTCCCCACCGCTGCCTGTGCCCTTTCAGGGCATCACCTTTGACTTAGGACTTGAGCTTTTGCCAACCTCTATGGCTTTCTCCAGGGCCAGGGCACTGAGTGCAGCCGTGTCCACAGCACAGGGGAGTATGCAGCGGCTCCTCTGGGTGCCAGCTGAGGACAGCGACCAGGCTGGGGCAGGAGTCTCGAGCCACTGAGCCTACGTGGACAAAGTCGAGGCCCCTTCAGTGTGGCGTGTGAGTCAGCTGCTTGGCTCTTCCCTTCTGGCTGTGTGGGTATGTGCGGGGGGTGCACTCTGGAGGAGGGAGAGAATGAAGAGAAATTGGAAACATGACCACCGAAAGGCTAACATTCATAGACCAAACCAGCTCATCTCCCCTGCCAAAGGGTGTTTGAAACCCTAGCCAGGCCCGCCCCTGTCCGAACCCTTGCCCTCTGTGGACTGCCTTATAGCAGGAATTTCACAGCTGATGGAAGCTGAGCAGTGGGAGGGAAATAGCCCGGGTTCTGGAGTCAGATGGACGGACATTCAAACCTGGGCTCAGCCCCTCACTAGATGATCAGACATGTGAGGGAATCCACCTCCTTGAACTTTGGTTTCCTCAGCTCCCAAAAAAGGATGGTAATATTAGGTTGAACCATACGAAAATGCTATTTTGTAGTCTTTCTTACCAATGTACAGAGCACATCTCTCCTAATTACTTTTTCTCCCAGAACCTTGAGTTATCTGGGCCACTAATGCCATCCCACTTAAAAGAGCATTTTCTTTTTTTTTTTTTTGCAGTACGCGGGCCCCTCACTCTTGTGGCCTCTCCCATTGCGGAGCACAGGCTCCAGACGCGCAGGCTCAGCGGCCATGGTGCACGGGCCCAGCCGCTCTGCGGCACATGGGATCTTCCCGGACCGGGGCACGAACCCACGTCCCCTGCATCGGCAGGCGGACTCTCAACCACTGCGCCACCAGGGGAGCCCAAAAGAGCATTTTCTTAATGACGCTGTGATAAGCTGGTCACTCTTTGTGGTAAAGCCACTGTCCACTGAAGGCTTCCATTTAAGTCACAAAAGGGGAACAGATTCAACCATTGACTCATCAATTCATTCATTCTTTCAACAGTTGGATCGAGAGACTATTGTGTGCCAGGTACTGTGCTGAGTGCTGGGTTGAAGGAGCTATGGTCCCTGCCCTGGAGGAATTTGCAATTTGGACGGGAGAAAACCCCAGGAGAGGTACTGACAGTCCACTGTTGACAAGCATCCTAGTCATAAAAATTGTGTCCCAAGACTCGCGGGAGTACTGAGGAGGGATCATCAAACTCTGTCTGGAGGTCTGGGAAGGCTACACAGAAACAAGTGACATGCCAGATGGACCTTGAAAGATAGGTAGGAATTCCTTGGATGGAGAAGGCGCAGCACTAGAAGGACATTTCAAGCAGGGGAAACCTAACATGTAGAGAAACGAAATTACAAAGGGGAGTGATTGGTCTGAAGTTCAGTGATAGGGATTGATTCAAAGTTCAGTGTGTCTGGAGCATGGGGTAGGGAACGGAGTATCAGGGGCCGAGGCTGAAGGGGCAGGTTAGGGCTGAGTGAGGAAATGTATCATATGCCAACCTAAAAGGCTTCGATGTGATTCTGTGGGCAATTGAGAACCAACAGATAAGGGTTTCCCAGAGTGTGCAGACAGAAAACAATCTGATTTTGTCTGGAGTAGGTCCTGGGAATCTGAGATAGAAAAGTTTTTTAATTGTTAGTAATTATTCTCAACTTTATTGAGGCATAATTTATATACAATAAAAGGCACCCATTCGTTTAAGTGTACAGTTCAGTGAGTTTTGACAAATATACACCCATGTAACCAGTACCACCTTAGTCCTGGGCAAATGGGGGTCCTGCTCCATGCCCTGCATCTCAAGGGTGGGGAACTGTGTTTTGCAGCACCTTCCTTACAATTTTCAAAGGTCCCCTTTAGTGCCTAGGAATGGCCAGGGTCAGCAATATCATCAGGGTGGGCTGCCCATAGTACAGAATAAGTTGCAGGTTGGTGGGAGACCAGATCCATGTTTTTCCCCTTCAAGAGACACTTTGAACCTCTAGACCCTTACCACCCCTTCATGCTTGGGGCCCACCAGATACCCCAAGGAACTTCAGGATTCTTACCTATGGGATCATCTATGGGACTCTCATGCTTGGGACCTGGTTCCAGGAGGGCAGCATGGCAAGTGGATTGATCCACTAGCCAATGCAGTATTTCTTTGACACAACTGCATGAAACTGGGCGATCAGAATGGTACCGACACACTGGTTTTGGATGATTCAAATAGTGTCTCTAGACAGGGGCCATGCAAAATGTATTTACCTAGGCTCTGAGCTCCCTAGGAGTGGCCACTGTAAAACCACCACTGCAATCAGGATTTACAACATTTTCCTCCTGGTAAAAAAATTTTCTTGAAGACCTTTGCAATGAATCTCACTCCCACTGTCCATCCCTGATACCACTGTCTTGCTTTCCGTCACTACGGGTTAGTTTTTCCTATTCTAGGATTTCAAATAAATGGAATCATACACTGTTTAGCCTTTTGTGTCTGGCTTCTTTCAGTTAGCATAATACTTTTGAGGTTTTCCATGTTGTAGCACATATCAGTAGTTTGTTCCTTTTTATTGCTGACTATCCATTGTATTAATATACCATTGTATCGACATACCATTGGTCCATTGTATAGATATACCACAATTTATCTATTTACCTGTTGCTGGGCACCTGGGCTGTTTCTAGTTCAGGTTTTTATTTTTTATTTTTTTGATAAATAAAGCTACTTTGAACAAGGCTTTTTGTGGGCATATATTTTAATTTCTCTTGGACAAATACCTAGGAATGGAATTACTGGGCCAAAGGATTGGCTTATGTTTAATTTTATGAGAGACTACTGAATTGATTTCCACCATGGTTGTACCATTTTATACTCAATCAGCAATGTAAGAGAGTTCCCATTGCTTCCACTTGCTATTGTTATTTTTTAAAAAAATTTCAGCCATTCTAATGGGTGTGTATTAGTATCTCATGGTGGCTTTAATTTGCATGTCACTGATAACTAATGATGTTGAGCATCTTTTCATGTGTTTATTGGTCATTTGTATATCATCCTTTGTGAAGTGTCTGTTCTTTAGGTATAATGCACAGACAATAAAATTCACCCATTAAAAGTGTGCAATTCAATGAGTTTTGACAAATGAATACAACCACATAACTAGTACTACCTATCTAGAAGTTTATCAATAGTACTGATCTTTTCAAAGCACCAGCTTTTGGTTTCATTGATTTTCTCTGGGGTTTTTTTTGGCTATTTCATTGATTTCTGCACTTACCTTTATTATTTCCTTCCTTCTACTTACTTTGGGCTTAATTTTCTCTTCGTTTTCTAGCTTCTTAAATTTGAAGCTGAGGTCATTGATGTGAGGCTTTTTTCTTTTCTAATATAGGTATCGAGTACTATAAACATCCCCCTAAGTACTGCTTTAGCGGCGTCTCACAAATTTTTATATGTTATTTTCATTTCTTTCATTTAAAAATACCTTTCAATTCCCTTTTGATTTATACTTTGACCCATGGATTACTTAGAAGTGTGTCATCTAATTGCCAAATAGTTAAGGATTTTCTGACATCTTTTTGTTATTGATTTCTAATTTAATTATGTTGAGGTCAGAGAACATGTTCTCTTTGATTTCAATCCTTTAAAATTTATTGAGACTCATTTCATGGCCCAGCATGTGGTCTAGTCTAGATAATGTTCCATGTGTGCTTGGAGAGGAATGTGGGTGAAGAAGGCAGATGTTGGGTGTAGTCTTCCATTCATGTCTATTAGGTCAATTTGATTGATAGATAGTGTTGTTCAAGTCTTTTACATCGTCATTGGTTTTCTGTTTACTTGTTTTATCAGTTACTGAGAGAGAACTGTTGGACTCTCCACCTATAATTATGATTTTATATATTGTTTCAGTTCTTCAGTTTTGGATTCATGTATTTTGAAACTTGTTATTAGGTACTTACACATTTAAGATTGTTGTATTGTCCTGATGAGGTGACCCTTTTATCATTATAAATGTCTTTATTCTTGGTAATATTCTGTGTCTTGAAGCTTACTTTGAAATTAATATAGCCATCATTAATATATCTTTATTCATCATTTTAGTTTTTTTTAATAAATTTATTTGTTTATTTATTTCTGGCTCCATTGGGTCTTCATTGTTGGGTCTTCGTTGCTGTGTGTGGGCTTTCTCTAGTTGTGGTGAGCGGGGCTACTCTTCGTTGTGGTGCCCGAGCTTCTCATTGCGGTGGCTTCTCTTGTTGCAGAACTTGGGCTCTAGGCGTGTGGGCTTCAGTAGCTGTGGCACACGGGCTCAGTAGTTGTGGCTCACGGGCTCTAGAGTGCAGGCTCAATAGTTGTGGTGCACGGGCTTAGTTGCTCTGTGTGCATGTGGGATCTTCCTGGACCAGGGCTCAAACCCGTGTCCCCTGCATCGGCCAACCACTGTGCCACCAGGGAATTCCCCATCATTTTAGTTTTAACCTGTGTCTTTATACTTAAAAGATGTTTCTTATAGACAGCAAGAAAAAGGCCAATTTTATTTTTAATACAGAAGGATGATCTCTGACTTTTAATTGTCTTGCTTAGAGTACATTTACATTTAATGTAGTTGTTGATATCGCTGGGTTTAGGTCATCCATTTCTCTAATTGTTTTCTATTCTTCCCAACAACTTCATCAACTTTTCCCTTTTTTTCTGCCCTGTTTTGGATTGAGTATTTTCTTTATTTTCAAGTAATTTTAGATTTACAGAAGAGTTGCAAAGATAGTACAGAGTGTTCCTGAATACTTTTTATCCAACCTTCTTTACTGTTAACATCTTGCATGAACATGGTAGTGTATTTATCAAAACTAAGAAATTCACATTGGTACAGTATGATAAACTAGACTACAGACTTTATTTGGATTTTTCCATTAATGCTTTTTCTGTTCCAGGATCCCATCCAGATACCACATTTCAGTTAGTCATCATGTCTCCTTAGGTTCCTCCTGGCTGTGGCAGTTTCTTAGACTTTTCTGGGGTTTGATGACCCGGACAATTTTTAAGAGTACTGGTCAGGTATTTTGTAGACTGTCCCTCAATTTGGGTTTGTCTGATGTTTTCTCTTGATTAGTCTGTGGTTATGGATCTTGGGGAAGAATACCATTGAGGTGGTGTGCCCTTGTTATCCCATTATATCAGGGGGTATGTGACATCAACATGACTTACTGGTGGTGTTAACTTTGATTACTTGGTTTAGGTGGTATTTGTCAGATTTCTCAACTATAAAGCTACTGTTTTTCCCTTTTCAAATTTTATTCATTATATGCAAGTCACTAATTTCAGCCTACACCCAAAGGGAGGGGAGTTAAGCTCCACCTCCTGGAGGGACAAGTATCTAGGAATGATTGAAACCTTTTATATTCTGTGTTATCTACACCATGGGCTGCTTAGCTATAGCTGTATTTTTTGCTTTGTTTTTGTTTTGTTTTGTTTGCAGTTGCTCTAGGGTTTAAAGCAAACATTTTTATCTGAAAAAAACCCCAAAATAATAATTCAAAAAGACACATGCACCCCAATGTTCATAGCAGCATTACTTACAATTGCTAAGATATGGAAGCAACCTAAGTGTCCATCAAGAAATGCATGGATAAAGAAGATGTGGTGTATATATATACAATGGAATACTACTCAGCCATAAAAAATGAAATTTTGCCATTTGCAGCAACATGGGTGCACTTGGAGGGCATCATGCTAAGTGAAATGAGTCAAAGACAAATACTGTATGATATCACATATGTGGAATCTAAAAAATACAACTAAAAAAAATACAACTAACCAGTGAATATAACAAAAAAGAAGCAGACTCACAGATATAGAAAAAAAACTAGTGGTTACCAGTGGGGAGAGAGAAGGAGGCAGGGGCAATACAGGGGTAGGGAAGTAAGAGGTGCAAATTATTAAGTGTAGAATAAGCTACAAGGATGTATTGTATAACATGGGGAATATAGCTAATATTTCATAATAACTATAAGTGGAACATAACCTTTAAAAATTGTGAATCACTATATTGTACAGTTGTAACTTATATAATATTGTACAACTATACTTCGACCAAAAAATAAAATAAAATAAAACAAGCATTTTTTGCTGGAGAGGGTGTGGAGAAAAGAAAACTCTCTTGCCCTGTTGGTGGGAATGTAAATTGATACAGCCACTATGGAGAGCAGTATGAAGGTTCCTTAAAAAACTAAAAATAGAACTACCATACGACCTGGCAATCCCACTACTGGGCATATACCCTGAGAAAACCATAATTCAAAAAGAGTCATGTACCACAATGTTCATTGAAGCACTGTTTACAATAGCCAGGACATGGAAGCAACCTAAGTGTCCATCGACAGATGAATGGATAAAGAAGATGTGGCACATATATACAATGGAATATTCCTCAGCCATAAAAAGGAACGAAATTGAGTTATTTGTAGTAAGGTGGATGGACCTAGAGACTGTCTTACAGAGTGAAGTAAGTCAGAAAGAGAAAAACAAATACCATCTGCTAACACATATATATGGAATCTAAAAAAAAGAAAAAAAATGATCGGAAGAACCTAGGGGCAAAACGGGAATAAAGGTGCACACCTACTAGAGAACGGACTTGAGGATACGGGGTGGGGGAACGGTAAGCTGGGACAAAGTGAGACAGTAGCATGGACATAGATACACTACTAAATGTAAAATAGATAGCTAAGTGGGAAGCAGCCGCATAGCACAGGGAGATCAGCTCGGTGCTTTGTGACCACCTAGAGGGGTGGGATGAGGAGGGTGGGAGGGAGGGAGACGCAAGAGGGAAGAGATATGGGGACATATGTATATGTATAGCTGATTCACTTTGTTGCGGAGCAGAAACTAACACACCATTGTAAAGCAGTTATACTCCAATGAAGATGTTAAAAAACAAAACCAAACCAAAACATAAGCATGTTTAACGTATCACAACCTGTCTTCAAATTGCATTATGTGACTTTATATACAAGTAAGAACCTTAAAACAGCACACTTTGATTTCTCCTGTCCTTTGTAGTATTGTTGTAATACATTTTGCTTCTACATGTATTATAAGCCTCCAAATCCATTATTATTTTTGCTTTAAATAGTCATTTATCTTTTTCAAAATAATTTATTCAGGTGAAATTCACAGAACATAAGATTAACCATTTTAAAGTGAACAATTCAGTAGCATTTAGCAATTATCTTTTTTTTAAATTAATTTATCTATTTATTTTGGCTGCGTTGGGTCTTCATTGCTGCGCGCGGGCTTTCTCTAGTTGCGGCGAGCGGGGGCTACTCTTCGTTGTGGTGCGGGGGCTTCTCATTGCGGTGGCTTCTCTTGTTGCAGAGCACGGGCTCTAGGAGCGCAGGCTTCAGTAGTTGTGGCATGCGAGCTCAGTAGTTGTGGCTCGCAGGCTCTAGAGCGCAGGTTTCAGTAGTTGTGGTGCACAGGCTTAGTTGCTCCGCGGCATGTGGGATCTTCCTGGACCTGGGCTCGAACCACGTCCCTTGCGTTGGTAGGTGGATTCTTAACCCCTGCGCCACCAGGGAAGTCCTTTTTTCCTTTTTTTAAAGGAGTATATTGTTTGGCGGCTGGGTAGAGTGGAGTTGCTGAGTTCAGTTGTGGACATGTGGACCTTGACTTGTCTGTGAGCTGTCCTACTGTAGAGGGCAGTTGGATACGTAAACCTGGGGTTCAGAGGAGAGCTGGTGGCTGAAAAAATAAATGTGGAGTTTATGGCATATACATGGTAAGTAAGGCCATGGGAATGGGTGCGACTGTCCGGGAAGAGTGTGTCCTAAGGGAGAAGAAGGCAGCCCCAGACAGAGTGAACATCCTCATTTCCAGCAGAGAGGTTGGTACTGAGAGAACGGGCCACAGTTCAGGGAAGTCATGATGGGGGAAGAGATAGCAGAGAGTGGGAGCCCTGTTTGTCCTGTCCATGGCAGATAAGCCCTGGGAGGGACTGCCTGGAGGCTCAGGCCCCAGGGATAGGAGTAGGGGGTGCTAGGAGAGAAGTCACCAAGCCCCAGGGCACATTCTGCTGACTTCACTGTTCTTTTGGCTTCTGCCCTGCCCTGCCTGTCTCACCTCCGGGCACTACCACTACCACTAGTACAAAAAAAAGGCAAACTAGGGCAAGCAAAGGCCTAATTGAAATAGAAATAGTTTCTAAACACCAAAGTAGGAGAAAACCTCAACTGGTATTTTGGAGGCGACAGGCAGCAGTTGCCCCTCCGTCTCTGCAGGCCAGCGCTGTCAACTTGGCCCTGCACCCTGCCACTGGGCCCTGCAGGCTGGCCACACTCCAACCAGCCCACACATCTTCACCCCCCGCCTCTGGCACTGGGAACCATGCCAGTGCCTCCCCAGGCGGCCAACCATGTGGCCAAGCCTAGGGAGCAGAGTAGGAGGACTCCGAAGCAACTGGGACATGCAAGGAGAGTCAGGAAGGGGACGACTCTGTGTGGTGGTGCAGGGGATGCCTGAGCCCAGTCCTGGGTGCCCACACTCAGTGGCCTCCCTGACTCTTCTTGCCTAACCTCACTCGTGCTTCTCAGAACTAGTGAACTAGCAATGGTGTCACCACCCAACTATTACCCGAATCCATTCTCTGGGGCCTATTGTTCTTCCATTGGCTCCTGTCTGTCTCCTCAATGGGCTGGGAGCTCTCCCAGGCCAGGGACCTGCTGCAGTCACTGTTTGCTTGGCTTCTCCCCAGTCAACCCATCTTGGGAAAATGCCCCGGGGTACGTTGAAGGGGACCCTTCATCAGCTTCACTGTCAACTTTGCTGTCTACTCAGATACACAGCGTGCTGACTGACTTTTTTTTTTTTTTTTTTTGCGGTACACGGGCCTCTCACTGCTGTGGCCTCTCCCATTGCGGAGCACAGGCTCTGGACGCGCAGGCTCAGCGGCCATGGCTCACGGGCCCAGCTGCTCCGCGGCATGTGGGATCCTCCCGGACTGGGGCACGGACCCGTGTCCCCTGCATCGGCAGGCGAACCCCCAACCACTGCGCCACCAGGGAAGCCCCTGACTGACTTTCGATGTACTGCTGAGTTCTTTTTAACTGGGAGCCTCTTGGGGCATATAAAGTAGGCTCTGGTTCCCCCCAGTGTCGTTTGCATTCAACTTCTCAAGGACACAGCTTTTGGGTAGAGTGAGGTAAAGCTGGATTTCTTTTTTTGAATTAAGATGAATAGCTGGGAGCCCTTCCAGACCATCAGCAATGAGCCCATGCTCAGCCCCTCCCCCAGACTTTCTGGGCTTCAGGGGGCATGTACATCTCTTAGGCTACTCATCTTGACCCACTGGACCTTTGCCTTCTGTCAGTGGGGGTCCTCTGAGAAGCAGACATCAAGATGAGGTTAGGGACTTCCCTGGTGGCACAGTGGTTAAGAATCCACCTGCCAATGCAGGGTACACGGGTTCGAGCCCTGGTCTGGGAAGATGCCACATGCCACAGAGTAACGAAGTCCGTGCGCCACAACTACTGAGCCTGATCTCTAGAGCCCATGAGCCACAACTACTGAAGCCCGCGCGCCTCGAGCCCATGCTCCGCAACAAGAGAAGCCACCACAATGAGAAGCCCACGCACCGCAACGAAGAGTAGCCCCCGCTTGCTGCAACTAGAGAAAGCCTGCGGGCAGCAACAAAGACCCAATGTAGCCAAAAATAAATAAAGAAAGATCTTCGTGAAAATGAAAAATGTTTCTAAAAAAAATAAAGATGAAATTAAATGTACAAGCGATGTATTGGGAGAGACACCTGTGAAGGATGCAGGGAAAGAAGTAAAAGCAGGCAGGGAGTATCTTCCCACTGCAGTGCAGGACTGACACCTGAGAAAGGAGAGGAGGAAGGAAGGAGGCGTGGGTGGGAAATGTCTCAGATCACAGCACAGTTCTGAGAAAATCTAGATTGACGGGAAATCCCTGAGCAAGGTTTGCCTGTTGGAGGAGTCCCATGTCCCAGGGATGGGCTGGGATTGGTGTCCTTGCTGGACTTAGTCCTTGGCTGGGAGTAGCCTGGGGGAAACATGGCCTTGATGTGAACACCACCCATGGATCCCAAAGTGGAGCCCCTTGGGCTGTCGGTGAACGCTGCTCCCTGCAGCAGGTTCTCTCGAAGGGAGCTCTGAGCTGTGCAGTGCATCTCCACGCCCGCCACACCCTCCCTGCAGTCTCCTGGCTTCCCTGCTCTGCCACCTTGCCTGGGACGAGTCCTCACTGGTTTGTTCCCAAGGCAATCATTTCTCCCCTTCCAGCCGAACTCCAGGCCAGACGATCTGCCTGGGCTTCGTAAGGCTCCGCAGCAGGGCCCAGGTCCCCGACCCCTGCCTCGCTGGAGTGCCGCTTGGAGCAGGCTGGGAGTGGGGGCCGCTGGGGAGGGGCTGCGCACTTTGATTCACTCACCGGCCAGGTGGTCAGTGCAGGTGGCAGAGACGTTAACAACAGCTCCCAAAGGAAGGCTGCTGCTGCTTCTCTCCTACCTCTGGAAGGGTAGCCACAATGCCGGCCTGGCTGGTGGTTCCTCCTGGCCCAAGCACCAGGTCTGCTTTGGTGGTGTGCCTCCACGACCTGGTCTAAAGCCTGGGACACAGTGGGTGCCCAATATCTGTTGGTGGAACAAGTGCCTTCTCCTGGTTTTCGCTCCCAGTGATCCCCTTTGCCCTCCACTAGAATCTCAGGTTCATGAGGGCAGGAACTTTGTTTTGTTCCCTGCAATATCCTAGTTCAGAGCCTGCACTCAGCAAAGAGCATCCATTGGGTGCCACAGTCCTATTCCCAGGAGCACAAGAAGGAGGAAAGTGTGGGCCTGGCCCATGAGAGCTCACAGCCTTCTGGGGAAACGCAGCCTCTTAGGCAGCAGATGCGAAGCCAGGATTTACTCTGAAATAGCTAGACATAAGGACCGATTGAAAAGAAAGCTCTAAGCAAGAACATAGGTGACCACAGCTGGTTGGAGAAGACTTTGGCATGGAGGGGGACACTGGAATGACTGAGGTGACAAGAGCTGGCTGGAGACAGCTGCTGCACGTTTCCTTTCTAGGCTTCTTGTTTATGGGGAACACATGTTGTGACTCAGAACTCTGGACACATGGTGTGACCAGGGGCCTGGATGTGGGAAAGTGGGATTGGCCTGGAAAATCCAACAGGACACTTCCTAGTCTCGTGCTGGAACTGCTCATGGTAAGGAACAGCCCAGATGGAGGCCAGTCTCTCTGCTGGGAGCGGGGCCAAGTTCCCAGGCAGTGGGTCTTACCAGTAGGCCTATCTTTGGCTCTCTTGCTGGAGGTTGGCAAAAGCCAAGTGTATCGAGGAAGGAGAAAGACTTCTTGGATGCATGAGAGAGCAGCAGTACACTCTCTGCGCCCAGCTCAGCCTGGCACCCCCAGAGGCACATCCTCGCCATGGCAGCACACCCCTCCAGGTCCTTGAGTCTTGGTCCAACGAGAGAGAACACCTTTACCCATTCATGCATTGCCTTTGGACTCCTAGCCGTCCTCACTGCCAGCTTAAGAGTGTAAGTGCTCAGAGGCGGGTTCCAAGAACCTATCATTCTTTGGGGGAGATTATTCTGTGCAACTTCAGATTTATTGAAGGCTCATAATTGAGAGAGAAGGAATCAATACACAAAAGCTATTCCCCTGAGACGTCTTCAGGGTGTTCTCCCCACTCTAGGAATGTGATTGGCCTGAGCCTTTCACATTCCATCTTAAGAAGGCAGACTAGGGTTGGGGTTCAGATTGAGGCCAGGGTTATTGTTCAATTAGGGCTTAGTCCATGGCTAGGGCTAGAATAAAAGAAAGTGGTCTGCACCGGGGTGAAATCCACAGTCTTGGCCCCCAATGGATCCAATCAACCAAAGTTAACCAGCCCAGACATTTAGATATTGTCTGTTGCTCATAAATGACGCACTAGGACCTGCTTTACAAATCTTTGAGGAAAAGCTCAAAGTTCAAAATTTTAGTTGGAACTAAAGGTATAGCGGTCTCCATGAATGCAAGAGTTATGGGTGGACAAGATTCAGCCATGACTGGCCATGAACGTGGCAGTGGTAATTCTTTCAGGAACTGAGGCTTGGCAGAGAGCAATGTTTGGAGAGACTAGTTACTTTTAAGCTGAGGAAAGAATGGGTTGGTCTGGAGACCCCTAGGGGGTAGGTTCTGAGGGGAACGGATGTGTAGGGACACCATGGTGAGGGTTCCAGCAGACAGTCTTTGGTTTCCTCCTCCTCTTCCTGTTGGCTGACACTGTGTGCTAATTGTGCTTATTCCTTCACAAGCATTATCTTATTTTGTCCACAGGACACCGTACAAGGAAAGTCTGATATCATCCCATTTTACAGATGAGGAAACTGAGGCTGAAGAATGTTAGATAACTAGTCTACAAGTTCAGAATGGGGTAGGAGTGGGACCCAGGTCTGTCTGACTCCAGAGACTGTATTACTGCCATCTTCTGCTGACTCAAGTTTTTCCTGGGGTCTAGGCTTGCTGTGGGTGCCCAGGGGACAGGTGGGCACCCGAGATCTTGATTCTCCTAATGCAAAACTGCCCCAAGCATGACTCATTCATAACACCTTTCTGTCCAGTGCCCCTACAGCTCTGCTCCCCTGGAACCCTTTGGTTCTCCTGGACCTCCTCGGAATTCTGCCAGGCCCGCGTGGGCAGGAGCTCGCTCCTTGGGGCATGTGCTGTCTCTACAGACTCACCCCCAAATGACTGGGGTGAGGCCATCCCCCAAGCCCAGCCGCTTCCCGCCCCTCTGCCTCCCTCAGCCCTACTGTTCTCTGCAGCCTTCCTGCCTCCTGATAACTGTGGGAGGATCTGCAGCTTGTGTATGAGGTTAGCTGGCCCCTGTCCAGGCTGAGTTTCACTTGGTTATTTCCTAGCCATATTCCTAACCTCGCAGGCCCTCTAGAGACTCGATCTCAGTCTTGGCTCACTCTGAGCGGTCAGTTTTTAGCTTATCTGTGGATTTCATTAGTGTGCTGTTTATCGGCATCTTACAAAGTTTCTAATGAAGGTGTTCCTGGAGACTGAGCCTGGGGTTGGTCACTCGGGGTGGTCAGAGTTTGGTGTTAATGAGGCCGAGCACGTGGGTCCAGGCTGCATCAAGCCCAGTAAGCCACAGGCTGGGGCTGATCCCAGACCCCGTTTCAGATTCAGGTTGAGTCCTACCCACAGGCCGGCTCTGGGGGTCTGAACTCGGGGTGGCAGTGGGCATGGAAAGTCATACGAATAAATAAGCCAAGGTACTTGCAGAGACGCTGGCTTAGAAGTTTGTCCCAGGTGTCTACCTCCTCCCTCACCTCCCTGACATCCTCAGCACAGGCTTTAACTCAGACCTGTGCCCTCCTGCACTGGGAAGATGGCGTAGTAATGGCGTGCGGAAGGGAGCTGGCCCGGACCCCCCTCCCCACCCTTGCACTGGCCCGGGCCTGGACACAGTGTCATGGTGTCTCATTGCAGGTGGTGCAGGTGAGGGGTGCAGGCAGGCCTGCATGGGGGCTTTCTTCTCTGCACCTCCTTCTCCTCATCCCACCTGAACTGACCCAAACTGGTCCCTCGAGGAGTACAGATGGCCAACCTGTTGTGTCGCTGGCTCCTCTGGTTGGAAAGGGTCACGTTTGCCTCATATCCAAGACGGCACAGGAAAGAGGGACTGAAACCAGGTGACTGTGTTGCCCCGTGGGCCCAGCCATCTCTGCTCCAGTGGTGGAAATGGCTGCGCCGGCACTGAGGGGCCACAAACCCTCTCCTGGACCCTCTGGGCTGATTTACAAGGCCCTGAAGGGTGAAGCCTGTGGCTGGAAAACAGTGACAAGCACCCGGGCTGCTGGAGGGCTGGGTCCACACTGTTGCCCTCGTTAGCCTGGGGTTCTCTGCTAACTAATCAAAGGGACCCTGCATTCTGGGATGGTAACTCTATTTTGCAGCCTCTGCAAGTGTGTAGACTATGCCTTCTATTCTGCTGATGATTTTTCTATTATTTTTCCTCTCTGCCTCCTCCCTCTGCCCATAGCAGGGCCTGAGTATAAGGGAGACAGATACCAGAGGCCGAAGGCCACTCCACCAAGGGCCGGTCAGCCTCGCCTTTGCCTCATCTGTGCTGCCAGGCTGCTGCATCACAGGTGGGGGTAGTGCCTATGTGCAACATGATGAGTGCTATGGACTGCATGTTTGTGTCCCCTTGAAATTCATACGTTAAAACTCTAATCCCCAGTGTGATGTTATTAGGAGGTGGGGCCTTTTGGTGATGATTAGGTCATGAGGATGAAGCCCTCATGAATGGGATTAGTGCCCTTATAAGAGACAGAAGGGAGCTTGCTTCTTGTTTCTCTCTCTGCTCTCTGCTATGCGAGGGTACAGCGAGAAGACAGCCAACTGCAAACTAGGGACGAGACCTTCACTAAGAACTAGACCATGATGGCGCCGTGACCTTGAATTTCCAGCCTCCAGAACTGTGAGGAAAAAATATTGTTGTTTAAGCCACCCAGCCTCTGGTGTTCTGTAATAGTAGCCTGTACTGATTAAACTAGAAGTCTTCACAAAGGAAGTGATTCCTGGCCAGGGGTTGAAGGGCCAATAGTTTTTCCAGATGGGCAAAAGGAGGAGGGCGATGCTGGGGGATGCATGAAGAGCACGAGGAGAGGCGCAAAAGCAAGAGTAGCTGAATGGGCTTGGGAACCTGCAGCTATTTCAGCATAGCTGTTTGACTTTTGCCTCGCAGTGCCTGGCACCTGGCTGGTGCTCAGGAGACGTTAGGTGAATGAATCCACCTCCATGACCCTGGGGTACCATATGCATCTGTAGGACTTCTGGTCCTGTGTCCCCTGCTAGACTGCAAGCTGGTTGAGGGTGGGTCTGTGAGAGAAAAGTGAACGCTCAGGGTGATGCAGAGGGTTGAGCAATGAATTGGTCTAGAACCCAGCTCTCCTGACCCCCAGCTCACTGATCTTTTCACTCCACCTACTTCCCTCTCAGTCAACACCCATCTCTCCCTTCCGCAGCCCCTTCAGCGCTTTCAGGCAGAGCCATGCACTCTCACATGACTCCTCACCTCTCTTGTCTTGCACATGAGCTGTTTCTAGTGTGTTCCACCTGTCTCTCTTCTTTTCTGTGTTCTCTACTGCGAGCTACATATTTCCCAAGCCACACTCTTTCCTCTTTCCCCAAGAGCTTTGTGGGCTCATTTTTCAAGGGCTGGCTGACCCGAACTTAGGAGTTCCTTAACTTTCCATGTACACACCTGTGGCCCTGTCCATGCCATGTGCAGGGAAATCACCATAGTAAAGAACCTCCACCATCCCCTCCTTTGGGAAGTTTGCAGCCGGGTCAGGGAGGGAAAATGGCCCCAAACATAGTATAAAGGTGGATCTCTGTTATTTTGTTAGTGTGTTCCTAAAATGTGCGTGGGAGTGGAATACCCCATTTGATGCACTGGGAAAAAATCACTAGTTGAGGAAGTCTGATGGTGAAATTTTTTAAACTAATGACATTGAATTTATTTATTTCATTTCTCCATGGCATCTTTTGCTTATTAGGGTCTGAGTCTATTCACTTACCAATTATCTAAGAAAAATCCGTCCATCCTAATGAATCCGTACATCTAAGTGAATTCCAATATGGAGAAAAGTAAGTACACACTAATTTATAAAAAGGGATACATGTATTTTATTTGCAGTAACTTCTTTTTCAAAATGAAAGACTCACACCCTAACAAACCCAATGTGTTATACTAGGACTAGAAGCTGAATACGATTAAAGGAAGTTCTTACAGTTCTCGTCCAACAGATGGTTATGGAAGTGTGTTTAGATTTGTATTTAAATGTCATTGGGGCCCACCACCTAGTTTCTCCAATGGAATCCATCCATAGGGTGCAGGGAATCAGATAGGCTGTCTTTTGAATCCACTTCTGCTTCTTACTGAGTGACCTCAGGCAAGTGACCTAGCTTCTCTTTTCTTTTTTTTTTTTTTTTTATATTTATTTATTGATTGATTGGCTGTGCTGGGTCTTAGTCACGGCATGCGGGATCTTCGTTGCCGAGTATGGGATCTTTAGTTGTGGCATGTGGAATCTAGTTCCCTGACCAGGGATCAAACCTGGGCCCCCTGCATTGGGAGCACAGAGTCTTAGCCACTGGACCACCAGGGAAGTCCCAGTGACCTAGCTTTTCTGGTCCTCAATTTCCTTAGCTATAAAATGGGGACAATCAAAGCAAGTGCCTTGCAGGGTTGTGATTCAGATGAAATGTGATGAACATCAAGAGTGTGGGTCATCTGAACTAGGTGAAGGAAGGGACTGTGAGAGAGGGAAGCAGCTCCCTCCTAAGGTGACCCTGAAGCATAAATCCATTACGCTAAGGGCGAGTTCTCCCCACCATGCACCCACAGTGGAAATGATTTTACCATTCCGAGGCAGGGTGGGGGTGGGGAGCCAGCAAGGCACATGTGGGTTTCAGCAGGTCATCGACAGATTCTCCCATGACACCTCTATGGGCAAGGTGTCCATTGGGGCTGGATGATAAGCATAATCATAAGTATTAGCAAGAGCTTGCTTGAGGAGCTCATGCACTTAAGGTAGATGGGACTCCCCTGGTCACGCAGTGGTTAAGAATCCGCCTGCCAATGCAGGGGACATGGGTTCGATCCCTGGGCCAGGAAGATCCCACGTGTCGCGGAGCAACTAAGCCCGTGCGCCACAACTTCTGAGCCCGCGTGCCACGACTACTGAGCCTGCGTGCCACAGCTGCTGGGGCCCGCGCACCTAGAGCCCGTGCTCCGCAACAAGAGACGCCACCAAAGTGAGAAGCCCGTGCACCGCAACGAAGAGTAGCCTCCGCTCGCCGCAACTAGAGAAAGCCCACACACAGCAATGAAGACCCAATGCAGCCAAAAAAAAAAAGGAATGATAAAGACACAGATGACATTCAAACCTGGAAGGTTTCTGGAGTAGATGATGATGACCTCCCTCCTTTCCCCATCCCGGCCTAGCTGAGGTCACCTGCAGCTGTACCGGAAGGTTCTTTCCAACGTGCCCGGCTTCCGACTTCCAGCGCCTGAATCTTCTCTGCTGGAGGGAGGGAGGGCTTTTCTCCAGCACCGGGGCACTTGCCCAGCCCTGACACTGGAACCTGACCCCAGGGCAACCTTCAAATGATGGGGAATGTGAATTGGTGGGAAAATGCTCTAGCCGCCCCCCCATCCCAGCTATCCAGTGGGACAGTTCTGAGGAGTGTCCCCACCCTTTCTCAGCCAGTCCCCAGCAGGATGGAGCCCTGGTTATGCCTGGGACCACCTGCTGTTTAATGCCCTCTTCATGGCTTCTCGTCCTTTCCTTACTTTCCCTATTTCTGCATGAGTTCTTCTCGTGACCACCTCCCCAGTAAACTCCCTAAGCCCCAGTACTTGTCTCTGGGTCTGCTTTTGAGGGAAGCCCAAACTAAAACACTTTTTCTATCTTCTACAGTTCACAAGAGAGCCAGGTGGGCAGGGAGACAGGAGCGTGAGAAAAGCTCACTACAAAAGAAATAGAATAAGCCCACCGGACATTTGTTTTCCAAGCACTTTCTTTCACCTACATCCTTGTTATTCAAAGCACAGAGGAGCGGCCAAGGCATCACCTGGGAGCTCTGGAGAAATGCAGACCCACCCCAGGCTGGCTGAATCCGAATCTGCATTTTAACGAGATCCCCAGGTGGTTTGTGTGCCCAGTCTAGTTTGAGAAGCCGTGTACATTATCCTCCTCGACTCTCATGAAGACCCTATGACAAAGTGTTACCATTTGTAGTAAGTTCAATAGTGTCCCCCAAAATTCATGTCCACCCAGAACTTTAGAATGTGATCTTATTTGGACTTAGGGTCTTTGCAGATGTAATTAGTTAAGATGAGGTCATACTAGAGCAGGTGGACCCTGAATTCGATGACTGGTGTCCACATAAGTAGAGGAAAGGACGCACAGAGACACACACTCAGAAGAAGGGCAAGTGGCAGAGATTGGAGTTTCGCTGCCAGAAGCTAAGGAACACCAGGAGCTACTGGGAGCTGGAAGAGGCAAGGAAGGATCGTCACTAGAGCCTCTGGAGGGAGTTGTCTGCCCAGCAGACAACTCGATTTTGAACTTCTAGCCTCCAGAGCTGTAAGAGAATACGTTTCTGTTATTTTAAGCCACCAAGTTTATGGTACTTCATTACAGCAGCCCTAGGAAACCAATAGAATATTATTCCCGATTTCACAGCCACGAAAGTGGCTAAGTCAGGACTTGACCTAGGCACAGTTTGTGTTGCTGCTTCAACGCCCCGTGGTGGGTGCCGGGCCTGGGGGGACTCCGGGAGCATTTCAAGGGCCCTGTTCTTAGCCCTGCCCTATGTTGTTATCCAGGACTTGGAAGCAGGCACGGGGACACGTGGCTCAGGTGTGCAGGTGACACGAGGCTGGGAGAGATGGCTGAATGGGGACTCAGGAAGATTTAGACAGGTTTAGAACAAGGGCCCCGACACCAGATGATGGAACCCCACCGGGTTGAGAGGAAAGCTCAACGCTTAGGTTACAAAGAACAACCGTACAGAAACAGGATGGGGAGAGCTAACTTGACAGATGTTCTGATGGAAACAAAAATTAGGGCAGGCGTGTGGGTGGTTTAAGTGACCTCAAGCTCAGCTGGAGCTGAGAGTGTGATGCACTTGGAGCAGGACCATGGCCTTCGGCTGCATCAATAGAAGTGGGATGCCTTCCCTTCCCCCAACGAGCAGGGACAGCATCTTCTGCTTCTGCTTTGTGCTGCTCTCACCACCCCTGGAGGACTGGGTCAAGGCAGGGGTACCACTTTTTTTTTTTTTTTTTTTTTTTGCAGTACGCGGGCCTCTCACGGCCGTGGCCTCTCCCACTGTGGAGCACAGTCTCTGGACGTGCAGGCTCAGTGGCCATGGCTCACGGGTCCAGCCGCTCCGCGGCATGTGGGATCTTCCCGGACCGGGGCACGAACCCGTGTCCCCTGCATCGGCAGGCGGACTCTCAACCACTGCGCCACCAGGGAAGCCCAGGGGTATCACTTTTTAAAGAGGACTTCAAACTAGAGAGTGTTTGTGGGGCAACCAGAATGGTGGAGATTCAAAAATAAAACGGTGATAAGAGCTGCCATATATTGAATGCTCCCTATGTGCCAGACACTGGGCTAGGTGAGTAAGACAGACACTATCCCTGCCCCGGGGAAGCTTACAGCCTGCTGGCCAATAAACCCGGATAAATACATGTATTTATTTAGAAACCTACACATGCTGCAGAGGAGTGTGGGGTGCTCTGAGACCACTAACCCAGAGAACCTGACCCAGACTGGGGATCCGGGTTTTCATCTTTGGACCAATATATGAAGGCTGACTAAGTGTTACCCAGGGGACCATGATACCTTTGAAATAGAGCACAGCAGGTTCAAAGGCCCTGGAGCATATTTGAAGAATAGGGAGAAGGGACGTGACTTGCTTAGGTGAGGGTCTTGGAAACATCATTTTGGCTGCATTGTGAGGAACGGATTGGAGAGAGGCAAGAGTGGAGACCAGCCAGGAGAGGGTTGGGGCCAGCCTGTGTTAGTTTCCTATTGCCGCTGTAACAAATCACCACAAACTTAGTGGCTTACAGCAACACAAATGTCTCCTCTTACAGTTCTGGAGGCCAGAAGTCTGAAATGGGTCTCACTGGGCTAAAATCAAGGTGTCAGCAGGGCTGTGTTCTTCCGGAGGTTCCAGGGAGAATCCGTTTCCTCTGCCTTTTCTTGCTTCTAGAGGCTCATGATGCCTTTCCATCTTCTAAGCCAGCAATGGCCAATCGAGACTTTCTTATGTCCCATCAATTCTGAATCTAACTCTTCTGCCTCCCTCTTTCACTTCTAAGGATCCTCATTATATTAGGACCATCCACATAATCTGGGATAATTCTCTAACCTCCCTGTTTTTTTTTTTTTAACATCTTTATTGGAGTATAATTGCTTTCCAATGTTGTGTTAGTTTCTGTTGTATAACAAAGTGAATCAGCTATACATATACATACATCCCCATATCCCCTCCCTCTTGTGTTTCCCTCCCTCTCACCCTCCTTATCCCACCCCTCTAGGCGGTCACAAAGCACCGAGCTGATCTCCCTGTGCTATGCGGCTGCTTCCCACTAGCTATCTACTTTACATTTGGTAGTGTATATATGTCCATGCCACTCTCTCACTTCGTACCAGCTTACCCTTCCCCCTCCCCATGTCCTCAAGTTCATTCTCTACGTCTGTGTCTTTATACCTGTCCTGCCCCTAGTTTCATTAGAACCGCTATTTTTTTTTTTAGATTCCATATATATGTGTTAGCATACGTTATTTGTTTTTCTTTTTCTGACTTACTTCACTCTGTATGACAGACTCTAGGTCCATCCACCTCACTACAAATGACTCAATTTTGTTTCTTTTTATGGCTGAGTAATATTTCATTGTATATATGTGCCACATCTTTATCCATTCATCTGTCGACGGACACTTAGGTTGCTTCCATGTCCTGGCTATTGTAAATAGAGCTGCAATGAACATTTTGGTACATGACTCTTTTTGAATTTTGGTTTTCTCAGGGTATATGCCTAGTAGTGGGATTGCTGGGTCATATGGTAGTTCTATCTGTAGTTTTTTAAGAAACCTCCATACTGTTCTCCATAGTGGGCTGTACCAATTCACATTCCCGCCAGCAGTGCAAGAGTGTTCCCTTTTCTCCACACCCTCTCCAGCATTTATCGTTTCTAGATTTTTTGATGATGGCCCTACTGACCAGTGTGAGATGATATCTCATTGTAGTTTTGATTTGCATTTCTCTAATGATTAATGACATTGAGCATTCTTTCATGTGTTTGTTGGCAGTCTGTATATCTTCTTTGGAGAAATGTCTATTTAGGTCTTCTGCCCATTTTTGGACTGGGTTGTTTGTTTTTTTGATATTGAGCTGCATGAGCTGCTTGTATATTTTGGAGATTAATCCTTTGTCAGTTGCTTTGTTTGCAAATATTTTCTCCCAGTCTGAGGGTTGTCTTTTTGTTTATGGTTTCCTTTGCTGTGCAAAAGCTTTTAAATTTCATTAGGTCCCATTTGTTTATTTTTGTTTTTATTTCCATGTTTCTAGGAGGTGGGTCAAAAAGGATCTTGCTGTGATTTATGTCATAGAGTGTTCTGCCTATGTTTTCCTCTAAGAACTTGTCTTGTTTAACATACAGTATGTACAGTTTTGAAGCATATTTTAAATTAATAATTACATTGTGAGTTTTTATTTCTATTATGAATTATTGGAAGTCTCAAGCCACTTATTTAATGCTTAGATATACATTGTAATTCCTTGAGGCAGTAAACAGTCAATGATCTTAATTTTTATTATGTAACATTTTACCTACAACTTATAAGATAGAATTTGGACTCAATTTTCAATCAAAATAAACTTATAAAATGTTTCTCTTTAATAGTTTCAGGATCTAAGACATTGATAAATGTTACGGACTAGGTCTAAGACCTACCTCCAAATTACTACTGTATTATCTGGCCACACACTTTAGGTTCAGCCCTCAAATTATTTATCAAAAGCTCCTTCTCAGTTTTATTGATCACTTTTCTAGGTTTTGGTTTCTTACATATGACTTTCGTGGATATAGAGCCACCTAGTTTCTTTGGTGGCAGACTCTTTTCTCTACCATCCCTCTGTGCCATGCTTCCCAATAAAGTGTCCTTTCTAATTTATTGGCTTCTAGAAGCTTGGGAAGGTTCAGTGGAACTCTCATTTGACTGAGACTCAAAAGTTTTCTCTGGGACTCTTGGATTTTTAAAATGTGTCTGGAGCTACTGCCCAGGGTGATAACCTCCCTGTTTTAAAGTCAGCTGATTAGCAACTGTAATTCCCCCTTGCCACATGACATAACACATTCACAGGTTCTGGGGATGAGGGTGTGGATACCTTCAGGGGGCCATTATTCTGCCGACCACGCATCCTGATTTACATATATCACCTCATTCATCCCCCATGCCCCCTCCTGTGAGGTTGGTACTATCAGTCCCTTTTTATGGACAGGACACTGAAGCTCACAGAGGTGATCTGCGTAAAGTCACACAGCTGGGAAGTGGCAGAGTCCAGAGTCAGATTCCAGGCTGATACTGCAGATCCTGTGATCTTAGCCCCTGCGCCGTGTTGCCTGTCCATGTGGAGGGCACAGGGGAGCCGACTTCCAGTGTGTAATGGACTGGCTCTTACTGCGACACAGAGCCAAGTTCTGGGTGACTCTGGAATGCAGAACCAGATCAATAGTTACAAGGAGGTAAGTTCTAAGTTTTAGTGACTCAGAATGTTCGAACTGGAGGGGACCTGAAAGGTCATGGTGTCCATTTTCTTCTAAGGAAACCAAAGCCCAGAGAAGGGAAGTAATCCACCCAAGGCCACACAGCTAATTAGTTGCCTAATAAGGAACTTTCTATCACAGTTCTCCCAGCAGTGGTATGGGCTGCAGTATTAAGTGAGGGGATCCTTGTCACCAGAGGGGGCTGAGCCTCTGACGGGGGCCCTGTGCTGGGCACAGGCATTGCTGGCTATTGTGAAGCATGTGAGAGTAATTGGTTAACCACAAAATGCAAAGGTTTGTGAATAATTTACTCCTTTTAATAAGTTAGAGCAGTTCTTCCTACAAGAGTATCAGTCTCACCCATTTGTCCTCTGGTATAAGGTTTATTAAAAGTTGGGCTTTTATTTTTTTTCTTTTTGCGGTACGTGGGCCTCTCACTGTTGTGGCTTCTCCCGCTGCGGAGCACAGGCTCCGGTCGCGCAGGCTCAGCGGCCATGGCTCATGGGCCCAGCCGCTCCGCGGCATGTGGGATCTTCCCGGACGAGGGCACGAACCCGCGTCCCCTGCATCGGCAGGCAGACTCTCAACCACTGCGCCACCAGGGAAACCCTAAAAGTTGGGCTTATCAAGGCACAATCTACATACATTAAGAGTCACCCTTTTAAGAGTATCACTCAATGAGTTTTAGCAAATATATACAGTCATACAACCACCACAGCATTCCACATAGGAAAGGTTTCCATCACCTCAAGAAGTCCAAATGTTTCTGTGCCTCCCCTTTCGTTTTTCTCCACTTTGTTCTTTATCTTTTTTTTTTAATTGAAGTATAGTGGATTTACAATGTTGTGTTAGTTTCAGGTGTACAGCAAAGTGATTCATATATATATATATATATATACATTCTTTTTCAGATTCTTTTCCCTTATAGGTTATTACAAAATATTGAGTATAGGTCCTTGTACTATACAGTAGCCCTTGTTGGTTATGTTTTATATGCCTCCCCTTTCTTGTTTATTTTCAAATAAACAAAGTTATTTTCAAACAATCGCAGACTCACAAGAAGTTGCAAAAACAGGACATGTATCCTTCACGCAGCTGTCCCCAGCGACAACATCTTACATAACCATAGCACAACATCAAGTCCAGGGAAATGATATCAGTACAACATCATCAGCTGGACTGCAGACCTAACTCAGATTTCAGGAGTGTTTCCATGCACGCATTCGTGTGTGCATGTTTTTGTGTATAGTTCGATTCAGTTTTATCACCTGTATAGTTTTGCATAACCACCACCAGAAAGGAGCTGCCTGGTGCCACTTCCTCAGAGTCGTATGCAACCCCTGCCCCTGGCGATCATGAATCGGTTTCTGTGCCCCTTTTCATAAGCTTTTTGTTAAATTGCATTTTTCATTAGAAACGAAATTGGCAAATGAATTCACATTGGAAAAGTCCAAACTCTGCAGGTATTGTGGAAGATCTCCTTGAGACTTCCTTTTCATACCAGACCCTTCCTGGACGGTAAGCACTGTTAGGGTTTTGGGTATCCTAAGCTTTCGTCTCTGCAGCTGCACACCATGATGGTTAATTTCACGTGTCAACTGGACTGGGCCACTGGGTGCCCAGATTAAATATGATTTCTGAGTGTGTCTGTGAGGGTGTCTCAGGATAAGATTGGCATTTGAATCGATGGACTCAATAAAGCAGATCACACTCCCCAGTGTGGATGGGCACCACCCAATCTGTAGAAGACCTGAATAGAACAAAAAGCAGAGGAAGAGACAATTTGTCCTCTTCCTGCCTGCCCGCTTGAGCTGGGACATTGTTTTTCTTCTGTCCTGGGACTTGGACTTAGGCCATCAGCTCCCCTAGTTCCTCAGGTCTTCTAGCTCGGCCTGGAATTACACCACTAGCTTTCCTGGGCCTCCAGCTTGCAGATGGCAGGTCGCGGGGCTTCTCGGCCTCTGTGATTGTATGAGCCAATTCCTCACAAGAAACATATATCTACATCCAGATAGGTAGATAGATAGATAGGTAGGTATCTACTATTGGTTCTATTTCTCTGGAAAACACTAACACACATGCAGAATACACATTACATGCACATGTACTATACCATAAAAATATAGAGTTGTATGTGTGTGTTTAACCTATATATTGCATCATACACGTTGTATGAAAAATATATATTGTATGAAAAAAACCCACAGCTGGGTGTTTTCACTTTAACTATATATCTTGGGTTACTTTCTATATCCACACATTTTTAAGGCCTACTGCATTAAAAGAAAAATCTCTGCATAGCATTCTGTACTATGGTGTCCCATTACTGATTTAACCAATCCCCCACTGGTGGGCATTTAGATTGCTTTTGGTGTTTGCCTATTACAAACAATGTTGCAATGACCAGCCTCTGTGCACACGTGCAAGTCCTTCTCATAAGCTGAGAGAAGTGATATGCTTTCTAGAGTGGAAGACGATAAAGTTCCAGCTGACAGAGAATTGCCCCAAACCCTGGAGTGGCAGTGGGTCCCCCGTGTGAAAGGCATCCGGGACAGTTCATTTTGGAGGCTGATGACGGCTGGGCTGGAGGATTTGGGCAGTGCCTTTTAGCTCCAAGCGTTTGAGGTTCTCTGGCTGAGCCATCTCATGGCCAGAATTGCCTCTCTGGTCTGCTAACTCCTGGGCCCACACTCTACCTAAGCCAGCTCTTAGGTCCCATGAGGTGAAGGAGCCTAGGGGGCCCCCTTTATTTGGGGGAAACCATGTATTGTTTTGATGAAGGCTGTTCCAACTTAATACTTCCCAGCCCCAGAGAGACCACAAGCCACCCCTGGCCAAAAGATATGATGGAGCCAACAAATAACCAAGCTCTTCTCCAGCAGCAGGGGTGGTGATAGGTTCATTTTCTTCTAAGGAAACTAAGGCCCAGAGAGGGCAAGTAATTCACCCAAGGCCACACAGCTCAATTAGTAGCCTAACAAAGAACTTTCTAACTAGAGGGTGTAGGGAGTACCTCTTTCCAGACCGTGTATGCGCCATAGGAGGTGTGTTGGAGCAGCTCTGTGTCTAACCCTTTGCTCAGCCTCCACTCCTATCCAAGATGAGCCGTTCAGAAACTGAGGAATGGTCATATTGCAAAGCCCCGCCTGCCTGAATCCCACCATGCGTGCCTAGGGAAAGGCTGCTTGCCAATACCTCCTCCATAACCATTCACCCACCAACTTACCCGTTCCCCGGGGCCTACCTGCTGGTGAGGAAGGAAGTGGTAGCTGAGAGAAGAAACAAATATAAGAATTGTTAGCATTTCACGAGCATTTTCTGCTCTCAGAGGGTCTTCCCATCTCCTTATCTGCTCATCACGCAGGTAGGAAGGGCAAGCTCTAGGTCTCATATTGCTCAAGTGGGGAAACTGAGGCCTGCTGAGAGAGTGAAGGCTTTGCGTCAGGTCACGCATGCATCAAATTGGCCAGAGAGCTGGTGCAAGGACGCTGGTTTCCTGATTCCCAACCGAAGGCTCTTGTTGACACAGTTTACTTCCACCCCCTTGCCTGACACCAAGGCCTCGTGCTCAGAGCCGGGTCAGCTCCTGCGCTCATCTCAGAAGAGACGCTGCACTGTGATAACGGCTCCGTCTGCCCTGCCCTTTCTGGCCGGATGCCATGTGAATGTGAACCTGAGGCTCTGTGACCCTGGAAGAATGAGGACAGTTCAGCCAACAGAATCCAGATGCCTAGGGCTCCCATGTGGTAAGCATGTAAGCGTCTGTATCCTTTGGATGGGGGAAACTGCTGCTCGTGGGGCTCCTGGGGCTCTTTAGGGAACTTTAAGGAAGGGGCTGGAGAAGAGAGGAGAGCGCCCTGGGCAGGGGCCTGGGGCATCCAAAGTACAAAAGCACGACGGCAGAAAGCTTGTCTGAAGGGCTTGGAGGAGCCCTGCTGGCTGAAGTGGAAGGTTCATGTGAGGGAAAAGTGGGAAGAAAGACTGAGGTGGCAGGCAGTATTTTCCAAAGATGGCTGCAAAAATATCTCCTGTCCCGCATGTGCTTCTACCTTTGACACTGGCCTCATGGAGATGTAGGGGCTATCTATGGTCCTTCCCCCCAAAGCTGGGCAGACTTGTGACCATGGTAGAGGTGAAGCTAGGTGACTTTGGAGGCTAGGTCATAAAAGGAGATATGGCTTCCACCGTGCTTGCTGGAACACTCACTCTTGAAGACCTGAGCTACCCTGTGATTTGCTCAACCGCCACCATACTGTGAGGAAGTCCTAAATAACTCACATGGAGAGATCACATGAAGAGTCTCGGAGACTACGTGAAGAGAGGGATGTCTGGCCTGTCCGCAGTTGCTCTGTCATCTACCGTTCCAGCTCCAGTCACTTTCTAACTGCAGCCTTAAGAGGGACCCTGAGCCGCCCAGCTGATCCCTTCCAAATTCCTGACCCACAGAAACTATGACACACAGTAAGATAACGGCTGTTGTCTTAAGCCACCACGGTTTGGGGTGATCTGTACACAGCAACAGACAAATGAGGTTGGTTAAAGCAGAGTAGTGTTGTGCAAAGAGCGCTAATTTGGGAGTCAGGAGACATGGCTTCCTGGGTCTAGCCTTGCTAGTAACTTGCCGTGTGGCCTTGGCCAGGAAGTTCTCTCTGGGCCTCAATTTCATTATTTGTAAAAACAAGAGGTTAGAATAAAATGATTTAGAAAACCGTTTTAGTTCTAAAATTTCCTTTGTGGTGATAAGCCTCAGAGAAGTTGGAAGTTGATCCTTTAGCGATGGGGAATCATTGAGCAGAAGACATGCTGAGAGAGTGTTCTAGAGATAAGAATGTGTGGATGAAGACAGAGCTGGGAAATCCTCCTTCCTCTTTCTCAGCCCAGTGGAAGGTGGGCACTGAGGTGATGAGAAACCCCCAAGCAGATACCCGACGGGAGGACGAGGGAGGGGGAGGCTGGGTAAGTCAGAGGCAGGCAGTCTACTGGCCAGATTCAGAGCCAAACCCTGCAAGGGTGCCCAGGAGTCCCCTCCCATTTGGGGAAAGGACCCCTCCAGCCCTTTCCACCTCAGACCTATCCATCTCCATCTGTCTGAAGGAGCATCTAGTTATGAAATCTCTCTCTCCTCCGAGTGGGATATTTTATGCTTTCCCACTTCTGGAACAAACCCACAAGGCTCATCACTTTGCTCAAATGGAGCTGAGATTAGACTCTAGCCTTGTGTCCACTGCTCGGATGTCAGGGCCTCTAGCAGTAATCACCACAGGTAGCTCAGTGCAGGGGAAGAGCCCGGCCAAATGTTTTCAGTGACTTCCTTTAGGCCCTTTTGGGGTCTGTGCAAGAACACCTGCCCCTGGGCCCTGTTCTAGGGTCTTGAGCTGTGGGGAATTGGGGTTCTATGACGCTCCCACTGCAATGGTCTCTCCAGGCTGCCATTTCCGTAAGGCAGAGGTAGCCCTCGCTCTTGGCCTGGGATGGTCTCTTGGGAAAACAATGGGCAGGCTGGTGCCAGTGGGGATGGGGAAGGTTTGCTTCTTAGCAACAAAGGGAGCATTTGAATGGAAGAGAAGCCCGGGGGCCCTCTGGGACTGTCTCAGTTGGTTATTTCTCTCTGCTCCTAGACGACTTCAGGCAGCTTGGGGACCTGGACTCCCTTTGCCTGTAGCCTGTGGCTAACACCTCCCCCAGAGTGAAGGGGGGGGAACCGCATTTCTGCAGCCCTCTGGTGGAGGAGCTGGCCTTTTCCACACCAGCACTGCCAAAGGCTCACAGGTTATTAAGAGAGTTGCACAAACTGGAAGGTCGCAGCTGGGGAGGGGTCGGAAGAAGAGTGTTGGGAGAGCAGAGCTGTCTGAAACAGGCTCTGCTGCTGGCCGGGGGCAGGGCTGAACGCTGTCTCGTCTGGAGGGAGGTCAAGGACACAGCTGGAGCCTATTTGTAGCCCCCTCCCTCTTACAGCCCCCTGATAATAGCTCCAACACTTGCTGAGCCCTTAGTACGAGTCAGATACTGTTCTCAGCCTTTCCCATGGATCATCTCATTTAATCCTTCACAACAGTCCTATGAGGTAGGTCTATTATTATCTCTATTTTAGAGATTAAATAATAATAATTTTAAAACACCCTGAGGCACACAGAGGTTAAGTAAGCTAGTAGTGGCTCAGCCGGGATTATGAACTCAGACAGTTTAGCTCAGGAGGGCGAAACTGACCGCTGGGCCTTGCTGCCTGTCACGTGACAGGCCGGCTACACGGTCGCACCCTCTGGGGCAGCCCTCTGAGGTGTCCTTTCAAGGCTGGCCCTCTTGGGGCCTTCCTCATGCTCTGAACATTACCATAGCCACAGCGTACTGAGCGCTCACGTGCACCACGGATTGTGCTAAGCACTTTACACGGCTTATGTTTATAATGCTCACAACGACCCTGTGCAATAGGTATTAGCTGCTGTTTCCATTCTACAAGGTGTGGAAACCCAGGCTCCAGAAGGTTTACTAACTTGTTCAAGGTCAAGTTAGGATATAGCAGAACCAGGATTTAAATTTGAACTGAAGTCTGTCTGACTCCACAGCTCTAAGACACATTTTATTCATTCATCTATTCAACCAACCAACATTTTATAGACCGTCTGCCATGCGCCAGGTACTGTGCTTGGCGCAGGTGGGTATACACAGGGACAATATTTCTGTATGTCTTACTCTATCTCTCCAGCTTAGACTGCTCTCTAGAACTGCAGACTCGTGAATCCTACTGGCCGTGTGACATGTACTCTCTGAGACTAATGTGTTCAAAACAGGACTCTTGACCCTTCCTCCAAAGTCGCTCACCCAAAGCCTTCCTCAGTTCTGCAAATAGCATCACCTCCCATGCAGTCGCTCAAGCCAGGGCTTGAAAGTTGAGAGGCCATCTTTTTTTCTTTTTTTAAATAAATTTATTGATTTTATTTATTTATTTTTGGCTGTGTTGGGTCTTCGTTCCTGCGTGCAGGCTTTCTCTAGTTGCAGCGAGCGGGGGCTACTCTTTGTTGCGGTGTGCGGGCTTCTCATTGTGGTGGCTTCTCTTGTTGCAGAGCACGGGCTCTAGGCACGTGAGCTTCAGCAGTTGTGGCACGCGGGCTCAGTTGTTGTGGCTCACGGGCTCTAAAGCGCGGGCTCAGTAGTTGTGGCACACAGGCTTAGTTGCTCCGCAGCATGTGGGATCTTCCCGGACCAAGGCTTGAACCCGTGTTCCCTGCATTGGCAGGCGGATTCCTAACTACTGCACCACCAGGGAAGTCCCGAGAGGGGAATCTTTGAATCCTCTCTTTCCCTGATCCCCTACATTTAATCTATGTGTCTGGTTGACTTTATCTCAAACTTTTCACTTTTCTCCCTCCCCCCTCCCCGCCCCCCATCAATCCATTGTCCAGACGGAAGTCAGCATGATCTTAAAACATCAATCACATCATTTCCTTCCCCACTTCAAACACTCCAGAGGATTGCCAGGTGCTCTGACCTACAAGGCCCTGCCCGAACTGGCCCCTATGCTGCCACCCTCGTCCCCTGCCCTCTCCCTACATCCTCCCCTAACGTGCCAAGCTCCTTCCCACCTTTGCCTTTGCTCACATACCACCCTCTGCCTGGAATGTTCTCCCCCCAGGTCTCAATTTAAATGTCACCTCCTCAGAGAGGCCTTCCCCACCCAGCTTGTAAAAAGTAGCCACTCTCTTCTCTCTGCATGGCTCTTATTACTGAAGAATATTTTCCTTATAAAAAATTGTCCTCCTTGCCTGTCTCCCTCAGCCACTAGAATAAAAGCTCCTCATTTTACTATCAGCATCTAAAACAGTATGCGGCACGTAGCAGGTGCTCACTAAGTAAAGTGGCAGAAGTTGGGGGGTACAGCGGGGGGGGGGTGTCACACAGAGCGGTGGACAATCCTTGGGAAATGGCAAAGGAACAGTGGCCTGGAAGCAGCAGAAGGGAGTAAAGAACATGCTGACCCTTCTGTGAGCCTGGGCCAGGGGGCTGGGAGGCATGAGGCTTCTAAGCTCCTGCTCTGCCACTCACTAGCCAAGACACTGCGTGTTCTGAGCCAGAGTTCCCTCATTTGACAATGGGAGTGCTGTTGCGGGCGGAAGGGCGGGAACCTGCTCAAACCCTCCAATGGCTTCCCAGCTCGCTCTGGGAAAAAGCCAAGGTCACGGCAATGGCCTCCGCAGTCCTGCACGATCTGACCCCCGCCCTCCACTTCCCCTCTGCCCTCATCGCCCACTACTTCCTCTCACTCCTCTCCTCCAGCCAGACAGGCTTCCTCCACTTTCCAGCCTCAGGGGCTTTGCCTGGATGTCCTCTCTGCCCAGAATGCTCTTCCTCCAAATACCTGCAGAGGCTCACCCCTCACTCCCTCCAGGTCTAGTTTCAAAGGTCCACCTCTTCAGTCAGACGGTCCGTGGTCACCCCGTTTGACACTGTACCCTCTCCGTCTTCTCTGCGTTATTTTCATCCATAGCATTTCCCACGGGCTGGCACACTGTATCGTTTACTTATGTACTTCGTATAACCATTTGTCCTCCCCACTAGAGCGAAAGCTTCATGAGAGCAGGGAGTTTAGCTGTCTTACTGACTGCATCCCAACAGCCCCTGGCACAGTGCCTGGCACCCAGTAAATTTGGACTGAATGGATGAATGAAGTGCTGGCATGGTGTCTGGCATATAAAAAACGTTTGCTAGGTGGTAGTTATTACTAACGGCTCTATCTTTGTGGCCCCTCTTCCTGTGCCCAGGGCTTAGCACAGAGTCCTGAATTCGGCTGACGCGAGTTGAAAGAGGAACCCTACTTGAGGTGGAAAGTCTTCTACCTGTCACAAGAGAAAACCAAAAGACATGGGCTCTAAGAGTGCAGAGGAGGGAAGCCAGGACCGCAGGTGGTTTCTAAACACCCGATCTCCAGCCCCATCCCTGCCCCTGAAAAAGAGACCTCCAGTGAGGGGACTTCAAGCAAAGGGCGATTTCCACAGAGGACCACCAGGAAGACTACGTGGGTCCTTAACCTGGATCCCTGGTCTTTTAAGGTCTGTGGCTAGAGTTCAGAGGGCTCATGAACATGGATGGGGAAAATTGCATCTTTATTCCTGCTCTCTCTTAACTACCTTTTAGCACTTCCTTCAATCCTGACTGCAGGCAACAACCCGCCATGATCTTAGAGGGCCTGTGAATCGGTCACCAACAGGAACCACACATATTTTCATATCATGTTGAGTGAATCTTAAAATATGAGTATGCTCATCACTACTGTGAAATTTTGATAGTTATAAGCCTGGCTGCTAGATCTTATTATTTAATGTGCTGAAAATGAGGCACATATATCACACATTTAAAAACTACATTGATGGCTGTATTTCAGTATAATTGATTTCCATTATAATCCTCTGTATTTTACGCATTTAAAAACATTATTCTGTGAAGGGGGCCTTAGGCTTCACTAGACTGCTAAGGGGTCTGTGGCACACAAACAAGGCCAAGAGCCCCAGGTGAGAGCGTGCACGTCTGACTGCAATCGGCCCCAGCTCTCTTGGTGACTTCTTCCAAGGGGGACCTACACACTTGCACGTGCTGAGTCGGTCACCATTCCCGGTACACAGAGCACCCAGGTCTGAATTTTAATCTGCAGCACAGAAGCCTGCCTTCCGCGTACTCACCGAAGAGCTCAGCCTTGACCCCACCTGCCCAGCGTCTGGCTGCCAACGCCAATCTTTGGGGAGGACTTAGTCACCTTGGTAATAAAGGGACAGGCCATAGACTCTAGGCTGTATAGTGAGGAAGTGAAGAAAGCAGAGGGCTGATAAAGTGGGGAAAATAGAAGGGTCAGTGGACTGGACAGCCCAAAGAGGTCGAAGAACAGTTCTCATGGGAATAAATAAGCAAACTGGAAGATGTGGAGGTAGCCAAGAGGCGAGGCTTGA
Organism: Pseudorca crassidens; assembly: GCF_039906515.1. NCBI lineage: Eukaryota > Metazoa > Chordata > Mammalia > Artiodactyla > Delphinidae > Pseudorca > Pseudorca crassidens. The sequence goes on from NC_090317.1 coordinate 21,525,976, forward strand.
AAGAGTGATTTTTAATTTTTTAAATTTTTATTGGAGTGTAGTTGATTTGCAATGGTGTGTTAGTTTCTGCTGTACAGCAAAGTGAATCAGTTATACATATACATATATCCACTCTTTTTTAGATTCTTTTCCCATATAGGTCATTACAGAGTATTGAGAAGAGGTCCCTGTGCTATACAGTAAGTCCCTATTAGTTATCTATTTTATATATAGTAGTGTACATATGTCAATCCCAGTCTCCCAATATATCCCTCCCTGCCCCATCCCCAGGTAACCATAAGTTTGTTTTCTACATCCATGACTCTATTTCTGTTTTGTAAATAGGTTCATTTGTATCATTTTTTTAGATTCCACATATAAGCGATATCATATGATATTTGTCTTTCTCTGTCTGACTTACTTCACTCAGTATGACAATCTCTAGGTCCACATTGCTGCAAATGGCATTATTTCATTCTTTTCTATGGCTGAGTAATATTCCATTGTATATATGTACCACATCTTGAAAGAGTGACTTTTAAAGTGGCACAGTTGAGAGTGACGTCAAGGCCCAAGGTGTGACTGTGTAAGTGTAGCTTGAGGGGGAGTGCAGAAGAGGTAAAGGTGAGGAAGTTAAGGAACGCAGAGGCCGAGGTGTTGGAAGCCATGTCCGTATGAACACAAGTCATCCATGATAGTGGGGGTGCTTCTGGAAGAGAAGAAAATCGTGGACTGTTTTCCCCAAAGTCTTTAATGAATGGGGGCGGGGAAGGTGACAGCGATTAGGAAGGGGAAACGTCAGTACAGCCCTATAGTATGGACCTTGGGAAAGCGAGCCATTCAACGTTGGAGTTCTTCAAGGTCCCTCCTAGTTCTTGTCTCGCCATTCTCCGATCTTTCCCCCAGTGACCAATTACCTTCAAATACCTATCCCGATGGCTCCCAAATGAATATCTCTAGCTCTGATCTCTCTTCTGAGCTTCAGACACCGTATCCAACTGCACACTTGATAGCTCCACTTGGACCAAACTTATGACCTTCCTTCCAAATGTGGTCCTGTTCCAGTCTTCTCTATCTCCATGCTACCAACATCAACTGTCTAAGTCAGAAACTTGGAAATTTTCTATCAAATCCTTGACAGTTCCTCCCCGCCCCTGCCTCTCTATTTCCCATGTCCAATCGATTATTCAGTCCTGCTGATTTCACCTCCAAGGTAGCCCTTGAGTTCATCCACTCCTTTCCACCACCACCGTCGCCCCAGTTACTGTCATCTCTCACCTGGTCTAATGCATTACTTCTCCACACATCTGCCTCCCTCCCATCTGTTCACTCTGCAGCCAGACTGTTTTAAAATGCAAATCTGATCATGTCACCTGTCTGCTTAAACATGTCAATGCCTTCCCATGCTGCTTCTTCTTTTTTTATATAAATTTATTTATTTATTTTTGGCTGCGTTGGGTCTTCGTTGCTGTATGAGCTTTCTCTAGTTGTGGCGAGCGGGGGCTACTCTTCGTTGCGGTGCGTGGGCTTCTCATTGCGGTGGTTTCTCTTGTTGCGGAGCACGGACTCTAGGTGTGTGGGCTTCAGTAGTTGTGGCACACAGGCTCAGTAGTTGTGGTGCACGGGCTTCGTTGCTCTGTGGCGTGTGGGATCTTCCAGGACCAGGGCTTGAACCCATGTCCCCTGCATTGGCAGGCGGATTCTTAACCACTGCACCACCAGGGGAGTCCCTCCCATGTTTTTTTTTTAATTTAATTTATTTATTTTTATATAGCAGGTTCTTATTAGTTATCTATTTTATACATATTAGTGTATATATGTCATTCCCAATCTCTCCCTCCTATGCTTCTTAAGATAAAGGTCGAAAGCTTTAATGTGGGTCCACGTCAAATGATTCTCATCCTTGACTCAACATTACAGTCACCTGTGGAGACTTTAAGCAAATGATGCCCAGGTCCAACCCCAGACCACTAAATCTGGACTTTGGGATCGGAAGCCAATCTTGGGTATACTTATTGAAGTTCACTGGGGATTTTAATTCTCAGCCAGGACTTGGAACCTCTGCTCTACATATATACACCCCTACCCCTCCAGATTCATCTGGCACACAGGGCCACCTCGACTCGGCACTCCGGCCACACTGCCCAGCTGTCAGTCTCTCGGCCTGGAACGTTTTTCCTTTCATCCAGCCCACCCCCTTTCACCTAGAGAGTGACAATTCATCCTTCCGATTACAGGTAACTAATTGTCACTTTCCTGCCCCCTTCCCACGTACACTTTAAATCAGATTCTTCCTAGCAGTCATCCAATCGTACATTTGCATTTATTTCAGTGGTTATTTGATTACTGTCCATATTCACCACTAAACTGTCAGCTCCGTGTCTGTCATTCACTGCTGAATCCTTACTAGCTAGCACAGTGCCCAGCACAATTTAATGGCTCAAGAAATATTTGATGATTGAATGAATGGGAGGTAAGATGAGGTATATGAAACCATATGAACTAATTATGTCCTTTGATCACAATCTGAATTCCTAATCTAGGTCATGGATGGAACCCTACAGTTGGGCCCAGTATGGAATCAATATCCTTGACTACAGCCTAAGTCCCTCTTCACAGCTACTTCCACAAGTGGCTCTCAGTCCCGGCTGCCCAGAGAGAGGGAATAGAAAATAATGATCACATATTTAACAAATATGAAAAAATACAACAAAAAAAATCCTGGCTGCCCATTATAATCACTGGAGAAACTTAATTCAAAAAAAAAAAAAAAGGCTGGCCTCACCCCAGACCATTTAAATCAGAATATCTAGGGGTGGGGCCTGGCCTAATTTGTTTTTTTCCCCCAGCTTTATTGAGGTATGATTAACACCTTAAAATTGTGTATAGTTTGGTTGTACAATATGATGTTTTCTTAAAGGTGTGCATCACAATGATTTGATATATGTATACATTGCAAAATGATTACACAATGGAGTTGACAAATCCATCGCTTCACATAGTTACCTTTTTTTGTGTGGCGAGAACACTTACGATTCCTCTCTTAGCAAACTTCAAGCGTTTTGGGCTCCTCAGGTGATTTTAATGTGCAGCTGCAGTTGAGAGCAATGCTGTACCCCTTGCTCCCCCCGGTGTGGTCCAGGGCAGCAGCTGCATCACCCCGGAGCTTGTTAGGAATGCAGAACCTCAGGCCCCACCCAGCTTTTCTAGATCAGAATCTGCACTTTAACGAGGACCCCAAGTGATATGTCCAAGTGATAATGTCTGAAAAGCAATGTCAAGGAGCCAGGCAGGACAGTGTGGACTTCCGGATGCCCCCAGTTTCCAGGGGAATGTGTGACTGTTTGGGTGGCAGCACATCTCCACTCCTCCACAAGTCCACTTAATGGCTGCCTGACCGTTTTGCCGGGCTGCTGGGTCGACATCCTAGTGTAATACTGTAAATAAGGTCTTAGCATGGACAAAAAACCCATCCTGGATAACGACGGCAAAGCAGAGCTCTCCATTTCGTGGGGAAAGCTGGGACTAGCAGACTACGTTTGCTAGGAGCCCTTTCTGATGAGTGGGAACAATAGAATAAAGGACCATCCCTCCCGGTCCCGTCACGTCCCTGCACCCAACTAACTGCGGGGCTGGGCCTAGCGACGACTGCTAGCGTTGCTTGCGCGGGGGAATGGCTCTCGAAGAGACAGCTGCCTGCAACTCTCCCCCAGGCCCCGCCCCGCCCCAAAGCGATCAAATGGGTTCTGAATGTCCGCTCTGTTTTGGCCAGGAGCCCCGATTCTCGGGAAGGGCCGGGTGGGTGGAGCCGGGACCCCCTCGTCGCGGGGCTCCGGGCTTCGGGCGTCGGGGGCGGGACCCAGGGTCACGCTGCCCACGCCCACGCCCCCGCCCGGCGTGGGAGACTTGGGCCCGGAGCTCCGGCTGCAGCGCGGGGAACCGATCCCCGGCCCGGCGCGCCACGAGGGGAGGCTGCAGGCCCGAGGGCGCCGGCGGGCGCTGCACTGGCCCCCGGGGACGGAGCGCGTGGCTTCCCCGGGCTGGCTGGCACTGCTTGCGCCGCCGCCACCCGCCCGCCTGTCCGGGTGCCCAGCCAGGAAATGTCTTCTTACTGGAAAGACCGCTGCTGTCTGCTGCAGCGGGTGGCAGAGTCTGCAACCAATTTACACATGCACCTGGTGACAAAAAACTTTGTGTTCGTTTTGGGGAGTGTTCCGCTAGAACCAGCGTTTAAAAAAGCCACCTGTCGGGTCCCTGTTCGTAAATGAGCCCCCCCCCAACCTCACCGGAGGAGGATGAGAGTGGAGGAAGCATGTTCACGGTGAGGCTTAAACATCACTGGAGGCGCCGAGTCTCAGCGCCCAGGACGCAGCCCCTCCAAAGCCAGCTGTTTGCTGTGTAACTCAGAGCCCGAGTCCTCTGAGTACACTGGGGCCATTGGGTAAACACTCTGCTTGTCTCTCCAGCAGCTGGGGGAAGCCAGGGCACCCAGCTGTTGCCCAGCCAAAGAGCCAAGGTGCCTCCTTCCAAAAGCCACAGGCACTGGGTCCTTTCCTGGAGGACACATAGCTTCTGAGAAAAGCAGACTGTGGCCCCTTTAGGGGGAAAACATATGGATAAAATCCTGTGCCTGGGTGCTCAACACTGGCTTTGGGGCCTGTACCCACCCGCCTCCATCTTGGCAGTGGTTCCCTGGGCACGGGCATGGTCTCCACTGAGAAACTGGCTCTCTTGTCAGCCCAGGTCACATAGTATACGATTCCATTTATATGAAATGTATGGAAGAGGCAAATCCATAGAGATGTAAGTAGATTAGTGGTTGCCAGGGGATGGAGGCAGGGGTGAACTGACTGCTTATATTGTTTTGGGAGAAAAGTTCGTTCGCGTTTTTCTGTAACATCTTACGGAGATGTTAAGATGTTACAGAAAAACCCGAACGAACTTTTCGCCCAACCCAATAGATACGGAGTTTCTTTTTAGGGTGGTGGAAATGTTCTGGAATTAGATAGTGGTGATGGTTGCACAACTTAGTGAATGTACTAACAATCACTGAGTTGTACACTGTAAAATGGTGAATTTTACGTTATGTGAATTATATCCCAGTTTTTATTAAAAAAACTTTTTTTAAGTTATTTTTTTGGCCAGGCCGTGCAGCTTGCAGGATCTTAATTACCCGACCAGGGATTGAACCTGGGCCCCGGCAGTGAAAGCGCAGAGTCCTAACCAATGGACCACCAGGGAATTCCCTATCCCAATTTTTAAAATGGAATAGATTTGAATAGATATTTCTACAAAGAAGATGTATAAAAGGTCAGTCAATAAGCACATTAAAAGATGCTCATTATCAGTAGTCATTAGGGAAGTCAAATCAAAAGCACAATGAGATATCACTTTACATCGCTAGGATGGCTCAAATAAAAAATGACGTAGAATAAGATGGCAAGATGAGGAAAAGTAGGAGCGCCGTGCCCTGCTGGTGGGTTTGTACAATGGGACAGGTGCTTTGGAAAATAGTTTGGTAGTTCCTCAAAAGGTTAAATATAGTTACCGTATGAAGGTAGAAGCTCATAGGCATACCCAGAGAATTGAAGACATACATATATGCAAAAATTTGTACATGAGTGTTCATAGCAGCATTTTTCACAATAGCCAGAAAGCAGAAACAACCTACTGATACACATGACACTATTAATGCATACAACAACATGAGTGAATCTCAGAATAATTCTGCCGAGTGAAAGAAACCAGCAAAAAAAAATGCAGACTGTGTTATTCCATTTATATAAAATTCTAGAAAATGCAAACTATACGGTAACAGAAAGCAGTTCAGTGGTTGCCTGGGGACGGGGGACTGGGGAGGGGATGGAGTGAGCAGTTACAGTGGGGCAGAATGAAGTTTTAGGGAGTGATGGACACATGAGAGTGGTGATGGTTTCATGGAGGTATATGTATGTCGAAACAGCAAATTGCACACTTTTTGTATGCATGCAAATGTGCAGGTTACTGTATGTCGATTATATCTCAAAAAAGCTATAAACAAAAAAAGAAGCAGGTTTTTGAACAGATGAACTGCAAGGTCCTTTCCAGCTCTGGTTCTGTGACACCTATTAGAAGGATTTATCCCAAAGCCTTGTACCAAAATGGTGCTTTGTAATAGGATACCCGAATCATTGAGATAAAACAGGATTTTGCCTGAATTATTGAGAGACAGGCCTTGTTCTTTACCTTTCTGGGACTGTGTAGACAGAGCCTCAAAGCCCAGCGGAACGACGGGGCAGGGAAGCGCACCATCCAGCCAGTGGGAAGACATCCAGGTCAGAGGAGGAAACTGGGGAAACGACAGCCTAATGAGCTCTGCTCTTTCCAATTTCTTTAAGTCTATGATTCAGAGGATCGGCTCGCCATGGACATTCCAGACCCGTGAGGCATCTCAGGGCCATGAATGCATAGACATCCCAGGGGAAAAAACAATGGAAGACAAGATGGAAATGAGAAATGGCCTTTTTAGGTCTCTTGACCCAAATGCAAAGAGCTGAGAGGATATGGAGGGGAAGAGGTGGAAGTGTCCCTTCCCTGCAGGAAAGGAGATTATGACTTGACAGGGTCTGGGGAAATCAAATGCAAGACACCGAAGAGCTGGAATGTTAGGCCTCCAGGGATGCCTTCTAGATGGACGTGCCAGAGGAGGAGGAGGAAGGAGGTGATCCCCTCCCCGCCTGTTGGCAGTGAAAGCCAAGAAGGCAAGGAAGGGAAAGAATGAAAAGCTAAGAGGCACGCTTCAAAGTCATTTGTCAGCTGGTCAGCGCCTTAAGCCAGTGCCACGGCTGATGGATCACCTCGTGGAAAGCACCTGCGGAGATGGACCCAGCCCAGAAGGCTGTCACCTTCTCCTCAGCCTGCACCTGGAGCAGATGCTTTAAAAGAAGACAAACAAAACCCTAAGTGCCCTGGGTGACTTGGGGCAATATTTATACTTGAGGAGAGTGGCATTTTCTTTTGATCCAGAGGGTGATAAGTTAGGAGCTTCAAGTCTGAAGCAGAGGAATTGAGTGTGCTTGTAATCTTATCCTACACAGCAGAGTTCCTACAGGAGTTTCTTATCCGGAGGAATGTTGACCTCAAGGATCCTTTCTCACCTCCACCCTTGCTTCTCCTCCTGCCCCAGGCCCTCGGCAGTGTACTTTCCTGGCTCCCAAAAGGCTGATGACATCGATCAGTATCATCATGATTCCTTAAATTAGTAAGCCATCTCATGGTTTATAAAGCTCCTTCCCCTCCATGATCTCATTTTGATTATTATTATTATTATTTTTTGCGGCATGCGGGCCTCTCACTGTTGTGGCCTCTCCCGTTGCGGAGCACAGGCTCCGGACGCGCAGGCTCAGCGGCCATGGCTCACGGGCCCAGCCGCTCCGCGGCATGTGGGATCTTCCCAGACCGGGGCACGAACCCGTGTCCCCTGCATCGGCAGGCGGACTCTCAACCCCTGCGCCACCAGGGAAGCCCTCATTTTGATTATTATTCAACCCTGTGAGATAGGCATTGCTTCTCTCATTTTTAGGAGAGGAACATGAGTGATCAGAACACAGATGTTTGGATTAATTAACTAATTAATTCATTCATTCATATAGTCATTCAAATAATGATTGAACACCTACTATGTGTCAGACACTGCTTAGGTGCTGAGGATACAGTGATGAAACCAGACAGCCACAGGCCTTGCCCTTCTGGAGCTTAGTCTAATGGGATTGGGGGACAGGTAGGTGGGGAGAGGCGTTAATACAATGCAAATGTAATCGCAACCTATGAGGGATGTTATTACTGGGGAATCTCAGCTGGCCTGGGGGCGAGGGAAAGCATCCCTTGAGGAAGTGTCATTTGACCTTAGAGCTGAGCTGATGTATGATGGGTGTTAGCTGAGAAGATGGAGTGGGGTAGAGAGTTCTCCAAGAGGAGGGAAGAGTATTGAGGAGGCATTGTGGCAGGAAGCGACTTGGCCTTGCAGAGAGAAAGAGGGAGAGAGGCAAGAGAGGAGACTGGCGAGGTGGGTGGGACCTTGCGGGCCACGGCCAAGAGTTGGGTCTTGACCCTCAGAGCCGCAGGGAGCCACAGAAGGCTTGCAAGCAGAGCGGGGCCGGCCTAATCATTCTGGCTGCTTTGGAGAATGATGTGTGAGGAATGACGGGTCTTGAATGAGGATGGGGCAGCAGAAACATAGAGAAGTGTACATATTTGGGAGATATTTGGAGGCAAAATGGACAGAAAGTTCAGGCTCTTACGATTCCAGCATGCTGGGGGTGCGAATGGATGTAGTGCGGTGCAGTGGGTCGAATGGGAGTGCCCAAAAGATGTGGCTGTGTCTTAACCCCTAGAACCAGTGAATGTAACCTTATTTGGAAAAAGGTCTTTGCGGATGTAATGAAGTTACGGATCCCAAGATGAGATCATCCTGGATTATTCAAGTGATCCCTAAATCCAATGACAATTGTCCTTACAAGAGAGGGAGGCAGAGGGAGGTCACACAGACAGAAGGGAAGGCCATGTGAAAACGATGCAGCCCCAAGCCAAGGGATGCCTGCAGCCATCAGAAGCTGAAAGAGTCAAGGAAGGATTCCCCCTTACAGCCTTCTGGATTTCGGACTTCTAGCCTCCAGCGCGGTAAGAAAATACGTTTCTGTTGTTTTAAGCCAGCAAGTTTGTGGTAGTTTGTTACAGAGGCCTTGGGAAACTAATCTGTGGGATTTTGCTGTAAAGTGGCTACTTTTCTTTTACTTCTTTTTTTCTTTTTTCAAAAGTGTTACCTTTTTAAGGTTAGTACATTACTGGGCTCTCTCTTTATGTGTTCAGGAAATGTATGAAAAATGAAGAAGTGAGAAGCCAAGAAGATCTCAGTCTGTGGTCAGGGTTAAGACCCATGTGGTGATGGTGCCAATCTCTGATCAACGTAGGGGTACAAACTTGGATCTGGGATGGAGCAGAGCTGACCAAGGTGATCTCTCTGACTTAACCTCATTATCTCAGAGCTCTAAGCTCACAGCCAGACTGGCAATAGACTCAACACCTGGTCCCCGCCAGTCTTTGCTCTGTCTCAGCACACAAAGGAACCAGATTTGAGATCATATAATATCCCACCTGATGTAAGTCCAGATTAGATTCGCCAGCAAAGCAAGAAGAAAAAAGGTTCAATGGTCCACTGGACCTTGGAGATAAACCTGCTCATTAGGGAGTGGCCATCCTAGTTCACAGGGCTTTGCTGCCTGAGGAAGGAATTCACAGCCCTCTCCTGGGGGACCAGTGTATTTATAGACCCTAGAGGAGAGGAAGGATGAAGACTCCTGGGAGACGTCATAGAGGATGTTCAGAGGAAATGAAACTGCTCTGAAAGACCAACGGGAGGAACGGGGACCTGCGTGGCTCTGGGCGAGGCCAAAGGATCAGAAAGAAACGGGCAGGATGCAGGGAAAAGGGGACAACTCTGTGGGGCTGGGGTGGCGGCGGGGGCTCCGCCTTCTTGGAGGAGCCCTCTTAGGACCGATCCCTCTAGTGAACAGTCAACCCATCAAAAACATTTGAAATATGGCTGGTTATCTGAATTCCATCGCCATAATAACTTTCAGGGACGTAGTTATGTGTCAAGTGAGGTGTATCTGTGAGGGAACCCCAGATCTCTTAAATATATAAGAGAAGCTGAGACTGTATGTAGTTTGCAAAGAAGTTGGAAGAAATGTATAAGTAGAATAAACATTTCCGGGACATTTGGAACCCATTTGGGAGTGGCCGAAATATGCCCTGTGGAAGGATTTAACACGCTGGGGGACTGGGGTATGGTATTCAATGCCAGAGATGTGAATAGAAGTAGTGTGGTTATGTTGCAAAATGGCTACTTCTCTAAGTTTTGCAAAAGTGATACCTTATAATGGTTAGTATTTGACTTTGCATGCTTGGGGAAAGGGCAGGTGTGAGAGGCAAGATCTTAGTATGTGGCCAGGGTTAGGCTCCAGTTGGTGATAACGATTGGCAGGCAATGGACACCAAAGCGAGGGGAGAATCATACAGCTAGCTGAAGAAGAAACCCTAACAATGTCCCCAGATCCCGACGACCAGGTTTTTCCCTCCAAATGGTCATTAGGGTCTTTTGATTTATAGAGTAAGTTTCAGGCTAGTTTCCATGTAATTAACATCATGGTCTCACACTCAAAGTGGGGAAGTTGATCCCTGAGGATGTCTTAAGCATCTACTCTATGGCAAACATTGTGCTGGCTGCTCTGGGGCATATAGATGAGTTAGAAAGCTCAATTCTAGCCAATGGAATTAGAGAGACAAATAGTAATGAGACAGTGAAAATTCATGTTCTCTGCTGGTGCTTAGCCAACCAAAGATCATTTGTCAAGGAGCTAGTTAGTGAGGCATCAACCAGCAGCTGGCCTTTTCTGCTGTTTTTCAAGTTCCTGTTAAGTAGCTCCAGAGACAGGGCAAGCTTTGAGGCTCTTCCTAAAGACTTTTCACCAAGGTCGCTGCTACTGAACTTTTTGATCATTAATTTAGCTTATGTCTTAGGGAACAAATTGGATGAGTGATATTGGGAAGGTTCATTATTATGATGTGATCCAGCAGGCCTGATCGTGGAGAGAGTCTATGCCTAACCACAGCCATCTTGAGTGCCTTCACAGTCAGCTGGGGCACTGCTCAGCAGTGACACCTTTATGCCGAAAGGCACTGAGGGAAACACAGGAGACAGGAGTTAATGAAACCTAGCTCTCTGTCCTGACTTTGCCACTCGCTTTCTGTGTAACCTTGGGCAAGTCACTATTCCTTTCTGGGCCTCAGTTTCTCCATCTGCATAATGAGGCGGTTGGGACTCTTTCTGTTATGAGATTTCTGTCATTACCGACCAGGCTCATCATTCTCCGGATGTCCGCTCCCCATTCTACTTTTTCTTTTCTTTTTTTTTTTGCGGTACGCGGGCCTCTCACTGTTATGGCCTCCCCCCTTGTGGAGCACAGGCTCCGGACGCACAGGCTCAGCGGCCATGGCTCACGGGCCCAGCCGCTCCGCGGCATGTGGGATCCTTCCGGACCGGGGCACGAACCCGTGTCCCCTGCATCGGCAGGCGGACTCTCAACCACTGCGCCACCAGGGAAGCCCCCCATTCTACTTTTTATATTACTCCAGTCAAAACAGCCACTACCAACTGGGAGCAGGGGAGTTCCCATCTTTGTGTTATTTCTGCTAACTCTTGGTGTTGACCCATCTGAGCACCTGTTGGACAAGCTGTGATAATTTTACCCAAATAAGGATACTTGATATGTATCATAAACCCAGACTGATTATTAACATGACTATACAATTCCTTTCTGCATTCAATGAATATTTATTGAGTATCTGCTTTGGGCATTAGCACTGCTGGTGAGAACACAAAAATGAGCAAGACATAGCTTTACTATCTCATAGTATTGGTAAGACATACACAAGTACCTATGAGAATATATAACACTTATACAATGCTTGCCTTACTAGGAGAGCCAAGCACTGTACCAAGTACTTCCTAGGTATTGATTGGTTTAATCCTTCCAATAACCCAGTGAGCTAAGCCCCCTCTTTTTTTTCAGATGAGGAATCTAAGGCTCAGAAATCTTAAATAATTTGCCCATTTATCTATTTAGTAAGTGACAGAGCGGCCTTATTCCAGAACCCATGTGCTTAACCACTGTGCTTCACTGCTTCCTAATTTGATTCAAGACAGTTTGAGTTCAGTATTAGAAGTGCAAATAAAGTGGTATATGGGCTCAAACAAGTGAGAATTTGCTTCTCAAAGTTCAGTGAGGGAAGTGTGTGGGCTTTCAGGTTAGGCAGAGCTGGGAAAATTACTTAACTTCTGTTAGCCTCAGTTGCCTCATCTGTAAAATGGGGATGATAAGGAGTAGGACTACTTCATAGGTGTGAGGATTAAATGAGTTAATGCATGTGAAGCATTTAGAGCAGTGTTTGACACGCAGCACATGCTCAATAAATTTTAACGACATCCTCCTCCTCCTCCTCTGTGGGGACAGGAAGAGAGGAATGGGCTGCAACAGGATTGCACTTTGAGTCTTCAGTGGCTGAACCTGCAGGCTGAAAGTTGGGTTTTAATGAAAACATTAATTCTAAGAGTTATGTGCACCCCACTGTTCATAGCAGCACTATTTACAAATGCCAAGATATGGAAGCAACCTAAGTGTCCATCAACAGATGAACAAAGAAGCTGTGATATATATATAGACAATGGAATACTACTCAGCCATAAAAAGGAATGAAATCTTGCCATTTGCAACAACAGGGATGGTCCTGGAGGGTGTTACACTTAGTGAAATAAGACAGGGAAAGACAAATACTGTATGATATCACTTATGTGTGAAATCTAAAAAATAAATGAATATATGTAGCAAACAGAAACAGACTCACAGATATAAAGAACAAACTAGCGGTTACCAGTGGGGAGAGGGTGGGGGGAGGGGCGAGATGGGGTAGGGAATTAAGAGGCACCAACTACTGGGTATAAAATAAATAAACTACAAGGATATATTGTACAGCACAGGGAATATAGCCAATATTTTATAAGTTTAAATGGAGTATAACCTATAAAAATGTTGAATCACTATGTTGTACACCTGAAACTAATATAATATTGTAAATTAGCTATACCTCAACAAAAAAATTTTAAAAAAAGAAGTTTCAGTTGTAAATTGCCAGAGGGGATCCCTTTTCGAGTTGACTTTGAAGCAAGTTGAGCTCTATGTAGAGCAGCCAAATGAAAGTCACTAAAATATCTCCTTGCTTGAAAGGGCGGAGCTTGCTATTACTTTGGGGAATAGGACATACCTCATAGGACTACTATCATAATACCATACCTGGGAGGCAAAACCTCAAAGTACTATCATGCATTAACTCCCTGGATCAAGTGCGTTCATCAGATTAGCCCCAGCAGAGATTGGTGCTTTGGGGGAATAAGATAGTGAACAGTTCTGATGGCTACTAAGAAGACAGGTGTGGGTGGAACAGGGCAAAGACAGAGCCGTTCCTTCCTGATCAGTTCCAAGAGGTCAGAGGCCAGAGCCGAAAGGTGGGTGGGTGGGGGAACATATCAGGAAGAGGAGAAAACTAACACTGAATGAGCAACTACCGTGGGCTGGGACCTGTGCTAAGTACTTTACGTGCATTATTTTGTTTAATCTCCCAACATAATAAGGTAGGTACTATTATTACCCTCACTTAGTAACTGAAGAAACTTAGGCTCAGAGAGGTTAGATAACTTGCCCAAAGTCACACAGCTGAGGACTGAGATTGAGGGGCAGGATTTGAATTCAGTCATTTGAAATTCCAAAAGTTGAGTTCTTTCTAATACACCACACTGCTCATTCAAACCCAGAGGACAGGGAGCCAGACGAGTCAACCAAGCAGCAGTGGCTGGTGGTGATGACATACATAGGACACTAAGCAGAACTGAATAGCTTGTGCGCAGCGCAAACGAGGGCAACAAGTCACAGGCTGGCTTCACATAGGTCAGCTATCTCATCTCTGTCCCCAACAGTACACTGAATTCTACCCCTTGTCCCCAGAATTGCCCCTGAGCTTGACTGGAAACTGAGTCTTGCCCCTCACCACAGGCCTGAGCCCCAAGCGCAGCAATGCACTTTACAGACACTGCTGCCTCAGGGCAGGAAGGTGCGGATGGCTTCCTGCCCCTCCTCCCCACTCTTGGAGACACACCTTTAAACGTTGATTCTGCTGATATTAACTCAATGGTGTCATCTTCCTGAAAAAAGCACACAGTTCTACCAGCAGTTACTCATCTCTTCAACAAGCAGTCTCCAAGTGCCAACTTTGTGCCAGGCACTGTGCGAGTTGCTATCATTCCTGTGACCTTCAAGTCTATAGCGGGTGGAGACAAGTATAAAAACCGGTCATTTGAATATGCTATTGAGATATACGGGAGCCCACAGGGATTTCAGAGTGACCAATCAGAGTTGCATCCCTTGCCTCACAGGCCTTGGTTCCGGAATGGGTACCCTGGTGGTGGACCCTCTCTACGGGCCCACAGAACATGGCGTGCAGATACACAGGTGCAGGCCAGAATCACTGCCAATGAAAGTTACAGCCATAGCTGTTATGAGGAAGACAGTCACCATGGGCAAGAGCAGCCTGAGAAAGGAGAAAGATGAGATCTTGGATCTAGGACTGGAACAATGGATGCAGTTTGGTTAAATGGAGAGAAGGATTAGATTAAAACATAATTCTCCCACATGGTCAGCTCTTTAAATCTTGTTTTAAATACATGCCTTCTGTTTACTAAGAGTTGCTTGCCTTAGGGGCTTCCCTGGTGGCGCAGTGGTTGGGAGTCCGCCTGCCGATGCAGGGGACACAGGTTCATGCCCCGGTCCGGGAGGATCCCACATGCCGCGGAGCGGCTGGGCCCGTGAGCCATGGCCACTGAGCCTGCGCGTCCGGAGCCTGTGCTCCACAACGGGAGAGGCTGCAACAGTGAGAGCCCCGCGTACCACAAAAAAACAAAAAAGAGTTGCTTGTCTTAAATTTGTATTGGGTTTGCCTTTGTATGTTGTTCCCTTGCACATTTTGAAAACTAAGCAAGGTGGGAAAAAGAATTACAGAAAAAAGAATGACTGGGGTGCTCTCCCCCAGCATTGTCCAATAGAACTTAGTGCAATAATTGAAAGGTTCTATTCTGTGCTGTCCAATTCAGTGGCCCCTAGCTGCAGGTGGCTACTGAGCAATTGAAATATGGCCAGTGCAGCAGAGGAAATGAAGTTTTCATTTTATTTTAAATGTTGTTAGTATCAGTCATACTGGAAAGGGCAGCCCTTAAACCACTTAGCAAATAGCCTATACACAGCCTGGTAAAGGAGCGATTAAATATGAACGCTTCTAGGAACCTACTTATGGGGGCGCTCATTTGCAAATGTATGGGCTTGTTCAGTCAGGGAGTGGAGGATCATGGTTCCTAAAAACCACCCCTCAAGGGTTGATACCTTATTTACACAGTGCCTTCAGATACATTATCTCATTCAATCCCATAACAACCCTGGAGGGGGTAGCACAGAGATCATCATGCCCAGGAGATGCAGCAAACTTAGGTGACAACAGCAAGGCCCTGAGGCAGGTGAGGGTGGAGACTAGAGGTCCGGTGTTTCTCCTCCTGGGTGGAAGACTCCTTCCAGGGGGCAGCAGAGGGGGAATGATCTCATGCTACTAATGCCCACTGCTCACCGCCTGGGCCTCACGGATGAAGAGAGATGCTCTGCCTTCCATGCCACTGCCTTTTTCCTACTGGACTGGGGCTAATGCGGACATAGGCTATGAACAAGAACCCTATCTTATCCCCTTCCCACTACCTTGATGTAGGCAATAGGAATGGTTTTGAAAATTGCATTTATATATTCAGAATTATGTCGGGAGCACCAACCATGCCCCAGACATTCCTCTAGTTCTGGGGATACAGCTGTGAACAAAGCAGAGATCCCTGCTATGGAGACTGATAAAAAATTGTGCATATGCTGGATTGCTGTAACATTTCAAAAACATGTTAAGTCTACTGTGGGCTCTCACATCTTTAATGGTACACACACACTGTCCAATGTAAAATTTTTTGTGTAAATCTGGACTCGCACTTCAAGCAAACTGCCTGGCTGGCTGAAATGTGGAAACACCTTTCAATTCAGTCTTTTAACATGTGTTGAGTGCCACCTATGTGCAGAGCCCGATATTGGGGACTTTGGAGAGAGGCAGAAGAATGAGAGACAAGGTCCTATCTTAGGGGCTTCCCCGTGCGGTGAAAGAGGCAGCTCCTTCTCTTGGGAGCTCCCAGGCTGTAGGAGCTGACAGCCTAGTCTGGGAAGGCAAACAACTTCAGGACCCACTTTCAGAGGGGAATCCCAAGTACATGCAAAAATGAATCCAGCCTAGACTGTTTGGAGTTGGGTAAATGGTCCCTTGTCGTGATGATGGGGAACAAGAGAGGGGATGCTATAGGAGCTGCTGCATGTCCCGACAGCGAGGAGGAACCCAGGAGCAGCCTCTCCTGGATTATTGTTATCCTGGCAAGTCTTCTGGATGAGATGGGATTGGAGGTGCTGCTGTAAGAATGAAGAGGTCTGTGGAAGGATGGGGTGGGGTGGGGGCATTCCAAGTAGAGGGTGCCTCCTGGGGGATGGTAGGAGAAATGGGGGCGCTGGGCACAGTTCAAACCCAGCTGAAGATGCAGAGGAGAGAGGAGGGCCAATGTGTGAGGGTCTCGGCTAAGTCCTTGCGGCTGCGGAGTGGCGGTGGGGAAGGACCGGGTCAGACGTAGCGGGGGTGAGTGGGGGCAGCGCCCAGGTTTCTTGACAGCTGTTAAGGAAGCGTGGCGACAAAGGGTTAAGTGTGCCCCTCCACCGCCCCAAATGCTTCCTGTGTTTGAAATCCTTCAGGTCTCCAAAACCCTCTGGCCCCCGGCCAGGCGGGCATTGTCCGGGGAGCGCTTGTGGGCTGTCAGAGTGGCCTCGCAGCCTTTGTTGTGGGACCACCTCGAGGTTCCCTCTCGCGCCCTGGCTGCGGCTGCCCAGTGCGTGCCGGGAGGGGGGCGGTGCGGGAGGCTTGCTCCCTCTCCCTCTTCCCGGCCCCCCTCCAGCCCTCCCGATGACCACATGACCAAGTGGGCTCGCGGCCAAGCCACAGGCTACAAAATGCAGCCCCTGGAGTGAGCGGGGCGCATTCCCGCTGGCAGTCTGAGCCACGGGCCGTTGGAGCCGCAGCCGAGCCGCCAGCCACTTGGAACGAGCTCGCCGCCGCCCCCGGAGCCGCCGAGGCCAGCTGGGCGGCGCTGCCCCGCGGCGGGAGAGAGGAGGCTGCAGGAGAGAGGAGGCGGCGGCCGGCCAGCCCGCGGCGCGGCTCGGGGCTTACCGTCTCGCGGCCCGGGAGCCACGCGAGCTTCGCGCCCGCACGCACGAGCCGCGACTCGCGCCTCCCTCGGCCTCCGGCCTCTCCGCCCCCACCCCCGCCCCCGCCCCCTGGCCAGGGCCGCGCGGCGGCGGCGGCGGCGGCCAGAGGAGCAGCATGAATCTGCGGCTCTGCGTGCAGGCGCTCCTGCTGCTCTGGCTCTCCTTGAGCGCGGTGTGTGGAGGTGAGTGCGCGCCCTCCCGCTCGCCCGCGGCCCCCTCGCCGCTCTCCAGGGCTGCAGCCCGCGCGCTCCCCGCCCTCCGCCCCGAAGATCGCGCTCTCTCCGCCTCCCGGGAGCCGGGCGCGAGCCGTGCAGAAGCCGCCACGCGCCGGGCCGCCGACGGACAGGGCGCCCGGGGCCAGGGATCCGCCGGCCGCGGGCATCGCTCCCTGCGGGGTGCTCGGCTCGGCTCGGCCTGGGGCATCACCTTCCGGCGCCTGGCCCCTCCCGGCCGCCCCTCGCAGTCCGAGGAGCTCAGGGCCGCAGGCGTGCGCTCCGTGTCCCGCGCCCCGCTCCCCACGTGGTGGAGGGTATGGGGGGGCACGTCCCGCTCCCCTCGTGGATCCTTGGAGGGAACTGACCTGAGGCCAGTGGGTTGGGCTCCTGCGTGGAAAGTTAGGGGCCGCCGGCCGGTCCGGGGGCGCGGGCCACTGGGGGATGATGATGTGCCAAGATGCAGACGTGACACTTGTTGCATAGGCAGGAGCGCGCCGCGGGGGAGGCGGCGTGGAGCCCAGCTGTGGTTCCTTTCAGCCTGCAAGTGAGCAGAGGCAGCCTCCCCCGGGCTGGGCCGGGCAGGGCCAGGTCAGGCTGGCCTCCTCCCTCACCCCCAAGTCCTGTCTGGTCTGCTCTCCTGCTCCCACACAGAAGGCTCTCCCAGAGGCCTGCGCCCCACCCCAGGGACTTGGTTCTTTGAGATCCTCGCTCCGGTCCCCCCTCTGACCCAGGCATGGTCATGCTTCACCTCAGTCCCCTTGTCTCCAGGCATCAAACCAGGAAACAGCGCCTGACCCGATACCTCCATGCAGCTGGCCCTCACCTGCACCACACCCCCACCTGGCATACTTGGCACTGACTGGTGCTCCCTTGCCCTCCCCAAGCCTGGTCCCCACCCACATCCCAGCAGTCCCAGTCCGGGCTCCCTGTCCTCTGTGCGTCAGTGTCTCCTGTGGCTGCCAGCTCCCACCTCCAGCTGCCACAGTCCTGTGATCTGACTGTCACTGCTGCCGGCCTGGCAACACAGAATAGGAAGGCCAAGACCAGGTGGGCTAATGCCAGTGCCAGGCTTGGACTTATGGGGAGGTGGGAGCAGGGGAAAGGAGAGAGCAGGGCAGCAAGTGTCCTAGAGGAAGGGCCCAAGGCCGTACTTTGTTCCAGACCCTCCAGAACAGGATGCAGCCCGGGAGCCTCTGAGGGGCCTGGTGGGGCTTCCACCTCTCTTTGTAGGTCACCTTCTTTCTCCGCTCTTGCCTTTGGCACTGCCCTGGCCCGGGGAGCCCTGCCCGGCTTCTTGGGAAGGCGCACTGGCTGGGTCTGGCACTACCTGCCTTTAGCTAGCTGTCCAGTGATCTCTCTCTTCAGGCCCGAGTCCTGGCTCAGCCACCTCACTGGTAAGAAGGAAGCAGGCTTTTTCCTCAGAAACTCCTGTCAGGCAGGCAATGGCAGAAAGAGAGCCAAAGATAGGAATGAAGGACCGCACGGGCCTGCCCTCCTGGAGCCTGCCATCCAGGGCAGTTGGCGAGATAAGACACCCACGGGACACCACCACTGGCAAACAGTGGTGCAGAGAGGGCATCCCAGAGGAAGCTGGGCCTACCTGATCTGCGCACTTGCGGCTCCCCCAGAGCCTACGGGGAGACCTTTTCAGGGTCCAGCTGTTGGGGCATTACGGGTAAAGGGGGAGCCGGTTTCAAGGGGAGGGGACGCCGCATCTGGATCAGACCCTACCGCGCCCTGCTTCATTCACCCTTTGCATTGGGTCACCTAGCTCCACAGCCGGATCTGGGTAAATTCGTTGCCCTCACATTTATGCTTAAGCCTAGCACTGGAAACTTCCAAAGCTCCCCCTGCCTCTCCACCTCCCCCTGCCACGTCCCCCCACCCCACCCCCATCCTGTCCTGGGGCCAAGGGGGCTACCTCTGTGGGTCTGGGGACACATGTCCTGCTCCTCCTGCCTCCTGTCCTGGCTCAGAACAAGGGACCTTTTCGGAACCACCTTGCCCTTGGCCCGGACTTGCATGCTCTCCCCAGCCAGAGTCCCCGGTCAGCTCCAGGCCTGAAATCCGTGCTTCCTCATGACGCGCCGTGTCCTGACTTGGAATGCGCTCCCGCCACCACACACAGACCCCTCCACTGCCTCCTGACCTGGGATACACTTTGCTCTTGAGTCTGAGAGCTGCTGGACCAGGGCCAAGTAGCCCTTGGTCTTTGTCTGAGCACCTCTGTGTCCTTCCTTGTCCCCCTCCTGCCCTTCCCCGGCCCCAGCTGAGGCCTGCAGCCACAATGACAGCGTGAGGACAGCTTCCTGGACCCCTCCCACTCAGGGAGGGGGCATCTCCACTCCATCCCCAATGCCTCAGAACTAAGCACCCAGGTAACCTGAGTCAGGCCTCTCAGCGGCAAAGGACTAATGCAGGTGAAGCGGATGACCAGGCTGCCAGGGCGTGATGTGTCCACAGCAGCACGGCTGGCGTGGGAAGACGGCTCAGGGCACTGGGCTGGGCAGACAAAGGAGGGGCGCTTCATCCTGGAGACACATGCAGGACCCCAGAGCAGTGGAGGGGACATGGCCAGTGCCACCAGGGCACTTGTATGGGCTTTTAAAGCAATCACAAGACAGGCCGGATGGCAAGAGGGAAGAAAAAAAGATGTTTCATTCCTAGTGAGGATGCCGTGTTCCTGAGAAGCGGCACGCACCTCTTTGTGAACGGGCAGGGCTGGCGTTTAGATTGTGTGAAAAGCAAGCCCTGTTTACCCCTGACTGCGCTTCACGGTGGAGATGCTGTGGCTTCACTGCTGATGGCGCTTCGGTCCCTCTAGGCTCGCGACTCTTTGCGGGATTGCCCCAGCCTTCCCGTAAGTAGCAGATGCGTTAGAGAAAATATTTAAATACACTGGGGATGGCCCGTTTCTACAGGGGAATTCTTTTGTATCACTGCCGGGACCTCTGCAGTGATGAGAATCAAAAGCCTCTGATTTGTCCCTTTGGACAGGACAAAGCCAGGGTTTCAGGTGTCAGCTTATCTTAGGGTGAACCAGACTCAGAATCAAAAGTAGGAAACAGGTGGATGATGGAATCAGGGTGGGGGAGGAACTGCAGACTTCCGGATACAAGGAGGAGAGTGAGCCCCCCCATCCAGTGGGATGCAAGGTGCCAGGGGCTTCTGGGTGACTGCTCTCCAGGGCCTGGCTGAGAGCTCGGTCAGCTTAGGTAGCTCTTCTCTGCAGCCCTAGAGTCCAGACGTCCCGCTGACCAGAGTCTGAGCCCACCAGCTGTGTTCCTCATCCTGGCTCTGGGCCTCCCCTGTCTCTTAGGGACCCCTCCCCCCAACAGCCCGCCCTCCCTGACTGCCACCACCACTCACAGTCCTGGGTCTCAGCATTTGCAGAGGATACCCTCCCCATCTGGGCACTGTGCCTCTCTTCTCATGCCTGCTGTTACCCCTGGGGCCATAGCCTGTGCCATTGGCCATCCCTGCAACACAAGAACCAAGACCTCACTGACACCTTCAAGGCCCTTAGGGGCCTTCCTTTTGCCTGGCCACACCCTCAGCACAGTCCTTTTCGTCCTGAGAGTTTCTCTGGTACCAACTTCTCATCAGTATCATTCCTGTCCTCTTGAAAGGGCAGAACAGCCTTGAGGGGCCTCCAAAACACAAGGCAGAAGCTGAAGCAGCTGCGGTGGGGAGCTTAGTGAAGGGGCTTCCCTCCTCTCCCTCCCCGGCGCAGCCCCTTTGCAGATAGCACTCAGAGGGTAGCCCTATGACAGGCGAAAGCAGCCTCCTTGCCCCTGTCCGTACCTACTGCCCCAAAGTGCAAACACAACTCGTGTTTTAATTTACATTAGGTGATGGGTTTAGGGGAGGAACTGACACAGTAACCCACCCCCGACCAGAAGAAGCATGAAGGGTGGCTGGTAAACAGAGGGGTCCTAATGGGCCTGTGACGTTCTCTCTGGGAGGGAGGGTGGAGGGCTAGAGAGTGTGTGCGCGCGTGTCTGGGCGAGAGAGCGTGGACAGCAGCAGGCGCCAGGGGCCTGGGCAGGGAGGGCCCTAAGGACAATCCTTGCCTGAGTTTGGCCCAAGAGGAGGATAAATGCCTGGAAACTGTGTGCAAGTGGAGGAGGAATCACAAGAGTCAAACAGCCAAGGAAGGAACCGGAGCGTGGGGATGCTGGAGGCAGGGAGGAAGGAAAGGAAGAGCCGCCAGGGGTATGGTTGGGGGGCGAGCAGCCAATGGGTTGTTATATGGAAACTGTGAGCTAGTGGTGGAGACTCCTGGATGGATGGAAACAGGTTTCGAGAGACAGGGATATAGCTGGAGGCAAACCCAATGGTGTGGGGAGAGGGAGGCTGGGCTTCATGATCACTGGCCTCAGAAGCTGTATTTCTGCAGACCAGCCCCATCCCGGGCATCGCACAAGCACTCTGCCTGTCTGCCTCCTGCCCAGCACCATCGCATCTCCCTGCTCTGCTTGCCTCCGGCGGCTGGCTTGTCTGTGAAGCGCCAGCTCGCCTGACCTGGCTGGACTGCAGCCTCCATGAGAGGTGGCTGAGAGCTCGGTCAGCTTAGGTAGCTCTTCTCTGCAGCCCTAGAGTCCAGACGTCTCGCTGGCCAGAGTCTGAGCCCACCAGCCGTGTTCCTCATCCTGGCTCTGGGCCTCCCCTGTCTCTTAGGGACCCCTCCCCCCAACAGCCCGCCCTCCCTGACTGCCACCACCACTCACAGTCCTGGGTCTCAGCATTTGCAGAGGATACCCTCCCCATCTGGGCACTGTGCCTCTCTTCTCATGCCTGCTGTACCACTGGGGCCTCATCGTGTGTCTTTCCCTCATCGCACCCAGGAACACCCAGCGCCACTTGGATTCTATTGGCAGGGCCTGATCTGGCATCAGGAGGCTTCTCCTCTAAGCCAGATGTGGACAGATGTAGAGAAGAGCCCCCTAGAGCAGAAAAGGAGCCAGCTGGGATTGGAATGGAAGGAATTTGCATGAGGCACAGGATGAGGGTATGATCTAGAGGTGAAAGGAGTAGGGCAATGGGGGGGCAATACTAGCAGCCCACCCCCTTCCCGATGCACTTGCTGCTTCAGGTGACGTTCACTCATTTGTTTACTCATTCATTTGTACAATATGTCTTGGCCTCTGAATCTGGTCACGGGCTGACTAGATCCCAGAATAAGGCACAGAGTCAGAGATTCGCCCCCACGCCCCGCAAACAGTCCCCCAGCCACACCCACAGGGAGGCCACAGGAACAAGTGAGCCCCAAGATGGCCAAACACTGATGAGATGCCCAGGGGTGAGCTATGAGAGCTCTAGTACTCAAAAGTGGGTCACCTGCGTATCAAAGGATGTACAATGACATCATGTTCCAGATTTGCTTTAAAATATCTCTGCAAAGAAAGAAACAGGAGAACCAAAGCATATGTAACTCCATCTGGATAACTGTCGAATCTGGGTGATAGGCACGTGACGGGGGGAGTTGTTTTCATTGAAATATTGTGTGTTTGAAATGTTTTAAGTGTATCAGTCACAAGGGTGCAGTGGGAAGTTATTGTCTGCTGTGCCCCAGCCTGAGTGCAGGCATGATACCCCAAGCTGCACCCCCCGATGATGTTCTGAGCACAGAACATGTTTGTACCCATCAGAAACATGATAGGACTGTCAAAAGGACATCTAGTCAGGTGTATAATTTGTAAATGTGAGTAGTGGGCTCTGTTTGCCCCAGGACAGTGTAAACATTGCAAGTGGTTCATCGGTTCACTGATTGGAAGAGGAAAAACAA
Source organism: Pseudorca crassidens (assembly GCF_039906515.1). Classification (NCBI taxonomy): domain Eukaryota; kingdom Metazoa; phylum Chordata; class Mammalia; order Artiodactyla; family Delphinidae; genus Pseudorca; species Pseudorca crassidens. The sequence goes on from NC_090317.1 coordinate 21,548,928, forward strand.
AAGCTCTGAGAGCGCCACCTCATGAAGAGGCTGCCCCTCCTCTGGGGCCCTGGCCCATCTGCATCAGCCTTTGGGATGACAGGCTTTCTCCTTCCTGCAGGGCCCCTGCTGCAGACTTCTGACGGGAAGGGGATGGAGGAAGGCACCATCCGCCACCTGGTGCAGCCCAGAGGGCCGAGGAGCGGCCCAGGGCCCTGGCAGGGAGGTCGGAGGAAGTTCCGCCGCCAGCGGCCGCGCCTCTCCCATAAGGGCCCCATGCCTTTCTGAAGCAGGTACTTGAGCCTCTGGTCAGTGGGCGGCACAGAAAGGGCAGGGGAGGAACAGCCTGGAAGCCGGGTGGCCCTGCTGCTTACCGCTGGCCAGACACCTGCAC